>NC_137148.1:159851868-160451868 GCF_951394435.1 Stenella coeruleoalba | reverse complement strand
GGCCGCTTTAGGGAAGCAGTGCGTCCACAGACTGGGGCGGAGGGGGTGTTTCTTTTCCAGCTCTGTCCCAGGCCACTGTGTGTTCCTCCTCCTGTTCAGGAGCATGCAGCACTGCTGGCCAGTCCCACGACATCTTTTGAACCCAGCTGTTACTTGAGTCGTGGTCTTCCACTGAGCTTTGATTCTGGTTAAACTCTGAATCAGCTTGAGGGACAGAAGGTGGTGGTACAAGTGCCACCCTCCCACTGCCCCTGAGCCATCTTAAGCTTTCACCCCATCACATTGCTGATGTCTGGCTCTTCCCAAATGCCACCCACAGATCTTTATGGGCAGGGGTGGCCACACAGTTCCTGTCACTCTCAAGAGCACCCCTGGCCTGGGCTGGGACAGGAGTTCAGGGAATTCTCTTGGACTTGATTTTGGTCTTTTAGTTGCGGAGGGAGCACACTTCAGCTATTTTAGTCTCCTGGTTTCCTTTTCCCAGGATCGGAGCATGTGGGTGTTTCTTAATAGCTCCAAGGGGAAAAGGAATGCTTGATGTTTTGGAAAGATTTGAGCTGGAAAGTGCAGACAGAGGCCATGGGGCATTCTTCCCAGACAACCAGCCTCAGCTTCCGACCCCCTGGGGTCCTGGAAGGACTCGGTTCCAGTCCCATCTTGGGGCCTGCTGCTGCCCACTCCAAGGGTGTGACGCACGCTCTTGGGGAGGGGGTAAGTCCCCTGGTGGGGGTGGGGGTAGGAAGAGATCTGGAGGACGGGGCTATAGCCAGTCTGCCCGCACTGCCAGGTGACCCTCACACTCCCACACACACGCAGGGACGGATTTTAGGGCTTCATGGGCGAAGGTGAGCCTTGTGGAATGTGCCTTGAATGAGAGACCGGCCGGTGGGCGGGTTTTTCCCACATGCGCACTTGGGGACCATGGGAGTGCAGTGTTGGTTGCATCTGTGACTCTAACAGAAGCATCTGCTCTGCTATATGGGTGGGAACGAGCCCCACACCCCCTCCCCCATCAAGGGGAGCTGCATTCGATGCCTGGGACAAAGAAGGGACAACTTTCTTTCTCAACCTGTTTTTATTTTTTGTTTTTTTTTTCCTTAACAGTGTATGTAACTGGCTCCTCTTTTTATAATTTTTTTTGGTTTGTTTCTTGCGGTTTATAGGAATGCAGAGGTGAGGCTGTTAGCTAGAGGTCCTGCACTCCGTATCTTTCTTAGGGTCTTTTCCTACCTCCACCCAAGCCCTGAGGAAGGGTCAGCATCACCTCCTTGAAATAGACAGGTGCAGAAAAGCAGACCCTGGGGGATAAGATCAGAATCAGTGGGCGCCTAATGCGCATGGCATACCAGGCTGGTCTTCAGAAGTGATGGCAAGGAGGACAGGCAGGGTAGCCTCTCAGATGCAAAGACCAGTAAAGGAAACACCAGCATGCACTCGGCACATATGGAACTTGTTACTGGAAGCAGTTCTGTCTAGAAGCATAAACAGCATAAACAGACTCAGGCGGTTCTGGAGACATCCATGTGTGCCAGATCCGAGGCCCTTCTAAGGGAAAGGTGGGTCTGTCCCCACCTGCAGCTGGCCAGGCAGGGGGTGGAACTCCTAGTCTGCGGCTATTCTCTCGTGCCCTGACAGCAAGCAGGGCACAGGAGGCTGGCTTGGTCTGCGGTTCTTCTGTTCTTATGACTTGAACGGTACATTCCACACCATTTCTCTCACACTGGTTTCTCTCTCCCTCTATGTAGGTCCTGCCTAATCATTGGACACGGACTCTTAATAAAACGGTCTTCAGTTCCAGATTCCTTCCCAGCAAGCTATAGCTTAAGTCCATTTTCTTCCGTGAAAGGGACAGGACTCCATCAAGTTATGGAATTCCTCAGAGCCCTGGGCCTGTCCCCTGGGGTGGATTAGTCATGTCCAGCAGCTCACGCCTAGTCCCGCCTCCGGGAAGGCTGCCTGCCTGGCTGCCCGCCCGGGCCTCCTGTGTAAAGACTGCCTGGCTGTCCTGCCCCGCCTCCCTGGTCGTCTGGGGTCCTCTGGGTGGGTGGCATCTCCCAGAGGGTGATGACAGTCCCCCCTGCACACGCATACATGTGGTGCTGCTCCGTGTGCAAGACCCCAACACAAATATGTTTTCTCTCCTCATCCCTCCCTCTTTTTTGGGGACTCTGGATCCTAACTGGTTCCCTCCTGGACCTTGCAATGACGTTAGCCCAGGGAGGATCTCATTCACCCTAAGGAAGAACACTGTAACATCTAGAGCTTCCCCAAGTGAGGAATGGGGCTTTAGAGGCGAGGCCAGCTGGGCCCAAAGGCTCACTGGGGCTGTCCCTCAGCATGCCTTCTCTCTGGTGACCTATAAGGCTCCATTAGCCAGAGGCTGTCACCAGCCACAGCTGATTCACAGCCCCCTGGAGTCCTCCTTTCTGTTTTCATTGTTCCCACTGTTTCTGTTGGGCATTTTCCCAACTTCTTTGGCCTCTTCTCCTAAAGTCACATAGGGAAAGTACTTCCTAAGCTGCCTCCCAATCCCTCCCTTCCCAGGTACTTAGAAGCAGGCTCCAGGAGCTGCCAGGCAGGCCATTAGTGAGGGGCGTCTGGGGAGGAGTGGCCGTGTAGCCAGTTGACCTGGCTCCTCTAGCCCATCATCCTTTCCTTTGGTGGGGGTTGGGATCTGGGCTAGTGGCAAGAAAGGGTTCTTGAAACCCAGAGCACTGGACCAGTCAATCGTGAGGGCATCAGAGCCTTCGGGCCCTGTTCCATGCACATGCAAGTAGTCTCCTAGTCTTCAGTCCCCTAGAGTGATGACAGCTGCTGGGGATGGGGCAGGTCAGGGTGGCCACATAATCCAAGCCCTCTGAGAGGCACTAAATAGGCTTTTTTTTCGCTCTAAAAATAAATGTCGGCCCTTTTTTGGTCATGAATCCAGCATCTCAACAGAAAACTGCCTGACGTGAAAAGTTCCCTAAGGAATAGCATCTGCATTTCAGAGAGCTTTTTTTGTTTTATATATAGTTTGTGTGTACTTCTTCAAGGCCTAACCATCTCCTGGCATCTTGGAGTCTGCCTTCTGCTGGAGCTGGAAGCAGGCTTGAGGAGGTGCAGTTGGCCACCGCCTGTGTGGAAACCCTGGCACTCCTCCCCAGCTCCTTGGGGCCTTGGGCCCAAGCAGCTCTAACTGCCCCAGACTGGCCTTGGCCTTGGGTTCCCGGTTCAGCCTCCCCAGAGCCTCCAGGGCCCCTGCAGTGATACTTGGGAGTTCCTAGGCTGCTCCCTGATCCTGTAGCCGGTCAGCTTCCAGTCGAACTCATTCGCCAAACAGACTATTTTGAGCTGCCCTTTGGCCTGTTCCTGATGTGTTCCCAGTACAACTCAGCCTGGCTGGGGTCAGGGAGCTTCATGCCCGGAGATTCCCACAGGACAGTTGGGAAGCTGCTGGTATTGTCATTCTGGGAAGATTCTTCTGTCTTAGAACAAAAGTCAGGCTAGATTCCCACAGTGTCGGCCTGTTTGCCTCCCCACCCCTCCTTCCCACTCGTGTGCACATGGGCTGTAGCCACGGGCCAGCTGTCCTGCGTGGTCCTTGCAGCCTCGCTGTCCAGGGATCCCGTCCTTCTTGCCCGTGGGGCTTCCGTCTGGCAGAGAACCTGATCTTTAGATTCAAGCTGTCACCTATGCCCAGTGCCCCAGGAACAGAGCAGAGAGAGCAGAAGCCCACTCACGCCTTGTCGGCAGCCTCCAGCATGCGGACAGTGGGAGGTGCCAGCCGGGCCTGAGGAGTCGCTGTAGGAGGGGTGGGAGGCCTGGGCATCTGCTGGTGCTGAGGCTCCCAGCCGGTTCAGTTGAGGGGCTATGCACCTCTGCCCTTACCTTCTATCCTGTCTCCTTCCCTTGAGTTGTGGGGGAGTGGGGAGAAATCAGTGTTTTAATCAGATTTTACAAAAACGTTTTAATTCTTTGTACAATTACCATCCTATGTAAAGATGAAACTTGTGTTGAGTTCAAGATTTTTATGGAATAAAGATCACACAGTACTTGAGGCCATCTTCATGTAACCCTTTCTAGAGAGTTTTGTGTGGGGGTGTCTTGGGGCTGGTGTGTTGTGAAGTTGTGCACTTCCTGTCTTGTCTTCCTACCAGTAACTCCAGCATGAGGCCCAGGACACGTGAGCCAGATGTGGCTGTCCCAAAGAGGCTCCAGCACCCCTTGGTCCCCACTGCTGGCCCCTTTAGTCCTCTTGTCCTGGTGGTCTGCTGTGCACCTCCCACCTTCTCTCCCACTCTAGGCCTGCCCCTCCCAGCACTTATGTGGAGCCCTGGGATGGTACTCCCAGGGACCTTTCTAAGGCAGCTGAAAGCCACTCCCTGGATCCTTAAGGGCCCCATTGCACTTTTTCCCCTCTGGTTCCCAGATGGGCCTCTCTGCTCATGGCTGCAGGGAGATGGTGTGGGTTCAGAGCCACTGTCCCTCTTTTGTGATGAAAAAAAGTGTTTCCTCCCAAGGCCATGAGATGACAGGCCACCCCTACCCTGCCCAGCCTTCTCCCCATGACACAGTGGCCTCTCCTGGTCAGACTTGACCCATTGGTCCCCTCCCTCCAAAGGCATGCCAGCATGCAAGCAGCCGCCCCCAGCCTCCCCAGCTGCAGTTTCTGTTACTGGAATCCATGCTGGGAGAGGAGCCCAGCCTGGAGGAATGCTCTGGCCTCTCTCTCCCACTCCCTTGGGTCAGCAGCCTCTGTGTACCATGCTTTATCCCTGTGTGTGTAGGGTCCGCTTGGTCCTGGGCCTCCAGCCTCTCCTTTTCCATCCTGCGGCTGCCAGACACCCTGTGGCCTGATCCTGCAAATCACCCAGATGGCTCCCTTTTGTATGTGTGACCCTCAAGAGTGTCCTCACCAGCTTTTGTATGTGACCCAAAGAGTTCTGCGCCCTGTATCCTGGCATCTCTCAAGTCTGGGTTTGGGGCTGGGCCTACAGTTCCTGTGTCCCAGGTGTCCCTAGTCGCTGCCATTTGTATGAGACATGTCTGTAGCTGCTGAGTTTTGTGTCACTGTCTTATCACTTGCATGGAATGGTGAGCTTTTGCAGGGCACAAAGTCCCTTCTCATCCCTTTTGGTGACACGTCGCACCAAGGCTGTGCACCTCACAGAAGTTTAGCACAGCCCTCCATGAAGCAGCTTTGGAGCTAGCAGTGGAGCTAGCCCTGCTTTGGGCAAAAGCATGTGTCCTCCAACACCAGCAGCAAGAGCCAACACCCTGGCAAGGAGCTCAGGGAATGCCAGGCAAAGCCATGAGGTGCCTCTCAGTGACAGGAATCTGAAAGGCACCATGGGTCCTACCTCCCACCTGGTGGTTGGTGACTTCATTTCCTAGCCCTTGAGCACTGGCTGGGCTTTCTCTCCTCTGAGGTTTACACCCAGCAGTGTTTGGCAAGGGGCATCCAGCTGGCAAAAGTTCCTTAGCATAAGCTTCTAGAGTGGGGGCAGAGGGAGTCATGCTGGCTCTTGCACACTCCTCACAGAGACAGGCACACCCCAGATTTATCCACACAGTGGTGGCAACAAGCCATTGGCTCCTGAGAAACCGGGACACATACTGCTTTCTCCCTGCAGCACATTGACTGTATCCCAACACAGGAACTTCTCTGAGGCTGGTCTCCTGAGAGGAAGGGGAGTCTGGCCAGTGTCGTCCTCCTCTGCTGGCAATGGCATTGAGTACCTCCCCCATTGGCTCCTGCGTCGTCCAGGGAGGCTGGCTGGCTGGCTGGCTTCTCTCTTCCTCCACAAAGCGCTCATGCTTGTCAGCACTCTCTTCACCTGTCCCATGGCTCTGTGGCCAGGCCTTGGCCCATGCTGGCACCAGTGGTCTTTCTCAGCCCAACTCACGCATCTCTGTTTCGTCTGGGAGGGTGGGAAGGAGCGAGCCTCAGAGGGCAATGCAGTTGGAGGCCACCGAGTTGTTACTTTTTAGCTGTGTGACCAGAGCAAGTCCCTTAACTTCTCTGAGCCTCACTTTGCTAATCTGTAAAATGGACAAGGTCATTTCAAACACCATGATTGTTGCAAGGCAAAGCAGGTTGGGGTGCAGATGCTCAGGTCACTGTAGAGGCTTCTGACCAGCAAATTGGAGGAGAAGTTGGGCAAGGAGGTTTCTCGTAGCTCAGTTCCCAGTGCATTTGGGTGTCATCTTTTAACGGAGCTGGTGGTCCGGAGATTGGCAGGCAGCTTTTCAGGCATGGTCCCTGCTAGGAAAAAGCAGCAGGCAACTGGGTAGGTGGCACCCCACATGTCTTTCCCTCCCCTGTGACCAACTTCCATCCCAGACAGAACCCAGCCACCCTCCCTCTCACTGTCACCGGTCCTTCTCCTGAACTCATCCTCTGTTTTCTCCTTGCTCTGCGTTCAAGGCCAGCTCCCAGTCTTCTCCCCCGTAGGCTCACCACCTTCTCTTTTCCTCCACAGAGATGGCTCCGAAGTCAAAAAAGAAGGGGCACCCCGGGAGGGAGCAGAAGAAGGTATGTGGTTTCGGGGGTGTCCTTTAGCAGGTGAGCAGTGGCCACCTGTCTTTTGGGGCCCTGGAGGGACCCTGTGTCTGACCCAGACGGGTTTGGCCTGCCTGACGTCAGCCTGTCTGTCTGTCTGTCTGCAGCACCATCACCACCACCATCAGCAGATGCAGCAGGCCCCGGCCCCTGTGCCCCAGCAGCCCCCACCGCCTCCCCAGCAGCCCCCACCGCCTCCACCTCCACAGCAGCAGCCCCCGCCCCCGCCCCCTCCGCCCTCCATGCCACAGCAGGCAGCCCCTGCGATGAAGTCCTCGCCTCCACCCTTCATCGCCACCCAGGTGCCCGTCCTGGAACCCCAACTCCCAGGCAGTGTCTTCGACCCCATTGGCCACTTCACCCAGCCCATCCTGCACCTGCCGCAGCCCGAGCTGCCCCCTCACCTGCCCCAGCCTCCCGAGCACAGCACTCCGCCTCATCTCAACCAGCACTCGGTGGTCTCTCCTCCAGGTGAGCTGCAACCACACCCGCAACAGTGTGGGGAGGTTCCCTTCCCACCCTGGTCTTACCACAGTGACAGGGCACTCTGGGCGACCTGCAGAACCCCTCTTAACCTCAGTTATCTCTAAGGGGAGGTTAGCAGCTTCCCGGGGCCATTATGGAAATTACACGAGAGGCCCCAGAACAGGCCTTGCACAGAGAGAGAGTGCTTTGGGTACAGAAGACACTGATTCAGATCTTCTGCTGGGCCAGGCGTGGTGTGAGATGGAAAAATATGTGATCGTCTGTAGCTCCCAGTCAGGGATAGGGGTTTGAGAGGGCGCACAGCCTCAGCCGAGAGCGGACACACCTGTGGGAATCAGGAAAGACTTGCTCTGAGACCTGAAGGGCAAGTGCAGCAGTTGGAGGGAAGGGAAGGGAGGAGAGTTGGGGGCGTGGAGCACGGGGCAAGATGGTGAGGGGCCGGATCCTGTAGACCTCCCTGGATGCTGTCCTTATTCTGGAGCTTTTGGGAAACCAAGGATGGTGGAGAGGTTGCCAGTTGGAGGGAGACAAGTAGGAGGTCAGGATGGAGGAGACCCCGGGGGCCACGGGGTGTGTGAGCCTCACCACCCTGCTACTGTGTCCTTCCAGCTTTGCACAACGCACTGCCTCAACAGCCATCACGGCCCAGTAACCGAGCTGCCGCCCTCCCCCCCAAGGCTGCCCGTCCCCCGGCCGTATCACCCGCCCTGGCCCAGCCGCCCCTACTCCCGCAGCCCCCCATGGCTCAGCCCCCCCAAGTGCTGCTGCAGGAGGATGAAGATCCGCCTGCCCCACCCCTCACCTCCATGCAGATGCAGCTCTATTTGCAGCAGCTGCAGAAGGTGCAGCCCCCCACACCACTACTCCCTTCCGTGAAGGTGCAGTCCCAGCCCCCGCCCCCTCTGCCCCCACCTCCCCACCCCTCAGTGCAGCAGCAGCTACAACAGCAGCAGCAGCCACCTCCGCCACCGCCCCAGCCACAGCCGCCACCCCAGCAGCAGCACCAGCCCCCGCCACGGCCCGTGCATATGCAGCCCATGCAGTTCCCCACCCATATCCAGCAGCCCCCACCGCCCCCAGGCCAGCAGCCCCCCCACCCACCCACGGGCCAGCAGCCACCCCCGCCGCAGCCCGCCAAGCCTCAACAAGTCATCCAGCATCACCCTTCACCCCGGCACCACAAGTCAGACCCCTACTCAACTGGTAAGTGTCCCCCCACCAGCACTACCGTCCTGCCCCTGGGTTCTGGGGAGGCTGGCGCTAGGTCTAGAGTTTGGTCCTCAAGAAGCCAGAAGGGTCAGTTTGTGCTGCAGGCTGAGATGGGCTCAAAGCTGAGCCTCGAAGGCTCTGGGTTGGTTGGAGAGAGGCAGCTGAAAGGGGGCGATGATACTTGATGCAGTGTTTTAATCAGGTGTCCATCTTGCGTGCAAGCCGAGATGACAGATTAAGGCCCCAGTGGGCCATTTTCTTGGAACTCACAGTCAAGTGCATTAACAGTGCATTGTGATACCTGCTAGGTGAGGAGGCCAGAAGCCCAGGGGAGGCACCTGCTCCGCCTCTGGGGATTGGGGCAGGCTTCTTGGAGGAGGTGACCGGAGGATGAGCAGGAGTTAGCTTAACAAACAGTGGGGTGTGAGGTCCAGGCAGAGCCATGAGCAGGTCGGGGCAGTGTGGTCTGTTTGGGAACCTATGGAAACAGGTGCTCGGCTTTTGGTGTTAGGAGGCCCCCCTGGTGGAGCTGGGAGGGAGAATTAGGCTGAAGCTCACAGGTAGCTCACGACTCACCCAGGAATCATTGCTATCTCCTGCTCCCAGTCTCCAGCCTGATCTAGGCTGCCATTTTCCAGTCAACAGCATTGGGCAGGCCATGTCCTCTTGCTTTTCCTGGGCACTTGTTTTCTAGGTGTCTCTGACCAAAATGTTTTGGCTGACCACGGTGGGGCAGTGTTCTAGTAGATGCCTCATGGTGTGGTGACACATTGACGTTCCTGGACTTGGCATGTAGATCATGCAGCCTGGCTTGGGGGTGGGGGGTGGTATCCCGTGAGTGCCGCCTACAAATTGAATAAAGCTGTTGACTCTAGGCTGTGACTGCTCCTAAACCCAGCAAAAGCTGCCAGGTGCCAAGTGGATCACTGTGTACCCTGAGCTGAGAACAGCTGGCTGTCCTCCCTGGGAAAGACCAGTGGTGGTCCCAGCAGCTCTGCAAATGTGCCTGTTTTCCACCCTCAAGCAAGACAGGGTTTCCTTGTGGAAACCAGTAGTGGGCAGGTGATGAGATGCCTTCGGAGGAGTCAACACTTGTGGTGGGGCAGGGCAGGTCCCCTCTGGCTACCTTTGCTTAGAGTCTCTGGGCCCATCTCTCCCCGAGTCTCTGTGGCCTGGAATGAGTCACAGGGAGTGACATGTGTTGGAGCATAGCTGGGGGCTTTGGGCCAAAGACCAAGTTGTTGGAGTCCAGGGAGGTTTGGCAAGCATCCCTGGGCACCAGGCCAACTTGGAGGCACCGCCCCTGAGCTACTGGGCTCCCCTCTAGGTGCTGCTGGATGAAGCTTCTAGCAGGCAGGAGATTTCTGCAAGTCATAGGCCTGAGAGCCTGCCATTGGCCAGGTCGGCCTCAGCAGGTGCTCCCAAGGGAACCACCCAGACAGGAGGCTGTTGCAGTTGTGTGTTTGCAGATTGCTGGCAGGCCCAGGCCAAGGCTGCCTGGGTCCCCCCAGCCTTTGGCTGGATGAAGGTGGGTGGGCTGGCCCACTTTCTCCAAGAACCATGAGCCCAACACCTGTTCTGCCAGTTCTGTTGTGGTGTAGGCCAGGTCCAGGCTTCTCCCCATTGTGTGAGCCTTGCAGGTTGAGTTGTATTGGGGAGGTTCCTGGGGATCTAGCCTTAGGCCCGAAGCAGCTGTCCAGGCAGACCGGCCTAGCCACATGGGGACAGCCGGGAGCCCAGGCTGCCTGCTCTGTGGGGTTATTGACATCCCTTGTATTTGACCCAGGCCATACCATAGGACCACCTGGAGAGCTTTTAAAAGATAATCAAGCTCAGATCCCACCTGGGATCAGATGTATCTGCGCTTCCTAAAGTTTCCTAATGGAAAGTTTTTTTCTGACACATAGTGGTATCAAACACCAGGATTGCGCTCATGGCTCCACAAAGCCCTGCTGCACTCTGAGCACAGGGCCTGACATGCAAGGGACTGAGCCGTTGTGGGGCTTCCCTTGGGTTGGGAGGGCCTGGCTGGGCCCAGGGCCGGCGGCCTCCATACCAGACATGCTGATAAGCTCCTTGTCCCTTCTCCTAGGTCACCTCCGTGAAGCCCCCTCCCCGCTTATGATACATTCCCCCCAGATGCCACAGTTCCAGAGTCTGACCCACCAGTCACCACCCCAGCAAAACGTCCAGCCTAAGAAGCAGGTAAAGGGCAGGGCTGGGCCACAGCCCCCAGGGATGGGCGTAGGCTGGGGCCAGGGGCGCCCATCCACCTCACCAGCTGCCATGCCTGTGCCGTCCCAGGAGCTACGTGCAGCCTCCGTGGTCCAGCCCCAGCCCCTGGTGGTGGTGAAGGAGGAGAAGATCCACTCACCCATCATCCGCAGTGAGCCCTTCAGCCCCTCGCTGCGGCCAGAACCCCCCAAGCACCCAGAGAGCATCAAGGCCCCCGTCCACCTGCCCCAGCGTGAGTGCCCTCTCCAATCCCAGCTGAGGTTGAGGCCCCCAGGCCTGCACTGGATGTGAGCTTCCTGTGGGCCGGTCAGCCGTGCCCCACTGAGGTGGGTTGGGCCCAGGCCCATGGGCTATTTGTGTTCCAGGGCCTGAGATGAAGCCTGTGGATGTCGGGAGGCCTGTGATTCGGCCCCCTGAGCAGAATGCACCCCCACCGGGGGCCGCTGACAAGGACAAACAGAAACAGGAGCCGAAGACGCCAGTTGCACCCAAAAAGGTAGGAACAGTGGACCCGTGAGTGCCCCTGACCCCCACCCCAAGGAGATGCCTTGGTAGCTGTGTCCTCAGACTTTGGGCCTCTCTGGAGGAGTCCAGTTGCAGCAGGGTCCCTCACTGGCCCTCTGGTCTCTCTGCCTCGCAGGACCTAAAAATCAAGAATATGGGCTCCTGGGCTAGCCTGGTGCAGAAGCATCCCACCACCCCGTCCTCCACAGCCAAGTCATCAAGTGACAGCTTCGAGCAGTTCCGCCGGGCGGCCCGGGAGAAGGAGGAACGCGAGAAGGCCCTGAAGGCGCAGGCTGAGCACGCAGAGAAGGAGAAGGAGCGGCTCCGGCAGGAGCGCATGAGGTGGGCGCGGGCTCTGGGCAGGTTGTGGGGCTCCCAGGGCTTGCACTCATCCCCACGTGACACGGAGCCCTGCTCTGCTCAGGAGCCGAGAGGATGAAGATGCGCTAGAGCAGG
This sequence comes from Stenella coeruleoalba, assembly GCF_951394435.1. Taxonomy (NCBI): domain Eukaryota; kingdom Metazoa; phylum Chordata; class Mammalia; order Artiodactyla; family Delphinidae; genus Stenella; species Stenella coeruleoalba. The sequence goes on along the minus strand of NC_137148.1, from coordinate 160,440,434 downwards.
CCCGGCGAGCCCACGAGGAGGCACGCCGGCGCCAGGAGCAGCAGCAGCAGCAGCAGCGACAGGAGCAGCAGCAGCAGCAGCAGCAACAGGCAGCTGCTGTAGCCGCTGCCGCCACTCCCCAGGCCCGGAGCTCCCAGCCCCAGTCCATGCTGGACCAGCAGAGGGAGTTGGCCCGAAAGCAGGAGCAAGAGCGAAGGCGCCGGGAAGCGGTGAGCTGGGGGACTCTGGTGGGCACTGCTGGGCAGAGATCTACCCCTGGAGGAGTTGAGAAAGGGGACCCTGAACCTGGAGTGGGCAGGGAGGCTCTCTCCCCAAGAAGTGGGGTGCAAGCAGAGAGCCATTGGGTGGGTACTCAGGGCAGAGCTCCTTCTTATGTGCGCCATGCTGGCCTCTGGGCCTCAGAGGTGCTCTGGCCCAGTGCAGGGGAGGTTCTGGGGTGTGGGCCCTGAGGGAATAGCCCATGCTGGAGGTCAGGGGTGAGGGTTTGGGAACCACAGCAAGGGCAGGACACTGAGTTTCACTCCCTCCTGCTCTCCTCTCTCCTCCAGATGGCAGCTACCATTGACATGAATTTCCAGAGTGATCTATTGTCAATATTTGAAGAAAATCTTTTCTGAGAGCACCTAGGTGACTTCTGACTTTGATTTCCTGGCAAAACGTTGACTCTCCATAGTGTTAGGGGCAGCAGTGGAGGCAGTAGCAGTGGCAAGGGGGTAACTCCGGGCCTGGCTCTCCTGCATGCTATGCCTGGGGCAGGCCTGATGGGCAGCTGAGGACTGCAGAGCCTATCTGCCTTACAGCCAGCCGGACGTCCCGCCACCCCCACCCCCACCCCGCCCCACAGGACGTCGGCTCAGAGCACGCCTCGCCACGAGCAAGTGCCGGCCAGACCCAAGCCCCAAGTCCCCATGTGTGGGGCAGAGGCCCTTCTCTCTGCCAAATGTCTACACAGTATACACAGGACATCGTTGCTGCCGCCACCGTGACTGGTTTACTGTCCCCAAGAACGTGACGTTTGTGACGTCCTGCCCGCCGGGAGTCCTCCACACCCCAGCTGCCCCTGCCCTCACCCAGGAGACCAGGGCAGGCCTGCAAGAGCTGGAGGTGGCGAGAGCGCTGGCCCACCCCCTTGCTGGCACTGACTTTGCCTTGAACAGACCCCACCCCTCCCTTCCTCTCCCCCCACAAGCCTTTAATCGAGAGCCGCTCTCTGTAAGTGTTCGCTTGTGCAAAAGGGAATAGTGCCGTGGAGGTGTGTGTGTGTCCATGGCAATCTGGAGCGAGGTGACTGTCACACGCGCGTGTGTGGGCCGGCCTCGCCCGGCGAGTGAGGCCACCAACCAAAGTCAGTTCCTTCCCACCTGTGTTTCTGTTCTTTTTTTTTTTCTATATATATATTTTTTGTTGGATTCTATTTTATTTTTAATTCTCTCTTCTCCTCCAGACACAATGGCACTGCTTATCTCTGAAATGGTGTGATTGTCTCCTCATTGAGCGGCGGCTGCCACCGCGCTGTGGGTAGTGTGTGACCGTGGCTGTACTGTGTAGTGAAACATAGTTGGCATATCTTTGTTTGAAGTTTGTTGGTGACTCCACCAAACTGGTGTAAAAAAACTCAAAAAAAAAAAAAACCCCACAAAAAAAAACAAAACAAAACATACAAAACACACAAAAAAACTGCCTATATTTTACTCAGTTTCAAACTTTACTAGTCTATTTTTAATTATAAAACCAGAAAGCCACGTTTTCTTTTCCTTTTTTTTTCTCCCCGCCATTCGTTGGCTGCTTCTTTGTTTTTTAACGTCAAATCTGTTTCTGAGTTGTTGTTGTGGTTTTTTTTTGTTTTTGTTTTTTTTTTTACCAGGAGAGGAAGGGCCAGGGGACGTGGTGGGCACAAGGGGCCACAGGCCACAGACTGAGGCAGAAGCTCCCCGCCTGGCGCTTGGCCCTACCGACCGGCTGCCCCTTCCCCCGCTTTTTTTTAATTTTATAATTGGAGCCCTTGGTGAGGTTACGTGTGCCATGAGAACCCACTCTACACCATGACGCTGGTGCCTCAGTGTTGGCCAAACTCTGGAGTCACTGACTGGTTTGACTTTCATACGGTGAATATGCATTTGGTCTGTACTGATCATGGAATAAACACATCTCTCTTTTTTAATGCTGGCGTCTCCCTGACATTTCTTTGTGAACCACCTGTTGGCCTAGGCTAGGCCCAGGGGCCCCCCACACCACCTCTGTACAAGATCTACCGACAGGGGACCACGTGTCCTGTCCCTACTGTCCCTGGGCAGGAGCTGACCCCTATAAGCTGAAGCTGTGTCAGGGAGCCCAAGTACCCATTCTTCCTGTGGACCCTGGCCTAGGTTGGCTTCTTCCAGCAGAACCTGGTCAAACTCCAGACAGTGTTCTTCCCCTTTGCCCTTCCTCCATCTTGGTCCCCCACTCGGCCAGAGGACTTGAGCCACTTCTCCTACCTTGCCTGCCTCTACTGAACTACTCCTTTCGTTTAAGCTCAGGGTTAACCAGTTATTCTTAGATAAGTGTACATCCCCCAAAATAGGATCCTCGCCCCCCACCCCCCCAAGCACACACACGCACCCATTCCTCCCTGAGAAAGCCTGCCAGGTGGACACCCTGCAGTCTGCCCGTGTACCCATCTGTACACACATGCCCCAGCCACAGGGCAAAGGCAGTACCCAACAGCGGCCCCCAGGATGTAGGATGAAAGTATGTGATTTATACGTATGCAAAGACACAAAGTGATTGAAACATTTCCAGCACTATTAACCCACATCCCACTTTCTGTTTTTCAACCAGAAAGACCCTGTATCTTGTGTTTGGAATCTGCCAAACCTCAGCTAATGGTGTATGTAGTTCAGGCATTCAGCCAGAGACCTGCCCCACTCCTGCTACGCAATCCTGCCCCCTTTCCCTCCCACAGCACTTCCTCATAAGCCACTGTGCTGGTTCAAGTGTGACTTATATTTTGGTTCCTTGGGGTTTTTTCCATCTCATCCCACCTCCTCATTTTTGTTCTGTGTTTTGTTCAGAAACTTCCCCAGGCCAAGTCTGACTGTTCAGCTGGAGAAATGGTTTTGTCTGCACCTTCCTTCTAAAGATTTAATTCTGCTATGGCCCTTTCCACACCTCCCTGATGGGTGTTTCTCTTAACTGGGTTGTAATTAGAACTTGGATCTACTATTTAATTTCTTTGGCCATTTCCCAGTCTCTCCCACAGTACTAGAAATCTTAGTTCAATACAAGAGTTAGAGGTGTGTACAAGCCCATACTGTACTGTATGCACGGATCGCTTGGCCAATAATTATGTCAGTGAATCTGAGACTTGTATTAAACACCTTAGACATTTGTAGAAGGGAATTCGTAGACTTTTCACTTATATACTAAAGTTTTTTTTTTTTTGTGCAGTTCTCATTGCAAAAATAAACATTTGTACTGAATATAAAATTATCATCCTGTGACTACTGCTGTCTTTTTGCTTAAGGGTAGAGATTGGGCGGGGTGGGGGGGGGCGGTAGCAGGAATGTAGGAGTCAGTGTTCTGTAGCAGCAGCAGAAGGGAGGTCCACAGACACCCACCAGCCATGGCTGGTAAATGCAGCCAGGTTAGAGGACTCAGGAGGGATACCGGGATCATCAAGTGGTTGGAGAACTGATTTGATGGAAAACATAAATGAAATCAAAGCCATGATACAGGCTAATCATGCAAGAAAAGGTGGGTGATAAATGCAAGGCAAACAAACGTTTGTGCAATATAGACGTCTCTTCCGCTCTGAGATGCATTGTTAATGAAGCAGAACCACATAAACCACTATTTCCCTTTAAATAGGGACCTATGGACTTACTTATGGTCCCAGGACGAGTATAATGTTTAGCAGCTTTGAAACTACAAAGGTAAGGTTAACAGTGGTAGGTGTAAGGGAAGATGGGAGGTGATAAAAAGGGGGTAAAGTTAGAGGAAACCAATAGGAAAACTAACCATGGATACAGCTCCTGCAGTGGTGGTGACAATGAGATAGTCAATGCCCCAAATTGGTAATCAAGAAATAGCCACATAAGCACATGTAGAGATAGCTAAGTGTGCGAAAGAAGAAAGCGAAAATCGTTCCAGTGGCTGCCTCCGGTCGGAAGGAAAGATGGAGCCGAAGACTGCTGCTTTTCTCAACTCCTGGATTGCTGTTGAGCCAGCTGTTAGGCTTTAGGCAAATGACATTAAGTCATTTGCCGAATTTCAGGCTCTTGGTCTATAATACGGGAAGGTAATAATAGTACCTACACTTAATAGGGTTGTTATAAGGGTTAAATGATGAGCGACCTTGAAATGTTCAGCATCTTGGGAGGAAGGTTGCGAAACTGGAGGAGGAAGAAGCTGCCCTGCTCGCCCAGCCCTGCTCTGCTTCCTCTTTCGCCCAGAGCACCAGTGATGCGACCAGCCCCGTTCTCCGGCGGCCGGGGCGGGCCCTGCCCTCTAGGGTTGGTCTCCCCGCCTTCTTTGGTCGCCATTGGCTGAGCCTCGACCTCACCAACTGCGGATTGGGTCCCGGGCGGGACATGTCGCCTGCACATCAATGACCGCCATTGTCCAATCACAGCTGTGCAGGGGCGGGCCGACGCGTCCGCTGGACCAACTGGAGGCCAGCGTGGGGTAGAGGCAGCTGGACCACCGTTGGAACCAGGGCTTGGTGAAGGTGGTGCCAGGTCTCTCGGAGCCAGACCGAGGGGAGGGTCGCGCGCTCCAGGGCGGGGAGCCACCAGAGGGGGGCTGGCGACAGGGGCTCCCGAGGCTTCGTTGGGCCGCGGCGACCGCCCGCGCCTCCCTCCTAACCCCAGGCACGGCACTGCCTGTCCCCCACTTCCGTTTCCGGGCCCACCTGACCCGCCATATTAGTTCTGACTCCGCCCCTCCGTCTCATTGGCCCGTACCCAGGCCGACTGGCGGCTCAATGGCCCAGCTCTCGCATCGAAGTCATCCAGGCCCAGCCTCGGGCTTTCTTCGCCCAACGTTAGGCCCGCCTTCTCTAGGCTCCACCCTCATTACCACCCTCCTAAGCCACGCCCCTAACCCATACCTCGCTCCTAGGCCTAGTTGGGCCCACCTTTCCAGCTGGTAGGCCGCACCTACCCTGCATTGCCCCGCCCCTTTGCTCTAGGCTCCGCCCATTTCACCCACTGCACCTCCTGTCTCCCGTTCTTGCAGGACCTGAGCTCCCTCTAGACTTTAGACCCCACCCACACACCCAACTCGGGAGTCCTACTAGGCCCCGTCCCTTTCTTAAGTCCCGCCCAAGCCTTTCTAGGTCCCGCCCACAGCCCTAGCCCCTAGCATCCCTTCTCCCCAAGGCTCCACCCCAACCACACGAGCCTGGTCCTCGCAGGCTCCACCCCCGCACCTCAAGCCTTGCTCCCTGTCACTGTCGCGCCTGGCTGTTTACCTAGCCCTTAGGTGAGTCGTTCGCGGTGGCGGTTTCGGTCTGAGCCGCCCGCCTCTTTCGGTGTGTTCCTCAAACCCCGACAGCACCGGGGAGCCCCAGACCAAAGGCGGCGGGGTCCCCAGCCCGGATCCCGCCTCGCTGCTGCTGCCCGCGTCCCCCGCCCATACACCCCAGACGGCATCGCGGTCGTCCCAGGACGCGACGACATGCCCGAGCTGGTGGTGACGGCGCTGCTGGCGCCGTCGCGCCTCACTCTGAAGCTGCTTCGTGCCTTCATGTGGAGCCTCGTGTTCTCGGCGGCGCTGGTGGCCGCAGCTGTCTATGGCTGCATCGCCCTCACCCACGTGCTGTGCCGGCCCCGACGCGGCTGCTGCGGGCGCCCCCGGCGTACCCCACCCGCCTGCTTGAGCGACCCCACGCTGGGCGAGCACTGCTTCCTGACTCTCAGGGTGAGCATGCGGGGGCGCCGCCGAGGTTTCGAGGATCGAAGAGCCTGTTGTGGGGACGGTGCGGGGGTGGCAAACGGTTGAATACAAGTCTTGGTGTGCACGTGGCCTGGCGGAAGAGGGGTGTTCAAGCCCGGGGAAGAGGAGGTTCCCAAGTCTCAGACTGTGCCTTCCCCCAGAGTTCGGGCCTGCGTCTGCACTATGTCTCCGCTGGACAGGGCAACGGGCCCCTCATGCTGTTTCTGCATGGCTTCCCGGAGAACTGGTATGTCTGAGGCCCAGAGGCCAGGGACCCACAGGGCTAGGGGGAGGTGAAGCCCGGACCACCAGGGCACCAAGGAGGCAGGGACAAGGGCTGGGCAGACTGGGGGTGCAAAGTATATAGGGTCTAGATAGGGCACTCGGGGACAGGGGTCTACATGAAGACAGATGGGGACAGGAGGCCCTGAAGGGATGGGATGAAGAAGTATCCATGTTGAGGCTGCCCTGGATCCATGGCGCAGCCCACCTGCTGCGGTTCCCTTCTGGGAAGTTCAGGGCAGGAAGGTGGGGTGGCCCAGGGCCCCTGCTGGGCGTAGGGCAGAGGTGTATTCTGGGGACCCTGACTCAACCTCCCTCCCTGGACCGCTTGACAGGTTCTCCTGGCGCTACCAGCTCCGGGAGTTCCAGAGCCGCTTCCATGTGGTGGCTGTGGACCTGCGGGGATACGGCTCCTCTGATGCACCAAGGGATGTGGACTGTTACACCATCGACCTGCTGATGGCAGACATCCAGGATGTCATTCTGGGCCTGGGTGGGGATGTGCCCCCCCATCCCAGCCCTGGTGTCTGTCACCCCTGCCTCACCTCTTCCTGGCATCTCACTTACACTAGTTCCTCTGACCCCCCCCCCCCGCCCAGGTTATTCCAAGTGCATCCTTGTGGCCCATGACTGGGGTGCACTCCTAGCCTGGAATTTCTCCATCTACTACCCATCCCTGGTGGAGCGGATGGCAGTGGTCAGCGCTGCCCCCATGTCGGTGTACCAAGGTGTGTAGGGGAGTCCGGGATGCTGGGATGTGCCTGTGTGAAGGGGTGTGTGTCTGTGCCCTCACTTCTTTGTCCACCAGTCAACACTGCAGGGGCTGGGGACACAGCGGTGAACCTGGGTCTCTTCCCCCGTGGTGCTCCCAATCTACAATCAGTGACAATACAGTGCTCATATTTTTGTGAGCACTTACAGGTTACAATTGCTTTGACAAGGAGCCTGCATAGAGTAACCTACACAAGCATCCTCAGCTATGAAAGTGTTATTATCCCCATGGTCCAGATGGGGAAGCAGAGGAGAGAGAGGTTAATTTGCTTTCTTCTGGCAGGGAAGACATAGATAGCTAAGCAACTACAATAGCATGAGATGCCATCTCTGGCTACCCACTGTCCATCACATCACCTGATTTGAATTCCCAGAGTTGTAGTCATAGCTGTATGATCTCTTTCTCTTTCTTTCTTTTTCTTTCTTTTTTTTTTTTTTTTGCTGGTGTTCTTTTCTGTCCCCGTCTCCAGCTTCCTGAGGGCAAGGGAGTTTTGTCTGTTCCATTCACTGCTGTGTCTCCAGAGTCTAGAACAGGGCCTGGTACACAGTAGGTGCTCAATAAGTGTTTGCTGAATGAAGCAGGGGAAATGCATCCAGGCCTGGGCGGGGGAAGCACGCCAGTGGCTGTGGGGGCTCCCGGGAGCTGTGGAGGAAAGTGCCCCCATTCTGTGGGTACAGTGACCACTTGTCAGAGAGGCAAGCTGGTGCCTGGGCCAAGAGGAGCGTCCAGTGTCCTCACAGGCTCAGGCCGGTAGCAGTGGCATTCCTGAGTGTTGGCATATCTGTGTGCATGACCTGGGTATGGGTAGAGTGCAGAGGTGTGGGGCCACCCCAGAGCCAGGCCTCATGCCTGCCTTCCCTTCCCCCCAGACTACTCTTTGCGCCACATGGGCCAGTTCTTCCGTTCCAACTACATGTTCCTGTTCCAGCTTCCCTGGCTTCCCGAGAAGTTGCTGTCCATGTCTGACTTCCAGGTGCAGTAGGGTGAAGGCGCAGGGCTGGGTGGAGGGTCGTGGGTGGGACTGAAGGCAGCGTCCTGCTGTGTGCCCAGATCCTGAAGACCACCCTCACCCACCACAAGAGGGGCATCCCACATTTGACCCCCAACGAGCTCGAGGCCTTCCTTTATGGCTTCTCACAGCCTGGTGGCCTCACTGGGCCCCTCAACTACTACCGAAACCTCTTCAGGTAAGGCCAGACCCAGGGCAGAAGCTCAGGAGAGTTCTGGGGGTGCGGGTGGGGGCAGTCGTCCTTCTGCCTGCCTGTCTGTCTTGATCACAGGACCTTCCCCCTGGAGCCCCAGGAGCTGGCCACACCCACCCTGCTGCTGTGGGGGGAGAAGGACCCCTATTTTGAGCAGGGGTTGGTGGGGGCCATCAGCAGCCGTTTTGTGCCAGGCCGGCTGGAAGCCCACATCCTGCCAGGCATGGGGCACTGGATCCCCCAGAGCAACCCTGAGGAAATGCACCAGTACATGTGGCCCTTCTTGCAAGACCTGCTGGACTAGTGGCGCTCGCTCACTGGCTTGCACGCACCCGGGCGTTCTCACAGTGTATCTACACAGGTGAACTTCTGATGCACACAGGTGTGGAGCTCCTAGATTGCACACAAGTGCATCTGTGGGTGCCCTCAGGCACACCATCCCCATATGCTCACGCACAGTCATGAGTGTATGCATGTGTGAGCAAGCACTTTGACCCCAGGAACCAGGTATGCCTCTGTGTGGAGCTGGATGCTGAGTGTCCCATCTCTCCCCTCCATGAGGCCCCACTCTTCTCACCAAAGGCAGTGCCCAGAGTTGCATAGACCATGAACTCTGACCTGGCTTCCACCTCCAGTCTGAGTCTTCAGCTAAATACTGCTCTGTCCAGTATAGTACTGGTAGCCACGACTGGTTATGTCAATTTAAATGCCAATTAATTAAAATTAAATACGATGAAAAATTCAGTTCCTCAGTCACACTAGCCATATTTCAAGGGCTGAATTGAATCAGAGTAGAAAGTTCTGTTGGACAGTGCTGATGAGGGTATTCCTAGCTTAAGAGTAGGGGGCTGGCTCCTGACAGCTCACCAAGGGAGGACCATCATGGGCAGGCAGGTGGATGTCCAGACTCCTCTCCAGCCAGGCCCTGGGCAGCTCCCATGATCTCCCTCCTGGTCATGACTCCAGGCCTTATGAGGTCAAGTTCTCTCGCCACTGCCTGGGAAAGATCCCTGGAAAAACAGCTCTTGGCTGTTAGGATATGTGAGATTCTGGACTCGGCACAGGAAGGGACCAGCTCCCTGAATAGCCATCTGGGGTCTGAGCCCTGTCTCTCCAGTTCCCGGAATCTTCTGTTCCAAATTAACCATAGTTGCTGCTGATTCTTTCTGGGGACTCCTGGCTCCAGCCTCCAAGTGAGGGCCATACAAGCTGAAGATGAACCACCCAGCCCCAGGCTGGTCACAGCAGTAACTTCTATCTCCCTAGCGTTTTCCTGGCCTCTGGGAACACTGTCATGACTTGCAGCAGTGTGATAAATCAGTCTGGGGACCCAGCAGACCTCAGAAATACATTCTCTTATCTCTGGGATGGGCCTGCCTGGCCAAAGCCTGCCTGCTGGTCACCCGCTCTGTCCTCCCTTGTCCCCAACGTAACATCCTTTCACTCATCGTATGTGTCAGGAGCTGTTCTAGGCCCTAGGGATAGGGTGCGAACAAGGGCAAAGCCCCCATTCTGGAATTAACTGAGAAGAGGCAGAGAGAGCTATGCAGGTGTGTGACAGGGCTCAGGAAAGGCTTCCCTACCTGGGGTACAGACCTTTCAGGGAGTGGGAAGCAGTAAATAGGAAGGTCAGAGGCTGGAATAAGCTTGGGCTACTGGAGTAACAGCGTGGAGATTAGTGCCTGCTGCAGCAGAGCGAGAGGGGGAGGCGTGTGGAAGAAGAGGCCACAGCCAGACCGCCAGGGGCTTCGAAGAGTTTGGATTTGATTCTCAAGGGAAGCCAGGGAGGGTTTTCAGCAGGGGAGGGACATGGTTTGCATTTTGAGAAGCTCCCTGTAGCGGCTGAACAGTCCCACGCAAGAGCGAGAGTGAGGAGACAGGCTCAGGGCTGCGCACAGCTTCAGGACCGGACGGTCCAACAGCCCTGACAAGAGCCGGAACCCCCAGGGCCCTACCCATCCCGCCCCCCGCCAGGGTGGGAGCAGTGCCCCTCTGGGGCCGGGGAAATGGGCGAGAGGAGGCGGGAACCCGGGACCTCAGCTTGGGGCGAAGGTTTGGGGCGAGGAGGCCTGCGTGCAGGATGAGGACCGTGCGTCCAGCGGGGGCGGTGGGTCTGGTGACCGTTGCCAGGGTGACGGGGAAAGGGCTGATGGTTAACCGGAATGGGTAGCAGTTGTCTGGGTGACCGAAGAGGCCCAGGAGAGGGCTGACGGGAGGCCTCGGACAGTTGCCGGGGTGACAGGGTCCGCTGACGGTTGCCAGGGTAACGAGAAGGCGCCGTCTTCCTCCGCTGCTGCTGGCGGGAGAAAGGCGGTGTGGTGGGGAGGGGAGAAAAGCGATCGCGTTGATTGGGCAGGGTCCTGGAAAGTGAGCCAATAGCGACTAGTGGCTCGGCCGAAACCCGCCTCTCCCAGCCTGAGCCAATCCGGGAGCGTCTTTCTTAGAGCCAGGGGCTCAGGGACCTCATCACTTCATGAGGGAGCTGGCCCCCGGAGGGTTTGGACTCTGTCTGAGGCCCCTTCCAGGCTCAGCCTCTCCCTCTCCCTCTTCCTTCTCTGAGCTCCCGCCTCCAGATCACCTTACATCCTTTACTCACTCATCATTCATTCATCCGCTCACCCACTCATTCACCTGTCCTCGCTACCAGCTGTAATCCGTGGCCCCGCACCAGAGGAGGGACGGGGGAGACAAAGCCGGGCAGACTCTCCCAGCCCTAGGTGGAATGCGGGCCGGGGGGTGAGGGGTGGGGCACCTACCTGGAGGAGGGCAGGGAAGGCCTTAGAGCTGACTCCTGCAAGAATGTGCTCCAATCCACAGAAGCCTCCCATGCACGGGTGATTTAGCGTTTCTGTGAGACTGGGAGGAATGTTTGGGATAGGAAGACATGGGATTACAAAGGGCTTCGAATGCCAGGCCAGGAACTTGCTCCCAGTGTGGTGGGGACCGCAGGGGAGGGTCCCGGACAGATCTGTGTGTCTGGAATATTACTTCGGGGTTGGTGAGGGGGCAGGACCAGGGACGGAAGATTGAGGGTGGGGAGGCCTGGAAGGAGGATGGGCATGGTCCAGGCAGTAGAGGATGAGGTCTAAGTCCAGGCACTTGGGGGAGGAGCAGATATGCAGGGAAAGCCAGAAGCAGGTTTTGGGGCATGTTCAGCCTGAGGGGGCTGGACCCCTGAGGCAGGGACCTAGAAGCACCTTTGTCTTTAATGGGTTAAAGACAAAGATGACCGAGCAAGCATCCATGTACCGTGGGGTAGAAGGGCACTGAAGCTGGGAGAGAGAATGAAGTCTCCCCAGAAGAAAGTGGAGAACAAGACTGGAGACTGAGCCCTGGAGGCCCCCAACATCTAAGGGACAGGCAGAGGAGAGAAACCAAAGAGGTAGGAGGGGAAGCAGGTAAGCATGATGCCTCAGCAGTGGGGGGGGGGGGGGGGGGGGAGGTCAGGAGGAGGGGCATAGCCCATGGTGTCAAAAGCTGCTGAGAGATTGAGCCATGCAGATCATGAGGGCGGAAACCTGAGAGTGGGGGCTGAGGACAGAGGGCTTGGATGCTCTGAATGTGGTTAAGCAGGGATGGGAGGGAAGAGTGGGGACCCCAGTCAGGATCCTGGAGGGAACAACTGGCACATTCAAATGGGACAATTTGAGGCAGGTTTGCTTCAGGGACCATATACAGCAGGCAGGGTTTGGGGAAACCAACAGGGGTTCGTGCAGCACCCCCAGCGAGCACCCCTGGAGAGCCATTACCATCTCCAGATCCCCCTGACCTGACGGGGAAAGGGGAAGGAAGGATGTTAGCAGAACTCAGGGAGAGGTTTGTGTGGACTATGTGGACAGGGCCTTTGGTCAAGCAACACAGTCAGCCGAGGTGGTGACCCTACAGGGAAAGATACAGGAGAATTAATATCTTGTTCTCTCCTCCCCCCCACCCCCACTTCATCTCTGCCAGTGCCTCCTATTGGCCAAACCCACCTGGAAGCCCGAGGACAAGGATGTCCGTTGATACAGTCTGTAGAGGTCAGCCTCTTGGGGCATAGAGCAGAGTGGAGAAGGGGAAGAACAGAGGGAGCAGTGCGGGGGGGAGATGCAGGGGAGAGAGACAGGAGCTTGGGGAAGGGCTGTGTGTGTGTGAGATGAGCGTTTGCTGCAGATTTCACTTTGTCACAGAAGAGACCTCAACCTCTGGCCACAGGAGGAGGTAATGAAAAGCCCTAGGAAGGTGCTCCCCTTCTCTGAAGCAGGAGGAAAGGTGGGAGGACAAGTGCCACACCTGCAGGAAGGAAGGAAGACAAGTTTCAGCAGCCAGGGAGGCAAGGAGGCAGTTAAAGGACATTGGAGTGTCATAGTTCAGAGGTGAGCTGGAGGAGGTGGGGTCCTGGGTGAGGCCATGGATGAGGAAGGCTGGAGTGGTCTGAGCCCAAAGCCCATGAGGCCAAGACCTCCATTGGATGTCCTGCCCAGTGGAGGGTCTTAAGGCAGGGAAACCACTGCCTCCACCCCAGAAGGGGTGGGGTACGGCCTCCCTGCTTCCCCTGCCCAGAGCGGCAGAACCAGTAGGTGCTTGATAACAGTTAAGTTCCCTTCTTTTCATTCCCCTTTCTTCCACATTCAGCCCTCACATCCACTCCTCCTCTAGGAAGCCCCACCAGCCCCCATCCCTTCCTCTGACTGAGCTCTGATCTAACGGAGGCCAGACATGTCTGTGTCCAGACAGGGACATCTCAAAGGCTGGCTCTGAGCAGGTTCGGGTCCCAGCTCCTGGGTCCTGCTCTTCCCCCGAGATGTGCTGGGTATATTCATTCATTCAACTGACAATTATTTTACCTACTATGTGCCAGGCTCTGTGCTAGACATTGGGGATTCAGTAGTCAGCAAGACAGAGGCCCACAGAGCTCAGAATGACGTGGGAGGCAGGTAGGGTCACATGGAGTGGTCGGAGTTGAAACGGAAGAGGCCGTAGGAGCCAGAGGAGACCATGGGAAACTGCAGGGAAGGTTCCCTGGGAGAAGAAATGGCAGTGTTATTTTTTCCAGCCTCGATCACATCAGCTTCCCCCTGCTAAAACCCTTCAGTGGTGTCCACTGTACTTTTCATACAACCCCAGACCCTTTGGCCCCTTGGAACTTGGCCCCCATCAGCTTCCCTGAGCTCCCTCCCCTTGCTCACTCTGCACCCAGCATCCTGGCCTCGTTGCTGTTCTTCTTTTCTACCCACCCCTTTCTCCTCTGGGCCTTTGCACTTGCTGTTCCCTCTGCCTGGAACACGCTTCCAGGCTGTTTGCCTCGCTGGCTTGTTCTCCTCCTTCAGATCTTAGTTCTAATGTCCCCTCATCAGCGAGGCCTATCCTGACCCCCTAGAGCTGAAATCTCTTCATTTCTCATGCACATTCTATAGTTCTTATTTGTTTGTCTTCTTGTTACTTGTTTGTCTCCCCTATCAGGGCAAAAACCTCTGTCTTTGTCACCTCTACCTATCATAGGGCCTGGCACCAAGTAGTTAACTACTCAGTATACGTTTGTCAAATGACTGAATGAAGGTGAGAAGAGCTGGAGGGTCAGAGTGAGCCGTCAGGTGAATGGAGTCTCCCGAATATGAGAAAGGTGTTCCTGGCAGTGGGCACAGCCTGTGCAAAAACCGGGAAGCCTGGGAGACAGGGAAGGGGAACTGGCAAGGTGAGGAGGGTGTCACTCTGGGCAGCGGGGAGCCAGGGAGGCAGTGGCCTTGAGCCACTTGAGCATGAGAGAGCCCCAGGGAGGCAGTGGCCAGGATAGCTGGCTGGGTCTGCAGCCCACAACCCCTGGGATCCAGCCTTCCCACTGTTGCCCAGGCCCCATACCCACCAGCTCTCTCCCCTGCTGGTTCTTGTTGGGCTCCCATGGCCCACTGCCTGGGTGTGACAGCCTGGCCCCAGCTTCCATGTGTAGAGGACAGGACTGTGGTCCCAAGAGGATAAGGCAAGGGCACGTTCTCAGGTTCCCGGTCAGTGGGCCTGGGCCCAGCAGCTGTGTCTTGGCTTGGCCCCAGGACCCGCATCCCTGGGGACTGAGCTCATTGAGGAGAAATGCAGTCCCTGGCCAAGGCAGCCGGCAGGGGCAGGGGAGACGGCTCAAGCCCACCCCTACCCCCACCACGTTGGGAACTGGGCAGCTGTCTGCTGCAAAGCCGTGGGAATAATTGCTCCGACTGTCCTGTCCCTCAAGGATCCAGACACCTTGGGCTATTCCGGCCACCGTGGCTGGAGGGCAGCAGAAACCTGGAGAGGGGACGCTCACCTTCTGCCTTGCTGAGTGGGTGCCCTCAGAGTTTGGAGGCTTCAGAAAGGGACTGACACCAGTAGGGTATCTTCCTTTTGTCCCCACTCCCCCCATGCTGTACTCACCATTACTGCTCCCTCTCTGTCTCTGTCTGCCACAGACCAGGGGCCATTGGATCAACAGGGTAGCAGACTTTGGACTTCCTGCCTAGCAAAATGTGTGTCCAGGTTCTTGGTTGCTCCTTGTGACAGGGAGATCAGCACCTATTAGAGCATCTCTTCCAGCAGAAAGTCCTTTCTCAGATGGGTCAGGGGAGGAGCTAGCCCCCACTGCTGAAGACCCTATCTTTGCCCCCTGGACCCCTAGTCTCTGGACCCCCAGATCCCTAGAATGGTACTGAAGAGAGTGGTCTGAGCCCCCAGTGGTGGCTCTTCTGGGCTAAGCATCCCAACTCCTTCAGCCACTTCCAGAGTCACCAAACTCTCCCGTGTTGCCCCCTTAGTGCCCACCTCATGCTGGGTGATGCCTGGCGCCTCGGGAGCCCCCAGTATAGAGGAGCAAAGAAAGAGCAGGATACAGACACCCCCAGCCCCCTGTGGACAAGGCCGAGCGGTAGGGCAAGAGGGCACTAGGAGAGCTGGTGGTGGGGAGCAGAGAGGGCTTCCTGGAACTGGAATCTTGAAGAATAGGAGTTCATCAGGTACAGGAATGGAGGACGGATAGGCATGCTAGAAAGAGGGACCAGCATGGAGAAAACAGTGGCATGTGCAGGAAGTAGTAGAGCATTCCCTATAACTAGAAGGAAATGCATTTTTATTTATTTATTTATTTTTGGCCACGCTGCGTGGCATGTAGGATCTCAGTTCCCTGACCAGGGATTGAACCCGGGCCACGGCAGTGAAAGCCTGGAATCTGGGACTTCCCTGGTGGTCCAGTGGCTAAGACTCCAGGCTCCCAATGCAGGGGGCCCAGGTTCGATCCCTGGTCTGGGAACTAGATCCCACATGCCACAACTAAGAGTCTGCATGCCACAGCGAAGATCTAGCATGCGGCAACGAAGATCCTGCGTGCTGCAACGAAGACCCGGCGCAGCCAAATAAATAAATATTTTTTAAAAAGGAAGAAAGAAAGGCTGGAATCCTAACCACTAGGACACAGGGGAACTCCTATGAAATGCATTTTTAAAGAGAATACATCTGCTGTGAGTTCCTGCTTGGGGAGGAAGCAATGCAAAAGGGTCCTTCTAACTAGCTGGGTGTCCCAGGCAGAAACCTGAGCAAAGGCCATGAGAGTGCAAAGCCTGCTGGGTGAAGATGGAGTTTGCCTCAGTGTGATGATGAAGGGGACAGGAGGGGCTGGAGAGGGGCTGAAGGCTCTGAAAGCAGGGCTGGGGGGCTTGGATTTCCTCCTGGGGTGATGGGCATGGGAAGGACTTAGGCGGCACCTGCCCCATGGGCCTGTTGACTCAGCACACTCACAGTGAGTAAGCCCTTCTTATTGTGCAACTCTTGTCCTTTTCTCTGCCCAGTCCCCACCCCCATTCCCACCCCTCTCACTCCACGTGGCCTGGAGTCACTCAGACTTGGGTTCAAATCTTAGCTCTTCCTCTAGAAAGCCTTCAGCAAGTCACCATAAGATGGGCAGACACCCACCCCCATGGGGGCTGACCCATAAGATGGGTGGATAGCTCTCCTCCCAGATGGAGGTTGCACTCATAAGTTGAGAGTGGCAGGACATCCTCAGTTCCTGTCCCCTGTGGCTGGGCTATCTGCTAGCCTCAGCAGGGCTGGGGGTCATCTCCCATACTGGGCCCGGTCAGTTGTGACTGTCTCCCACCTTGGTGCCCCATGCTTAGGCCCAGTGTTTAGCTGCCTCATGGGCGACGCTCAGGCTCCTCGGTTTCAGCACCTCACCCCCAACCCATTCCTCCCTGCAGCCTCATCACCGAGCCAAATACTTACAGGTCAGCCTGGCCTCTTTCTCCTCCTCCTCCTCCTCAGGGCCAGCCCGAGCCCTGAGATGCCCACTCTCCCCTCCCTCCCGACTTGACTCTGCCCCCTCCTCTGGGTGCAGACCTGTCTCTGCTGGGATGTCTTTCTTCCAGTTCTGGGCTGAGCCCCTCTGAACCCTTCTCAGTGACGCCCTCCCTGGGGGAGGACACTGTATCCCCAGCCTCTGGGACAAAGCCGGACATAGAGCTGGAGCTTTATATTTATTTGTTGAATAAATGAATGAATGAATAAGTAACGCCCCCCCCCCCAGCAGAGCCCTCACCGACCCCTCTGCATGCCCTCCCCAGATTCGTCCCTCCCTCTGGCCCAGCCCTTAAGCCCACAGTGCTGGGGGTGTCTGTGTCTGGTTTTTTCTTCCCCAGACTGAGAGCTTCTCTAGGGCTGGGCATTGGGCCTTTCTGGGGCCCCCATTCTTGCCACAGGGACAGAGCCCACTGCAGAGTGGCTTTGCAGTATGACTGATTTTGGAGAAGACAGTTTGATCAAATTGAGCAAGACTGGCTGATTGGCAAAGTTGTGTAGGGTATGGGGTGGGGCTGGGGGGTGGGTTGGACATTTGGGGTTCACACAGGGTAGTGAGGAGGAAGGGGTTGCTTTCAGGGAGGGCTGAGAGTAAGAAGGGTTGTGGGTGTTTGGTAGCACACGTGACTCCTAGCCTGTGTCTGAGGTCCGAGGCTGCAAAAATCGCCTAAGGCTCAAGGTCTGGCGGGGCCTGAGTTTAGAGTTTGTGAGTGTTTCAGATTTTAAGTCCCCAGGAAGCTCTGTGCATGCCTCTGCATTTGTGCATCCTGGCTGTGTGTTCATGAGCCTTGCAGGACGTGCCTGGCTTCAGTTTCGGGGTGTCGGGGGTGGGGGAGTATCTGTGTTTGCGTCTTGGCTCTGTGTGTGTCTCCCGCTCTGGATGGGTGTTGGGGAGCAGGGGTGATGTTCAGGAGGCTGGGTGTGTCTGTCACGCTGTTTGGGCCCGCGTCTCACCGCAGAGCTGGCCTCAGTTTCCAAGAGGGTCTTCGGGTCCCAGGCTGTGTGGGTGGAGGGTGGGCAGGGACCCCGGGAGGCCAGGCCGGGGGCGGGGGAGCTCAGGGCTGGCCCCGGGGCGGAGCGAGCCGCCCAGGGCTGGGGGCGGGGCTGTCCGGCAGTCTCACTTCAGCGAAGTTGGCGGCGCGGAGGCTGGCCCCGGACGCGCCAGGAGCCCAGGGAAGGAGGGAGGAGGGAGGAGGGAGGAGGAAGGGTCGCGGCCGGCCGCCATGGGGCCGGGGCCCCGGGGCCGCCGCCGCCGTCGCCTGATGTCGCCGCCGCCACCCCTGCCGTCCGTGCGGACGCTGCCCTTATTGCTACTGCTAGCGGGGCCGGGGGCTGCAGGTGAGGGGCCGGGACCTGGCGGGCGGGATGGGGTGAGTGGGTGGGGGAAGGGTAAGAACGGAGTGCCAGGCCTCCCCGAGACTGGGGCTGGCGGGCCTGGGAACCAAGGACCAGAGAGCAGAGACAGGGAGCGCAGGAGCCCGGGGACTGTGTGGCAGTCCCGGGGGTCAGGGACCCAGAATTGGGAGTGGGGGCGAGGCAGGACCCCAGAAGCCCGAGGAACTGGGGCCCAGGGGAGATCTGAGCTGGGAATGAAGGGACACAGGAGCCCAGGACTGGGAGCTCGAGGTGCGGGGATCAAGATTGGCGCGGGGGGTGGTGGTGCGGGGGCGTGGGTAACCAAGAATCTGGGGCTCTCTCACAACCTACGCCCGTCTGGAGTCCTGGGAAGGTCACGATTGGAACCCAAGTACCCCCACGTCGGGGACCCCTCACACAAAAGCCCCCCACCCTACTCCGAGCAGGGCTGGCCGGGCGGGGGGCGGGGAGGTGGCGCGAAGTTCTCGGAGCTCTAAACTCGGAGAAAACTTCCCAGGCCGGAGCGCGGCAAGACCCGGACCCGGACCCAGAGCTGGAGCTGGAGCCAGAGCTGCGCCCGCGCCCCTTCCCCCGCCCGCGGCCCCGCTCCCGCCCCTGGCTGCCAGGACCAGACGGCCCCGGGACCCCGTCCCCGCCTTGGGAAGGGAGGGGAGGGCAGGGGGCGCCCCCTTCCCGCAGCCCGAGCCCCTACCCAGCCTGCCGGGGGACCCCGCCCCTCCCCCTCCCCACTCTCCCCTCCCCCGCCCGGGACAATGGCCGCGCCGTCTAGACACCCCCTCCCCCCGGCCAGCCTCGCGCTTTCTTTGCCAGACAAAGCGGGACAGCGGCGGGGCCCGGGCCGGGGCTGCAGGGGTGCACCCCGTAAAGGGAGGCCTGGCCGGCAGGGAAGGGATGCGGGCCGAGTAGCCCTGGCCCTGGGTCTCTGGACCCTGACGTGGGGCTCAGCACTGGGAGGGGTGGGGGCTGCGGGAGGAAATGGGCCTCCCCAGCTCAGCCCCGGGGTCGATGGGGCAGGACCAGGCAGGAGCAGCCGCCCCCGCGAGGCCAGCGCACACCCACATGGCCTGTCACACATTCACAGGACACACAGTCTTGGGTCGCACATGCAGAGATGCGGACGTGCGCGTGCGCACACACGCACAGAGTACACCTGCAGAGGAATACACCCAGCTCACACAAGGCACAGACATACACAGCTCACATGGGTTCACACTCGCATGCACATACAGTGACACATGTTCACACATACCCTGCACCACCAGCCCAAGACCTCACACACACTGCCTGCACACACTCAGATGCACATAGATGGAAGGACATGCCTACACCCAGCTCACACATGCAGACAGACGGGCACATCCAACCCATACACAGACACACCCAGGCACACAGAGGTCACACACAGACACACAGCTATATACCCAGATACATAGTTCACATACATGGACACACAAAAAGTTTCAGTCTATAATCCTCTACATCCATGCAGGTCACGCAAACACACATGTGGCTCACAGGGCCCACAGCTCAGCAGGGCCCACGGCTTGTGTCATGTGGCCCCCAGTGTGAGTTCGCAAACACCCACGGGCTCCTGTCCGGGTAATAGTGTCCTGTCTGCTTGTCCCTTGAGGAAGGGGACAGAAGCCCTGTTTGGTGCATTCCCATGTCCAGCTTAATTTGTTCTATCTCTCCCTTTTTATCTGTCTCTGTCCATCTCTATCTCCCTTTTTAATCTGTCTCTGTCCATCTCTATCTCCTTCTCTCTGCCTGCCTGCTCCTAGTTTCCTCTTTTATGTCTGTCTCTGTTTTTCTAATTTTCCTCTTCCTCTCCCTTTCTCTCTCTCTCTCTCATACATGCACACACAGGCACACATGCACACAGCAGCCCCACACCTGCTGGCACACACAATTCTCCACTAGCTCACACCCCGCCACGCCCCTGACCCATCTGACAGGACAGTTCGACTGTGCCACACCCCAGAGGGACACAGCCCTCAGGGATGGCGACACTGGACAGGGCAGCCCACATCTTGTGCCGGCTGCCCCTCCCTTCAATACAAACCCTATCCCTGCAACACCCAATGCTGGAGGCACATGGAGTACATGCCTTGGCATCTCTCCCCAGACCTAGCACACAGGCCTGCCCAGCTGGAGTAGATGCCCAACATCAGCGGAAGGAAGACCCATATGCCCCTAGGACTCCCCGCCACTGCCCCCTCCACAACCCCAGGATCTGGGCACACAGTCCCAGACCTCCCTTCAACACTCAGCAGCACCCTCACTTCCTGCCTTAGCACCCCCCCCCCCCCGCATTCTGGCAGCTTCTGAGCGCCCACATCTGGCATAAGTCGGCCCCTCCTCCTGCCCACCCCTGCCTTGTGGTTCCCAGGGCTCGAGCTGGCAGGGACAGCTGCAGCCCTAACAGCTGGGGCCAGGGTGGGGGGCCGTGGGAACTGTGGATGGGGGGCTCCCAGCACTCGCAGAGACGCCCCCAGCCTGGCGCAGCTGTTGCCTGGGGGAGGAAAGGAGGGAGTCTCACTCTGGGCTGGGGTTCCTGGGTGCCTTCCTGACACCCCCACCTTCCTTCACCCCTACCCAGCGCCCTCTTGCCTGGATGGAAGCCCGTGTGCGAATGGAGGTCGCTGCACCCAGCTGCCCTCCCGGGAGGCTGCCTGCCTGTGAGTGCCTGGCTCTGAGCCATGAGTGGGCCCTGTCCGGGGAGGCGGTCTGTCTTCTCCCCCTGCCTCTGTGTTCATCACAGAGGCTTCTACCACTTCCTACATGTGTATGGCTTGGGCAACCCCTTGTTTCCCCACTGAATGCAGCAGAGTTAGGAGCAGAGGCTCTGGAGTCTGCCTGGCCTGGGTTCAAATCCCATATCATGTTGCCGATGGCCTGAGACTTAAAACTCTTTAAGCCCCAGTGTCCCAGTCTTAAAAATGGGCCCATCTAGAAAAAAAAAAAAAAAAAAAAAAAAAAAGGGCCCATCAACGCCAACTTCACAGAATTCTCTGCTGCCTGAGGTCTTGTGTAAATCCCCTGATGGACAGGTAGTTACTCAATCAACAAATTTTCAGGCACTAGTGACAGTGGCTTGGTAGTAGTGGGTACAGCATCTGCACATTCCCACATCTCAAGATTTAGTGGTGGGGACACAAGAGCCCTGATCTGCCACTTTCTTGCTGTGTGACCTTGAGTGAGTCACTTCCCCTCCCTCAACCTCACTGATCTGTGACACAGGGTGCTTCTCCTTGGCTTGTGACCAGAAGGGGCCCCCAAAATGCAATGTTGGATAATGCAAGGAAAGACAGAGGATTGCGGGAGCAGGGCAGGGCCGGGCCTGGGATATTGCTGAGCAGAGGCAGACGGAACTCAGTTTGAATTCTGGCCTCAAAGCAAGTGCTTTGAGCTCTCTGTGCCTTAGTTTTTGCATCTGGAAAATGGGGCAATAATAGTTCCCTCCTTTATGGGGCTGACTGTAAAGATTGAGACCCTTCCTATGGTGCAATCAGCATAGTGTTGGGCATTCAGTAAATGCTTAATAAATGGGATTATCATTATTAATAATGGTAGGGACACAGGAAATAGGTGCCATAAGGTGGAACCTCTCAAGGTTATGGGGAAATGCTTGGTTCCTTTCTATAATATTATCATTAGTAAAAGCAGCTCACCCACTAGCTGTTGATCGATTCATTAATGTATCCATTTATTCAGCAACATGTGTGCCAGGTCCAAGCTGGGTGGTCTGGGTTGACGTTAGAGCCCCTTTGAAGTTACACACGCACTTTGGAGCACAACTGTGGCTCACCTGGGTGGGGGTCTTAGCCTGGTTGAGCGGGTTCCTCGGGTTGGGACGGTGGGAGTCGGGGGTAAAGTGGGACCTTACCCAGAGCTACTCATCTGGGAGGCGGAGCCGCGTGGCCGGGCGCCTGCGTTTGGAGCTCCGCGCCTGGAATGCTGCCGACAGGTGAATGCGCCCGCGGCTGCCCCGCCCCTCGACAGGTGAATCACCGGCCCACGCGGCGGCCCGGAGCCCGGATCGCCCGGAGTGGAGAGAGCTCAGTCCCCAGACCTGGGCCGTGGGAAGCACTCCCCACGCCCCCCACCCCCAGTCTCCTTCAAGGTTCCAAATTCTCGTGTCCTTTCGGGGTCGCCCCAATCTGTCACCCCTCCATGGATCCCCCAACTCTCCCCTTCAAAGTAGGCTCTCAAACCCTTGTCTCTATCTCTTAGTGCTCGCCTCCCCAGCCAGTCCACCCCGTCAAGTCCGTGCTCCCCCCGCCACACACACACCCCTGCCCCCGCCCGTCTCCCGCAAAGCACAGGCGGTTGGGTGGGGCGCGGGCGAAGCTGGAACCAGCCAGACCGGTCGGCAGGGGCGCGGGGCGCAGAGCGTGGGAACCCGCCCGGGGCGCCGGGAGGGGGCCGCGCGGCCACGCCCTGCCTGACGTGGGCGGGGGGCGGTGCGCAGTTCTCGGCGCCCAGAGCAGCACTTCCTCTCCCGGCGAGCAGTCTTGGCTGCCGTCCTTGGCCTGAGGGCCTTGGGAGAGGGCGCTTGGGAGCTGGGTTCTCCCCTTCTTACACCATCTGCACCCGGCCGTGCCCCGACTTGTTTCAGTGGGGGCTGGGGTGAGGGGATCTTGTGGGTGACGCTAAAGGCTGAGTCAGCTACTTAAGTTTAGCCCCGAGCGACCTGCACAAGCCAGAGGAGGAACCGGCGCGAGGGGTGGGTAGCGTCGGGGGACGGGCCTGGACCCTCTTGTCTCTCCAAGCCCCTCCCTCTGACCCCACCGTCTGGAAGTTTCTGGTCTTAAGACCAACCCCCATATTTACCCGCACGTTCAAGGTTGCCTTGGTGGGTTTGGAGGGGGCTGCAGGCTGAAGGACTTTCCTCCAACAAGAGGGCACCCGCGTTGGTGGCCACCTCCTCCTCGCAACGGAAGGAAGGGTAGTTATGTGCCCCCAGGAAAGGAGTTGAGGATTGGTGGGGGTTCTCCTGCCTAGCCATGTGAGAGTCCATATTCGTGAATGAGGCTATGGGTTGGTATCTGAGTATTTGCCAGGGCAACACATCGTGTTGGTGTGTCCTTCTGTGTATCTGTGTATATTTTGGGGTCTGTCTGTGTGTGCCTGGGAATCTGAGACTTTGCATTTCCCGTTTCCTCTACTCTTCCCCACACAGCCCCATGACTCCCTCCCTCACTGTGAAAATGTATTTGCCTTTTCCCCACCCCCATCACTATCCTCCTTATCCTGTGTCTTAGTTTCCTGTGGCTACTGTAACAAGTTACCACAAACTGGTTGAAACCAACAGAAATTTATTCTCGCAGTTCTGGAGGCCAGAAGTCTGAAATCAAGGTATTGGCAGTCACAGCCTCTCCAACGGCTTTAGCGGAGAGTCCTTCCTTCCCTCCCTCTTCCAGCTTCTAGAACCTCCAGGTGTTCCTCCAGTCTCTTCACACGGCCTTCTCTTTCTCTCAAATCTCCCTTTGCCTTTCACTTGTAAGTAAGGACAGTTGTCACTCAATTTTGGGCCCACCTGGATCACCCAGGGTGACCTCATCTTGACGTCCATCATATAATTACATCACTAATTACATCTCTTTTTCCAAATAAGGTCACAGTCACAGGTACTGGGACATGGACATAACTTTTCTGGGGCCACCACTCAACCCACTACATCTTTCATGGCCCTCATGGCCCTCACCACCGCCCCACCCCGGCATGTTGTTTATTAATTCATTATTTGTATATCTTCTCTTTGCCGGACCTGGCTGTGAACATCAGGAAGGTAGGGACCACTTTAATTGTGTTTGCTGCTGTATTCCTCTTGCTAAGAACTTAGTAGGTGCTCAGGGAATATTTGTTGCATGGATGAATGAGTATGCGTGTGTGTTTGCTTGTGTGTTTCTTGTCTTTCTTGTGCATATCTCTGTGTTTGGGGCCGTCCTGTCCTCACTTTCCCCACCAGGTCATTTCTGCCCACAGGTGCCCACCAGGCTGGGTGGGTGAACGGTGTCAGCTGGAAGACCCCTGCCATTCCGGCCCCTGTGCTGGCCATGGTGTCTGCCAGAGCTCGGTGGTGGCAGGCACCGCCCGGTTCTCCTGCCGCTGCCCCCGTGGCTTCCGAGGTAAGGGAGGGTCTGGAAGGGAGCCCGGGGCAGGCAAGGGTGTGGTCAGCCCCAGGCTCACCCTTTCTGGTTCCGTCCAGGCCCAGACTGCTCCCTACCAGACCCCTGCCTCAGCAGCCCCTGTGCCCATGGTGCCCGCTGCTCCGTGGGGTCCGATGGCCGCTACGTCTGCTCCTGCCCACCTGGCTACCAGGGCCGCAGCTGCCGAAGCGACGTGGATGAGTGCCGGATGGGCGGACCCTGCCGCCATGGTGGCACCTGTCTCAACACACCTGGCTCCTTCCGCTGCCAGTGCCCAGCTGGCTACACAGGGCCACTGTGTGAGAGCCCCTTGGTGGCCTGTGCCCCCTCGCCGTGCCGTAACGGGGGCACCTGTAGACAGAGTGGCGACCTCACCTATGACTGTGCCTGCCTTCCTGGTGAGGGAGCTGTACCTAAGGGAGGCAGCAGAGGTGGGGGGACAGCAGGCCAGCCTGGCAATGACCATCCTTGCTCCCTCCTCCCATGCTAGGGTTCGAGGGCCAGAACTGTGAAGTGAATGTGGACGACTGTCCAGGGCACCGATGTCTAAATGGGGGGACGTGTGTGGACGGTGTCAACACCTACAACTGCCAGTGCCCTCCTGAGTGGACAGGTGAGCAGTGGGACTAGAGGGAAGACCTTGGGTCGGCATGCACCAGGTGACTAGACTGGTGCATCTGTGTGCCACAGGCCAATTCTGTACGGAGGACGTGGACGAGTGTCAGCTCCAGCCCAACGCTTGCCACAATGGGGGTACTTGCTTCAACACGCTGGGTGGCCACAGCTGTGTGTGTGTCAATGGCTGGACAGGCGAGAGCTGCAGTCAGAATATTGATGACTGTGCCACGGCCGTGTGCTTCCATGGGGCCACCTGCCATGACCGTGTGGCCTCCTTCTACTGTGCCTGCCCCATGGGCAAAACTGGTGAGTGGCTGTTTTCCCTGTAGGCAGCAGGGAGCCATTGATGGTTCTTGAGTAGAGGCAAGGATGGAGTCTGACTTGAGTATTAGAATGATTATGCTGGAAGCTAGATTTGGGGTGAAGGATAAGCCTGGGAGAGGCCTGGGAGGAGGCTGGCAAACAGTCCAGGGCAAAAACCATGGGAATTTAGAGCTAAACTGTGACTGAGAAAGAGAGGGGAAAAAGTCCAAAGGGAAGTGGCAAAGGTCAGAGGAGGTGTTTGGGAGGGGGACTTGGAAATGGAGGGAAGGGTATGTCAGACAGAGGGTACTGCAGAAGCAAAGACTTGATGGTAGGACCCTTTTATAATCAGAAAAAGAATCAGTAGATTTAAAAACAATATGTGGGGCTTCCCCGGTGGCGCAGTGGTTGAGAGTCCGCCTGCCGATGCAGGGGACGCGGGTTCGTGCCCCGGTCCGGGAAGATCCCACATGCCGCGGAGCGGCTGGGCCCGTGAGCCATGGCC
The DNA here is from genome assembly GCF_951394435.1 of Stenella coeruleoalba. Lineage (NCBI taxonomy): Eukaryota > Metazoa > Chordata > Mammalia > Artiodactyla > Delphinidae > Stenella > Stenella coeruleoalba. The sequence continues at coordinate 160,415,018 of NC_137148.1, read as the reverse complement.
GCTGAGCCTGTGCGTCTGGAGCCTGTGCTCCGCAATGGGAGAGGCCACAACAGTGAGAGGCCTGCATACCGCAAACAAACAAACAAACAAACAATATGTGGTTGCTTCCAACTTCAAATGGTTCAGAACAAAAGATAGATAAAGCTTACAATAGTTGAATCTAGGTGGTGGGTATATGAATAAACTTTCTGTATGTTTGAACTTTTCACAATAAATGATTGGGGAGAAATAGCTACTAAATACAATGCTGGTTAGTAAAAACAAAACACAAAACCATATTTGGGGGTGTGGGAGCTTTGGGCAGAGCTGGGGGGCATATCTGCCCTTGACCTCTACCTACTTCTTCCCAGGACTTCTGTGTCATCTGGATGACGCCTGCGTCAGCAACCCCTGTCACGAGGATGCTATCTGCGACACGAACCCGGTGAACGGCAGGGCCATCTGCACCTGTCCACCTGGCTTCACAGGCGGGGCGTGTGACCAGGATGTGGATGAGTGTTCCATTGGTGAGGGGGCGCTGTCTGAGAGTAGGGAAGGAGGGGAGAGGCAGTGGTCAGCTGGCCACACCTACACCCTCTGTGACTCCTCCTGCAGGTGCCAACCCTTGTGAGCACCTGGGCCGGTGCGTGAACACACAGGGCTCATTCCTGTGCCAGTGCGGCCGTGGCTACACTGGTCCGCGTTGCGAGACCGATGTCAACGAGTGCCTCTCCGGCCCCTGCCGCAACCAGGCCACGTGCCTTGACCGTATAGGCCAGTTTACCTGCATCTGCATGGCAGGTGTGTGGTGGGCGGGGCTGGTGCGGGGCCTGAGGTGGGGAGGCGGGGTGAGAAAAGCCTCAGGCTGGGGGGGGGCGGTGAGGGGAGGGAGCTGGGACTGTGAGGCTGAAGCCTGGGATGAGGTGGAGGCGGAGCCAGAGCAGGATCTTGTGCAAGGTTGCAGGCATGGTCAAGTGGAGTCGGTGGAACCTCAGATGGGCTGGGAGTGGAGTCTGGACACTATGGGGTGGCAATGACATGAGGGCAGGACCACGGTCTGGAGTGATCAAGGCGGAGCCTGCAGACAGAAATGCACTGATGCCGGGGATGGGATTGAGGCTGGGCACAAGGCTGTGGTGGGCCCTGAGGCTGGGACCTAGGGACAAGACAGAGTCTGAGGACTGGAGAGGGCAAGGGCTGGTCTGAAGGCAAGGCCCATACGGAGTCTCATAAGCCTTGAACCAGTTGGGGCCACAGCTGAATGAAGGTCCAGCCTGAGTCTAAAAACTGAATCTAGGGTTGGGAGGCAGCAAGGCCAAGGCTCAGGGGAACTGTGTGTTAAGTGGGAAGGGGGTACGTCCCCCGTTGCTCTCCCTTCAGACCGGAAGCTAACCCCCATTGCCCTAATCCCCTTCCCTCTACCCCCAGGCTTCACAGGCACTTATTGTGAGGTGGACATGGACGAGTGTCAGAGCAGCCCGTGTGTCAACGGCGGAGTCTGCAAGGACAGAGTCAATGGCTTCAGCTGCACCTGCCCCTCGGGTGAGGACTCTGGGCCAGGGAACCTGAAAAAGACGAGTCTCTGAAGGGGCAAAGGCTCCAGGATGGGAGCTTATAAGACCATGTTAGTGGTTACCTATCATAACAGAAACCACCTTATGAAAAACATTGGAATTAATTTAAAACTAAGTAAATGGACTCCCCACCCAAACAAGGCAGCTCTGGTGAGGGGTGACTGCTCTGACCCTGTCTGGCCCTCTGTTCCTCCCACACCCCCCACTCCAGGCTTCAGCGGGGCTATGTGTCAGCTGGACGTGGATGAATGCGCCAGCACACCCTGCCGGAATGGAGCCAAGTGCGTGGACCAGCCGGATGGCTATGAGTGCCGCTGCGCAGAGGGTGAGGGAGGGCCAGTGACGAGTTGGCAAGAGTCTGGAGGCGGGGCTAGTGGGGGAAAGGGCCAATAATTACCTTGGGGAAAAGTTGGGGGCAGGGCTGCAGCAAGGCAGGACCTCAGCAGGGCCAATGAAAGAGCCAGGAGGCGGAGCCAATGATGGACACAAGCAGAGGTAAGGCTGGGGGTGAGGCCAAAGGGTCTAGCAGGATAGGTGTGCACTTAACTGGAGGGGTGGGGTCCGACCCCCTACATCCCCAGGCACCTCCCATGTGTCCCCATTTCCAGGGGAGGGCGAGGCAAATCAGGGCTGATAGTGTAAGGATTGGAAGCAGGATCACGCTAGGGGTGGGATTTAACTGCGGTAGGGTCCTGGGCAGGGACGAGGCTTGGAGCGTGTAGCTGGATGGAATGGAGCTACATTCAGGGGCAGGGCCTGAACTGAGCCCGCCTCCTGTTGGCTCGATGGGCCGGGCCTGAGGTAGAGCTGAGCCAGAGTTGGGCAGAAGCCACGGCTGTGGGCAGGACCTTGGCCAGTGGGCGGAGCCTGACCCTCTGTCCCCGCAGGCTTCGAGGGCACGGTGTGTGAGCACAACGTGGATGACTGCTCGCCAGACCCTTGCCACCATGGGCGCTGTGTGGATGGCATCGCCAGTTTCTCGTGCGCCTGTGCCCCGGGCTACACCGGCACGCGCTGTGAAAGCCAGGTGGACGAGTGCCGAAGCCAACCCTGCCGCCACGGTGGCAAATGCCTAGACCTGGTGGACAAATACCTCTGCCGCTGCCCTCCCGGCACCACAGGTGGGGCCGGGGGCTGGGCTGGGGCAGAAACGGTACATCTGGTAGGACACAGAGGGTTCGGGAATGGTGCTCCTGGTAGGGCACAGTGGTGGCAATCCCTGTCATGTTGCCCTTCCCCAGGTGTGAACTGCGAGGTGAACATTGATGACTGCGCTAGCAACCCCTGCACCTTTGGAATCTGCCGGGACAGCATCAACCGCTATGACTGTGTCTGCCAGCCTGGCTTCACAGGTGGGCAAGTGGCTGACGCGGAATGGAGGTCTTTATAGGGTGAGGGTGAAATCACCCATCTTTCTTGGCCAGGTTTCGCCCCTCTCTTTGCACACTCTGGTCCAACGAGGTTGTCCACGCTTTGCCCTGAGACAGTGCTTTCTCTCATTGGCGTGTTGTCCCCATATTAGCTCAAGATTATCCTGGAACATACAGGAAGGTGTTCAGACTCAGGGATTGAGGTGTTTCTGAGTGGGGCCAGGGTAACCCTTGGTGGAAATGAAAGTGATTTCATATAAGTTTGGGGACAAGGCAAGGATGATTTGGAGCAAGGTATCTCTGGGTTGAGGAGGTGGGTATCCTAATTTGCACAAGAGATGATGTGTTGTGAAGCAAATGAGATTGTCCTTGTTCAAGGGTGTGGCTCTGCTAAATGGGGCAAGGTTGTCCCTCCCCGGTAGGCTCGGCTATCCTCGTTCTGGGACGAGGTTGTCTGCCTGCTCCCCAGGGCCTCTCTGCAACGTGGAGATCAACGAGTGTGCGTCCAGCCCATGCGGTGAGGGGGGCTCCTGCGTGGATGGTGAAAATGGCTTCCAATGCCTCTGCCCACCTGGCTCCCTGCCCCCGCTCTGTCTTCCCCCAAGCCATCCCTGCGCCCAAGAACCCTGCAGTCATGGCGTCTGCCACGACGCGCCTGGAGGGTGAGGCCTCTCCCCAACCCTTGATCCCCACTGCTTCCCTGCCCTCCTGCCAGCCCTGACTGCCTCGCCCTTCAGGTTCCGCTGCGTGTGTGAGCTTGGCTGGAGTGGCCCTCAGTGCAGTCAGAGCCTCGCTCGAGATGCCTGTGAATCCCATCCCTGCTGGGCAGGCGGCACCTGCACCAGTGATGGAACGGGCTTCCGCTGTACCTGTCCCCCTGGTGTCCAGGGTGCGTGTCCCCACTTTCCCTCCCCAGGGCTGCCTTTTTCCTTCTCATTTCCCTTCTGTTCCATTCTTCCTTCCTTCTCTGCATTAATACCCCCCCCCCACTTTTTTTCCTCTCCCATCCCTACCCAGGAGCTTGGGAAGTGGGTATCAAGGTGGGGACCTTGGGGGGAGATGGGAAAATGGAATCTCTCAAGACTGTCTCACTCTGCCTGCCCACTACAGGCCGTCAGTGTGAGCTGCTGTCCCCCTGCACCCCAAATCCCTGTGAACATGGGGGCTACTGTGAGTCTGCCCCTGGCCAGCCGGCTGTCTGCTCCTGCCCCCCTGGTTGGCAAGGTATATCAGCTGCTTCTTCCTCTTCCTCTCCCTCATCTCCTTTGCAACCTGCCCCATACGGGGTGATGCTGGGGACCCAGAGAGGGAGTCACTCCTGGTCCTGCCTTTTACGGGAGCTTCCTTCTGAGAAGAAACAGAGCTAGACACAGACACTTGCAGCCGATGTGGTCAGTTCAGAAGAAGAGGAAGGGCTACGGGGTTGGGGAAGCTAGGAATCAGGCTGAGAGTTTTGGGGACAGCCTGGAGGAGCAGACCTCAGTCACAGAATGCATTCACCACCCTCTGAAACAAGGAGAAGGCAGTTCTGGAACAGTGTGTGCAAAATGCCCAGAGGCAAACTGTTCTTGCCTTTGTCCAGCTCAGGCTTCAGGTTCTTCCTGAGAGCCAGGTACCCTCAGACCCTACCCTGCGCCTTCTAACCCGCTGTGTTATTTTACTCCCCACCCCCAGGCTCACGATGTCAGCAGGACGTGGATGAATGTGCTGGCCCCTCACCCTGTGGTCCCCATGGTACCTGCGCCAACCTGGCAGGGAGTTTCAGCTGTACCTGCCACGAGGGCTATAGTGGCTCTTCCTGTGATCAGGACATCGATGACTGTGACCCCAGTGAGTTCAGGGGAGCTCTTGGTGGGGGGTGCTGACCTAGGGAACAGGTTCATCAAGCCCCTGCATGTGCCTAGCACTGTGTTTTCATTTCATCTCCACAGTTATCTTACTTTCCCCATTTTGCTCATGAAAACTGAGAGAGGTTAAGTGACTTGCCCAAGGTCATGCAGCAAGTAGAGGGATGAGCTGGGAGAGGACTCTGAAGCCTATATAGATTGCCTCTGGCAGCAAGCAAGTTAGGATTGTGTGTGAAGTATGAGATAACAGGCCCCTAGTGAGTCTCCAGGAGCACTGTTCAATGGACAAATAACGCAAGCCACATATGAATTAAATTTTTTCTAATAGCCACATTAAAAAGTAAACAAAACAAACAAAAACAGGTTTATTTAACCTAATAACATAAAAATATTATCACTTCAGTATAATCAATTTAAAATTATTGAGATATTTTACATTCTTTTGTTTTTCATACTGAGTCTTCACAATCTGAAATCTGGTGTCTGTTTTATGCTTACAGTACGTCTCAAATTGGACCAGCCACATGTCAAGGGCTCAAGAGCCACATGTGGTCAGTGGCCACTTTACTGGCTAGCCCAGGCCTGGAGGACACCTCCTGTGCTGAGCCCGGGACTTAAGCAGACACAACTAGTACTTGGCAGCTCAAAGGGACCTTTTTTTGGCTTCTCCAACCCCTCTCCCCTGCCACATAGGCGAGGTTTCCAGATAAGGGAGGGGGTGAGGCCACAGAGGGGACGGAGTTTGATCCCCCTGGCCAAATGTGCCCCTCCCAATTAAGCCTGGTCTTCTCCTAATTCCCCTCTGCACAAGACATGGCCAGGTCAGGCTGGACTGACAGGGGGCGAGCTGTGTGACCAGACCTCCTCCTTTCTGATCGTAGACCCCTGCCTGAATGGTGGCTCATGTCAGGATGGAGTGGGCTCCTTTTCCTGCTCCTGCCTACCTGGCTTTGCTGGGCCCCGCTGCGCCCGAGATGTGGATGAGTGTCTGAGCAGCCCCTGCGGCCCAGGCACCTGCACAGACCACGTGGCCTCCTTCACCTGCACCTGCCCGCCGGGTTATGGAGGCTTCCTCTGCGAGCAGGACCTACCTGACTGCAGCCCCAGGTGGGTGGGGCCTGTCCTGGGAGTCAGGGGCCCTGGCATCGGATGGGGAGTGGGACCTGAGGAGTGGGGACAAGGGGAGTCCTCGGCTTGGCACCCACCTCAGGACTCTGATGCCTGATGGGTTCGTGTCCGGGAAGGGGCAGGCCCTCTGTTGGGAGGTCACCTTAGGTACCCTGGTCCCTGAGGGAGCCAGGCCAGACCAGGGTGGGGTCTCCACGTGGCTTCCACGTAGCCCAGAAGTACCTGGTATATCGGGGCTAAGGGACAGGACGGGGAGGGGCCTCTGCTGGGACTGCAGCTTCTCCTTGGGGTAGGGGTTTCACCCACTCAAAGCTAGAAGGGGCCCATGGGGGAGGGTGGGGCCTTTGAGGGGGCGGGGCCCGACGCGCCCCTCCTTTCCCTCCAGCTCCTGCTTCAATGGTGGGACCTGCGTGGATGGTGTGAACTCGTTCAGCTGCCTGTGCCGCCTGGGCTACACTGGCACACACTGCCAACACGAGGCCGACCCTTGCCTCTCGCGACCCTGCTTGCACGGGGGCGTCTGCACTGCCGCTCACCCCGGCTTCCGCTGTGCCTGCCCTGAAGGCTTCACCGGCACGCAGTGCCAGGTGGGCGGGGTCACTGGAGTCTTGGGGGAGAGTCTAGAAGGATAGTCTGAGGGAGGGGCCTGCTGGGTACTCTGATTGGGAAGCCTGCCTGGATCCTGGGGGAGGAATCTGGAGAGGTATTCTGGAGCCTGCCCAGGACTCTGGAGGAGAAGCTGGGTCCGTTTTCAAGGGTCCCCAAGAGCAGACACCGCGGCCTTCCTTTCCAGACGCTGGTAGACTGGTGCAGCCGCACACCTTGTCAGAATGGGGGCCACTGTGCCCGGACCGGGGCCTCTTTCTACTGCCTTTGCCCCTCGGGATGGAGCGGCCGCCTCTGCGACATCCAGAGTCTACCCTGCAGAGAGGCTGCAGCCCAAATCGGTGAGGGGGTGCGCGTGACTGGGTTTGGGGGGCTTGGGAGGGTGTGTATGCACATACTTCCTGCTAGTGTGAGCCGAATGAGAGTGCGACAGAGCACGTAGACATGGTGGGGATATGTGACTCTGTGACAGCTGGCCAGGACAAGGACGGTGCGTATGTGTATCACCATGAGACAACCAGGATGTCTGCAACGCTGTGTGTGACCGAGCTGGCGTGAGCTTCGAAGGTGTGTGCATGTCAGTTTCAGGGGATGTGTGACAACCTGACAGAGTGTGGGTGAGACCTTGGTGACTGAAGCTAGTTGGGGGTGTTGGGTGGTGCTGTGTGTGATGTGGGCCGGGAGGAGGGAGCCTGCCTGATGCTGCTCTCCTCTGTCCAGGGGTGCCTCTGGAGCAGCTGTGTCAGGCTGGTGGGCAGTGCGTGGACAAGGACAGCTCCCACTACTGCGTGTGCCCAGAGGGCCACACAGGCAGTCACTGTGAGCAGGAGGTGGACCCCTGCTTGGCTCAGCCCTGCCAGCATGGGGGCACCTGCCGAGGCTACATGGGAGGTTATGTGTGCGAGGTAAGGAGTGCCCAGTGGAGGGGACAGGGGAGCTAGTCACTCCTGGGTGGGTCTGGCTACACATCTCTGTGTGTCTATAGCCTGGTGTGGTGTCTCTCTCTAGGCATGTCTGCGTTTTTGCTTTTGTGACTCTGGGTATATCTTTGTGGGTGTCATTCTGGGTAGATCTTAGGGTGTCTCTGTCTGGGTGTACTTCTGTCTTTGGTTGTTTCTTGGACATCTCTATGTGTGTCTCTGTGCATGGTGTCTCTTTGGGTATGAATGCATGTACCAGTGTCTGAATGTGCATCTCTGGTTGTGTGTGTCTTGTGTGTATCTGGGTATCTGGGTGTTTCTCCTGTGGGTCTGTCTTGTGCATTTGTATTGTGTGTGTCCCTTTGCACTGAGTGTATCTGTAGCCCTTGTGCCTGCGTGTCCTTCCATGTCTGGGTGTGTTTCCATGTACTGGGTGTGTGTGTGTTTCTGCACACTGGGCATGTCCTTTTGCACTGGGAGTCTCTGTATCTTCATGGCGAGTATCTGTGTCTCTCTGGGCTGAGTGGGTCCCTGCCTCACCCCCACCGCAGTGTCCAGCTGGCTACACTAGTGACAACTGTGAGGATGACATGGACGAGTGTGCCTCCCAGCCCTGCCAGCATGGGGGCGTCTGCATTGACCTTGTGGCCCGCTATCTCTGCTCGTGTCCTCCAGGAACGCTGGGTAGGCCAGTGTCAGGGTTGGGGGACAGGACGGGAGGCTGGGTTTCTGACCGCTCCTGACTGCTCCCCATCCCCCCTTCCCCTAGGCGTGCTCTGCGAGATTAATGAGGATGACTGTGGCCCAGGCCCACCCCTGGACCCGGGCCCCCGGTGCCTGCACAATGGTACCTGTGTGGACCTGGTGGGTGGCTTCCGCTGCACCTGCCCCCCGGGATACACCGGCCTGCGCTGTGAGGCGGACATCAATGAGTGTCGTCCAGGTGCCTGCCATGCGGCACATACCCGGGACTGCTTGCAGGACCCAGGTGGGGGCTTCCACTGCCTTTGTCATGCCGGCTTCACAGGTAAGCATGGGAGAGGGGGCTGGCCTGCGATCCTGCCTGTGTTCCGCATTGTGGCTGATGCACGTGCTTCTGCTTGCCCAGGTCCCCACTGTCAGACCGTCTTGTCTCCCTGTGAGTCGCAGCCATGCCAGCATGGAGGCCAGTGCCACCCCAACCCCGGCGCTGGGGGAGCTCTGACTTTCTCTTGCCACTGTGTCCCGGTAGGTGGGGTGGACACTCACGTCAACGTCTCGGGGAGAGGAGTGGGATCATGCCCTCATGGTAGGGTGTGGCTTTAGCAGGGAAGAGGTGTAAGATGGAAGGGGTTTCTGGGAAATGTTGAAATTACCTGGAGGTTGTGTGTTTGTGTGTGTGTGTCCCTCTGGAATTTGGAGTTGTGGCCTCTTGGGGAAGGCTGGGCTTACCTGCAAGGTGGGGCTCCAGTGCAAGAGGGAGAGGTTGAGCCAGACCTGGGGAGACTGGAGGTCCAACCTTTCCCAAGTCCTGATCCCCCATATTCCCCTCTCTCTCCCCCTTCAACCCTCAATCCTCTTCTCCACCCTTCCATTTCTCTTTCCCTCCTTCCTCCCTGTCTCCTCTCCTTCTCTCCCTCCATCCCCTGCCCCCGCACTTTTTTTTTCTCTCCTTTCCCCCCACCCAACCCACAGCCGTTCTCCGGCCCGCGCTGCGAGCGGGTGGCACGTTCCTGCTGGGAGTTGCAGTGCCCCGTGGGCGTCCCGTGCCAGCAGACGGTCCGTGGACCGCGCTGCGCCTGTCCCCCGGGGCTGTCGGGTCCCGCCTGCCGGGGTTCCCGGGGGTCGACACTGGGAGCCGCCAATGCCAGCTGCGTGACCTCCCCCTGCCTCCACGGGGGCTCCTGCCGCCCGGAGACGCTGGCGCCCTTCTTCCGCTGCGCGTGCGCGTCAGGCTGGGCTGGGCCGCGCTGTGAGATACCTGCAGCGGTGCCCGAGGCCCCCGAGGAGCCGTCTTGCCCGAGAGCCGCCTGCGAGGCCAAAAGCGGCGACAAGCGCTGTGACCGGGAGTGCAACAGCCCAGGCTGCGGCTGGGATGGCGGCGACTGCTCGCTGAGCGTGAGCGACCCCTGGCGGCAGTGTGCGGCGTTGCAGTGCTGGCTCCTCTTCAACAACAGCCGCTGCGACCCCGCCTGCAGCTCGCCCGCCTGCCTCTATGACAACTTCGACTGCCGCGCAGGCGGCCGGGAGCGCACCTGCAAGTGAGCCGGTCCTCACTCTGTGTCTTGTCTGTCCATGTGTCACATCTGACCATCCATGGGCCCTGCCTCTCTATCGGCCCATCCGTTTGCCTTGGTCTGTCAGTCAATCCTTAATCTGTCTGTTGGGTTGTGCCTTCACTTGACCCGTCTGTTTCTTGGTGTACCGTCTGCCCATCCATGTGTCACTTGTCTGTCTGTCTTCCCATTCCTGTGCCCTGTCTGTCCATCCTTGTTCCCTGCCTGTCTGTCAGTGTGCCCACCTGTCTGTTCATCCATGTGCTCCTTTTGTCTGTTTTTCTGTCTGCTTCTGCACTCCATCTGTCCCTCCCTATGGCCTGTTTGTTTGTCTTTCTGTCCATCCATGAATTCCTTTTGTCCCTCTATACACCCAACTGTCTGTCTGCACACCTGCTTGTCCATCCTTGGACCTCATCTGTCCATCTGTCTGTCTCTATGCCAGTCTGTCCATCTGTATGCCCCATCTGTCCATCTTTGTGCACCACCTGTGCATCCATGTGCCTCTTCTCTCTGTCCTTCTGTCCCTTCACACACCCTTTTTGCCCCTCTATATGCCCATCCATCTGTCCATGCTCCTGCATGTCTATTCCTGCCCCTCTTCTGCCATTCTCTATGTCCGTTCATGAGCCCTATTTGTCCTATGCATTCCATCTGTCCATCCCTGTGCTGCGCTCTGTGTGACCCTCTGTGTGTTCCTCCGCCTGGAACCCTTTCCTTACTTTTATCTTCCTGTCCTCATTCCCACCCTCACTCTCCCCCTTGCTCATTCTGCTCCAGCCACCCTGGCCTTTCTTCCATTCTTCAGATTCCCCAGGCTTGGCCCCACCTCAGGGCCTTTGCACTGGCTGTTCCCTCTGCCTGGAATGCTTTCCTTCAGGAAGCCACATGGCTCCTTCCTCACCTCCTTCAAGTTTTTGCTCAAGCAATGACCTTCTCAGTGAGCTCCTCCCTGGCCACCCACCCCCAGCCTTATTTTTTTCCTTAGCATTTAATTCCATATAGATGTGTGTGTGTGTGTGTGTGTGTGTGTTTAAATTTAACCTAAATTTAGCCTTTATTGGTGTGTGATCGAAATGCTGTATATTCTGCTCATTCATCTCCTTTAATATCCGTCTCCGCCCACTGTAATGCCAGCTCCACGTGGGTAGGGATTTATGTTGGGGCCATATCCTTAGAGCCTACAGTAGCGCCCAGCACCTAACAGGTGGCTCTCAGTAGTTATTGACTTATTAATAGTTACAAAGCAATGGCTGTGTTTGCAGAAAGCCTGATACATTCCACAAGCACGTGGATACATTCCAGTTCTCTGCGCTTGCGCTGTCTCCAGGGTCTGGGTGCTCTGTGGTGTTTGCGTGCCGCGGAGCTGGAGGCTCCCTTGACCCCGCCCCTCTCTGTCCCCAGCCCGGTGTATGAGAAGTACTGCGCGGACCACTTTGCCGACGGCCGCTGCGACCAGGGCTGCAACACAGAGGAGTGCGGTTGGGATGGACTGGACTGTGCGGGTGAGGTGCCAGCTCTGCTGGCCCGAGGTGTCCTGGTGCTCACTGTGCTGCTGCCGCCGGAGGAGCTGCTGCGCTCCAGTGCCGACTTCCTGCAGCGGCTCAGTGGCATCCTGCGCACCTCTCTGCGCTTCCGTCTGGATGAGAACGGCCAGGCTATGGTCTTCCCTTACCACCGGCCTGGCCCTGGCTCCGAATCCCGGAATCGGCGGGAGCTGGCCCCTGAGGTGATCGGGTGAGTGACTCCCCCCGGGGGAGCCATGGTGCCCACGCAGACGCTAGGCCGGGCGTGGGAAGGGGCACCATTCCTCAGGTCTTGTGCATTTATTTCCCTTAACATCTGGGAGAGCCTTCTTGGCAATACATACAGCGTCACACAATACATGCATCTCAGTCTTGGCACCGTTGACATTTGGGGCCGGATCATGCTTTGCTGTGAGGGGCTGTCCTGTCTTGTGCGCTGTAGGATGTTTAGCAGCATCCCTGGCCTCTATCCACTAGATGCAGGCAACGCACCTGCCCTCCCTTAAGATGTGACAACCCAAAATGCCTCCAGACATGGGCAAGGGTCCTCTGGGGGAACAGAATAGCCCCTGGTCTAGCACTATTTCCTTCTGGAGAGGCAGGGGTATAGCAGAGTGTTTAAGGGCATGTGTCGTTTTTTGTTTGTTTTAGAAATGGAAAATATAGAACTCTCCTGCTGGGGGCCTGGCAGAGGGGCCAGAAGGGCGATGTGGCTTCTGAGCAGAGTGAGACGTGCCACAGGGAGGAGGGCTGGAGGCTAGAGATGAGGGGCAGGGCCTCTGCCTGGGTATGGCTGGGATGGGGGAGACGGAGAGGATAGTTGATGGGTGCGCCAGTCCCTGGCTGGGGTGACCGAGTTGCTGGAAGTGGTCTCATCAAGATGAAGACACAGAGTGAAAACCAGGGGTTACTTTGGGGCTTCCAGAGGGATCTGGGGGTCTCGGAGAGACGCTCAGGAGGCAGTTGGGGTCAGAAGATTGAGAGAAGAAAGAAAAAAGGGTTTGGCAATCATTGCATCCATGGGAGGGACACAAAGAAGTGGGGAGAGATGTGGGGACAGAAGGATCATCTGGGGACACTGAGTCCTGAGGATTGGTTGAAGGAAATTAGCTCAGAAAAGAGAAGGAGGAGAGCCAGGGCCCAGGGCACTGGGTATCCCAAAGAATGAAAATGTTTGGAGGGTTGGGTTCCTGGAAGCAGAGCCTGAGAGGGAGATTCAGATACATGTGACGTATTGGAAGCGTGCTCTCAGTAGACAGGGAATGAGGGAAGTAGGATGGGGCAGGGGAGGAACTGAGGCAGGAGGTAGCCTCAGCCAGGGTCCGGCCTCAGCCTGATCCCTTGGAGGGCTCTGGAGGGTGAATAGCACCTCAAAGTTGGTCCCACCTTGAGACAGGAGGGCCAGCTTTTGTACACCCCACATGAGCCAATCCCTGGCTGAAGGCTTCCCTAAGGGGTGTCACCTCCCAAGTGAAGGGATCCCCACTTCTCTGAGGCCAGAGAGGCAGCTGTCAACTGTTAGAAGCCAATGCTCATAGCAGGCAGGAGATGGACACACCAACCTGATAAAGGAGAAGTCGACATGAAAACAATGACCATTGGATTCATGGCTCAGAGGACACTGGTGGCCACAGCAAGACTCGTTTGGGGAATTGATAAAGAATTTTAAACATATACAAAAACAGAGCAGGGTAATGAACGTCGAGATACCTAGGACCTAGCATTGACAATGAACACATATGGCCGTTATTATTTCATGCATAGTCCCTTCAGTTTGTTCTAGTTCCCATGTTATGTTGAAATAATTTCTAGATAGCATGTCATTTCGTACGTAGACATGTCAGTATGTTTCTGTAAAACATAAGCTCTTTCTTTAAAACACGATAATACCATGATCACAGTTAAAAAAATAAATATCCTTAATATCACCGAATATATAGTAAGTGTATTTAAAAAAAGACTGGTTTTGGGGTTGTGGTGGAGTTGGATGCTAGATAGGGGGCAGTGGTGACATGGTGAGTAGAGATGCTGGAGCCTGGTGCAGGGGAGTGGGGCCTGGTGCAGGGGAGTGGGGCAGGGTGCAGGGCTTGTAGGAGTGCCTGCTGAATCTCCCTGTCCCTCTATTGTGTCCCCGCAGCTCTGTGGTGATGCTGGAGATTGACAACCGTCTGTGCCTGCAGTCGCCTGAGAATGACCACTGTTTTCCCGACGCCCAGAGTGCGGCAGACTATCTGGGAGCGCTGTCAGCGGTGGAGCGCCTTGACTTCCCGTACCCACTGCGGGCGGCACGGGGTGAGGGCCAGCCTGGCGGGTGATGAGGGTGGAACCGGGGTTCCCATGGTGGGGTGGGCCTCGGCCCCTGGTTGAGACCCCTGCTTCCTGCCCGCAGGGGAACCGCTGGAGCTGCCGGAGCCGAGCGTGCCGCTACTGCCCCTGCTGGCTGCGAGCGCCGTCTTCCTGCTGGTCATTCTCGTCCTGGGCGTCATGGTGGCCCGCCGCAAGCGTGAGCACAGCACCCTCTGGTTCCCCGAGGGCTTCGCGCTGCACAAGGATGCTGCAGCTGGCCACAAGGGCCGGCGGGAACCCGTGGGCCAAGACGCTCTGGGCATGAAGTGAGGACCCTGACTCAGCCCATTCCCTGTCCCTGACTGTGGGGCTTTGTGAGCCCTTGAGCCCACCTTGACCTGACTTTGACCTCTGACCCCTACCTGACCCTAACTTCAGACTCCAGCCTGGAAACCCAGTGTTCATCCCCTTGACCACTGACTCGATGATCCCTGGGAATCACCCCTGATGCGTGACCCTTGGCCCCATTTCCTATGATCCAGTTCCCTCACTCAGATCCTACTCTGACTCTACCCTGAACCCTCCCTGACCACAGCTTCTCAGATTTCACCCTGATAGTCAAAATTTGTTCCCACATGACTACTGATCTCGTGATCCCTGTCTGCATCCCAATCCCTTGCTGGCTCCGTGACCGTATCCTCTATGACCCCCAATATCACCTCTGACTCTAACACACCCTGACTTTTGACCTCACCTCTGACCCCCTTTCCACCCCAACTCAGTGCTCGTTCCCCATGATCCTCAATCTTGGCCTTGGCCGTGGGCTTCACCTCCGACTCCCTGGCCTGTCCCTCGAGACTCCAACCCCACCCTGAACTAATCCCTGTATTTACCCCTCTCCTGTCACCCCGTGACCCCCGGCCTCTCTCCACAACCTCCTCGATTCTGGCTACATCTCTCGCCTGTTATGAGGATAACTCTATCCTCCATGACCCCTGACGTCATCTTCTATAACCCCTGCTATGTGCCTGGGACCCTCACCTGTCCCACGGCTGACTGCTCTGACCTCTGACCCCACTCCTGTGCTTCCCCAGTTCCACCTTAAGACCCTGGCCGTCACCCATCACAACCCCTGATGGTACCCCCTGCAACCTTGACCACATCCTGCATCCCCTCAATGGACCATGTCTCTTGACCCTGCACCCTGCCCCTACTGACCCATTGTCCCCTCCCTCCTCCCCCCCACAGGAACATGGCCAAGGGTGAGAGTTTGATGGGGGAGGTGGCCACAGACTGGATGGACACAGAGTGCCCGGAGGCCAAGCGACTGAAGGTTGTGTCCCCTCCTCTGACCCCTGCCCTCAGGATCCTGGGTTGGGGCTTGATGGTCAGTGGGAGAGCCGGGAAAATCTCTGCTGTCCCTGGCTCTGGAGAAGAGTCACAGCACGCACCCCATCCTGGTCCTGGCATCGTTCCAGAGGGGATCCCCTGGCCCAGACAGTGACTCTGCTTTCTCTCTGCGGCATCCAACTTAGTCCAGCGTGCCCAGCCTGAGAGCACTCCCAGCTGGGCTTTTCCTGTCCTGGGGCCACAGCTACGGGCCCTGTCTTAGTCAGCTAGGGCTGCCATAATGAAATACCACAGACTGGTGGCTCAAACAGCAGACGCTTATCTTCTCACAGCTCTGGAGGGTGGAAGTCTACGATCAAGGTGCTGGCAGGGTTGCTTCTTGGTGAGGGCTCTCTTCCTGGCAGGTAGAATGTGCTTTCTCACTGTGTCCTCGTGTGACCTTTCCTCTGTGTGTGCATAGAGAGAGAACTCTGGCGTCTCTTCCTCTTCTTATTAGGACATTGGTCCTATTGAATTAGGGCTCCACACTCATGATCTTATTTAACCTTAATTACTTCCTTAAAGGCCCTGTCTCCAAATATAGTCATGTTGGGGGATTAGGCCTTCAACATATGATTTTTGGGGAGCACAGTTCATAACAGCCTCCTGCTAGCATTACTCTGACACTTGGTGAATGCCTTGAATGTATACAAGGCATCTTATTTCATCTTTATGAGGATGCTATAAAGTAGCTACTGATACACACCTCCATTCTTAGCTGCCTCTCCCCTGCCTATGTTTTCTTTTTCTTTTTTTTTGGCCGCACTGTGCGGCTTACAGGATCTTAGTTCCCCAACCAGGGATTGAACCCCAGCCCTCGGCAGTAAAAGCGTGGAGCCCCAACCACTGGACCACCAGGGAATTCCCTGCCCTGCCTATGTTTTAATATTTGTTGAAATGAAGACATCTATTACAATTGACAGCTAAAGAAATCTGCTTGCCCCAGGCTTTTTTTTTCTTTCTCATCCAAAAGTGGGTGTTAAGTATATGGTACAGAATGTTTATGATGGCATTTTAGCATTGCGGAATGATTACATCATCCTTATTTTACCAATGAGAAGCTCAGAGCTCTCATGTGATTTGCCTAGGGTCACGAGCCTACTAAGTGACAGTGTCAGACATTGAATCCACATTGAAGGCTGTCCCATCCTCCTTGGCCCTTTCTGGTTAGCTGTCCATCACCTGGCTCTCCCCTTTCATGAAATTCAACTCCCCACCTGGGTCCTTAAGCTCAGGTCTGGCTTGATCAGGCTCTGTGTTTGGTGCAGGCTGTTAAATGCCCAGGCAGGCTAGTTAGGGGTATTCTGTCCTGTTTTCATAACTTCATTCTTCCCGTCTGGACCATGAGTCTGAAACGTATTGAGCTCCTCTGAGGGGCCCAGGTGCTAGACTCCTGAGGGTAAATCAATACATTTGTGTGTGATTATTGGGTCCTGATACCTCACGTTCATATCTGTGGTACCACGTGGGAGCCTACGTGGTATCCAGGGCAACTCCCTGCTTCTCACCTTTCACTCCTTTCCCAGATTAATACTGGGAATTATTATTTTGCTTAAAGATTTCTTTATTATTTATTTATTTATATATTGTTTTGGCTGCGTCAGGTCTTAGTTGTGGCGCTCGGGATCTTCGTTGAGGCACGCGGGATTTTTCACTGCGGTGCGCAGGCTGTTTTGTTTTGGTGCGTGGGTTTCTCTCTAGTTGTGGCATGTGGATTTTTCCCTTCTCTAGTTGTAGTGCTCAGGCTCCAGGGCACGTGGGCTCTGTAGTTGCGGCGTGTGGGCTCTGTAGTTTGTGGCAGGTGGGCTCTAGTTGAGGCGTGAGAGCTCAGTAGTTGTGGCGTGCGGGCTTAGTTTCTCCAAGACGTGTGGGATCTTAGTTCCCCAGCCAGGGATCGAACCCGTGTCCCCTGCATTGTAAGGCGGATTCTTCACCACTGGATCACCAGGGAAATCCCAATACTGGGAATTATTATTATTGCAGGATCCCCCAATCCCACATTTCTTTAACCAGTGATTTGGAATTTCCAGAGTACAAGTTTTGCATTTCTTCTGTTGAATTTAATTTTAAAGTTTTTTGTTCTTTTTGATACTGTTGTCAATAGAATTGTTCTCTTAATTTCATTTTTGGTGTGTTCCTATCTAGTGTATAGACAGGTGTGTGCTGACAGGTGTTATGCTCTGTGTCTCTTCCGTTTTTCAAAATTAAAAAAAATTTTTTATTTATTTTATTTTTAATTTTTCGGCCGCACTGCACGGCATGTGGGATCTTAGTACCCTGACCAGGGATCGAACCCACGTCCCCTGCATTGGAAGTGCGGAGTCTTAACCACCGGACCGCCAGGGAAGTCCCCTCTGTGTCTCTTCCTTGATCACTTCCGTGGGTTCCCAGACCCTCTACCCTTCTAACCCGGATTAAAATCCCAGTTCTTCCTCTTATGAGTTCTCTGAGCTCCAGTACATCAATTTTCCATTTCCTTATCTATAAAAGAAGCGGGATGTTAATGGTTTCTTGGGGCCATATGTGCATCTCCGTGAGAGAAGCCTGTGGGAATGCCCAGACTGTCCCTCTAACTGTGTCTCCCAACCCCTTGTGAGAACCTGGGTCCTTGTGCCTCCAGGTAGAGGAGCCTGGTGTGGGAGCTGAGGATGCCGTGGATTGCCGCCAGTGGACTCAACACCACCTGGTTGCCGCCGACATCCGCGTGGCACCAGCCATGGCATTGACGCCACCACAGGGCGATGCAGATGCTGATGGCATGGATGTCAACGTGCGTGGTCCAGGTCAGGCATCCCTCCCTCCAGGATGCCCTTTATCCATCCTACTCGTGAGAGGTTGCATCTGGGTCTGTTTCTGGGGAAAGCTGGGTGTGTCTGGGTGTCCGTCTGTGGGGGCGTGTGTTAATCAGGACTTTCGGTTGTAACTTTTAATAGCCCAACTCAAGCTAACTTAAGTAAAACAAGGGATTTACCGGCTCTTGTAAATGGAAGCTTCAGGCACATTTGGATCCAGGACTCAACACCTCTTGGCTCCACAGCCCAAGTAGGCTTTTTCCTGCAGGCACTGATAGCTACAGGTGGGACAGGCCTTACAAAATCTTTTTCCCATATGTACCAGCGAAAGTCCCAGGATGAGTTCTGATTGGATGGACATACCAATTCCTGAACCAATCAGTGTGGCCTGGGGCCTGGAATATGCAGATTGACAGGCCTGAGTTCTATTCCTGTCCTTGAAGGAAGGATTTGGCTTTATCTAGGGCTTGAGGACGGAGAATGGGATGCAAGTAGCCTCCTAAGGGAAACAAGAGCAAATGCTCATGAAGCGTATAGCAGACCATGTTATCTAGATCCTCTTGGATTTGTCTTTGCCGCATTTTGGGATATGCCTTCCCCAGCTCTGTTTTGCTTTTGCTCCCAATGACCAGGACCTATGGCTCTCTTTTGAAGCCCTTCAGGCTACCGGGGCCTGAGGTGCTTGGTATTTTATGTCCCTGGGGGCAGCTCCTGACCAGTGGTTGCAGGAGTATGAAAGGCTCAGCTCCTTTGACTCAAGCTGGATTACAACTCTGGGGTACAGCTCAGCTTCCACAGTCCCCCTTTGGGATCAGGCTGAAATAACTCTCCAGGCATTTGCCCAAGGTTGCACACTTGTTTGACTGCCTCCCTCCTTCGTTCTGTGTCCCCTACTACCTAGGAGCCCTTCTGGGACAAATCACATGCCCATGAATCCTCATCCTGGGTTGGCTTCTGGGGCACCTGACACAGGTGTGTGTGTGTGATGGGAGGATTTGCCATTCCCTCTTGTGTTTCCACATGTCCCACTTCCTCCTAATGCAGTGCCCTCAATCGTATTCCCCAGAAAGGCCCTGTGCCCACCTCCCTTGTGACACACTCCTGGTCCCTGCAGATGGCTTCACCCCACTAATGCTGGCCTCCTTCTGCGGGGGGGCCCTGGAAGCAATTCCAGCTGATGAGGACGAGGCAGAAGACACATCAGCCAGCATCATCTCAGACCTTATCTGCCAGGGGGCACAGCTTGGGGCTCGGACCGACCGCACGGGTGAGACGGCCCTGCACCTGGCTGCCCGCTATGCCCGGGCTGACGCGGCCAAGCGGCTGCTGGATGCGGGGGCAGACACCAATGCCCAGGACCACTCAGGCCGCACCCCCCTGCACACAGCCGTCACTGCTGATGCCCAGGGCGTTTTCCAGGTGAGATGGGCTCGCCTCTTTGGACTTCAGAGCTGGGACAGGCATCAGACCGACTTGGGTTCAAGCCCTGGTTCTGCCTTTCAGAGCTCATCTTTCTCATTTGTAAGATGGGGATATACGGGAGTACAGTTTCTGGCAAGAAGCTATTCCCTGCACCTCATCAGTTCCATGGGGTGTATTGGTTGGGGTCCTCAGAGGGCTTAGAGGTGCTTCTCGTCCCTTTGTTCTTGCCATGACTCCTCCTGCTGTGCCCCATCTCCCTTAGATTCTCATCCGGAACCGCTCCACAGACCTGGATGCCCGCATGGCAGATGGCTCCACAGCACTGATCCTGGCGGCCCGCCTGGCAGTGGAGGGCATGGTGGAAGAGCTCATCGCCAGCCATGCTGATGTCAATGCTGTGGATGAACTCGGTAGGCTGTGGGGGGTAGTGGTGGGTGGGGGCTGAGAGGGTGTCATCTGGGCCCTGACTGTTGGTGTGAACGCACACCCACACTGACACCCAGTCAATGAAACTCGTGTACTCATAACAGGGTTTCAACATGGACCTACACTCATGCATTAAAAAAAAAAAATGGCGCCCATTAGCCCATACTGTGTGGCAGTGGTTCAGGGAAAGGTGCCCTTCCCAAGACCCTTCCCTTCCATCTGCTTTGTTAGAAGAACTTACTCTGGTGCCATCTGCTGGACAACTGGTGTAATAAATTTGCAAATCAGCCAGATCTATAGGTGAGGGCCGCTCCGTCCCTGGAGGTGGCTTGCTTGCCCAACAGTGACCTGCCCTTGGACTCTTAGAAACATCCTTTGGAGCAGGTGTTCTCAATCTCAGCAACCTTGACATGTGGGGTTGGATCATTCTTTGTGGTGGGGGCCGTCCTGTGTAGTGAAGGATGTTTTTTTAAATTTATTTATTAAAAAATTTTTTTTTATTTTAAAATTTTTATTGGAGGATAGTCGATTTACAATGTTGTGTTAGTTTCAGGTGTACAGCAAACTGAATCAGTTATACATATATGTATATCCACTCTGTTTTAGATTCTTTCCCATCTAGGCCATTACAGAGCATTGAGTAGAGTTCCCTGTGCTCTACAGGAGGTCCTTATTAGTTATCTATTTTATTATGATAGTATGTATGTGTCAATCCCAATCTCCTAACTTATCCCTCCCCCCTTGTCCCCCTGGTAACCATAAGTTTGTTTTCTACATCTGTGGCTCTATTCCTGTTTTGTATATAAGTTCATTTGTACCATTTTTTAAGATCCCACCTATAAGCGACATCATATGATATTTGTCTTTCTCTGCCTGACTTACTTCACTCGGTATGACAATCTCTAGGTCCATCCATGTTGCTACAGATGGCATTATTTCGTTCTTTTTTTGTGGCTGAGTAATATTCCACTGTATATATGGACCACATCTTCTTTATCCAGTGTAGGATGTTCAGTAGCATCCCTGGCTTCCACCCACTGATGCCAATAGCACCCCACCTCTCAGTTGTGACAACCAAAAATATCTCCAGACATTGCCAAATGCCCCTTACAGGAAAATCACCCCTGGTCGGGAAATACGGCTTTAGAAGAGCACTGTCCAATAGAACTTTCTGTGATGATGGAAATATTCTTTGTCTGTTCTGTTCAATATGGTAGCCACTGGCATGTGCTGTCAAGCACTTGAAATGTGGCTGGAGTGAGCAAAGAACTAAATGTTTTATTTCATTTAATGTTTTAACCTTTGTTTTGCCTACTTAAAAAAACCCCAGCTGTACTGACATATAATTCAGATGCCATGCAATTCATCCATTTCAAGTACAAAATCCAATAATTTTTAGTATAACCACATAGTTGTACAAATATCATCATAATAAAATTTAAAATGTTTTCATCACCTGAAAAAGAAGCCCTCACCTCTTAGCCATCACCCCTCAATCCCCCTCATCTTCCCGGCCCTTAGGCAACCGCTAATGTACTTTCTCTCTATATGGATTGGTTATTTCATATAAATGGAATCATACAATATGTGGTCTCTTTTGACTGGCTTCTTTCACTTAGCACGATGTTTTTGAGGTTTACAAATGTTGTAGCGTGTATCCGTATTATTTCTTTTTTGTTTTTTAATGAATAAATAATATTCTGTTATATGGATATACCACATTTTGTTTATCCATTCATCCACCGATGGACATTTGGGTTGTTTCTGATTTTTGGCTGTTATGAATAATGCTGCTATGGACAGTCCTGTATCATTTTTTGTGTGGACATATGTTTTCATCTCTCTTGGGTATATCCGTAGGAGCAGAATTGCTGGGTCACATGGTAACTCTGTTTAACCTTTTAAGGAACTGCCAGACTGTTTTCCACAGTGGCTGCCCTGTTTTACATTCCTACCAACAGTGTATGAAGGTTCCAGTATTTCCACATCCTCACCAACACTTGCTATTATCTGTCTTTTTGTTCTAGTCTTCCTAGTGGATGTGATTTAGTATCTCATTGTGGTTTGATTTGCATTTCCCTGATGGCTAATGATGTTGAGCATCTCTTCACATGCTTATTGTCCATTTGTGTATCTTCTTTGGAGAAATGTCTATTCAGATTCTTTGCCCATTTTTAAATTGGGTTACTCGTGTTTTTATTATTGAGTTGTAGAAGTTCTTCATATAGTCTAGGTATGTCTCTTATCAAACATAGGGTAGGTTTAATATATTTGTAGGTTTTCTTTTTACTTTCTAGATGGTGTCCTTACAAGCACAAAAGTTTTCATCTTGATGATGTCCAATTTATCTATTTTTGTCGTTTTTGTTATTGTTGCTTGTGTTTTGGGTGTCATATCTAAGAATCTCTTACCTAATTCAAGGTCATGAAGATTTACTCCTATGTTTTTTTCTAAATGTTTTATAGTTTAAGCTTTTACATTTAAGTCTTTGACTCATTTTGAATTATTTTTTTGTATATGGTGTGCAGTAGGGGTCCAACTTTATTGTTTTGCACGTGGAGATAACAGTTGTACCAGTACCATTTGTTGAGAAAGCTATCCTTTCCCCGTTAAATGGTCTTGGTACCAATTTAATTTAACTTATTTTACTGTTTTTTTCCTTTTGGCTGCCCTGTGCAGCATGTGGGATCTGTTTCCCGACCAGGGACTGAACCCAGGCCACAGCAGTGAAAGCCCGGAATCCTAACCACTAGACCACCAGGGAACTCCATTTTTTTTTTTTTTTTTTGTAATTTTAATTTACATAAATGAAAGAACCGCATGTGACTGGTGGCTATTGCACTGGACAGCACAGCTCTAGGTACCACTGAGTGAGGTCCACGTAGTACCCCCCGTATACGGAGAGTTACATCTACAGGTGTGCACGCACATGGACCCAAACACAGTTACTCAGATACTCGTGGCAGGCCTACCCTCCCCCCATCCCAGGCCATATTCTAGACATTTTCTGTCCCCCTGCTGTTGGGGGGGCCAGCAAATGAGCCTGGTCCTGACCCTGACCTTCCCTCACTTCCCCCCGCAGGAAAATCAGCCTTACACTGGGCTGCAGCTGTCAACAACGTCGAGGCCACCTTGGCCCTGCTCAAAAATGGAGCTAACAAAGACATGCAAGATAGCAAGGTGAGCCCCAGCCCTTGGCCCACCTGGGAGTCAGCCCCGGCACAGCTTCCACAGGTGGCAGAGAGCAGGTTGGGGTAGGCTAGTGGGGGCATTCACCCTGCCGGCAGCCAGCTTTCAGGTGTGGGATTTGGGCCCAAGGGGTTTCAATAGTGGATCAGAGGAGGAAGTGTATAGCAGTTGCTGGGTGACCTTGGGCAAGTTGCTTAACTCTTTTGAACCTCTGTTCTCATCCTCGAAATGGGGAAGCAACGGTAGCCACCTCATTGCGTCTTTCGAGGATTCAGTGAGCTAAAGCTTTTAGAAAGTGCCTTAGCACATCCTCAATAAAAGGTAGATGTTATGATTGTTGTTTAAAAACCCTTGCAAGGTGGTATTAGTCTCATTTTACAGATGAAAGAGTGAGGCTCAAAGGGGTGCGGGGTTGGATTCCATCCTTATTTAAAATTTCCAAAATTATATTCATTATGGATTCTTTTTGCATTAATCTTAATTTAAAAATTTTTCATTAAAATATCATTTATTTTGATGCCCCCTTAAATTTTATGTCTAAGGCGAGTGCTTCACTCTCCTCACCCCGGTCCTGGCTTTTGCGGCCTGAAGCTTAGTGGGTGCTGGATGAATGTGGCTTAAAGGAAAGAACTTGCCCAATTTTCCCCAGCAGAGCTGAGATTCCGACCGAATCTGGCTGGAGAGTATGAACTCTTAGAACTCAGGTTCCCCCAGAGAGAGGAGGCCTCTGTGATGTTAGCCAGCAGTTAATCCTGACTCTTGTGACCCTGACATCTTGTGGGTTCTGGGCCGCCACAGGAGGAGACTCCGCTGTTCCTGGCCGCCAGGGAGGGCAGCTTTGAGGCTGCCAAGCTGCTGCTGGACCACTTTGCCAACCGTGAGATCACAGACCACCTGGACAGGCTGCCCCGGGATGTGGCCCAGGAGCGGCTGCACCAGGACATCGTGCGCTTGCTAGACCAGCCCAGTGGGCCCCGTAGCCCCCCTGGCCCCCACGGCCTGGGGCCCTTGCTCTGTCCGCCCGGGGCCTTCCTCCCAGGCCTCAAGGTGGCACAGTCCGGGGGCAAGAAGAGCCGGAGGCCTCCTGGGAAGGCGGGGCTGGGGCCTCAGGGCACCCGGGGGCGGGGCAAGAAGCTGACCCTGGCCTGCCCGGGGCCCTTGGCCGAGAGCTCGGTCACGCTCTCGCCGGTGGACTCGCTGGACTCCCCACGGCCCTTTGGTGGCCCCCCCGCGTCCCCTGGCGGCTTCCCCCTCGAGGGGCCCTACGCGGCTGCCGCGGCCACAGCCGTGTCTCTGGCACAGCTCGGTGGCGCAGGCCGGGCAGGTCTCGGGCGCCAGCCCCCCGGGGGCTGTGTGCTCAGCCTGGGCCTGCTGAACCCCGTGGCCGTCCCCCTCGACTGGGCCCGGCTGCCCCCACCTGCCCCCCCAGGTCCCTCTTTCCTGCTGCCGCTGGCCCCGGGACCCCAGCTGCTGAACCCCGGGAACCCCGTGTCCCCCCAGGAGCGGCCCCCACCGTACCTGGCAGCCCCAGGACATGGCGATGAGTTCCCCGCGGCCGGGGCCCACAGCAGCCCCCCAAAGGCCCGCTTCCTGCGGGTCCCCAGCGAGCACCCTTACCTGACCCCATCCCCAGAGTCCCCCGAGCACTGGGCCAGCCCCTCACCTCCCTCACTCTCGGACTGGTCCGACTCCACGCCCAGCCCGGCCACTGCCACCGGGGCCACGGCCGCTGGGACACTGTCTGCCCAGCCGCTCCCCCTGTCGGTCCCTGGCCCTCTTGCTCAGTCCCAGACCCAGCTAGGGTCCCAGCCTGAAGTCACCCCCAAGAGGCAAGTGTTGGCCTGAGGGCTGCACAGTTCCTAGATTTGGGGAGGCTGTAGAGACACCCCATCCTGCTTCCTCTCTGTCTCCCCTTTTAGTCATTTCATTCTCTCTAATCTCTTCTCCTGCACCCCACCCTCCTTGCAGCGTGACCAAGACAGGTCACAAGCCTAGGGCTTCAGTCTTCCTTTATTTATAAGGGGTGCAGGCTGACCCCCACCCTTTGGGTCTTGTGGTGAGTCTGGGACATGCTCCTGCCTCTCCCCTCTTCCTGGGGCCACCGCCCCTCCAATTCTCTCCTGCTTTCTTGCCTCCTCTGGCCTCTCTCACTCATGTTCTGACACAGGTGGATTATTATTATTATTTTTTTTTACATTTTGTATAGAAACAAATTCATTTAAACAAACATTATTATTATTATTTTTTACAAAATATATATATGGAGACGCTCCCTGCCCCCTGCAAACCCCCCAGTGCCCCCGTGGGGCTGAGTCTGTGGGCCCATTCGGCCAAGCTGGATTCTGTGTACCAAGTACACAGGCATGACCGGGATCCTGTGTACCAAGTACACGACCCTGGTGTGTACCAAGTAGGCACCCTTGGGCGAACCCTCTGGGGCTAGGGGTCGGGTGAGACTTGGGAGCCTTCTCCCCACCCCACCTCCCTCACTTCACTGCATTCCAGATGCAACTTATTCTATAGCTTTGCTGGGGGAAGTGCCCTTCTGGCCTGGAGAGCCTGTCCCCAAGCCCCCCCTCACAGAGTGTGGGCCGCCTCCCTTTGGGAACTGGGGGGTGGGGTGGCCGGTGGGAATATGAGGACCAGGGGAGACATGTGCATTTTACTTTGTCTCCCTGTAAATATGGGCCTGCAGGGAGGAAAGGAGCTGCCTGCGTGGTACCTCCTCCTGGTACTCCCCTGGCCCAGCCCCAGGGCAGAATAGAAGTATTTGTAGGCTATTTTTGTAATATAGCTTCTGGTCACAGTCCTTGTGTAGCTAAATTCCCAGGCCTTGCATTGTACAGCCCCCTTTCCCCTCACCACCTAATAAAGGAATAGTTAGCACTCAATGTCATTGTCTGTGTCTAGGTAAGTTTCGGGGGCGGGGGGTGGTAGTGTGGGGTTTCTGTCTCTTCAGCGCTAACTTTTGAGACAGGCTGGGACCTGGGACCCTTTGCTGCAGTGCTTGCACCTGGACGAACATCTACTGGAGCAACAAAAGACAAAGGAACTCTAAGGGACTAAAAATAACTATGGGCATGTGCAGTTGGGGCAAATTATGGCCAACAAGATACCAAAAGACCAAAAAAAAAACACCCAACTGCCACTTCTGAAGAGCTGGGAGCAAAAGCAGGGTGTCGGGAGCAAAAGCAGGGTCCTGCGCATGCCCCCTGCACACACCACCACCAAAGGGGTGGGCAGACCACCAAAGCCACCCTTCTGGCTCCACCCTTGGACCCGCCCTCACCCCATACCTCCACCCTTGGGGAGCAAGCAAGCACTGGAGGAATCTGTTCGTTCTCGCTCCCGGCTGCTGCAGCAGGGGTCCCAATAAAGCCTTGCCTGAATTTCTTGTCTGGCCTCTGATCAATTTCTATTGACTAAGGAGGCCAAGAGCCGTGGTTGGTAAAAAGCTGGGCTCTCATCTTGGGGTCAAGCCCTTTGGCTTGCTTGCCAGCCACTTTTGCTTCCTCTTTTGTTGGATGATTCCACTGATTGGACTAGGGGTGGCCACCTGTCTTAATTTGAACCGGATTCCTTTGCTTGAGACTGTTTTTAAAATGCGGATGCTAAGAAAGCTATCAGTTGGTGGAGCTTCTGCGGCCAAGGCAGATGGAGAAATATCGATGGCCAGTTTGGGGTGGTGGGTACTGATGATAAAACAGCAGAAGACGGGAGCTATGCAGGGAGAATCAGAGATGAGCGTTCAAATGGCTCCAGAGGGTTGGAGGGAGTACCTCATTTCCAAATGGAGTATCAATTCCAGTTAATTGAGCCTTTATTCCACTGACATCGATAGGTATTTATTAACCGCTTTCTAAGTGCCTAATGCTGGTTCTGCATGGATCTCACCTCTACTTCATGCTCCCTTGGGGTTTGGAGACAATGCTGCACTGTATAATAAATACTCCTTTCTGTATACCAGCTTGAATGAGTTTCTATGTCTTGCAAATAATTGTGCCCCAAGACAAGGTTGTGTTTACACTGAGGTCCTCCAGGAAAGGAGGAATTTAATGTTCACTGGTTCACCCCATCAGTTGGACTGCTCTTGGTTGCAAGCGACACAAAAAATCTACCCAGCTGGCTTAAACAAACAAAAACCAATTTATAAATTCATATAACTAAAAAAGACCAGCTTCAGGGGATATTTGAGCTAGTGGCTCAAATGAGGTCAACAAGGGCTGAGTTCCTCATCTCTACAGATTTTTCTCTGGGCATCAGTTTCATTCTCAGGCTGCATGTGGTACTCAACCCAACTTCTCTTCCCACTCCCACAGCTTCAGCCCTCCTTCTGTATTAGCAAAATAGGTGCAAGGATCATAGACCATCTTGCACATTCCAGAGAACTGAGAAGCTTCTAGTCTTGGGGTTGATCTTGTATTGGCTTCAAATGGGTCGCATATTTATCCTCTAACCTAGTGTTCCTCAACGTTGGTACTGTTGACATTGGGGGCCAGATCATTCTTTGCTCTGGAAGGCTGTCCTGTGCTTTGTAGGATGTTTAACAGCATCCCTGGCCTCCACCCACTAGATGCCAGTAGCGCCCCCTTCTCCAGTGTGACAACCAAAAATATTTCCAGATATTGCCAGTTGCCAAGCAATGAACAATTGCTTTTGAGCACTACTGCTCTAACCAATCACTATGGCAATGGGTTATAGAATGTGCTGATTTCTTAAAGCAATGAGTTTCTGCTCTGGAACTGGGGCGTGGGGTAAATGTCAGGTTTGCAGAAGCAGGAATTCTGTGGAAACAACTAATAAATATTCACTCCACCTCCTCTCTTTTGGCCAAGTCTTCGGAGATGGAACAATCTCTTTTTAAAAAAAAATTTATTGAAATATAATTGACTTACAATGTTGTGTTAGTTTCAATAAAGTGATTCAGTTATTTTATATACATATGTATACATATATATTCTTTTTTTTACATTCTCTTTCATTATAGGTTATTACAAGATATTGAGTATAATAAGTCCCTGTGCTATACAGTAGGTCCTTGTTTATTATCTATTTTATTTATTTTATTTTTATTTTTAATTTTTTTTGGCCGTGCCATGCGGCTTGCGGGATCTTAGTTTCCCGACCGGAGATTGAACCCACACCCTCGGCAGTGAGAGTGGCGCGTCCTAACCACCGACCACCAGAGAATTCCCTCTATTTATATATAGTAGTGAGTGTGTATATTTAATCCCAAACTCCTGGGACAGTCTCTTTTATCGTCTCAAGTTCATTTTATGTTCATTCATTTATCCTCTATATGCTTATTGGGCACTTACTGCATGCCAAATCCTGGACAAACTGTTGGGAGTAGAATGGTGAATTATATGAGCTCACTCCTTGCTCTTATGGAATTTCAGGCTAGTTAGGGGATGTTAGGGGTGCCCCCCTTGTCCCTTTGGGTCTTACCATTGCAGTACATGCTTGATAGCATCTGACTGCAAACACCAGAACTTCTCTTGTGTGGGCCAGGAACAACCCTCAAAAATGAGGGATGGGGGCTTCCCTGGTGGTCCAGTGGTTAAGACTCCGTGCTTCCACTGCAAGGGGCACTGGTTCAATCCCTGGTCGGGGAACTAAGATCCCGCATGCTGTGCAGCGTGGCCAAAAAAAAAAAAAAAAAAATGAGGGATGGATGGGAGTTGGTGGATAAATACCCCAGCTCCCTCACCCCTCTGTGGGGGCAATTCTGAGGTGTGTTCCACAGACTCTCAGCGGGTGTCCGTCAGGATTGAGCCCCAGTTGCCCATGGTAGCAACTTACTCTTCCTCATGGGAACTTTCTGGAATATTCCTTTTTGGAATGATCCTATTGGATATTTCTGGAATGATCTCTCAGATAAGTTCTTTGCACTTGAATCCTTGGCCCAAGAGAAGTTCATCTTAGCTGCGTGCATGAGTAGACTCTTGGAGGAAAACCGGAGATATTTGTTGGGGGTGCAAGCAAGTTTGGAGATCCTTCTTCCTGAGTGCTACACAAAAGAGGAGAAAGTCGTTCTTCCCACCCACTTTGTCCACTTTATCCTGCGACCCTGGCTCTATGGAAGCAGGGCGTTGGAGATGTGTGTCTCACGGGGTGAACCCACTTTCATACCTGGTGGAGCCAACTTTTTTGTAAGCACATGTGAGACTCTTCCACTCTGGAGGCTCCCTGGAATGGTTGGGGGAGGGGTGTCAGGTGGGGGAACAGGAAGCCTGCATCAGTGGTTGAGAAAAATGTACTAGTGGGATTCAGATTCATGTGCATGTGACTTCATTGACCCACAAGATTTGGGGACATTTGGATTCACATCCTAGGTGACTTCTTTTTTTTTTTTTTTTTGCGGTACGCGGGCCTCTCACTGTTTTGGCCTCTCCTGTTGCGGAGCACAGGCTCCAGACGCGCAGGCTCAGCGGCCATGGCTCACGGGCCCAGCCGCTCCGCGGCATGTGGGATCTTCCCGGACCGGGACACGAACCCGTGTCCCCTGCATCGGCAGGCGGACTCTCAAACACTGCACCACCAGGGAAGCCCCTAGGTGACTTCTTGACCAAGAAGACAATGATAATACAGCTGTGTGTCTGCTGTTTGCCCCTCCAGATATATCCTCACACTTCTCCACTCTGCTCTGTGCACTGGGAGGATGACCTGAGTGGAGAGCATCAGTGGACTCAAGCATCCTCTTGCTTCCACTTGGGTTTGGCCAGTGAGAGGCACAGGTGGGAGATTAGAGGGTAGAATGTATTTATTTCCCTGGTTCCTTGCCTGCAGGGTGGCTTTGGTGCTCTCCATCCAGCTGCCCTCTGTTAATCTGAATAATTGTTCCCTCTCCTTGGCCCTTTTGGCCTAGGGGGGTAAAGGCTCTCCACCATTGCAAGTCCCAATGTACTGCAGTATGACTCGTCTACACCCTGCCCAAGCTTCATCTATCTGTTATCTATCTGTCTATCTATCTATCTATCTTCCTACCTATCATCTATCAATTATCTATGTATCTGTATATCTATGTATCCAACTATCTTTTAGCTATCTATCATCTATCAATTATCTATGTATCTATCATCTATCAGTTATCTATCTATCTATCTATGTATATATCTATCTATCTTTTAGCTATCCATCACCTAACAATTATCTGTGTATCTGTGTATCTACATATGTATCTATCTATCTATCTTCCTATCTACCATCTATCAATTATCTATGTATGTATGTATGTATCTATCATCTATCAGTTATCCATGTATCTATGTATCTGTGTATCTATCTATCTATCATCTATCATCTTTTAGCTGTCATATATCAATTTATCTATCTATCATCTTTTAGCTATCTATTTGTTCATTTTTTGTTCAGCTTTATGAGGAATAACTCACATATAATAAAGTGAACCCACTTTAAGTGTAAAGTTTGATGGGTCTTGACAAGTGCACACAGTCATATAACCACTACACAATCATGTTTCATCATTCCCCTTTGTAGTCAGTGCCCTTCTGCACCTCTGGCTCTGGCAGTTGTGGATCTGCTGTCTGTCACTGTAACTACAGTCTTTCCTTTTCTAGAGTTTCATATAAATGGAATTGTGCAGCGTGTAGGCTTTTGAGTCAGGCTTTTTCTGTTTTTTAAGTTAGCATTGTGCTTTTGAGATTGACTCACATTATTAGGCATATCAATCATTTTGTTAAATTAATTAATTATTGGCTGCATTGGATCTTCGTTGTTGCGCATGGGCTTTTCTCTAGTTGTGGCGAGTGGGGGCTACTCTTCGTTGTGGTGCGCGGACTTCTCATTGTGGTGGCTTCTCTTTTTATGGAGCTCTAGGTACACGGGCTTCAGTAGTTGTGGCACACGGGCTCAGTAGTTGTAGCACACGGGCTTAGTTGCTCCGTGGCATGTGGGATCTTCCCGGACCAGGGCTCGAACCCGTGTCCCCTGCATTGGTAGGCAGATTCTTAACCACTGCGCCACCAGGGAAGCCCTAGGCATATCATTTATTATGTGTAGTCGTTTTTACTGCTGACGATGGTATGCCTGTCGTGTGTTATAGATATGCCACAGTTTGTTTATCTATTTGTCAGTTTAGGGACATTTTGGTAATTTTTAGTTTTCGGTGTTTAAATAACGTTGCAATGAACATTCATACAAGTTGTGTGGACACACGTTTTCATTTTTCTCAGGTTTTTTTAGGAGTGAGATGGCTAAGTTTCATGGTAAGTGTTTGTTAACTTTTAAAGTTTTTTGCCAAGTGGCTGCATGATTTTGCATACCTACTGGCAATGTATGAGAATTCCAGTTGTTCCACATCTTTGTTAGTACTTGGTATTGTCAGTCCTTTTAGCTTAATTTAATTCTAGTGATATAGTGGTATCTCACTGTGCTTTTAATTTGCATTTAATTTGCAAATGAATATGTCTCTTCATGTGCTCATTTGCGATTCACATCTTCTTTGGTGAAGTATCTGTTCAAATATTTTGCCCATTTAAAATTTTTTAATTTTTCAAATTAAAAATATTGTACCATTGACTTTGTGTGAGTGTGTACAGATCTGTGAGTTTTAACACATGTATAGGTTTGTGTAACCACCATCACACCCAGGATAGAGAATAGAATAGCTTTCATCAATCCAAGAAACATCTTCATGACATACAGATGGCCAAGAGGCACATGAAAAGATGCTCAACAACTCTAATTATTAGAGAAATGCAAATCAAAACTACAATGAAGTATCACCTCACATCAGTCAGAATGGCCATCATCAAAAAATCCACAAACAATAAATTCTGGTGGAGGTGTGGAGAAAAGGAAACCCTTCTACACTGTTGGTGGAAATGTAAATTGGTAAAGTCACAATGGAGAGCAGTATGGAGGTTCCTTAAAAAACTAAAAATAGAGCTACCATATGATCCAGTAATTCCACTCCTGGGCATATATCTGGAGACAAACATGGTTCAAAAGGATACATGCACCCCAATGTTCACTGCAGTGCTGTTTACAATAGCCAAGACATGGAAACAAGCTAAATGTCCATCGACAGATGAATGGTAAAAGAAGATGTGGTACATATATGCAGTGGAATATTACTCAGCCATTAAAAAGAATGAAAAATGTCACTTGCAGCAACATGGATGGATCTGGAGATTATCATACTGAGTAAAGTAAGTAAGACAGAGAAAGACAAAAATCATATGATATTGCTTATATGCAGAATCTAAAAAAATGATACAAATGAACTTATTTACAAAACAGAAACAGACTCACAGATTTAGAGAATGAACTTATGGTTACCGGAGGAAAAGTTTGGGAGTAGGGATAGACTGGGAGTTTGGGATTGACATGTACACACTGCTATATTTAAAATAGATAAACAGGGACTTCCCTGCTGGCACAGTGGCTAAGAATCTGCCTGCCAATGCAGGGGACATGGGTTCGAGCCTTGGTTCAGGAAGATCCCACATGCCGTGGAGCAACTAAGCCCATGTGCCACAACTACTGAGCCGACGTGCCACAACTACTGAAGCCCACACACCTAGAGCCCGTGCTTCGCAACAAAGAGAAGCCACAGCAATGAGAAGCCTGTGCACCACAATGAAGAGTAGCCCCCGCTCACCGCAACTAGAGAAAGCCCATGCGCAGCAACGAAGATGCAATGCAGCCAAAAATAAATAAATAAAGTAATTTAAAAATATAAAGTCCTCCTGTGCATAACTGCGATGTGACCTAAAAAAAATAATAAAATAAAATAAAATAGATAACCAACAAGGACCTACTGTATAGCACAGGGAACGCTGCTCAATATTCTGTAATAACCTAAATGGGAAAAGAATTTGAAAAAGAATAGATACATGTATATGTATAACTTTGCTGTACACCTGAAACTAACAGAACATTGTTAATCAACTATGCTCCAATATAAAATAAAAAGAAACGTCTTCATGCTGCCCTTTTGTAGTCACACCTTCTCATCAGTTCTACCCCCTGGCAACCATTGATCTATTATTCTCCATCACTTTAGTTTTGCCTTTTCCCAAAAAAAGTCATATAAATTGAGTCATACACTATGTAATCTTTTGAGATTTGCTTCTTTCACTCAGCTGAATAATCTTTAATAATCTTTGGGATTCATGTTCTAGTAGTTTCTCCTTTTCATAGCTGAGTCGTATTCCACCATAAGGATATATCACAGTTTGTTTAACCATTTACTTATTGAAGGACGTCTGCATCGTTTCTGGGTTTTGGATGAATAGAGCTGTCATAAACATTTTGTGTGCATGTGTGGACATGTGTTTCATTTCCTAGGAAAAATATCTAGGAGTGGAACTGCTGGGTCATATGGTGAAGATATTTTAACTTTATAAGAAGCTGACAAATGGTTTTCAGGAGAGGCTATACAGTTTTGCATTTCCCCCAGCAATGTCTGAAACTTCCAGTTGTTCACATCCTCACTGGCACTGGTATTGTCAGGTTATTTTTGTTGTTGTTACTGTTGTTTGTTTTTATCTTTTGACATTCTACTAGATGCACAGAGATATGTCATTGTGGGTTTTCTATGCATTTCCCTAATGGCTAATGATTTAATCATATTTTCATGTGTTTATTTGCCATCTGTATATCCTCTTTGGTGAAATGTCCGTTCCAGTGTGTTTTGTCCATTTTTAAAAGTTGTTTTGCTATAATTAAAAAAGATACATGCACCCCTCTGTTCATGGCAGCAGTATTCACAATAGCCAAAACATGAAAACAACCTAAATGTCCATCGACAGACATAGGGAACAGACTTGTGGTTGCCAAGCAGGTGGAGGATGGGGGAGGGAAGGACTGGGAGTGTGGGATTAGCAGATGCAAACTATTATATATAGGATGGATAAACAGCCAGGTCCTACTGTATAGCACAGGGAACTATATTCAATATCCTGTGATAAACCATAATGGAAAAGAATATAAAAAAAGAATGTCCATATGTGTATAACTCAGTCACTTTGCTGTACAGCAGAGATTGCCACAGCATTGTAAATCAACTATACTTCAAAAAAATTGCTTTGTTTTCTTACCGTTGATTTTTGGGAGTTCTTTACATGTTCTAGATAGAAATCCTTTGTCAGATATTTGCAGATATTTTATCCCACTCCATGGCTTAACTTTTCACTCTTTTAACCATATCTTTCACAGAGCAGAAGTTTCTAGTTTTAGTAGTCCAATCAAAGTGTTTTTTCTTTTATGGACTGTGCTTTTGTATCATACCTGGGAACTTGTCTTATTGTATGAGGCACAACCTTAATACGATATTGAACAGAAGTGGTGAAAGGAGACATCGTTGTCTTGTTTTTCATCTTTGGGGAAAAACATTTAATCTTTCACCATTCAGTAAAGCGTTAGCTGTAGGTTTTGGGTAGAAGAAGTGTATCAAGTTGTGGAAGTCCTCTCCTATTTCTAGTGTGTTAACAGTGCTGCATTTTGTCAAGTGGTTTTCCGTGTCAATATATATTTTTTCTTCTTTAGTTTGGTAATACGGTGGATTACATTGATTGATTTTTTTTTTTTTTTGGCCGCACCGTGCAGCATGTAGGATCTTAGCATCCCGATCAGGGATTGAACCCGTGACCCCCTGCAGTGGAAGCACGGAGTTGTAACCGCTGGTCCGCCAGGAAATTCCCCACATTGATTGATTTTTGAATTGACATATAATTCACATACTATAAAATTCACAAATTTAAAGTGTACCATTCAGTGGATTGTAGTCTATTCACAAGATTATGCCATCACTACCACTATCCATTTCCAGTTTTCTCATTGCTTTATGGAGGAGAGAATTTTTGGAGGTCATCACTCTGACATGGATTGATTTTTTTTCAAACTTTTTATTTTATATTGGAGTATAGTTTTTTTTTCTTTTAAAACTTTTTATTGGGAAAAAATTTTCAAATGTACACAGAAGGAGAAAGAATTATTTTCCCATTATTCAGCTGTAATAATTATCAATATTTTGTCATTCTCTTTTCATCTATCCCTCCCACCACTTGGAGTATAGTTGATTAACAATGTTGTGATAGTTTCAGGTGTACAGCAAAGAGATTCAGTTATACATATACTTGTATCTATTCTTTTTTAAATTCTTTTCCCATTTAGGTTGTTACAGAATATTGAGTAGAGTTCCCTGTGCTATACAGGAGGTCCTTATTGGTTATCCATTTTAAATATAACAGTGTGTACATAATCCCACACTCCCTAACTATCCCTTCCCCCCCACCCTTCCCCCTTGGTAATCGTAAATTCGTTTTCTAAGTCTGTGAGTCTGTTTCTGTTTTGTAAATAAGTTCATTTGTATTGTTTCTTTTTAGGTTCTACATATAAGCAATATCATATGATATTTGTCTTTCTCTGTCTGACTTACTTCACTCAGTATGACAATCTCTTGGTCCATCCATGTTGCTGCAAATGGCATTATTTCATTCTTTTCAATGGCTGAGTAATATTCCATTGTATATATGTACCACATCTTCTT
The DNA here is from genome assembly GCF_951394435.1 of Stenella coeruleoalba. Lineage (NCBI taxonomy): Eukaryota > Metazoa > Chordata > Mammalia > Artiodactyla > Delphinidae > Stenella > Stenella coeruleoalba. The sequence goes on along the minus strand of NC_137148.1, from coordinate 160,379,792 downwards.
TATCCATGCCTCTGTCAACGGACATTTAGTCTGCTTCCCTGACATGGATTGATTTTGGTTGTTGGATTTATGGGTTTGGAGTTCAGAGGGAATGACTGATCTGGGATATATCTTCAGGGAGCATTGGCACAGGAATGGCATTTAACACCATATGATTATACTAATCACCTAGGGAGAGAGAAGAGAGTCAAGAGTGGGGTCCTGGAGGGCTTCCCTTGTTGCGCAGTGGTTGGGAGTCCGCCTGGCGATGCAGGGGACGTGGGTTCATGCTCCGGTCCGGGAGGATCCCACATGCCGCGGAGCAGCTGGGCCCGTGAGCCATGGCTGCTGAGCCTGCGCATCCGGAGCCTGTGCTCCACAGCGGGAGAGGCCACAACAGTGAGAGGCCTGCATACCGCAAAAAAAAAAAAAAAAAAAGATTGGGGTCCTGGACTCCCGTTCCAGTGTTAGAGTTGGAGAGAAGAAAGAGATTGAGGAGTAGTCAGAGACGAAGGGGAGAAACCAGGTGTAGCAGATATTGTCAGCCTTCTGTCCATATCTCCTTGCTCTGACCACTTCAGTCTCAATTCCAACAGTCAGTGGAACAGCCAGTCTCATTCCAACAGCCAGCCAACATCTATTTGCCTGAAGGCTTTCTCTGGCCACAAAAGCTTACTCTATTCACTTGTTCAGCAGGCTGGGAGCACTGGGGAATGAATGCCCCCAGGGTCCTCCCTGAACACTGACTGACTGGAGTGGGTGTATACATACATCAGCTCCCTCTCCCCTCTGTGGTGAATGCTCTCTGCTGCCCCCAGTGGTTTCCAGTGGGAATGAACCCCAGTTGACACAGGGGTAACTTGCTTGATGACTCGTGCTTCATGAGCTTCCTTTCCTTTCCTTCCTCATTTCTCCACTCTCCTACTTGTGTGTTCTGAGATCACCTCCCCTCAGAGAAGCTTACGTCCTATCAAATCCTTGTCTGCTTCTGGGGGAACTTCAACTATGACAGGGGTTGTTGGTGTAGAGTAGGTGGGCGTGCAAAATCATGAGACTGTACTCATGTATAGTCATGAAATTTAACTCATGATGTTAAAGTGCTCAGCTCAGACTCCCATGTTCATTGCAGCACTGTTCACAATAGCCAGGGTCTGGAAACAACTTAAGTGTCAGGCAATGGACAAAGAAGAAATATATATAATATTATATACATGTGTGTATTATATATATATATATAATATGGTATATATACATATTGGAATATTATTGAGTCATGAGAAAGAAGGAAATCTTGCTATGTGTAACAACAGGTATGGACCTTGAGGTCATTTATGCTAAGTGAAATAAATCAGACATAGAAAGACAAATACTGCATCATCTCACTTATATGTGGAATCTAAGAAAGCTGAACTCAGAGAACATAGAGTAGAGTAGTGGTTACCAGGGGTTGAGGGAGGGGAAAATGGGGGAGATATTGGTCAAAGGGTACAAACTTCCCATTTTAAGGTTAAGGTCTGGGGATTTAATGTACATCATGGTATTATAGTTAATAATACTGTATATATGTACACTTGAAAGTTTGCTAAGAGTATAGATTGTAAATGTTCTCACCACAAAAAAGAAGTAGTAATTATGTGATGGGGTGGAGGTGTTAGCTACTGCTATGGTGGTCATCATTTTGGAATATATAAACATATTAAGTCAACACATCATACTACTCAAACTTGCACAATGTTGTATGTTAGTTAATCTCAATAAAGCTGGAGGAATTTTTTTTTAATTTTTTTTTTTGCGGTACGTGGGCCTCTCACTGTTGTGGCCTCTCCCGTTGCGGAGCACAGGCTCCAGACGCGCAGGCTCAGCGGCCATGGCTCACGGGCCCAGCCGCTCCGCGGCATGTGGGATCTTCCCGGACTGGGGCACGAACCCGTGTCCCCTGCATCGGCAGGCGGACTCTCAACCACTGCACCACCAGGGAAGCCCACGGTGGCTTCTATTGTTGCAGAGCACAGGCTCTAGGTGCGCAGGCTTCAGTAGCTGTGGCTCGCGGGCTCTAGAGTGCAGGCTCAGTAGTTGTGGAGCACGGGCTTAGTTGCTCCGTGGCATGTGGGATCTTTCCGGACCAGGGCTTGAACCCATGTCCCCTGTGTTGGCAGGCGGATTCTTAACCACGGCACCACCAGGGAAGCCCACTTATTGGTAATTTAATCAATGGATGTATGTCGCTTCGCCTGGAGCAATGTCTGGATGTAGAACTAGAGGAGGTAGCTGTGGCCAGATCATGTGAGTCTTGAAAATGAAGATGGGGAATTTTAAACTTTACTCTGAGAGCAATGGGGAGCCATGAAAGGTCCCTGGGTAGAGAGGAAACACAGCCAGAGTCTTCTGTTCTGCTGGCCGGTGCAGAGGATGGACTGAAGGGAGAAGTAGCTGCATGCTTTTGCGATGGGTGAGAAGGATGCAGGTTGAGTTAGGATGGGGCAAAGGGAATGGGGGGGAGTAGAGGAGAAAGAATAGAGAAGACTTGGCAACTAATTAATTCTGGGAGAGCAGGAGAGGGATAACCATGAGAAGTTAAGCCTGGGCAACATTTGTACACCAACGTCAAAGTGATCCACTTCTTCCTTCCTCCTTTTAGGGGAGGGCAGGGAGGGTGCCTCTTCCTTGGGGCAGCAGCCTTGCCCAGCTCGTGGTGGGCACTGACGGCCACTGGGGAGAATGGATGGAGTGAGGAGCACATTTGTGACCACCATCCACAGAAAGAAATCATAATTAGTCCTTTCCCCACTTTTTTTTTGCCATCAGAGCCTGTGGGCTGGGGAAGCAGACCCTGGGGTCTCCAGTTTCCAGGAGGGAAAAACCCCACAGGGTGTTGTCCATCCCCAGTCCTAGCGGTGAAATCTGAGAATGAGTTGGTGGAGAGAGAAATGTCAGAGTGACTGAGCATTCAACTGAAAACAGCCAACAGGGCCGAATCTGGATGACATTTGCCCAAAAGGTGTTCAATTCTGTTTTCTGTGTGGAATGTGGGATGGAGAAGATGATATTTGCTTAGGAAGGGAAGGGAAAACCTCAAGGAGAACTGTCCATTGCCATGCACACTGACCTGCCTCCAGAACCCACACCAGAACCTTGACCTGCACAGGCATGTGAGCAGACAGGGGGAGAAGGGTGGGGCTAATGTGTGCAGTTGGGGTGCAAAACACACACATGTGTGCCCTGCAAGCATCAGGCACACACATGCACATACATGTATCTGGGAGCTTCAGGGGCACAAATGCACACATACACATATAGAGTCATTTAGCAGTGAGGGCTCAAAGGCGATGGGGAAGGGGCACCAGTTTTGGGGGAGGCTTCCTGATGGAAAAGGAAAGACTCCAGATCCTAGAGTCCCATGTGTTCCTCAGCTTTCACCCTCACTGTGGGGGGGGGGGGCATGGGCGTGCCCCTGAGCTTGGGACTCACTGGGTCCCAACTCTCCCACTAAACAAGCAGCTTGCCTGGAGATCTGTCCATGGGTGCAATTGTCACGGGTTCCAGGTATGCAAATAAGGAACTTTCTAGTCCTGTAACCTGACTTCCTTTTGGCCAGGCACTCTCACTGGTCACAATTGGAAAGCGGACTTTGGACACATTGAGGCAAACTCAAACTCATAGCTTCTCAGCTGCCGCAGGGTTAAATTTTAGCCACGGGCTTCCCTCGCGGCTCAGTGGTTTAGAATCCACCTGCTAATGCAGGGGACACAGGTTCGAGCCCTGGTCTGGGAAGATCCCACATGCTACGGAGCAGCTAAGTCTGTGCGCCACAACTACTGAAGCCTGCATGCCTAGAGCTCCACAACAAGAGAAACCACCACAATAAGAAGCTGGCACACCGCAACGAAGAGTAGCCCCCGCTCGACGCAACTAGAGAAAGCCCACGTGCAGCAATGAAGACCCAATGCAGCCAAAAAACAAACAAAAGAAAACAAACAAATAAATAAATAAATTTTTTTAGCCACTTTCAGGGCTTCCCTCTTTACTCTTCCTTCTCTGTGGACTGGGCAGATGCCACCTCCATGGTGAGGATGGAGAGGTGCCTGCCATGAGTCCACTGTGCTCGGCGTGTGTCCGCCCCAGCATTCCCTGAGATGAACGGAATCTCCTCTCATCCTGTCTGAACTGATCCCACCCTCCCCCCCCACCCCCTCATACAGCTTTGCCAGCTCCCACACCCTGCTCTTTCTTCCACACCCGTACCTAACCCATCAGGAAATTCAGTGGGCTCCACCTGCACAACCTGTCCAGAATCGGCCACCTCTCACCACCTCCGTGGTCCCCACCCATCATCACTCACCTGGAACAGCTCAGCCACCTCCTCCTTGGTCTCTTGGCTGTCATCCATGTCCCCCCACATTCTGTTATCCCACAGCAGCCAGAGAGCACCTGGGAGCCTCTGAGTCAGGTCATGTCCTTCCTCTGCTCAGAATCCTCTGTGGCTCCCATATCACTTGGTATAAAAGCCAAAGTCCTCACTCTGACCCACAAGACACGCTCAGCTCAGTCACCTCTCTGCTCTCACCTCCTTCCTCCACCTCAATCACTCCCTCTATCTCCCTGTTTGTCCTTGAGGTTCTTGTTCCAGGCACAGTCTGGTCCCAGGGCCTTTGCATGGGCTGTTGCCTCTACCTGAAATGCTCTTCCCCATGCAATTTCTTGACTGATTTCCTAATTTCTTTCAAGCATGAATTTGGGGCCTTTGCCAAACTGGGACAAGCCACCCTGGTCCATTCCCAGCCCTCAAGGTGAGATCTGAAAATAAGGAGGGGAAACAAGAAATTTCAGAGCAACTGAGCATTAAACCTCAGCAAGTCCTTTTCTGACGGTCTTATGTAAAATTGCAGCCCTCCTCAGACCCCTCAATTACCCCCTAAGTTCTCTGCTTTTTCTTTTTCTGTAGCACTGTCTTCCAACATACGGTCTCACTTATTTAGTTATCATGTTCATTGCTTATTTCCTGATTCACTTCCCTAGAGCCTTTTGCTCCTCCAAAGCTGAGATCTCTGCCCATTTAATTCCCTGCTGTGTCCTTAGTGTCCAGAGCAGTGCCTGGCACAGAACTGATGCTCAATGAATGTGTATAGCATGAAAGGTGAGCCTGCAAAACTTGCAGCCCTTGAAGCACAGCCTCCAGAGACGGACTCCTGGCTTCAAATCTTGGTACCATCACTATGAGAATGTGAGCAGATGATCCCCTCTATGTTCTGCTTCCCCAGCAGTTCAAAGCCGAGAATAATAATCCCAGCTATCCTTGCAAGGAGTCTGAGACCAAAGGGTTCATACCATTGTTTAGGGAATCTCACTATTATCTGTAAGCTCAGAGGATCAATATCTACTTGCACAGATGAGGCTCAGAGGGGCAAAGCCAGCTACCCAGGGTCACGTTGCTCCTAGTTAGTGAAGGTGCCAGTATTTAAACACAGGTCTTTCTGATTCCAGAGCTCAATTGTGTTGTCTCTGCCTGTCACTGTCTTGAGCACAGGATTTCTGCTTTATGTAATGGGGATTTTTATCAGTTAGTGACCTCCCTATCACTGGAGGCAGGTAAGTAGAGGCTGGATAATTGAGGTCGAGGAGACTCCTACACTGAATGTATGTTGAGGGGTGTTTCCTTCCCAATTCACCTATTCATGAGGCCCAAGAAAGGCTGACATTCCTGGAGGAAGCCTGTGTTAATATTATGAAGGGCCCCTTCCCCATGTGGCAACTGCAGTTGGGAGTCCATCAACTTGGTCTCGACTTCTCCCTCTAAAAAGTATCAACTCACTCGAAAATTCCTCTAATTCCCTTAGGTCCCCACACATGCTTCCTGTGATCTTCCTAAAAAGTCTTCCTCATGGCTTGCCAGGGAGCCAAGTCACCCACCTATTTGCAGTTTTTACTAGACATTTGCTCTTCAGATCATATATTGAAAATGTTCATCACAAATGGCGTTAGCATATTTTGTATTTCAAAGGGAACCTCTTTATCTCTACCCTTAGCTTCCTTTTTCCAAACCAGATTCATTAAACTTCTTTAAGAACAATAAAAAATATTTACCCAGAGGGGAAAAAAAATCCCTCTAAGAAATGTTATTTCTCTGTTTACAAAGATTCCCGTTCGATGTAGGAAAATTGGGACATACAAAAAAGAATAAAAAACACTTGCGTTTGTAGTGAGTCAATTAGGATTTGATTATTTTGTTACACATTTCTCAGAAAACACATAAATGAGAATTCTTCTCATGTCATCAATTATTCTCAAAGATGTGACCTTTTTTTTTTTTTGCGGTACGTGGGCCTCTCACTGTTGTGGCCTCTCCCGTTGCGGAGCACAGGCTCTGGACGCGCAGGCTCAGCGGCCATGGCTCACGGGCCCAGCCGCTCCGCAGTATGTGGGATTTTCCCGGACCGGGGCACGAACCCGCGTCCCCTGCATCGGCAGGCGGACTCTCAACCACTGCGCTACCAGGGAAGCCCAAAGATGTGACTTTAATGATAGTCCATCTTCTCTCCTATTAAAGTTTTAGGGGTTTTTCCCCTCTTAATGATTTGTAAGGGCATTTTATTGAACATTTATGTTGTTTCTTTTTTTTTTAACTTTAAATAATGCTACTATGTATATCCTTGTACCTGGTGTCAGATAATTTCTTTATGAGAAAAATCTAGAAGCAGAATTATAGAACCAAAGTAGGACTTCAGATAAATGACAAATTGCATGTTCCTGCAACCAGCAATGTAAAGATGACGGTAGACGGCCTCGTTCTGCACACACTCATTAACACCCAGCACTCATTTTCCTCTTTAATCTTTGCCAATTGGATAATTTAAAAAAATTTAGGTCTATTTAGGTCTTTTGCCCATTTTTTGATTGTTTTTTTTTTTTTTTTTGATATTGAGCAGTATGAGCTGTTTGTATATTTTGGAAATTAAGCCCTTGTCAGTTGTGTCATTTGCAAATATTTTCTCCCAGTCTGTATGTTGTCTTTTCATTTTGTTTATGGTTTTCTTTGCTGTGCAAAAGAAGAGCCAAAGATTTTTTAGGGCCACAACATTTTCTAGTTTATGATTTGCCTATACGTTTATTTCAATTTAACAATGTTTTGTGATATTCAGAAATTACACTTTTTTAGCGGTCATAATCCAACTACATTTTTTCCTCTGTGAAGTCTTCCAGCTAATTGAATTTCTATAATTCTCACTATATAAAGGCTCTGGTGTTCTTTCTGGTGCAGTTTAATTTGAAATAAAAAAGTCTCTTTCAGACACATGCTCTGGGCATCTCTGTCAAGTGTGCCTTTTCTTAGATCTAGATTTCTTAAGTGGAGTCTGAGATTCTTAGCTTTGGAGTTTCATTTTGCTTTATTTAGTTTTCGAAGATTTCAAGTCAGGCTTTGCTTTTTTTTCTCAGTGTGAATCCCTCAGAGGACCTCACTGGAATTTCCCTAAGTTGAATATTCTTTTAGTTTTATTTGTGCTGGATCAGGTGTTGGCAAACTATAGCCTGAGGGCCAAATCTGGCCCCCTGCCTGTTTTTTGTAAATAAAGTTTTATTGAAACAGTCATGGACACGTATACATTATCTGTGGTTGCTTTCACACTAGATGGGCAGAGCTGAGCAGTTGTGACGGAGATCATACAGCCCAAATGGCCTAAAATAGTCATTATCTGGCCTTTTACAGAAAAAGTTTGCACTGCTGGCTTGATCAACAGGGCTGCCTACTTCCTGCCTCCTGGTTTTCCTTTCTTCATGAAAATAGGGCATCCCTTCCTCACTTTTTGCACCTGTTAAGTTCTTTGATGGTCCTGACTAGTCTTTATAAACAGAATGTCTTTGGACTTGACCAAGCACATTTTTGTTGTTTTTCTCTACTTTATATATTCTCAGAACTATAATAATAATAATCTAAAATTTATTTTTCACAAATTAAAATTTCAACAAACTTCCAAAACATTTAAAGGGTCATTCTCAATTTCTCTCCTTCCATTGCTGCAGGTGAGTAATTTCAGGGGCACAGCTATTTATTCTCTCCTAAGGGTCACCGGCTTGCAGATTACCCAAAATGCCACTAGATGGCGCATAAATCAGGACTCACCTCTCCCCCGCCTCTACCCATCCTCGTCTCAGAGTCGGTATTTCAGGATTTCAAGGCTGAAATGTGCTTCTCTCCAAACCAATTAACTCTTTTTTTTTTTTTTTTTTTTTGCGGTATGCGGGCCTCTCACTGTTGTGGCCTCTGCCGTTGCGGAGCACAGGCTCCGGACACGCAGGCTCAGCGGCCATGGCTCACAGGCCCAGCCGCTCCGCGGCATGTGGGATCCTCCCGGACCGGGACACGAACCCGTGTCCCCTGCATCGGCAGGCGGACTCTCAACCACTGTGCCACCAGGGAAGCCCCAAACCAATTAACTCTTGATAAGCAGGGAAAGATTACATTAGGACCATTTTCCAAATGAGTGCAAAATACTCAGAAACATTCCAAAATAGGTTATACATATTTTTCTGAGCTAGCAGGTTAATTGATTATAAAATAATAAAACTATGGCCAATCCAGGATTTTTACTAATGCTTCGTTGTTTGAATTAAAATGGTCAATAATTTTATGGGAATTTCCTGGCGGCCCAGTGGTTAGGACTCCGTGCTTCCACTGTAGGGGGCACGGGTTCCATCCCTGGTGGGGGAACTAAGATCCCGAATGCCGGCAGCATGGCCAAAAAAAAAAGGTCAATAATTCAGAGTTATTTTCCATTTAATTAACACAGATGTATTTATTAGCACAAGGCCTAGGGCCTGCAATACCATTAAGGGGCTCATGAAATTGTGTTAATGTCTAAGATCAGAAGAAATAAATAAATTTTTAGGGTGAAAATTATATTCATTTTACACCAACACAGTCCTAAAATGTAAAATTTTAAATTTTTATAAAACTGAAATAAATTAAAAAATTAAATTGTATTTAATTTATTTAATAAATTAAATTATATTTAAATAAAAATTTAAAAAATAAAATTTAAATAAAAATTTAAAACGATTTTTTTTCTTTGGCTGCTCTGCAAGGCTTGCAGAATCTTAGTTCCTGGGCCAGGGATGGAACCCCTGCTCCCTGAAATGGAATTGCAGAGTCCTAACCACTGGACTGCCAGGGAATTCCCTTTTTAAAACAAAAACAAAAACACAAAAACAATTTTTATGGAGGAAGGCAAAAGTGCCTAGGGCTCATGGAAGACTTGATGTAGCGCTGGGTATTAGGTCTCCTAAAAGTATTCCTTTGTTCATTTCAGATATCGATGCTACAGGCTTTACCTTTCTTGGGTATTCTTTTTACACGGATTGTAGAGGACCCTGTAAATTCCTGGACCATATCCCCTTGGCGCTTATTCTCTTCCTTACCTGCCAGACTTTGAATTCCCTGTACATGTGGCAGGTTTGGAAGTACTGGGAGATTAATGCCTTCTGGTCAAAACTCTTGAGCAAGACGATTTGGGGCTGGTGGACAAACATCCCACTTCCCTTGTTGCCCCTCAGGGACCTCCAGCTGGGATTAAATTGTAGTGGTCCCACTAAAGAATGTCACTGGGGGCTTCCCTGGTGGCGCAGTGGTTGAGAGTCTGCCTGCCGATGCAGGGGACGCAGGTTCCTGCCCCGGTCCGGGAAGATCCCACATGCCGCAGAGCGGCTGGGCCCGTGAGCCATGGCCGCTGAGCCTGCGCGTCCGGAGCCTGTGCTCCGCAAAGGGAGAGGCCACAACAGTGAGAGGCCCGCGTACAGAAAATTAAAAAAAATAAATAAAGTTAAAAAAAAAAAAGAATGTCACTGGCCACCGGGCTCTTCAAGAATTGAGTCATTGGCCATTGCAGTCACTGACCTTCAACATACCCTGAAAGGGTTCAGGGTGGAGATCAGGAATGAGGTTCTCTGTGCTCTGGGAAAACTGACAGAACAGCCCTTCAGACAGTTAGATATTTTCAGGAGAGATTTTTTAAAAAATAAATTTATTTATTTTATTTATTTATTTTTGGTTGCACTGGGTCTTTGTTGCTGTGCACAGGTTTTCTCTAGTTGCAGTGAGTGGGGACTACTCTTCGTTGTGGTGTGCGGGCTTCTCATTATGGTGGCTTCTCTTGTTGCGGGGCATGGGCTCCAGGTGTGCGGGCTTCAGTAGTTGCAGCACATGGGCTCAGTAGTCCATGGGCTCAGTAGTTGTGGCTCGCAGGCTCTAGAGCACAGGCTCATTAGTTGTGGCGCACGGGCTTAGTTGCTCCACAGCATGTGGGATCTTCCCGGACCAGGACTCCAACCTGTGTCCCCTGCATTGGCAGGCGGATTCTTAACCATTGCACCACCAGGGAAGCCCCAGGAGAGACTTCTATGAACCCAATTTCTTACATCTTCCCATACTTAGAAAAGCACTAAAATCATTAACTAAAATAACTGTGCCTTGTGACCAGCAGTAATTTTCTACGAAGAGGTGTGCTTGATTGCTCATCCCCTTCTCCAGAATTACATATATGCTGACCTGCCCCCCACCTCTTCGGAGCAGTTGCTCAGAGCTCTCTGAGAGGCTGTCTCCTGGGCTATAGTCCTCAGAAAGTCCCCAAATAAAGCTGAAACTCACAGCTCTCATTTTGTGTGTTTTTATTTCAGTCAAAACTTTGATAATACACTTTTATTGTCTGTCTCCCTTCCCCACTCCACTACCCATGGCTTTGGAGATGAGGCAAGGATTACTTAGAGACTCTAAGAACTATAATAATTATGTGACACGATAGAGATGCTGAATATGGCTACAGTGGTAATCATATTACAATATATCAATGTATCCCAGGCCCTGGTGACCACCATTTTACTCTTTTTTTTCCGTTTTTTTACAAGTTTGGCTTTTAGGTTACACATACAAGTGAGATCATACAGTATTTTTCTTTCTCTGTCTGACATCATACTTGGCATGATGTCCTCAAAGTCCATCTATATTGTCAAAAATGGCACTATTGCCTTCTTTCTCACCACTGAATAATATTCCAATGTGTCTATGTACCAATCTTTATCCATTCCTCTGTTAATTGGCACTCAGGTCATTTCCATATCTGTAATTTTCTCGTCTGTTGAAGAGCTGCTAGCTGGGTGATATGAGGAAAACAGTGACCTCATTTCTGAGTCTCTCTTTCCTTTTTTCCTTTTTTCTTTTTTTTGTAAAACAGGGATGATTATCCTATCTCACTGGTATCTGTTGCTTAGCAGAGCCTTATTAAGTTGTCCTATTCCATTTCCTCTGCTTTCTCCTCTCAGGTTCCAGAGAAGCAGTGGGAAAATGCCACCTGGCTGGTGACGGAGTTCATGCTGGTGGGTTTCTCCACCTTCCCAGGCCTGAGGACCACCCTCTTTGCACTGTCCTTCCTCACATACTTGGTTACCCTGAGCGGCAATGTCACCATCATCACCATCGTACATGCGGATTGGACCCTTCACACTCCCATGTACCGCTTCCTGGCCGTGCTGTCCCTCTCTGAGACCTGCTACACGCTGGTCACCATCCCCAACATGCTGGCTCATCTGCTCATGGAGAGTGGAGCTATCTCCATCCCTGGCTATTGGGCTCAGACGTTCTTCTACCTGGGCCTGGGATGCACCCACTGCTTCCTCCTTACCCTGATGGGTTACTACCGCTGCGTTGCCATCTGTCATCCCCTGCGTTATTGGGTGATCATGAGACCCACAGTTTGCCTCTACCTGGGAGCCCTAGTTTTCTGCTTCGGGTCCTCGGTGGCCTTGATCGAGACCAGCCTGATCTTCTCCTCGCCCTTGTGCCGCAGCGAACGCGTGGAACACTTCTTCTGCGACATCACGCGGTCCTGAAGTTCAGCTGCAAGGGGAGTGCCGGCAAAGCGCTGGCATTCTTCTTCCTGAGTATCCTCGTGGTGCTGGTCTCCTTCCTCATCCTCCTCTCCTACACCTTCACTGTGGCCGCCCTCCTGAGGATCCCCTCAGCAGCCGGCCGGCACAAGCCCTTCTCCACCTGTGCGGCCCACCTCACCGTGGTCATTGTGCATTTTGGCTGCCCCTCCATCACCTACCTGAGGCCTGAGTCCAGAGGGAACCCGGACCGGGACCACCTGGTGGCTGTGTTCTACACGGTGGTGACACCGCTGCTGAACCCGGTGGTACACACTCTGCGCAATAAAGATGTGAGGGTGGCATCGAGGAGGACCCTGGAGCGAAGCCGCGGAGTTTTAAAACTAAACACTCGTCCTAAGTTCCGGGTCTAGCTTTTTCATGAACACTTGCCCTGCCTGACACTCAGTTCTCCCACCTGGAAAACAGAGGCCACTCCCATAACCTTAAATGAAGTAGCCTGGGTGAGGCAATTTACAAACAGTGCCTGAGACCCAGCATGAGCTCCATAAAGGCTGCCCTTTCCCTTCGTTTTCACTTCTTTGACTCTGCTGGGTTGCAAGGCGGTCTGCAGCGCATGATGGTCACTAGTGGAGGGCGGCCCTGACCCTACCCGGTGCTGGCGGGCAGTGGAGGGCAGTTCTTTACCTAGCAGTGAACAGGGGTTGGCACCCGGTCCAGCATCCTTTTATTTTGTCTCGCTCAGAAGTAGTTCCCTTTTTTTGGGGGTGTGTGTGTGGGGAGAATGAATGTTGCCAACCAAAGGCTGCCTTTATTTTTCCTGTCACACTTAAATGATGTTTTCACGATTGTTGGCCACCTCTCTCCCCCTTGGGTCTTTTATTTCTTTGGTATATGATGGGGAAAGAAAGAAAAAAGGAAGAATTAAAATTTTTTTTATTGTAGTGAAATATATATAACAAAACTTTTTATCCTTTTAAAATTTTCTTCTTATTGTTGAACTTTATGAATTCTTTGTATATTTTGGATAACAGTCCTTTATGAGATACATCTTTTGCAAATATTTTCTCCCAGTCTGTGGTTTGTCTTCTCAGTCTCTTGATACTATTTTTTCCAAGTATTTATCACTAACTAAAATGACCTTATTATCTATTGTTTGTCTCCTTTAGACAGTGTAAGGTCTTCGTACAACCCCTCACTACAGTGTAAGGTCCAAAAATAACGTGTGTTTACAGGGCATAGCATGGAGCCTGGTATTTTGGATTCAGTTGACAAATATTTGTTGATTGAATGAATGGATAAGAACTGTTAATATTATTTAGTTTGCTTTATTCTTTTTGAAAATGGCATTAAGCTGTTTTAAGTTCTTCCATCTCCTTTTTAAAATTTTGAAGCTCAGTTTCAAATTACCACCATTTTCGTCTTCAAAATTAAGGATAATGGTTAGCCACTTACAAGAACATGAGATGAATTTCTACTATTTAATCATTTTTAAGTGTACAACTCAGGGGCATTAATTACATCCACAAGTTTGTGCAACCATCACCACCATCTCTTTCCAAAAGTTTTTTCATCCTCCTAAATTGAAATTGTGTGCCCTTTAAGTAATGACTCTTCATTCCCCCATCCTCCCCATCCCTGGTAACATCTAACTTACTTTCTGTCACTATGAATATGCCTATTCTACATGTTTCATATAAGTGGAATCATAGAATACTTGTCCTATTGTGTCTGGCTTATTTCACTCAGCATAACGTTTTGAAGGAGCATCCATGTTGTAGCACATATCAGAACTTCATTCCTGTCTATGGCTGAATAATATTCCATGTTATTCACATGGATATATATATTTTTTGTTTATCCATTCATCTGTTGATGGACACTTGGGTTGTTTCCACATTTTGGCTACTGTGAATAGTGCTGCTATGAACACTTGTGTATACGTATCTGATTGAGTCCTTGTTTTCGATCCCTTTGGGTATGTAACTAGGAGTGGAATTGCTGGATCATAAGGTAATTCTGTTTAACTTTTTGAGGAATCACCAAATTGTTTTTCATAGTGGCTGCACTATTTTACATTCCCACCAGTAGTGTACTAGAGTTCTAATTTCTCCACATCTTTGTCAACACTTGTTATTTTCTGGTTTTGAAGAGTTTAGCCATCCTAATAGATGTGAAGTGAGTTTTGTAGTTTAGTAGTTCACTTCTGTTTAATTAAGCACAGATGATGGATTGAAATCATCCAAAGTATCTTCTCTGACCACAATGGAATGAAATGAGAAATGAGTAACAGGAGGAAAACTGGACACTTTACAAATATATAGAAATTAAACAACACACCTTTGACCAATAGGTGAAAGAAGAAATTACAAGTTAGATTGGAATATACTTAAAATAAATGAAAATGAACGCACAACATACCAAATCTTGTGGGATTCAGCAAAAGCTATGCTCCGAGGGAAATTCATAGCTGTAAGCGCTTACATTAAAAAAGAAGAAAGATCCCAGGTCAGTAACCTAACTTTACACCTCAAGAAACTAGAAAAAAAGAGCAAGATAAACACTAGTGATGAGGCTTCCATTATAACAAGTGTTGGTGAGGATGTAGAGAAATTGGAACAATTGCACACTGTTGATGGAATTATAAAATGGTGCAGTTGCTATGGAAAATGGTATGGTGAGTCCTCAAAAGATTAAAAATGAAAAATAGAATTACCATATGATCTAGCAAGTTGACTTCTGGGTATATATAGAAGAGAACTGAGGGACTTCCCTGGTGACCCAGTGGTAAAGAATCCACCTTACAATGCAGGGGACGTGGGTTCAATCCCTGGTTAGGGAACTAAGATCCCACATGCGGCAGGGCAACTAGGCCCGCATGCCACAACTACTGAGCTCGTGTGCCTCAGCTAGAGCCTGTGAGCTGCAAACTACAGAGCCCATGTACTCTGGAACCTGCACACCACGACTACAGAGCCCATGTACCCTGGAGCCTACGTGTTACAACTAGAGAAGAGAAAGCCTGTACACCACAATGAAAGATCCCACATGCCTCCACGAAGATCCTGCATGCTGCAGCTAAGACCCGACACAGCCAAAAATAAATAAAGTCAATAAACAAATAATAAATAAATCTTAAAAAAAAAGAATTGAAAGCATTTGTACACTCATGTTCATAGCAGCACTATTCACAGTAGCCAAGAGGTAGAAGCATTCCAAGAACCCACTGACAAATGAATGGATAATCAAAACGTGGTAGATACACACAATGAAATATTATACAGCCTTAAAAAAGGACAGTCTGACAAATGCTACAACATGGATGAATCTCGAGGCCACTATGCTGAATGAAATAAGCCAGACAAAAAAGGACAAATATTGTAGGATTCTGTGTATATGAGGTAACTAGAGAGATCAAATTCATAGAGACAGAAAGTAGAACAGTGATTACCAGGGGCTGGAGCCGGGAGAGGGAGAATGGAGAGTTGTTTAATGACTATGAAGTTTCAGTTTTGCAGGATGAAAAAGTTCTGGGGATGGATGGTGGTGATAGTTGCACGACAATGTGAATATACCTAGCAACCACTGAACTGCACACTTAAAAATGGTCACAGTGGTAAATTTTATGGTATGTGTATTTTGCCCCAATTACAATTTAAAAAGTTATGCTATGAGAGGCAGGCAGTATTAGCAAGAGAAGGATTTCTTTGTCTTGTAAATATCTTGGTGCTGAAACACCTGAAGGCATCTTCCTTGGCAGAACCAGAAGGACTGGTGCCCCTCTACTCAGTGTCATACCACAACCACGCACTCCTCATATATAGAGTATCCTCTCCGAGGTCATAGCCTGATGAGTCAATCATTCACAGCATCTAATTCACACTGTTCTTCGAGCCCTGGAATGGCTTCTTGTGGCTGGTGACCCACAGACTTGAAAAAAAAACTTCCAATCTACATGCAAAATAAATGTTAAAGCCATAGTAAACCAAAAACCTCAGTGGAAGCATGGGAAGCCCACAGAAATCACTGAATTTAGCAATTAAAATATTTAGTTAGGCAGGAATTGTGAAGACTGCCATTGCTGAGAGTAATGGTCTTTGCCCATGGTCCTTGGCTGTATCCTCTGGGAGGTTCCTCACTGGCCTCTCTTCCCCATCACCACTTCTGAAGCTTTCTCATTCCATTTCCTGTGGTATGATTTTAAGGACCTCATGGTACAAACTTGGGGCATTGTTTTCGTTTGGTTGTTGTTGTTTTTGGCTTCACCTCGAGGCTTGCAGGATCTTAGTTCCCAGGCCCACAGTGAAAGTGCTGAATCCTAACCACTGGACCGCCAGGGAACTCCCTGGGGCATTGTTTTATATGCCAGAGATCTTTTGCAGGCCAAGCTCATAGTTTCTCTCAAAAATTTAGTAGGTGTCTGGTCTTTTTTTCTTCAGGCAGTTAAATGGGCAAGTAACCACAGCCAAAGATTTCCGCTGGCATGGCTCTTTTTTTTTCCTTTTCATTTTTTAAACTGTGGCAAAATACATACAACATAAAACTGATCATCTTAACTACTTTGAAATGTATGTTAGTTCAGTGGTATTAAGTGCATTCAGAATGTTGTGCCACCACCCCCACCATCCATCTCCAGAACTCTTCGTCTCATAAAACTGAAACTCTGTCCCCAGGAAACACTAACTCCTCATTCCTCACCACCTCCTGCCCCCCACCAGCCTTTGGCAGCCACCATTCTACTGTCTTTTCTTTATGAAGTTGACTACTCTAAATGGCTCATAGAAGTGGAATGATAACAGTATCTGTCTTTCAATGAGCATCATGTCCTCAAGGTTCATCCACCTGGCGTAGTTCTTAAACCCGAATGATGCCCTCATTTATTTCCTGGCTTCTATACTTGATTGGACCTTGGCATTCTCTCAAGGATGCTGAGAAATGGTTAATCTCTTGCTATAACTGCCTCCTCAGGGCCACTTTGTATCGCTGCTTCCCTTTGAACCCCCCAAATCACCAGACTCAGTCGATTTAAATTGTAGTCTGCATGGAGAGAGACTACCTCAATATTGTTAGAGTCCCTGCTACCTCTGCTTGCCTCCGTACAGCTCTCTCTTTAACGACAGTGGCAAGAAGTAGCAAACAAATATAACAAATAATCCGGCTTTTCCTAACCACTTCCCAGAAGGCTATAGACTCAGTAAACACAGTCAGCTCTGCAAGACTCACAGTTTTACCTGCCTGGTGAGGATGACTAGCCGCCCAGGTGGCGCTGTCTTTGGTTCAAGGAGATGGAAGCAAGGACTGCGGCCTTGCATCACAGTTTAGAAGGAGCCTGGTGCCTTGGGCTGCTTCTTAAAGGCTGTAAGAGTGCTTAGAAACACAGGCCCCTCATGCCCACTGAACCAGGGGGTCTGGAGATCTGGGTTCCAGTTTAGCTTTGAACCACTTGCTGAGACGTGGGAAGGTCCCTTTCCTTCTCTGTGTCTCAGAGGTCATTAAACGAAGGTCATTAAACCATGACACATGGTTTTTTCCCTCTTTGACATTTTTAGACCCTGTGCTTTCTCTGAAACTCATAAATATGAGGATTGATGAGGAAAGGTCTGGTAAGTTCACTGTTTCCCAAAATGTGAAGCTCTTAACAGTAACATATCCTGCATGTGGCATGAAAGAAACCTTTGAATTGCACAGGCAGAAATTTATTCCCTTTCTCAGTTCTCTTTGAAGGCTGATGATTACTTCAAGGAAAAATTTCAGTTTGGTCCTAGTGTATCTTTTAAATACACTAGCTTTATTTATTTATTGGGAATTCCCTAGCTGTCCAGTGGTTAGGGCTCCACACTTCCACTGCCAAGGGCCCGGGTTCAATCCCTGGTCGGGGAACTAAGATCCCACATCCCGCATGCTGCATGGTGCGGCCAAAAAAAATTTTTTTTATTTACATAGTGTGAGTGTGTATAATATCTGTCTATATACACACATATGTATGAAGTTACATGTATAATTTTATTTTTAAAGCATCCTACAGTAAAACAGATTTTTTAGTGTACAGTTCAATGAATTTTTTTTTTTTTTTTTTTTTTTTTTAATGGTACATGGGCCTCTCACTGCTGTGGCCTCTCCCGCTGCGGAGCACAGGCTCCGGATGCGCAGGATCAGCGGCCATGGCTCATGGGCCCAGCCGCTCCGCGGCATGTGGGATCTTCCCAGACTGGGGCACGAACCCGTGTCCCCTGCATTGGCAGGCAGACTCTCAACCACTGCGCCACCAGGGAAGCCCAGTTCAATGAATTTTAACACATGCAACCACCACTACAATCTGGATACAGAACAGCTCCATCACCCCTCAAAATTCCTCATGCTATATGTCACACTTTCCGTATGTCCATATGTCACACTTTCCGTACCCCCTGGCAACCATTGATCTGTCCTCCTACACTATGGTTTTGTCGCTTGGAGATTATCATATCAATGGAGTCACACAATATGTAACCTTTTGAGACTGGCTTCTTTCACTCAGCATAATTTTTTTTTTTTTTAGCAATTTAGCATAATTTTTTTTGAGCTTGTGCGTAGAGAATGCTTTTCCCCTTAAGTTTTTTTTTTTTTTTTTTTTGGTCATGTCACGCAGCTTGTGGGATCTTAGTTCCCTGACCAGTTTTTGAACCTGGGCCCTCGGCAGTGAAAGCACAGAGTCCTAACCACTGGACAGCCAGGGAACTTCCTCCCCCGCGCCCCCCGCCAAGTTCTATTGAGATATAATTGACATATGATATTGTATAAGTTTAAGTTATACAACATAATGATTTATTATTTGTATTTATTGTGAGATGATCACCACAGTATGTTTAGTTAACATTCATCACTTTACATGGTTATAAACTGTTTTTCTTGTGATAAGAACCTTTAAGATCTACTCTCTTAGCAACTTTCAAATATACAATACAGTATTGTTAATTGTAGTTACTACGCTGTACCTTACATACCCAGGATTTACTCATCTCATAACTAGAAGTTTGTACCTTTTGACTACCTTCATCCGTTTCCTCCACCCCTCACCCCCTGCCTCTGACAACCACCAATTGGTTCTCTGAGCATAACTGTTTGAGACTCATCCAAGTTATTGTGTTACCATATTTTGTTCTTTTATTGCTGAGCAGTGTTCTATGGTATGGATGGACCACGGTTTTTGTAACCACCTACTGAGGGGCATTTTGGTTTCTCCAGTTTTTGGCTATTACATATAAAGCCGCTATGAACAATCATGTGCAGGTTTTGTGTGACTTAGATTATTCAAAACCCCTTCTGGTTTCCCAGCTCACTCAGAATAAAATTCAACATAACCACAGTGGTATCTGGGTGGGTCCCCAAAACGACACCCTGTGATAGGCATGAGGGAGCCATGTGGTTGAAGCACAGGCCCATTCTTGAAGTGTTTCCAGTCTGGAGGCCCAGGCAGCACTGCTTGAGTTCACATTCTGCCTCTATCACTTACAAGCTGTGCAACCTTGGGTCAGTTCCTTAACCTCCCTGTGCTTCAGTTTCAGCATCTATAAAATGGGGATATTGCTAATACACCTCCCTTCCAGAGCTGTTGTGAGGATTAAATGAGTTCATATGTCAAAAGGGCATGGAACAGCGCTTGCACATAGTAAGTGCTTGACATAAGATAATCACTATTTCATTATTGGCTCTGGAAGTTTAATTGGGCCCAGAAGGCCCTTCTAGGACATTTGCATTTTATCCTGTTCATATTGGCAAGGAGGGTGGGGTTGAGCAGGTAGGTGAGAGACAGTGGGGAGAGGGACTGGTTTGGAGACTGTTGGAATAATCCGGAGCAGCTCTTATAGAGAGGCGGGTAAGAGCCTGTTTGGAGTGGGTTCAAGAATAGGAGAAGAGCTTACGGAGACAGTTAAGTATAGATGGATTTTGCTAAAAAAAGGAGCAAATGGACAGTCACAAGTGGAGAATGTGGGGCCATCGGAGGTTTTTTTTTTCTTTTTAATGGGTGAAATGAAAACCTAGGAATGATTCAATATAAAATAAACGATGGGGTGGAATCCTTGGAAGGAAATCCCAGAAGTTGACAAGGGATGGAAGTCAGTCTTGGAGGGAAGTAGGGCGCTCGGGACCAGAATTACTCCCCCTGTACTGATGGGGAGATCATTTTCCAGATGCCAGACGGCTGCAACGTGGTGAAGCCCTGGTTGGAACCGGGTGCCACTCAGAGGGCCCATTCGCTTGCACCGGAAGCAGAAAAACTCCAAGCGTCCGGGGAAGTGGGCAGGGCTTACAAGGGTAGAGGCAACAGCGTAGGCGCGGATAGGGGAGAGGGGGCGGGCCTCTGCCTTCGCTGAATTGCGGTGGGATGGGAGGCAGGGCCTGGAGCTAGAGCGAGGGGCAGGGTTTGTTTGGGGTGAGAGTCCCGGATGGTGGACACTGGGCAGGAGGTCCGAAATCGTCCATGCTCGGCCAACGTGAAGGGGCGTACAGCACGCCCGGTGTGGAAAGCAGGCTGGGCTCGGAAGGCCCGGAACCTGTGGGCCTGCAATGCTGGGCCAATGGAAGGCCGAGGAAGGTGGATCGCGCCAAACTCCCGGCGACTGGAAGCCGCAGAGGGGCGTGGCCTCTTGTAAAAAAAAAGCGTGAGGCCTGCAGTGCGAGCCAATGGGAAGCGAGGGAGGGCGGAGCTTGTGCAACGGGCGGCCAGTAGAGACAGGGCTCTTGTAGGAGGTGCCCTGAAGCTGAGCGCACGCGCGTCGGGCCGGACTACAGGGCGCCCCGGATCCAAGTGGGCAAAAGGGGCAAGGCCACAGCTGTCCGGCCCAGCCTGTTCAAGCCGCGCGCCTGTTCACGTGACACGAAGGGAGCGGAATTCCTCTGGAGTTAGCGCCATTTCCTGTAGGTGAAGGTTAAAATGCCCCGGGGGTTGGAGAAGCATCCCGATGCAACCTGACCTCGACTCGAGGCCTGGGGTCGGGGGACAGGCTCGGGCCCGGGCGCTCGCTAGGGGGGAGGGGTCTGGCTTGTGGAGAGGGTCGTGCACGGTAACTTGGGGGCGTAGACGTGGGGTGGGCTCACCACTAGGGCTGAGATTCGGGTCCTTGATGTCAAAGAGAGGCGGGGCTTCCCACCGATCCTTTGAGAAGTAGGTAAGTAGGAAAATAGCTATCTTGAGGCTTTGTCGCCGCATTGACCTGTGGTGACCTCGTTAGGTGGTTGTGGTGACGTAAGGAGGGTGGGCTGGCGTTGTAAGAGGTGTGGCCAGGTCCCTGAGAGTTTTGGCCTGGTCCGGAGCCTGGGGGTGTAAGGGGCGTGGCCGCGCAGAAACTCGTGCCAAGGGGCGTGGCCCGGGATCTGGACTGGGAGAGGGGGCGTGCCTTCTTCTGGATAATTTAATTGTCGCGCCAACGTCCTAGCCCTGCCCTTTCTCCCTTAGGTGCCATCTCATGGAGACGCCCGCGGCTGCCGCCCCTGCTGGGGGCTTCTTCCCCTCTTTCCTGCTCCTGGGTTTCGCGACGCTAGTGGCCGCCTTGCTGGGCGCCGCTCACCGCCTGGGGCTCTTCTATCAATTGATGCACAAGGTTCAGGGGAAATACAAGGGAGACGGGCCGGGGGCAGCCAAAGGAGTGGACTTCCAGCGTTCTTTCCAGCTAACCCATTTTATAGGCGGGGAGAGTGAGGTCCGGTTAATCCAGAGGGACTGGTCGGGAGATTCTTTCCAGTATCCTGTCGCTGTTGCTGAGCTGCTTACGGGGCTCTGGACTTTGCCTCTAGGAAGAGGTCACAGGGAGGCTACACCTGCCTGGGCACTCAACCCCCCGCCCACCTCCTTCCTCAGGGGCCTCGAGCCCTTTTCACGGAGCAGTGCTCCGTAACGCGATGGGGTCAGAGTGCAGAGAGCAGGCACCAGAGGACGTGGACGGCTGTGACTCTTTTGTGACAGTTGCTGTCTGCTGAGCTCAGCGCTTCAGAAGGATTTTCCCACGTACCCAATACATTCCGGAATAGATACTCTTGTTTCTGTCTTCATTTTCCACAAGAAGAAACCGAGGCTCAGAGAGGTTGTGTGATAGCTTGTGTTAGGAGACCTGTTTGGGGAAGAGCTGACCCCACAGACCTTGCTCTGAACTACTTGCCTTCTCTCTCAGAAATTTACCCCTTCCCCAGACCCTCTCCCCAGTCCTTCCTCTCCTAACCAGCAGCAACTTGAGGATTTGTGGAGATTTAAGGCAAAGGCCTCTGGTGTGCGTTGCTGTGCAGAAGCACTGTCTGTGTCAGCAGGCTGCTCCCATGTCAGGCACGTGGCGGCTGGCGGCCTGTTAACTGGGCCCAGTGAGTAGGAGGGAGTCTGGTAGGCTGGAGTCAGCAGTCACATTAAGTAAGATGCCCTGATACTGGAGAGCAGGCCGTGCTGGAGTCCCAGCAGATGGCCCCTGGCCAAACTCCCTTGGGTTCTGTGGATCGACCTTCCCTAACCTCTCTTCCTGCTTGCTCCACCATCCCTGAGGCGGGCAGTGTTACAGAGTGGGGGGCTTTAAGAGCATTGGTTCTATGGGACTTTGAGTCTTGCTCAGGAGTCTTGATCTCTGTAGTTGTAAAAGGATATAACGTTAGGAGGATCTGATAAGATGATATGTCCTACTCTGAGCCAGGTGTATAGTGTAATATGTGCCTAAGCAACACCAAGCTTCCCCTGCCCTCCGACCCTGCCCTCCTTCCTGGGGGAGGGGGATTGTCCCTCTTCCCACCTGCCCTGGTGCCCGTGCCCTGGTCCTTGACAATCTCGCTTCTCCCCCTTTTCGGGCCCAGGTGGACAAGGCAAGCATCCGGCATGGTGGGGAGAATGTGGCAGCCGTGCTGAGGGCCCATGGCGTGCGGTTCCTTTTCACGCTGGTCGGCGGGCACATTTCCCCACTGCTGGTGGCCTGTGAGAAGCTGGGTATCCGCGTGGTGGACACCCGCCACGAAGTCACAGCCGTCTTTGCAGCTGATGCTGTGGCCCGCCTGACCGGTGAGGGCAGAGTGGAGAGGGCTAGGGGCTGGTGAGACTGGGATGTCTTTGAGGGGCAGGGTTTTTTGATGGGGGGCTGGCCAGGAGGGTGGACACAGCTGTGACACGGTTTGTGTTTCAGGGACAGTGGGCGTGGTGGCGGTGACAGCGGGCCCCGGCCTCACCAACACAGTGACTGCGGTGAAGAATGCCCAGATAGCCCAGTCCCCAGTCCTGCTTCTGGGTGGGGCTGCCAGCACCCTGCTGCAGGTACCCTCTTCTTGAGGGGTGGCAGGGGCCCCAGGGAACCTGGAAGTTCTCATGTGTTGACTCCCTGGACTCCTGTCTCCACCAGAACCGGGGCGCACTCCAGGCTATTGATCAGATGTCCCTGTTCCGGCCACTCTGCAAGTTTTGTGCTTCTGTGCAGAGGGTGCGGGAGATCATCCCCACCCTGAGGGCCGCGATGGCTGCTGCTCAGTCGGGCACCCCAGGTGCGGGGCGGGGGCTGGGCAGTGGTCAGGCCCTAGGGCCTGGGGGCTGGGAGACACAGCAGACTCAGCGCTCTCCCTGTCCATGCAGGCCCGGTGTTTGTGGAACTGCCTATCGATGTGCTGTACCCCTACTTCATGGTTCAGAAGGAGATGGTGCCAGCTAAGCCGCCCAAGGGCCTCGTGGGTCAAGGGGTCTCCTGGTAAGTAGCCCAACTCCTACCATACCCTCCCCTATCCTCTGGCTTCTCCTGCAACCTCCTGCTAGCACCCATCTCTCCTTTGACTCATTCATTGATTTGCACATCAGTTGAGAGGAGCCAGCCGTGGGAAGAGCATTCCAGGTAGAGGAAATAGAATATGCACGTGTGCTGAGGCAGGAATGAAGTTGGTGGGTTGGGAAAGCAAAGTGGCCCATGTGGTGGCAGCAGGTGAGCAAAGGGGAGAGGGGCAGAGACTGAGCTCAGAGCACCAGCAGGAGCCACTTGGCAGACCTGGGACTTTGTTTTTAATTTGAGGTCCATTGAGAGGCACTGCAGGGCCTTAAGCATTGGCACGGGATACCCTGGCTTGGGTTTTTATTATGTTCCCTCTGGCTATTGCTGGAGTGTGGACTTTCGGGTCAGGTGGAAGCTGGGAAGCCAGGGAGGAGGTGTGGTGGTCACTGGGATGAGAGATGATGGTGGTCTGGAATCTGGGTGGTAGCTGTGGGATACATCCGGATGGATCACATATGAGTGCCTGGACCTCCAGCAGGCCAGGATAAGGGAACAATGTGTCCCTATGGGCCCATGACATGGGCACAGCTCAGTCTGGGACCACTATGGGACTTCTGAGTGGTGAGTGGCCAGGATGTTGGAGAGAGCAGGTCAGTGGGGCTGGCCTGGGACAAGCTTGAAGGTTTTCCTGGAAGAGCTACAAGTTTCAAGGGGGAGTTTCTTTCTGTTGACGGAATAAAAAGGGTTCTAAGTAGGGGCATAGCCCTAGCAGAGGTACATGAAAAGGATCCATTTTTGGTCACCACTGAGGTAGGCCTGGCTGAAACAGGGTGCAGAAAGGAGAATCAGGGCTTCCCTGGTGGTGCAGTGGTTGAGAGTCCGCCTGCCGATGCAGGGGACACGGGTTCGTGCCCCGGTCCGGGAAGATCCCACATGCCGCGGAGTGGCTGGGCCCGTGAGCCATGGCCGCTGAGCCTGCGCGTCCGGAGCCTATGCTCCACAACGGGGGAGGCCACAACAGTGAGAGGCCCGCGTACCGCAAAAAAAAAATAAAAAAAAGAAAGGAGAATCAATTTTCCTCCTCCTCCTCCTCTTTGCCCTCTGTCCCTTGCATTTGCCTGTCCTTGCCCCTCTGCCTTCCATTCCCCCTCCAAATATTTAGCGAGTGCTGCTATGTGCTAGGTACCTGGATGGGCATGAACAGGACAGACAGGTCCCTGCACACGGGCGTGTGAGAAGCACCTCGAGGGCCAGCTCAAGGAGTAGCAGGTTTACTCACATGTCTTTTATAACAACCCTTTGAGTTAAGACTCAGAGGTATTATTATGCCCATTTCATAGATTAGGTAATTGAGACCCAAGGCAGCTGAATGACTTGCATGAAGTTGTCCAGTTTGTTAATGGCGCACTGGGATTCAGCCCGGAGGAACCTTCAATGCTTTATCCACAGAGCTGTGTTCCATCTATAATGAGTGAAATGAAAGTCCAGAGAGATGGGTTCAAATCCCAGGACTGCCACTAACTAGCTGTGTTAACCTTGAACAAATGATTAAACCTTTTTTTTTTCTTCCAGTTTTATTGAGATATAATTGACATACAGCACTATGTAAGTTTAAGGGTTACAGCATAATGATTTGACTTACACATATTGTGATTAAATATATGACGTCAGCTTCCTCATCTGTAAGATGGACCAACGTTGCCTTTTCTCTCTAGACTGAGATTCTGTGATGAATAAAATGAGATTATTTTGACAGTGCAAAGCATATGCTGAAGTATAAAGGAATTAACCATTATTATCTTAAATAAGAATAGGGCTGAGTCCAGTGTCACACCAAGCGTAAGGCAAGGTGTCTCCCAACCTTCCTCCGACATGATTAGGGAACTAGCCCCCTGCAAGGCTGGCTAGTGCCTTGCCTTTTCTTTCCATGTTAGGGTTCCCCATGGTTCCATCCTTGGTCTCTTCTCATTTTCTGCGATCTTTACTCCTCCTCGAAAGAGAAACAGAAGCTTCAGGCTCTGACTAATTCTAGCCAGCTGATGCCCACATGTGTATTTTTGGCTGGATTGGGTGTCCTTGAGGGCAGGGCTGAGCGGGATTTATCTTTGTGTCTCCAGGGCCCTGTGACCCAATGAGTAAGGAGACATCAGAAGCCAGAGAAAGGCAAGGGTACGGACGATTTTTAATAACTCCAATTAATCGAGTGTTTTGCAATGTGCTTTATATCCTGAGTGGCTAGATCACTGAACCTTGGGAGAGATGTTCCCTTTTACATTTTTCAGAGGAGGAAGCTCAGAAAAGTTGGGTCACTCACCCACAGTCACACAGGAAGCAGCAGAGCCAGACTCAAGCCCACCTCCATCTGACCCCGCAGCCATGGCCCCTGATTCTGGCACTCCACGCCGGTGGCACTTGGTTTTGAGGGTCTGTGTCAGGTTGGGATGGTCACCAGAACCTTCTGAGGGGAAACAGGCCACTGGGCACTCAGCCACTGGGGTCTGTCTGTCCCTGGGCTGTTGCTTTTGTACCTCTGTTCCTGTCCTACTGCCTTCCTGGTCCCTTTCCTGGTCCTTCTCCTCCTTCAGCTTCTGGAACCCTGGTATGACTCCTGGTAACTGACTCTTCCTCTCCCCTTCGCAGGTACTTAGAGAATTACCTGGCCAACCTCTTTGCAGGAGCCTGGGAGCCTCAGCCTGAGGGGCCTCTGCCTCTGGACATCCCTCAGGCTTCCCCTCAGCAGGTGAATTGCCTCTGTGCCCTGGCCAGGGACCCCCACCTGCTGTGTGGCTTCTCTCTGACCCAGTACTGGGGCTGTGATCTTGGGGGCTGATGGTGACTCAGGGGTGGCTATTTGAGCCCCACCTCTTGCCCCAGGTTCAGCGCTGTGTTGAGATCCTGAGCCGGGCCAAAAGGCCCCTTGTGCTGCTCGGGAGCCAGGCCCTGTTGCCTCCGACACCCTCAGACAAACTTCGGTGAGAAGCCTCAGGCTTGCCCTTACTGTCACATCCCTGGTCCCCTGGGGCCCTGTGAGGAGGGGCAGGCCCTTGGCCACACTCACCTCTGTTCTGCCTGGACCCCTAGGGTTGCTGTGGAGACCCTGGGTGTCCCCTGCTTCCTGGGCGGGATGGCGCGGGGACTGCTGGGCCGGAGCCACCCCCTTCACATCCGGCAGAACCGCAGCGCCGCCCTGAAGAAGGCAGATGTTGTGGTCCTGGCAGGTGGGCCTCATCCTCCCACCCTCCCTTTCCTTTCCCTCCCACTAGGCACCTCCCTAATCGTGTAACCCTGCCCCTCCTGGTCAGGTACTGGCTGGCACCCCACTCTCATAATCAGCCACCCTCCTACCTCTCACCACCCCCCTTCCCCTGGACCTGAAATTCAGGTGAACCCTCGCCAGGTTGCAGTTGTGTCCTGTGACCCAGCCTTACACAGAGCTAGCGGGCATCTTGGTACTTTGTGTACAGCGTTTGTATTTGTACGCGTTACACAGCATTTACACAGCACGTACACCTACAGCATATATATTTTTACATAAAGTGCTTGAAGCCTGCCAGAGACATAATAGTGGTATCAGTTAGCTATTGTTGTGTAATAACCACCGTGAACTCAGTGGCTTAAAAGGCACGTATCATTTCTCAAGACCCCCCCTGGGGTTAGGGGGTAGTTTTTGTCATTTTGGTAGGGCTCATTCCTGAGTCTGCGCTCAGAGAGGCGGGAAGGCAGCTGTGCTGATCCAGGCTGGGCTGGCTTGTAACTTGGGGGTTGGTTGGCTGTAGGCTGGGCTAGCTTGGCCTCAGCTGGGGTAACTGAGTTCTTTCACTCTCCCCTACCTCCTCCATGTTTCTCATCCTCCAGCAGGCTAGCCTGGGCTTGTTCACTTGGTGGATGTTGAGAAACATGCAGGGCTTGGGGAGCAAGTTTATGTGAGAGGGAGAGAGTGGAAGCTGCAGGGCTTCTGGAGGTCTGGCCTCAGGAACGCATGCCATCACTTCTCTCACATTCTGTGGGCCAAAGCACGTCCTGAGGCCAGCCCAGGTTCATGGGGTGGGGAGCTGCGAAGTCTCATTGCAGGTGACACTGGTACAGGGAGAGGTGAAGACCTTTATGCATTCAGTCTACCATGGTGGATTAAGTAAGGTAGTGGGTACTCCCCAGGATGCTGGCCCTTTGTCCACCAAGACTCTGTCCCCTACCCCAGGAACGGTGTGTGACTTCCGTCTGTCCTATGGCCGTGTCCTCAGCCGCAGCAGCAAGATCATCATCGTCAACCGTAACCGGAAAGAGATGTTGATGAACTCAGACATGTTCTGGAAGCCCCAGGAGGCTGTGCAGGGTGAGCCCCTAGCAGCCCCCCACACATATGTGTTCTTTCCGGTTCCTCTCCTCCTGGCCTCTGCTGCAGCTGGCTTGAGCTGGGTGCTGGTGACCAAGGCCTGGACCGTGCCTCAGGGGGGCCCCGAGTCGGCCAGAGACGCATATTTGGTCCTTAGACTGATGGGGTGCTTCTGGATGAACTAATGGTAGGGTGGGCACTGGAGGGAAGGCCTGGGAATGTGCGTGTGATCACATCCCCTGTCTGTACTCTCCCATGTCGCCTGCTGCCCTTAGGACCTGCCCCGAGGTCTCTCTTGTCCTGTTGTGGCTCCTCCACCCCTGTTCAGTCCTCTTCCATGGCCTTTCCAGGCCCTGCTTTGCCCATCGTTCCAAGGACGTTGACTCTACCCTGCGGTGCAGGCGAGAGGCAACTTGTGTCAAGCAGAGAAGTGGCACCATTTGCATTCATGTTTGGGAAGATCCACTGTAGCAGCTGGTGGGCAGCGAGTTGGAGGGGACCGGGTGGAGGCAAGGGGCCTGTTAGGGCAGGACAGAAACGATGAGGCCTGGAGTGGGGATGGAGAGGGAGGAGAAACTCAACTTCGCTGAGCCTGTGTGATCATTTCTAAAATGGAGATGGGGAAAAGTACATCATCACTGGCTTGTTTATTTGTTCACTGTACAAGCACTCTGCATGCCTGGGTTGTAGAGATGTACTTGGAGGATGGAGGTGTTTTTAGTGACGTGTTTCAGAGGCAGAATTGACAGGACTGCCTGATCTGGGGTGTGATGGGGAGGCAGGAGACAGAGGCTGATGTGAGTTTCTAACCCACTTTGTGCTCCCTAAACCTAGCTTCTTTGGCCTTGCTCTCCCTCACACCCCTGTTGCCCTGACTTGGTTCCGGCAGGCTCTGGGGTGTGTTTCACCCATTTTGTGCTAGGACCCCCCTGGCCTGCTTCTTTGCCTCCTGCGCAGATGCCTGTTGGCTTCCTGCTGTCTTTGGGCCTCTGGTGCTTGAAGGGCAGGAGGAGGCCATCTCCCTGCAGCTCTACCCTCTTCCTTCCCCAGGAGACGTGGGCTCCTTCATGGTGAAGCTGGCACAGGGCCTTCACGGCCAGACATGGGCCTCAGACTGGGCAGAGGAGCTTCGGCAGGCTGACCGACAGAAGGAGCAGACCTTTAGGTGGGGGCTGGGTAGAGTGGACCTGGGGGGTTGCGGGTTCCCGGGGGCCCAGGCCGCTGGCTCTGCTGACCTGCGTTCCTCCATCACAGGGAGAAGGCATCGATGCCTGTAGCCGAGCACCTTAACCCGGTGCGGGTACTGCAGCTGGTGGAGGAAATTCTGCCCGACAACTCCATTCTGGTGGTCGATGGTGGGGACTTCGTGGGTACAGCCGCCCACCTGGTGCAGCCCCGTGGCCCCCTGCGCTGGCTCGATCCTGGTAAGGGCGGGCCTATGCCTGGGGCAGCTTGCATCGTCGGGGCCCCTTCACACCCACCTGCTCTTGGTTCTTCTAGGGGCCTTCGGTACTCTGGGGGTTGGTGCGGGATTTGCACTTGGCGCCAAGCTGTGTCAGCCGGATGCCGAGGTGAGTCAGTGTGCTGGGGGCAGGAGGCTCGCCGCTTTCTGGGCTGTGAGCCACCCCAGCCATCCTTGGTACCCCCTCAGGTCTGGTGCCTGTTTGGGGATGGAGCCTTTGGCTACAGCCTCATCGAATTTGACACTTTCGTCAGACACAAGGTGACCGGGTGACCAAGGGAAGCTCATAGCCTGGGGTTCTGGGAGATGTCATCAGGGGTGGGGTGGGCTGGGCTGGGGAGGGGGCTGCTTGGCTCGCAGGGGTCCTGTCCCTGTCTTTGACCTGTGGCTGGCCAAGCCCTGGGACTGAAGGCTGTGGCCTGGCCTCATCCTCTCCCTGCAGATCCCAGTGATGGCTCTGATAGGGAACGATGCTGGCTGGACCCAGATTTCCCGGGAGCAGGTGCCCTGTCTGGGCAGCAACGTGGCCTGTGGCTTGGCTTACACGGGTGAGGGGCCTGGAATGGGTGGGACGGGGGAAAGCTGTTTCAGGCCCAGCTGAATGTATGTTCCTCTCCTGGGCTAGCTGCATGGTAGGCTGGGTTCTGCCATCATTCTGACTTGATCTCCCCTTTTAGGTTATCACAAGGCGGCCATGGGGCTGGGAGCCCAGGGCTTGCTACTTTCACGAGAGAGTGAGGATCAGGTGGTCAAGGTGCTGCACGATGCCCAGCAGCAGTGCCAAGATGGCCACCCAGTCGTGGTCAACATCCTCATCGGGAGGACGGACTTCCGAGATGGCTCCATTGCCGTGTAGGGCCTCATGGGTCAGTGCCCTTGGCTCTCTTCCCACCCCTGGACTGTGCCAAGCTGGTTTCTCATCCTTGCTTGCCCTGGGCCTATCCCATGAGGCCCAGTGACCCTAGAACCCTCCCTGAGGACAAGGAGGGGCTGGAGGGCTCAGAGCTCAGAGAGGCTCCTTGGCAGCACTGGAGAGCCCTTGGGCCTTTTTCTTTGTGGGCTCAGCTGTGTCCTTTCTCCCCTTCTCTCTTACACATTGAATAAACCACCTCTGGTCCATGTGGGCCCAAGTACTCATCCCAGAACCTGTGCATACTGATTTATTGTCCACAAAGATGGAAGTGAGGGAAAGAGGGAGGAGACAGGAGGGGACCCTACTCTCCCACTGGAACTCTGGGGCTCACTGAGGCACCATTACTGGAGATTTCAGGGTGCCTGGGCACTGCAAACTCTTTCCCCGCTCTGTGGTCCCTGAAAGAGCCCCACATGCCTGCTCTAGACATGTCCATGCACACTAGTCCTCACACACAGACACACACGCACGGAGGCAATAAATATGTTCCGTACCAAAATGCCCCCAGCCTGACACTTCAGGTGGGGCCCCTCCGAAAGGGAGGTCTTATAAGTGCTCAATTTGTTCAGGAATGGGGAGGAAGAATTGGGGAGGGGAAGGGCCATACTCTGCTATCTACTTTTGCTGGTTTGAGGCAATTATGGGGTTTTCCTCGGAAAAGAGAGTGGGGAAACCAGCTGTTTTCCTATAAGCCTCAGGCTGCTCCTATCCAGCCAGAGCCCAGGATAGGGGCTTTCCCCCACCCTGCCTCAAACAGTACCTCATGATAGTCCTTGGGCCCGCCGAGGGAGAAGCAGAGTGCAGTGCTCAAAGCTAATACTGATTTGGTTGGCAGCAGCAAGAGGACTGAACTGGGGGGGTGTCTCACCATCCCAGGGTGATGCTCACAGTAACTGGCGTTTCCCTGGCTAAGGGGAAGCAAGAGAGGCCAGCCAGCCCTGCAAGCAGAACTGCCTTTTGGCAGCCGGGAAGAAGCCCTTGGTACTCAGAAAAGATGGCCACAATAGCTGGTCCCGAAAATTCCCGATCCCCGGCCTTCGCACCCAGTGCCCAAATGTTGAGCACTGGAAACGAGGAATGATTCTCAGCAATGGGTTGGCTGGTCACTAGGCAACTCCCCAGGAACCAGGAGCTAGGCCTGAGCTACAGGTCTGGTCCCCCTAGGTCGTTAGGGCACCGCCTTAGCAACCAGGAGCCCGGCCTTAGTAATCGGGGTCCGGCCCCGCCCGGCTCACAGACACACGTTGATCTGCTTGGAGAGCTCTCTCTCCAGGTCCATGATGAGGGCATCAAAGTCTTTGAGGTTCAGGTGCGGGTTGAAGGGAGCCTCGAAGTCGTCTTCGAAGTCGGTGGCGACCGTCGGCTCGCCAGCCTCTTCGTCCTCGTCTTCGCTGTCGCTGCCCGTCACGTGGTCGTAGTCCGGCCCGGACAGGAAGTCCCGCCCGCAAGGCAGGAAGTCCCGCCCGCAAACGCTCCAGTCACCGGCGTAGCGGTTGCTCGGCGGGCTCTCGGGGCCGCCCCGGCCGCGGGGCCGAGTCACCACTTCGGGGCTCGCTAGCGGCAAGTGCAGCGGCGGCTGTCGTTTGGGCCGCAGGTACGGGACCAGCTCCGGAGCCTCTGGGGGCCTGCGCGGATCTGCGGAGGGAGAGGGAGGGCTTGGATGATGTCACGCCCAGCGGTGGCGACTAGACCTCTGATTGGCTGCTTAGGTAGCCAGGCCCCTGATTGGCCGGTCGAAAGGCAAGGCCTTCGACCGGATCAGGATTTCACTGGCTGAGCTAGAACTGGTTGCTGAGGCAACCAGGTACCAGCTTACTCGGACTAGGGGGCGCGGCTTGCCTGAAGCCCGAGACTCTGATTGGCCACTGGAGAAAGCATCGTAGCGGCAGCCTGGCTACGATCGGCGGCGCGGGGGCGGGGGCGAGGGCGAGGGCCAGCTCACCTGGCCAGGCTTGCAGCAGGTAGTGCAGCACCTCGATGTGGCGCTTGAAGTCCACTGCATTCGAGACGCCCGGGCCAGAGCTGCGGATGCGGGGCCTGGCGGGTGCCTGGCGCGCCGGCAGCAGCACAGGACCGAAGCAAACGGCCAGGTTCTGCGGAGTCATGCGGTTGTGGGCGTGGAAGGAGGAGACAAGGCGCAGGTGGTCCAGGAGAAGCGTCAGTGTAGCCTGAGAGGAGAGGGTTGGGAGAGCATGAGGTGGGCAAAGCCGGTCCCCTGTCGCTCCTGAGGGAGACTAAGGCGGTTCAGAATGGGGAAACTGAGGTTCAAGGTCTCATAGCTGGGTGATGACCCAGCTAAGACTTAACCATTAGGTATTAGTATTATGATCCCATTTTGCTGGAGGGGAGACCGAAGCGAAAGGTAACTCAACTTTGAAATGGCAGAACTTGGGCTTGAGCCTACTCCTCTGTGTGCTAGGCAGGGCTGGTATTAATCCCATTTTATAGATGAGGATATTGAGGCACAGAGAGGGTCGGGACTTGTCCAGGATACCACAGCCAGGAACTTCCCTTATGGTAGGTTGACACACCTGTGTTCAGAGTCTGTATTTTTGATACATTCTGCCTGTGAAACCTTAAGTAACTCACTCAACTGCTCTGGGCTTTGGCTTCCATATCTATAAAGTGGGGATACTAATAGCACCTATTTTCTAGAATTGTAACAATGCCACACATTCATGGCCATCACAGGCCCAGGCATGGGTGAAACATTCTGCTGATGTCAGCCCACTCCCTGTCTTGTCTGCTCCCACCAGGCCCAACTCACCCTCTCCACATCTGGCAGGCAGCTGAGGAGCCCACGGGTGCCCTCAGTGCTGGAAGGAGCCCTGCTTGGGGGCTCTCGGGCCATGGCCTCCAACACCACCTGATAGAGGGGCTGGGTGATGAGCGGGGTAGGCAGCTCCCGCAGATAATCCTTGAGGATGCCTGTGGATACAGGGCCCACTCTGGTCAGGGCACCCCTGGTTTCTGAGGCTGGAGATTCAGCTGGGGCTGGGAGCAGGGGAACAGGAGGAGAATAGGTGCAGGAAGGTGAAAACAAGGCCAACAGAAGGGGTGAGGTCCCAGAGGGACCAGAGGGACTGCCTTGAGGTGAGGGTTGAATGGGGAGCAGGCAGGAGAGAGAAGGGGCATGCTGACCAGTGATGACATTGATATCAGGGTACAGGTCCTCGGAGAGGCAGACAGCTGCACTGTCCCGCTCAAAGGCATCTCGAAGCTCTTTCTTCACGGCTGCTGAGCCACACAGACGGTACAGCCCCACTACCTGGGGGCAGGAGCAGAGAGATGTCCTCTTGTCAGGGCCACAGACTGATCAGGGCCCTGTGGGTGAGGGCCAGAGGCCTAGATCACAGTGGCAATGGGCTGAGAGGTTGGGGGCTGGCTGTCGCTTCACTGGCTGCCTTCCTGCTCCTCTGACGCCTGTCATTGGGGATCCCACCTGGCTGCCTGGACAGCCTGGCCCTGTAGACCCTCTGGATCACTTATCCTGGCACCAACATCCTTTGACTCAGGAAACTCTGACTCATTTTCAGCTTACTTGTCACCTCCTCTGGAAAGCCTTCCTTGACTACCCCAACCAGCGGGTCAGGTCCTGCTTTAAGCTCTCCCAGTTTCTTTGCTCTTATCCCAGCCACAGTTGTACATATGTGATTTATTAGAGTCATGTCTTTTCCCCCATCAGACTCTGAGCTCCAGAACGGCTGGGATCCTACGTTACTAAATGAACAGATGACCCATGAATTCTGGGCTAGGTGCTAGGGTCTGGAGGGAGCCGGAGCTCCTGCCCTTGTCTAGGCTGGGATTGGAGCCAGGAGTTCCCCAGGTGGGGTAGGGGGAAGCCTGGCCTCCATACCCTGGGTGTTCTGGGGAGATGTTCTGAGGTCTTGGGCCTAGCTAGGGTGGGGTGAGGGACTTACCCGTAGCCCTCGGCGCTCGATCTGCCCAACACACTTCTGGATGATGAGGGGCACCTGGCCCGGGGACTGTTCCCGCTCCACCAGCAGTGGCAGGGGCAGCCCGAAGACTCGGGGCTCAGCTGTGCCTGGTGCTTCCTGTTGCTCCGACAGGGTTAGCTTGGCATACAGCAGCCCTTGGGGCTCCAGGCGCACAGCCAGCTGCTGGGCCTCGCACCCTGAAGACACAAGGGGACCTCCTGAGTTTAGTCTGCCCCCATAGGCTCCCGTGCCCTGGTCTCTACTCCAACCCACGCCCCATCCTGGGCTTAGTACCCTGGGCACTCTGGAGGAAGGAGGGAGCCCTGAGCTGAATCCTGTGCCCTACACCTCCTCCCCTGCAGCCACGCATCCTACCTCGGAAAACCGTGGGCAGCAGCACAGTACCCTGGGCGCAGGGCCGGTGCCGCCGAACGCCGGGGTCCCACGCCAGCACCAGGGCCCGCAGCAGCCGCGCGGCCTCGAGTTCCAGGTGGAAGGTGTGGTCCAGTCGCAGGAAGTCTGGCCCCCCACGCAGCGGCCCCGTTCGGGCCCGGGCCACCCCATCCACCTGCAGCAGGCAGCAGAGGTCTCGCGGAGTGGCCCCAGGTGCCGGTCGCAGCCCCCCCAGCCCGTACAGGTGCAGGCTGAGGCGGCCCCAGAGTGCAGTGGGGGGCGTCCGGGCCAATGGGCCCACCTCATAGGGGCGGAAGGCGGTGGGCGACGGGGGCCCCGCTGGGCGCTCAGGAGAGTCGCCATCACTGAGGTAACCGGCCCTCAGGCCCCGTGCGCCCTCAGACACTGCCGCCCGCCCCGGGGTCCCCACGCTGCTGTCCAGGTGGTAACGGCTGATGACGGACCCCGCGGGGGCGGCTCGCTCACGCTCTCGGCCAGCCCGGGTGCTCCGCAGACTCAGGCGGCGCCGCAGCTCGGGCAGCTTCTTCATCTTCATTGAGAGCCGCCTGGCCGGGCCTGGGGACTTGGTGCGGGAGGCTTTGGTTGGGGGACTGGCGGGGGCTGCGCCTATGGGGAGAGCAGACCTCAGGGTCCAGAAATCTGGGCTCGGGATGGGGGTGAGGCTTGTAGTCATCTTGGGGGTCCCGGGGTGTGAGGCTTGTGCTCACCTGGGGAGGCCAGGCTCTCCTGCTCAGCTGAGCCTGGCTGTGGGCCTGGGAGCTCAGGTGCCGGGAGTCTGGGGTCCTCCTCAGGGATGGGGTTGTACCAGATCTCACCAGCAGGCTCCCTACTGCCAGCTGCCCCGGGCCCCAAGGTGGCCTCATCTGGTGGCTTGGCCCCGCCCAGCACCCATCGGCGGCTGCTGGGCTCCAGGCTCTGCAGGTAGGCACCCCGAGCCGGGCTCCGAGATGCCTCGGGGCTGGGGGGCCCCTCTGCTCCAGCCTGGGATCCTTCCGGG
Source organism: Stenella coeruleoalba (assembly GCF_951394435.1). NCBI lineage: Eukaryota > Metazoa > Chordata > Mammalia > Artiodactyla > Delphinidae > Stenella > Stenella coeruleoalba. The sequence continues at coordinate 160,344,186 of NC_137148.1, read as the reverse complement.
GCCTGGGGCTCTGGTTCTGGAGGACTGGGCTCCGGGCGCTGGGCTGGGCGGCCTGGCAGAGAGCAAGGGGTGTGAGACTTGGCCTCCCACTGCTCCCAGAGCAGTCCCGGCCCAGGGCTCTTCCCCCAGCAGGAGAATGCACTCAGCACTGACACTCCACACATTCATTTGGAATGGGTGGTTGCAGGCCAGCAGTCTCATCTGTTACCAGCTTGCGGCCTCCTCCCCAACCTTCCTGGCCCTGGTATCCCAAACAGGACTCTGTCCCTCTGCTCTCCAGCCTCAGAGGTCTGGTGGGGTTTCTTTGGGCCTGGGCCCTGCATTCCCCACTCTACTTCCCTACACCTCTCGTTTACTCTGCATGGAGCCCTGCCCTTGTCCCTTCTCGCTGGGTGGCTTTGGGCAAGTCACTTTCCATCTCTGAGCCTCAGCGTCCTCCTGTGAAATGTGGGGATTTGATGCCGCCCTTCGGGGAGGCTTCGGGGAGCTCAACATGGCGAGCACTTCATAGGCACTCATATCTTGGTCAAGCGCATAGCCCACAGTGGACGCTGCCTAGCTTGCTTGGAAGACAGGAGCAGGCATGACAGTGAGCGAGTGCCTGCTGGGTTCTCCCATACCTGCAGCATGTCACTCCCCACCTCCCTGCCTGTCTTCCAAACCCCTGCCACCGTCTCTCAGCCCAGGACTGACCCCCACGGTCAATGCCTCCCCCTTGGGACCTCCCCCTCCTGCTCCATCCTCCTCTCTGTGACATCCTGGGCTGTTTCCTGTGTGTGTTTGTGCGTGGGCACCCCTGTCCCTTCTCTCTGCTCTGGGAACCTTGGGAATCTTTGGGAAGGGCTGGGGGGAGGTCAGATCCATGGAGTCTTCTGCCCTCCCTCCTTTAACTCCTTCCTTTCCGGGACTTCCTGTCCCATGCAGCTCTGACTTCTTTAAGGTCCTGCCCGTTTCTTTAAGGACTCCCTCCTCTGGTCACTTCAGATTTCCACTCCCCAGGACTCTCTCTCTGGGTTCATTTAGTAGCATAGTCCACAGAGCTGTTAAGTCACTTCCCTGGCACTGGGTAAATGACCCAACTGCTCCGTGCCTCAGTTTCCCCATCTGTATAAAGGGGACAGTTTCTTGGGGCTGCCTAAGGTTGGGTGTAGCTGCAGTCACTGGTTAATAGGTGAGAGAGGGTGGGGGGTAGCCACCATGATTGATGCACCACCTCTCTCCCTCTGCAGGAGTACGCTCCCATCTCCCATCCCAGGTCTCCAGGGCTCAGGGTGTCCCCTGCCCGGCCTGAATAAGCCCCAGTTTCTAGGCCTCCCAGCTCCTCCTCCCCTGCACTCTCCAGGCGCTCTGCCTCGGCCCCATTTCCTGTCAGGGGCGAGGCCCCCTCCCGGGCCTCCCAAGGAGCCGAAGCGCTGGCATCCCTGGCCAGGCGCACATAACGGTCCGCGCCCCCTCTCCCCCCAGCCCGTTACTTTCAGGACCTTTGCGTGCCCCGGCCCCCAACCCCGGCCCGCAGGGGGCTCCGCAGGGCTTCCCCTGTCCATCCTTGGGGCCCCGGGACCCGCTTCCAGGCCGGGTGGGGTTCGGCGCCCCTTCTTCCCCACCTCCCCCTCTCACCGCGCTCCTTCGCGTCCGACTTTTTCCGGGGAAGTTTCTCCCGGCCCCGAAGGCGGGAGAAGGTTTTCCTGAGTAGCGGCTCGGCCATGCTGGGGCCCGGGCCGGGCGGAGTGCGCGCCCCGGGCTCCGGCCGCGCCGCCCCCCGCCCTCCCCGCCCCGCCCGGGCCTCCCCGCCCGCCCCCCGCCCCGCGCCAGCAGGAAGCGCATTCCGGGAATGCTTGGCCCAAACTTTTTTTTTTTTTTTTTTTTTCCCCCTTCCCGCGGCCTGAGCGAGCGATGCTGGGAGATGTAGTCAGTCGCCCGGGCCGGGAAGGGGAGGGAACGGGGGCTCTGTGCTACCTTCCTGGGCTCCAGCTCTGAATATCTGGGCCCTAGTCTTTCCTCTTATCCACCCTCCGTTGGTGATCGCCTACAGAAAGTTCTCTGGGGTTTACTTCCAAAATGCATCCTGAACAAATCCCTTCTCTTTCCTCCCATCCACTGCTCCAGCCTGGTGCAAGCCCTGGCACCACTCGTTTTGATGACACCCCCTCTTCCTTAGTTTCCCGGATGCCACTCTGGTGCCTCCCTCCTCCACCCAGTTCTCCACTCCCCTTTCCCCCCAATTCCAGTTACTACTGCTCTTTAACAAACCATCCCAAACAGCCGTTTCACGATGCTCACAGATGCTGTGGTCAGGAAATGGGGCAGGGCAGAGCTGACATTGATTGTTTCTACTCCTCAGTTGGAAAGACTTAGAGGCTTAGGGGTGATTCAACAAATGAGGGGCCAAAATCATCTGGAGGCATGTTCACTTGCAGTTGATGCCAGGTGTGGGCTGGGACCTCTGCAGGGGCTGTGGACTAGGGCACCTCCACAGGCCTCTTGGTGTGAACTGGGTTCCTCCTAGCAGGTCAGTAGTCAGGGTAGTTGGGATTCTTACATAGCCACCCAGGGCTTCAAAAATGAACAAGGCAGGGCTTCCCTGGTGGCGCAGTGGTTGAGAGTCCGCCTGCCGATGCAGGGGACACAGGTTCGTGCCCCGGTCCGGGAAGAACCCACATGCCGCAGAGCGGTTAGGCCTGTGAGCCATGGCCGCTGAGCCTGCGCGTCAGAGCCTGTGCTCTGCAACGGGAGAGGCCACAACAGTGAGAGGCCCGTGTACCGCAAAAAAAAAAAAAAAAAAAAGTAAAAGGCAGAAGCTACATTATCTTTTCTGATCCAGCTTGGAATGTCACACTGTGTTACTTCCGGCACCAGATTCGAGGGACAGGAACATAGACTCCACCTCTGTCAATGGGTGGTGTGTCAAGGTGACCTTGTAACATTCTTTGTGCAAGAGAATGTGGGGTGGGAGATATTATTGTGGCCATTTTGGAAAATTTAACCTGCCTCACTCCTATATTCCATTCTCCATGCTGTGCCCAGAGTGGACTTAAAAACCTGAAATCAGATCATAGCACATCCCTGCTGAACAGTCTTCCCATAACTGCTCACCCCACCTAAAATAAAATCCAGATTCCCACAAATAAAATCCAGCCACAACAAGACTTCTGGCCTCATATCCTTTGTTGTCCTCATGGCCCACCATGACCTCCTCTCCGATTCTCCTTCACATCAAACTGTTCCTGCCCCAGTCCCTTTGCACTTGCAGTTCCCTCTGCCTGGAAAACGCTAGTTCATTTGAAGCTGCCTCTTTCTCATCCTTTAGGTCCAATGGCACTTCCTTGGGAGGCCCTCCCCTCCCTGACCACCTACCACTGTCCAGTCATTATTACATCACTGCGTTTCATTTCTTCTAACACTTGCCACAGCTTGAACTTTATAGTTCAGTGATTTGTGTTAGTTTATCTGTCTCCTTGTTCAGACTGGGGCTGACCAGGTAATACTTCTCTGTCTTATTCACTGCTGAATGTTCAGGTGGGAGATCAGGTGCCAAGTGATGGAGGCCTGTACAGAGGAGGTTGTGTGTGTGTGGTGATAATATGTCTTGGTGCAGATCTCTGTGCTTATCCTACTTTGAGATCATTGAGATTCTTGGATGTGTAGATTCATGTCTTTCATCAACGTTGGGCAATTTTGGGGCCATTATTTCTTCAACTATTCTTTCTGTTCCTTTCTCTTCTCTCCTTCTGGGATTCCTGTTATGTATATAATGGTATGGTTGATGGTGTCCCACAGGTCTCAGGCTCTGTTAATTTTTCTTAACAATTTTTAAAAATAAATTTATTTATTTTTGGCTGTATTGGGTCTTCATTGCTGCATGCGGGCTTTCTCTAGTTGTGGCGAGTGGAGGCTACTCTTCGTTGTGGCGCACAGGCTTCTTGTTGCGGTGGCTTCTCTTGTTATGGAGCATAGGCTCTAGGCATGCAGGCTTCAGTAGTTGTGGCATGCGGGCTCAGGAGCTGTGGCTCGTGGGCTCTAGAGTGCAGGCTCAGTAGTTGTGGCACATGGGCTTAGTTGCCCTGTGGCATGTGGATCTTCCCGGACCAGGGCTCGAACCTGTGTCCCCTGCATTGGCAGGCAGATTCTTAACCACTGCACCACCAGGGAAGTCCCTAATTTTTCTTGGATGTGTGTGTTTGGGAGGAGTCAGGTTGAGAGTGGAGTGCACACCATCAGATCCCTGCCCAGATGCCTTTGAGGCAACTGCCGACAGTGGAGAGAGAGGTCGGGGGTCAAGACAACACCTCTTCACAAGTTGAGGGGAAGGGCTGTAGGACTAGTGTTCTTTGGGGTACTCTAACTCAGAGGAGCTGGAGACCAATGTAGGGGTGAGAGCAGCCCTTGGCCCCACCCATATCATGTCAGATGATTGCAGAACGCTCACAGGTCACATCAATATTTGTTATGTTTTTGGTAAACCCTTTGACAGGGTTTCTGTACTTTTCCTGTTGCATTTATTTGGCTACATGTAGCTCATTTAATTCACAGTTGGCAATGATTCTTTCTCAGCAATCAGAAATTCTTGATAAGTGAGAACAAATGATCTACAAACTGTATACAATGATTATGAATGCTAAATCTCACACTTTGTGAAGCTTGTACAATTATTCATCTGAATTTTGCTAGTTGCTGTTTGGATTTTGGAGTGTGTGTGTATGTGTTTTCTTTCCTCCAAATATTCACATTGTTGGCTTATGTGCTATGCTTATGATTCTTGATGGATAAATCAGCCCCCAGCAGATACAGGGATTTGTTGAAATGCAGGCAGGGGGGTAGGTCAGGTTTGAGTGGAGCTCTACACCTCTGTGGCAGACAATGGAAGTTGGTGGATAAGTACCCTAGCTTCCTCACCCCTTGTATGGAGTGACTAAGGTGTGTTTTCCACACTGATTCTCAGAGGTCCCCATGGGATTGAGTTCCAGCTGCCCCCAGTGGAAACTTGCATATCAATGCACTCTTTACTGATTCCCTTCCCTTCCCTGTCTCACTTCTCCACCTCCCTTTCAGCATTTCCTATATCACTTTCCAAATAAACTACTTGCCCTTGAATACTTATCTCAGGATCAGCTTCTGGGAGACACCAAATGAAGACATTCTCTCTAGCCCTCAGTTTCCTCACCCATCCAAAGGGAAGAATAACTCCCCCTATCATCAAGGTTATGGGAATAGGAGGTGTTGGGAATGGGACATGTGTCTGTGGGCTAATTCCCCCATCTGCTACCTCTCTGGGGGTCCTTCGTTCCTGGGAAATGGAAGATGGAGCTGGTTATGGGGAGTCTCCTCCACCTCCTGTTTTTATTCCAGTTGTCCCCACACTGGAGGCTCACATACATCTGTTATCTTCCAGGATGAGGCAATTGCAGCAGCCTGCACAGTCCTCCTTGGTGGGGAGTCCATCCTCAGAGGCACCAGGGAAGAGGTGGCTGCCCAGAGATGTCCACTGTGGTGGCATTGAGGAACTAGAGGGACAGAGGGTGGTTGAGTTACCATGAGGCATCTTCCTGAGGCAGGATGTGGTATCACCTGGGAGGCAGTCAGAGGGGCGGCATATCTTGGCCAGAGCCTCCCAATGGCCCTTGGAAAAGCCCTGCCAGGCTGCTGTGGAGCTGAAGCTGAGGTACAGCAGGGCCCCCTGTTGCACACGCAGTACCTCCCTTTTATTAGCTCTGCTGGGCTTTCTTGCTGGCAAGGCCTCTGCGCAGGCCCTGGCACACATTTGGCAATTAGCTACCTGCAGCCACGTCAAGAGCTGCCCTAGTGCCCAGTTTGCAGGGCCTGGGGGTGCTAGCGTGGCCACCAGGGCTTCCCAGATGCTGGTTGTCCCAGAGGTAAGGAGGCAACCTGGATAAGAGTGGCCGATCAAATGGGGACAAGAAGCCTGGGGTGGGCAGGGCCAGGCAGAGACCCCGTGTCATTCTTTAGCTCCTCCCTCCTCCCTCCCAGGTCTTGGGCTCTCCTGCACTTTCCAAAGAAAGGTCTGGCCCTTGACTGGCTCCTGGGATGTAGCCTGTAAGCCTCTGGAGTATCCTACCTGGTAAGAATCTCTTTGTATACCTGGGGGCCATGCCAGTTAATTTATGCTAACAGTGAGATTTATAGTGGGGGCCTTGGGCCACACTGTATCAGTTTAACCTCTGGAGGGGCCAGAGACTAACTAAGATGAACCATGTATGTGGCTGTTATGGGCTGAATTGTGTGCCCCTCCCAATTCATATGTTGAAGTCTTAACCCCCCAGTACTTTAGACTGTGACTGTATTTGAAGATAGAGTCTTTTTAAAAATTAAAAAAAATTTTTTGACTGCAATGGGTCTTTGTTGCTGCACACGAGCTTTCTCTAGTTGCAGTGAGCAGGGCCTACTCTTTGTTGCGGTGTGCGGGCTTCTCATTGCGGTGGCTTCTCTTGTTGCGGGGCACAGGTTCTAGGCGTGTGGGCTTCAGTAGTTGCAGGACATGGGCTTCAGTAGTTGTGTCTCGTGGGCTCTAGAGCACAGGCTCAGTAGCTGTGGCACATGGGCTTTGTTGCTCCATGGCATGTGGGATTTTCCCAGACCAGGGATTGAACCCATGTACCCTGCATTGGCAGGTGGATTCTTAACCACTGCACTACCAGGGAAGTCCCAGAGATAGAGTCTTTAAACATGTGATTAAATAAAAATGAAGTCTTTAATCCAATATGACTGCCATCCTAAGAAGAAGAAATCTGGACACAGACATGTGTGCACACAGAGGGAAGATGATGGGAAGAGACAGGGAGAAGATGGCCATCTATGACACCTGGATCTCAGACTTCCAGCCTCCAGAACTGTGAGAAAATAAATTTCTGTTGTTAAAGCCACCTAATCTGTGGTGTGTTGTTATGGCAGCCCTAGGAAACTAAAAGAGTGGCCAACCCCCAGTGAAAATCCTGGGCACCAAGACTCAAGGGAGCTACCCTGGTTGGCAGTACACTGTGTGTGTTGTCACACATTATTGCTGGGAGAATTAAGCACTGTCCACGTGATACCACAAGGAGGGGACAACTGGAAGCTTGTGCCTGGTCTCTCTTGGACCCTGCTCCATGTGCCTTTTACCTTTGCTGAGTTTAATCTGTATGCTTTCCCTGTAATAAACCATGAATATAACAACTTTGCTGAGTTCTGTGAGTCCTTCTAGTGAATCATTGAACCTGAGTGTGGTCTTGGGGACCTCCCACTACACAGATTCATAGAGAAGGAATTGACTCCCCAAACCTCTGGCAAATGTACATTTGGAAGTAGGAGCTCCCTTTCCAAGATCTTGGGCTCAAGCCTTACTGAATCCTTCCTCATGTCTTGTTGGGAGTGGCTTTCCATCCACCCTGGTGGTACGTTTTGTCCCCCAGAACCCCACATGGGCACAACTTGAACTGTTCCAAGCTGCAGCATGATCTTGGGAAAGTCACCCATCTCAGAGGCCATCCAGCATCATGGTGGAGGGAGGGATCAGGTTTTAGGGTCATACCAGGTTGGATTGGAATTCCTCCCCACCCCACCCTAATCCAGCATGTGACCTTGGGACAGTCACTTTCCCTCTATGATCCTCAGTATATGAATCTCTAAAACTGCTTTAAATACCAAATAAAATCCCATATGGAGAGAAAGAAATGTTATTGTACTTTCATACTGTCCAGGGTCACTCTTCTCCTTCAGATCTAGATAAGATGGGCTCAAACCTCTTCCAACATCTTTGCTGAGATTTTGGCAGATCTCTAGATGATTATTTTCTCATCATCTCCTGTTGTTGCTGAATTAAATAGTTTCACTGTAAGCTCAATGTTCCTGGTCTATAGGATGAGGCACTTACTCCTCTCCTTGATTTCATCAGAAACCCACTCACCCAAGGCCCCTGGGTGTGGAATGGGTTTTACTGAAGTTTGGGAGAGTGGAGGGGAAGTTTACATTGCAACTGTAGCAATTTATAATTGACTGTTAGACATCTCTGTTCCATCCCAGCCTACCCGACCACCTCGTGTGGCATCCTATAGTCTTGCCATCACATTGCCTTTCCATCCATCCATCCATCCATCCATCCATCCATCCATCCTCCCATCCATCCATTCATTCATCCATTTGTTCATTCATTCATTCATTAATTCACTCAACAAGTAAATTTTGAGTGGCTGCTGAGCCCTGTGAACCATGGAGGTATGGCTCCCTGGCTCTCAGCTCACAGTTAAGTGGATGAAATAAACATTCATCAAAGAGTCACACAAATGAATGTAAAAATCATTGATATGGTGAAGAGAATGAGGGGATAATGAGCACCTGATGTAGCTGGGATAGGGAGTGGGTGAGGGGAGGCTTCCTTAAAGTGGGGTTTGCATTGAAATATCAAAACTGGGGAGGCATTAACTCAGGGTGGGAGTGGAGAGACAGGAGCAGCATATATAAAGGTCCTGTGGCACCATCTTTGTTTATCCCTTTCTTTTCTGATACTGGGATTCAGCTTGCCTCACCTCTCACTTTTTAGTCCCTTTTGGTCTCCCTGCTGCTTGTCACTCCCATCCGTCTATACAAGGGTTTGCAAACTAGGGCCTGAGGGCCAAATCTGGCTCTTGAGCTATGAACGGTTTTTAAATTTTTTAAACGGTTGAAAACCAAAGACTACAATTCATGAACCAAATTTCATTCTACTTTTGATAATTTTGTTTTGTAATTAAGACTTTCAAACCTAGTGCCCATGAGAGAAGACTTAGTGATAACCATAGGATTAACATGTCCAGTGAGACGTAATTTTAGAAAGCCCACATTAGACGGCAGATTTTAGACAGGATTTTCTGGGTTGCAAATTAACTAGTTTTTCTGTAATCGTGGAACCTAGACAGTTGATACAGAAGGTGGAACCTTCTTCCCGATTTCCTCTTTGTGAGATGTAGTCAAGATATTTTGGTAGTTGTTATGTTTGGGAGCACCTGTTGCAAGGTAGCCAGCCATATTAGGAGAGGCAAGTATGTAGGAGGGTTTCTGGGGTGGGGGAGGGGAGGGGAGAAAAGGAGTGGACCAATACCTGTCACTAAAACCCAAACAGCCAGATCCATGTCTACAATATGTTTTACTTTCTTTAAAACAAACAAACGGGGCTTCCCTGGTGGCGCAGTGGTTGAGAGTCCGCCTGCCGATGCAGGAGACACGGGTTCGTGCCCTGGTCCGGGAAGGTCCCACGTGCCGCGGAGCGGCTGGGCCCGTGAGCCATGGCCGCTGAGCCTGCGCGTTCGGAGCCTGTGCTCCACAACGGGAGAGGCCACAACAGTGAGAGGCCCGCGTACCGCAAAAACAAACAAACAAACAAACGAAACCCCCTACGTGCTATATGTTATTGCTACAATTTGGGGAAGAGGAATGCACAGAAGGTAGATATTAGTTGAGAATCTTTCTGCATCATTTTGATGACTCTAATACATTTTTCAATGCAATGGTTTAAAAAAGTACTATATTTTGTGATATGTAAAATGATACGAAATCCAAGTTTCAGTGTCAATAAAGTTTCATGGGTGCTCAGCCACGCACCTTCCGCAATGTACTCTCTACCGTGGCTTCCTCGCTATAGCCTCAGAGCTGAGTCGTCATTGCAACAGAGACTGTATGTCCCATAAAGCTGATATTTACTCTCTGGTCCTTTACAGAAAAAGTTTGCTCATCCCTAACCCATGGTATAACTTAGCAGCAGGCTTGTTCTGAAACAACTGCCCTTCCATACACCTGCTCAACCCTTATCATTGTCCCCTCTGCCCTTTGTCCAATCCCTGTGGTGAGGTCTGACCACAGCTCCCTGCATACTCACTCTCCCCTCACTGTGGGCTCTGTCCCACCAAGAGAACGTTGCACGTGCTGTTCGCTCCCAGGGGATGATTACACCGGAGGTGGGTGGAACTGGGCCAGATCACAGCCAGGATCTGTGTTTCTGAAAAAGAGCCGCTTTTAATCCATTTTGTGAAATGCCACTATCGCCACCTGATGGCCATTTACTACAACTGTAGCTGCAGTTCTTTCAAAGCGTTTGACATGGACCATCATCCTCCCCAGGACCCTGTCTAGGGCAGGGAAAAATGGAAAATGCCCCAGATATGGTTCACTCATATTTCTGAACAGGTGGTCTATTCAAATTCCAAATCTCTACAGCTTCCCTCCACCCCCCATCTATCCCAGTGATCCTCAAACATTAAGGCTCATGTAACTCCCCTGGGGTTGTTAAAATTACGATTTAGTGGTCTGGTATGACATCTGAGTCTTCATTTCTAGCAAACTCCCAATAATATTGATGCCTCTGATTTACGGACAACTTTGAGTATCAGGCTTTACTTTTTCTATAGAAAAGAGGTCAGCAAATCCTTCTGTAAAGGGCCAGATAGTAAATATTTTAGATTTTGCACACCATGGGGTCTCTATCAAGACTACCCAACTCTGCCTTGTAGCTTGCAAACAGTCATATATGATACATAAACTAATGGGTGTTGCTGTGTTCCCATAAAACTTTATTTAAGTGCTCTAAAACTTGTATTTTATATAATTTCAATCTGTCACAATATAGTCTTACTTTAAAAAAATTTCCAGGACTTTCCTGGTGGTCCAGTGGTTAAGAATCCACGCTTTTACTGCAATGAGCACAGGTTCGATCCCTGGTCGGGAACTGGGATCCTGTATGCCGTGTGGCACGGCCAAAAAAAAGAAAAATTAAAAAAAATTTTTTTACCAACCATTTAAAAATGTAAAAACCATTTTTGACTTGCAGGCCATACAAAAAACAGGCTGTTGGATGGATTTGGCCCACGGACTGCAGTTTGCAAACCCCTGCTTTAGGCACCGAGTTCTAGACAATATCGTGTGTCGTTAAGACCTGGGGCTATGGAATGAATCCTCTGAACCTTCGCTTACTAGCAGCTTACTAGCAGCTTCACTTTTCAAGCTTCAGTTTCTTCATCTGCAAAATAAAGAGTTATATTATCTACATTGTAGGGTTTTTGTTAAAAATTTAATGAGGTAATGTGTATAAAGGGCTTAGCCCTGTACAGGGCACAGAATAAATCTCAGCTGTCGATGTCATTATTGTCATTATTCTGAGACCCAGAAATTGAATCCACGCAGCTTGAATTCTTCAGCTTTTTCTCCAGTTGTAGCGCAACTCCCTTAACCAGAACACAGGGTAGGTCATGGACTTGAGATGATATATCTGGGCCTGGTCTTTGCACGACGCTGGCCCTTCCTAAACAAACTGTATTAGTTGGTTAGGGCTGCCATAGCAAATTACCACAGACTGCATGGCTTAAGCAACAGAAATTTATTCTCTTGAAGTTCTAGAGGCCAGAAGACTCACATCAAAGTTGTCAGCAGAGTTGGTTCCTTCTGGGAACTGTGAGGGAGAGTCTGTTCCTTGCCTCTCCCCTAGCTGCTGGTGGTTTGCTGGTCATCGCTGGTGTTCCTTGGCTTGTAGAAGCGTCAACTTGATCTCTGCTTCCATCTTCAGATGGTATTCTCTCTAGGTGCATGTCTGTGTCCAAATTCTCCCTTTTTATAGGGACACCAGTCATATTGGATTAGAACCTACCCTAATGACCTCATTTTACTTGGATCACCTCAGTAAAGACCCTATTTCCAGATAAGGTCACATTCTGAGGTACTAGAGGTTAGACATCGACCTGTCTTTTTTGGAGGACACAATTCAACCCCTACCACTAACTGTCCATGAGTTCCCGGCCACCCCATACACTGGTTGCTGGTAGCACTGGTAGAATCGTATTGGGTTTGGAGTCAGGTGATGGACATCACAGGAAACACACGGACTCTGGAGCTAATCCAGGGCCAGTGTCCTCCCACCGTGCTCTGTGCACTCCCTGCTTCAGGACCACCTGGAGAGCTTGTTAAGGATGCAGACTCCAGGGTCCAGTGCCAGGCTGTTGAATCACAATACCCATGATCCAAATGCCAGCATCTCCTACGTCCCAATCCGGGGAATGGGGTGGCTTTTTTATGCCAGTTATCCCCATGCAAAGTCAGGACCACAAGGCCCCCTGTGAGACTGAGGCTGGTGGCTGCTGAATCCAAGAGCAAGTGAGCTAATCTCAACAGATCCTCTCAAAGTCCTCCCCCAAGTCACTTAGGAAGCACAGTGATGTCATACATGTGGCTAATACACATTGTCTTTATCAATATTAAAATGAGTGTAGCTAACCTTTTATTCCACTAGGATTATCCATGTAGCAACACTATAAGCCTGATACTCCAGAGAATGTAAGGTTACTCCAAAGTCTTCTCTGCTCCTCTGATCTTTGGGGGAAGATAAACCATGGGGAAAATGCACATTCCCGTCCGGTAGCACTTCGTTCATCTCATATGACACATTTACTAAGTTGCTCTGTGATTATTTATTGACAGGTCTCTAACCCCCACCAGACTCTGAATGCCTTGAGGGCAGAGATGGGATGGATCCCTGTGTCCCAGGCACTCAACAGTGGTCCTGGAACGTGGTAGGTGCCGAACAACCATTCTGCCCTAGGACTGAGAGGGGGCCACTTTGCCGACCAGCTGCCTCAGGGCTGCCTTCATGTCCTTGTTCCTTAGGCTGTAGATAAAGGGATTCAGCATGGGGATGACCACCCCCCACATCAGAGCAGCCGCCTTGTCCTTCTGGGAGGAGCGGGAGATGCAGGCTGCAGGTACACAGTGAAGATGGTGTCCTAGTATAGTGACACCACGGTGAGGTGTGAGCTGCAAGTGGAGAAGGCTTTCCATTTGACCTGAGCAGAAAGGATCTTGAAAACTGCTTGGAAAATGGAAGTATAAGAGAAGAGGATGCACGCAAGGGAGCTGATGCCCAAGATGATGCCGAAAGGAAAGATCACTGGCTCGTTGGTGTGTGTGTGTCTGAGCCGGAGAGCTTCGGCAGGGGTATGAGGTCGCAGAAGAAGTGGGGGATTTCAGAGCCGGCACAGAAGGTCAGTTGAGCCATGAGGCAGGTGTGCACAAGGGACTGGAGGTTGGTGATCGGCCACGGCTCCCCCACCAGCAGCCCCCACACACGGGGGCTCATGATGGCCAATAGCACAGAGGGTGGACAATGGCCATGAACCTATCAATGGCCGTCACGGCCAGGAGGAAGCTGTCTATGGTCCCGAACAGGTGGAAGGCATGCATCTGGGCAAGGCATACAGAGGGGATGGCTTGGCTGTGTCCAGAGGTTCGCCAGCATCTTGGGGACGGTGGTGGAAGACAAGAAGACGTCGACCAGGGACAGGTTGGAGAGGAAGAAGTACACGGGTGTGTGGAGGTGGGTGTCTGTGATGTTGGCCAGGACGATGAGCAGGTTTCCAAAGACGCTGACCAGGTACATGAGAGGAGCAGCCCAGAGGAAGATCTGATGCTCTGACTTTTCCGAGAGTCCCAGGAGGAGGAATTCTGAGACTGCTGTTCAGTTTTCTGGTTCCATGGACAGTCTGTGTCTACTGTGAAAGATAAAAGGGGAGAGGGAAGCGACATAAAGCTGGGAGTCAGAGATGGAGTTCCAGTCTCAGCTCCCTACAGACCCGTAGGTTCTGTGAAAACCCATGGAATCCTTACAGCTCCCTTCTGTGGATTTCTGTTTCCCCACACAAAACCATCCATGTTCTTCCTCCTTCCTCCTTCCTTCCTTCCTTCCTCCTTCCTTCCTTCCTTCTTTCCTTCCTTCTTTCCTTCTTTCCTCCTTCCTTCCTTCCTTCCTTCCTCCTTCCTTCCTTCCTTCCTTCTTCCTTCCTTCCTTCTTTCCTTCCTTCCTTCTTTCCTTCCTTCCTTCCTCCTTCCTTCCTTCCTCCTCCCTTCCTTCCTTCCTTCTTTCCTTCCTTCCTTCCTTCCTTCCTTCCTCCTTTCTCTTGTAGTTTGTTAATTTATATGGTAGTATTTAAGCAATATAATTGCAGCAGCAACTACAATCAGCACAATCAGGTTGGGGATTATTTAAAATAACTCAACTGAGCAGGAATGTTTCAGCTGGCTAGCGAGTAGCCCTCTGGCTTCAAGAATTCAGCATACTGGGACAGCATTCAGTATATTTTCAGGGGAAACAGAGATGTTGGGTGAACCCAGAGAGCTGGTTAAGTGGAAGTTTTATTATTTTTATTTATTTATTTTTGGCTGTGTTTGCTCTTCGTTGCTGCGTGCGGATTTTCTCCAGTTGTGGCGAGTGGGGGCTACTCTTCATTGCGGTGCATGTGCTTCTCATTGAAGTAGCTTCTCTTGTTGTGGAACACGGGGTCTAGGTGTGTGGGCTTCAGTAGTTGTGGCACGCGGGCTCAGTAGTTGTGGCTCGTGGGTTCTAGAGCACAGGCTCAGTAGTTGTGGCGCAAAGGCTTACTTGCTCCTCAGCATGTGGGATCTTCCTGGACCGGGGCACGAACCCGCATCCCCTGCATCGGCAGGCGGATTCTTAACCACTGCGCCACCAGGGAAGACCATAAATAGAAGTTTTAAAGAGAGCTTTCACAGTAAGAAGAGAATCTCTGGAGATTTAAAGCTCATGGCGTTTTGGAAGTATATTTGCTCTCAGCAGTAGCTTCGCAGGACAAGAAATTTTATATTTTCCTATGTTCTAGACAAACTGTCACTGCCAAATGAAACAGTTTTGCACCCTCAGTAAAATATACACTGTTGTGTATATCATGTCAAACAGCTGTTCAAAAATCTTATTCAAAATAAAAAGTCCCAGGCCCAGCACGGACTATTCAAAGATAAGCTGTTTCCATAACAACGAGAAAGGTGTGATCAAATGCTTACTTGATGGAAAGCAGAATGTGCTATACGTGTATTCCTGGAGTTAATATGATGCAGAAAAGCGAGTTTGTAAAATAACATGCTGACATGAACTGATAAGAAAATATCGACTAAAGGAATGAACACGAGAGAACAAGGTTTAAAGAAATGCAAACACATAGGCACGTTTGATACTATTCTCATTCACCCATTTTCAGTTGCTAATGGATTTGATCCTAGTTTTATCTCCCCATCTATTTGGAAAGTCCCCATTAATTATTGGGACTTAGAGGCTTCATATCAAAAGTCCAGAGAAAGCAAATCTTTGTTGCATTCATACAAGACCACCAAAGCCAGTTGCATTTGCCTTTCTAAGTCTCCATTTCCCAGTGGGTATATTTATCCTTCCTTTAAGTTAATGAACATTCATAGAGAATGTGTTAGGTTATAGGCACTGTCTCTATATACATGTACATATACATGTCTCTATGATACACAGATGATATAGAAAAAAAAATCAACCTGGCATGATTCACCAGGTCCTTGTGAAACCTTAATATTGTCTCTTTCCAACCACGAGAGGATTTCCCTTTGCTTACCTCATTTCTTACCTGGTTAGGTCCCCAGGTCTTAAAACCAATTGCTGACAAGAACACATCAGAGGCATTTAATGACAATGTCTATAAAGTGTTGAGCCTTCTAAGAAGCCACAGTTTTTAATGTGTGGGTTTCACAACGACTCTGAGAGGGAGATGGTGTTGACCACAACTGACAATAAGAGCACTGGGGCTGGGGGGCTTCCCAGATGGCACAATGGTTAAGAATCTGCCTGCCAAAGCAGGGGACGTGGGTTTGATCCCTGGTCTGGGAAGATACCACATGCAGTGGAGCAACTAAGCCCGTGCGCTACCACTACTGAGCCTGCGTTCTAGAGCCCGCGAGCCACAACTACTGAAACCCGTGTGCCTAGAGCCCAGGCTCTGCAACAAGAGAAGCCACCACAATCAGAAGCCAGCACACCGCAATGAAGAGTAGCCCCCCGCTCACTGCAACTAGAGAAAGCACGCATGCAGCCAGGAAGAGCCAACGCAGCCATAAATGAATAAATTAAAAGAAAAAGAGAGCACTGGGGCTGGGACTTTCCTGGTGGTCCAATGGTTAAGACTCCACGCTTCCACTGCAGGGGCACGGGTTCGATCCCTGGTGGGGAACAAAGATTCAATATGCCACGTGGTGCAGCCAAAAAAAAAAAAGAAGAAGAAGAGAGAAGACTGGGGCTGAAAGAGATGCTAAGGGCACTAAGTCTGCAGGTACTTGGGCTGTTATTTCAAGTGAGATTTATTTTCACTCTCTCAAACTCCACTGCTTCTGAGTATGGCCACTCCCACCCTATATGCAGCCGTGTTTCAAAGATAAACTCTGTGCTGTCAACATGTTCTAGGTTAACCTCTTCAATGACAAGTGTTTTAGATTCTTATATACCTGCCTTCCAAGAACATTGGTCTCTGTAAAGATTTAAGGTTTACTGAAGTAAATGGGAGAACACAGTATATAGGTCAGTCTGTATAAGAAAGGTGACAGGTGACCCCAAGGTGTTTCAAGAACAAGGAAGAGATGCAAATACCTACTCTGAGCAACAGGACCATTGGAGGTGAAGAGGTGGTGAAAGGGGGGCTTCAGGAAGGTGAGCAGCACGAGCTCTTCCTTGGTAAACTCAAGAGGTCTCCAGCAGAGACTTAGTTACTTTGCAAGGATTTTTAGAGTTGGGTTTGAGGCTTTTGTAGGGTGATGCTCGGATTTCTCCGGGATGCATACATTACTGTGAATCCCTTCCTGGCAACACATTTGCAACTGTCTTTATTGACATGAAGTCCTTGGTTGCGCTAGGGCAGTGGTTCTCAGCTTTGCGTGTACATCAGTGTCACATAGGGGGCCGGAGAAAACACCTATAGCTGTGCCCATGCCTCGGAGTGTCTGGGATTGGGCTTGAGAATCAACATTTCTAGGAAGTTCTCAGGGGACACTGCTGCTGCTGGCCCAGGACCACACTTGGAGAACCACCACATTGGAGGAAGGTGGTTTTTGGTGTCCCCCTACCACAGACCCTAAATGCTTTTTCTCCACATGACTAGCTACAGAGAGCTTGACCTCTGTACCTCCTTTCCACTCAGAGGGTATAGAATTGGTCTCAGTCTCTTCTCTCCCTCTCTCTCTCTCTCTCTCCTTCTCTCTCCATCCAGGAAGGGAAATAGGAAATTCCTCCTCCCCAGTCCCATCCAGCTCACTCCCCTTCTCCATCCTTTACTGACTTACCAGGATGGTATTACCAAGAGTATGGTCTTGGCATACTCCTTCTTCACTGGCTCCCAGAGGATCCTGAGGTCAGTGCTAAGCCACCAGGAATGGCATGAGGAGAGCACTCAGCTGTGACGGCTGGGGCGAGTCTGATGTCTATGGGGGTTGAGGGGAATCATGTGTTCCCACCCCAGCTGTGGTTGTGAACAGGGGGCCAGGGACACAGCAGGGTGTTTAGAGTTTGGGGGCTCTTGGGCGTTTCAGTCACGTGTCTTCTTGTTAAGAAAGAAGATGCTAATTATTTGGTTTGTATTCTTGCCACTTGTGACCTGTTCTCTGGGGTATGTGTGCTTTGGGATGATGGAGTGGGTGACAAGGTGGAGACATCACTAGGGATTCACTCTCACTAGATACCCCCTAGTGTCCCCTCTCAGCCCGGACTGAGCCTCATTACAGTTCCCAGGCGGGGTGGTCTGGAGGTCCAAGCCCCTCCCCAGGATGCTCAGGTGCCTGAATCCATGTCCTTTCACTCATTCCATCATGATGGAAACTCCACAAGGAAAGGGACTTTATACTGTTAGTTCCACCAATGAAAGCTCCTGGGAAGTAGTAAATAATCAATAAATATATGTCACATAAATAAGTGTATCAAACACACCTTGACCATAGGTCATGTGTTGTGCTTGGCACTGGGGTTTCAAAGCACGCCCTTGTGAAAATGACTTCTTGTCAGTCACAGGAAAGGATCGGTCTTCACTGACCTGGTGTAAGGCTTACCAAGGCCAGTTTTTAAATTATAATATTCCACTGTATATATGTACCACATCTTCCTTATCCATTCCTCTGTCGATGGACATTTAGGTTGCTTCCATGTCCTGGCTACTGTAAATAGTGCTGCAATAGTGCTGCAATGGGATGCATGTACCTTTTCAAATTATGGTTTTCTCTAGATATATGCCCAGGAGCGGCATATACTTGCTCAGTCATATGGTAAATTACTCAGTTATAAAAAAGAATGAGGGGCTTCCCTGGTGGCACAGTGGTTAAGAATCCACCTACCAATGCAGGGGACATGGGTTCGATTCCTGGTCGGGGAAGATCCCACATGCCGCAGAGCACCTAAGCCTGTGCGCCACAACTACTGAGCCTGCGCTCTGGAGCCCGCGAGCCACAGCTACTGAGCCCACGTGACACAACTACTGAAGGCTGGGCGCCTAGAGCCCGTGCTCCGCAACAAGAGTAGCCACCGCAATGAGACGCCTGTGCACCGCAACGAAGAGTAGCCCCGGCTCACCGCAACTACGGAAAGCCCCCGCACAGCAACAAAGACCCAATGCAGTAAAAAAAAAAAAAGAATGAAATGCCATTTGCAGCAACATAGATGGACCTAGAGATTATCATACCAAGTGAAGTAAGTCAGACAGAGAAAGACAAATATCATATGATATCACTTATATGTGGAATCTAAAAAAAATGATATAAATGAAATTACCTGTGAAACAGAAACAGACTCACAGTGTTTGAATAGTTTTTTTCCCTGTATTTGTTTTAAACTTTTTATTTTATATTGGAGCATAGTTGATTAACAATGTTGTGTTAGTTTCAGGTGTATAGCAAAGTGCTTCAGTTAAGCATATACATGTATCTATTCTTTTTCAAATTCTTTTCCCATTTAGGTTGTTACATAATATCGAGCAGAGTTCCCTGTGCTGTACAGTAGGTCCTTGTTTGTTATCCATTTTAAATTTAGCAGTGTGTACATGTCAATCCCAAGCTCCCAATCTATTTCTTCCCCCACCCTTCCCCCCGATAACCATAAATTTGTTCTCTACATCTGTAAGTCTATTTTCTTTTTTATAAATTTATTTATTTTTTATTATTTTATTTATTTTTGGCTACATTGGGTCTTTGATGCTGTGCATGGGCTTTCTCTAGTTGCTGCGAGTGGGGGCCATTCTTCGTTGTGGTGCGTGTGCTTCTCATTGAGGGCTTCTGTCATTGCAGAGCACAGGCTCTAGGTGTGTGGGCTCAGTAGTTGTGGTGCACGGGCTTAGTTGCTCCGTGGCACGTGGGATCTTCCCGGACCAGGGATTGAACCTGTGTCCCCTGCACTGGCAGGCGGATTCTTAACCACTGTGTCACCAGGGAAGTCCCTGTTTCTCTTTTGTAAATAAGTTCATTTGTATCATTTCTTTTTAGATTCAGCATGTAAGCGATATCATACCATATTTCTCTTTCTCCGTCACACAGTGTTCGAATTGTTGGTGGACTTTATTTTTTGGTGTTGGGGTGTCCATGTTATGACTTTCATTTCTGTTTCTCCAGTAGGCCTCTCTACCTCCTGGAATCCTTCTATTTTTACCTTCTCCCCAACTGGCTTTTAAAAAAAATTCTTATTTTATATTGGAGCATAGTTGATTATCAAAGTTGTGTTAGTTTCAGGTGTACAGCAAAGTGATTCAGTTATACATATATATGTATCTTTTTCAAATTCTTTCCCCATTTAGATTATTACAGAACATTGAACAGAGTTCCCTGTGCTATATAGCAGTGTGTACATGTCAATCCCAAACTCCCTAATTTTCTCTCCCCGCCATCCTCTCTCTGGTAACCATAAGTTCATTCTCTAAGTCTGTGAGTCTGTTTCTGTCTTGTAAATAACCCAGCTGGCTTTTTTTTTTTTTTTTTTTTTTGATGATGTACAAAGAGTATGGCTTTTTTTTTTTTTTTTTTGCCTTTTTGGCATTTTTTTTTAAACATCTTTATTGGAGTATCATTGCTTTACAATGGTGTGTTAGTTTCTGCTTTACAACAAAGTGAATCAGTTATATATATACATATGTTCCCATATCTCTTCCCTCTTGCGTCTCCCTCCGTCCCACCCTCCCTATCCCACCCCTCTAGGTGGTCACAAAGCCCCGAGCTGATCTCCCTGTGCTATGCGGCTGCTTCCCACTAGCTATCTAGTTTATGTTTGGTAGTGTATATATGTCCATGCCTCTCGCTCGCTTTGTCCCAGCTTACCCTTCCCCCTCCCCATATCCTCAAGTCCATTCTCTAGTAGTTCTGTGTCTTTATTCCCATCTTGCCCCATCTTACATCCAGTAGTTTGTACCTCCTTTCTCCCATACCTATATTGCCCACTCCCTCTCACCGCTGGTAATCATTAGTTTGTTCTCTATATTTGTGAGTCTGCATCTTTTTTGTTTGTGCTATTTTTTAGATTCTACATGTAAGTGATTTCATACAGTATTTGTCTTTCTCTGTCTGACTTATTTCACTTAGCATAGTACCCTTATTTTATGTTAACAGCTTTAATGAGATGTAATTCCCATACCATACAATTCACTTGTTTAAAGTGTACAATTCAATGGATTATACTATAGTCACAGAGTTGTGCAACCACCACCACAGTCAATTTTAGGACATTTTTATCACCTCAAAGAGAAACCTTGTACCCTTTAGTTATTGCCCTGAATTTCGCTCTCCCCCAACCTCCTATATCCCAACCCTAGGAAACTATTTCTCTACTTTTTGTTTCTGTAAATTTCCCAGTTCAGGACATTTCACATAAATGAAATCATACAATATATATCTTTTGTTTTTGGCTTCTTTCACTTGGCATAATGTTTTAAAGGTTCATCCATGTTGTAGCATTTATCAGTATGTCATTCCTTTTCATGGTTGAATTATATTCCATTCTATAGATATACCTCATTTTGTTCAACCATCCGTACATTAATGGGTGTTTGGGTGGTTTCCACTTTTTGGCCATTATGAATCATGTTGCTATAAACATTTGCATACAAGTTTTTGTGTAGATGTATGTTTTCGTATCTATTGAGCTTGTACCTAGGATTGGAATATTCAAACAATACTGAAATTATTCAACAAAACTGGAACATTCCCCCCAAATGCTCCAGTTACTGTGGAAAACAGTATGGTAGCTCCTCAAAAAAGTAAACAGAATTACCATTTGATCCAGCAATTCCGCTTCTGGGTATATACACAGTAGAATTGAAAACAGGGACTTGAACAGATGTTTGCACGCTGGTGTTCACGGTAGCATTATTCACAATAGCCCAAAGGTGGAAACAACTCAAATGTCCAGTGATGGATGAATGGGTAAAAAATGTGGTATATCTATACAATGGAATATTATTCAGCCTTAAAAAGGAGGGAAATTCTGACATATGCTACAACATGGATGAACTTCAAGGACGTTATGCTAAGTGAAACAAGCCAGGCACGAAAGGACAAATATTGCATGATTCCGCTTATATGAGGTGTCTAGAATATTGACATTCATAGAGAAAGAAAGTAGCGTGGTGGGTGCCAGGGGCTGGAGGAGGAGGAATGGGGAGTTAGTGTTTAGTGGGTACAGTTTCAGTTTGGGGAGATTACAAAGTTCTCTAGATGGATGGCAGTGATGTTTGCTCAACAATGTGAAGGTATTAATGCCACTGAACTGGACACTTAAAAATGGTTAAAATAATAAATTTTATGTTTTGTATATTTTACCACAATAACAAGCTTTTGAAAACTGGTACCTTCCCCTTCCCCCAGTTCTTTTGTTTTGAGATTATTCAGGCACAAGACTGGGCAGTTTTTCTCCAAATTTCCACTTCTGCACTGACGTACACAGTCGTAGCTGTTACATATGTTGGCTCATTCTACCAAATTGTTCTATAACCTGCTTCATTCACTTAATTTTATGTCTGAGTCGTCTTTCCATGTCGGTTCATATGGAACAAACTCGTTTTTGGTTTTCTCTTCAAAGACTTTGAATCGCAGAATAAGCTACATGCAGAAAAGAGCTCAAATCATGTGCGTAGGTCAATGAATTTTCACTCACTGAACACACCAATGCAATTGGGCCCTGATCAAGGAAAACAACGTGACCAGCTCCCTGCCCCTGAATTCCTTCTCCAGCTTCTTTTATTATCATCAGTCTGCCTCTGCCTTCCCCAGACATTCTTTTGGTATAGAACATTATAGATGAACTTTACCTGTTTTGGGAACTTTACATGAGTGGAATCGCACAGTATACTCTCCTTTGTGTCTGGCTTCATTCAGTCAACATTATGTTTGTGAGATTCAGCTTTTCAAAAATGGAAGTATTAGGACCTCCCTGGTGGTCCAGTGGTTAAGACTTCGCCTTCCAATGCAGGGGATGTGGGTTTGATCCCTGGTGGTGGGGCTAGGATCCCACGTGCCTGGCAGCCAAAAAAGGAAAATATAAGGCAGAAGCAACATTGTAACAAATTCAATAGAGACTTTAAAAATGGTCTACATCAAAAAAATCTTAAAAAAAATAAAAATTGAAGTATAGTTGATTTACAATATTGTGTTAGTTTTAGGTGTACAGCAAAGTGACTCAGATATATATATATATATATATATATATATATATATTTCACATTCTTTTCCACTATAGGTTATTACAAGATATTGAATATAGTTCCCTATGCTATACAGTAAGTCCTTGTTGTTTATCTATTTTATATAGAGTGGTGTGTATCTGTTAACCCCATACTCCTAATCTAACCCTCCTCCCTTTCCTCTTAGGTAACCATATGTTTGTTTTCTGTGTCTGTGAGTCTGTTTGTGTTTTGTAAATAAATTCACTTGCATTACTTTTTAGATTCCACATATAAGTGACATCATATAGTATTTGTCTTTCTTTGACTTACTTCACTCAGTATGATAATCTCTAGGTTCATACATGTAGCTGCAAATGACAATATTTCATTCTTCTTTTATGGGAGATTCAGCTTTTTTTGCATATGTCTGTAGATCTTCAATCTTATCACTTTATTTTTCAATCTTTTTTTCATTAGTGCCCCCCACCAAGAAGCCGTTTTACACAATTTTCCTAATTGCCCCTCCATGAAATTTAATATCACAGATATACTCTATTTATTTAACCACCTATCTCTATTTATATCTATATTGTATATATATATCTGTATATTTTTTATTCCTCCCAAGTTAATTTTTGCCCTCGTGGAGGTAAAAGATTACTCCCATTGAGGACATATGCTCTCTAGTATTCCATTGTGTGAATATACCACAGCTCATGTATCCAATCTATTATTGATGGACCTTTGGGTAGTTTCTAGTGCTTTTTTGAGATTATGAGCTATGGAACTATGCACATCCAGCGCATCCCATTTAATGAATATATGTACACATTTCTGTTGGGTATACACTTATAAGTGGGAGTGCTGGATTATAGGGAATGCGTATGTATAGTTTCAGTAGCTATTGCCAAACCATTTTCCAAAGTGGTGTACCATTTTTATCCTCCCACCAGCAGTGCATGAGGACTCCAAATCCATGACAGCATGTTACCAAACTCAGGTCCTGCCGCTCACCACTCAAAGGCCAATACTCGAGAGACGAGTGTTGGTAGGAATGGAAAGCTTGCTTTATTTCAGAGGCTGGCAACCAGGGGAGAAGGTGGACTGATGTCCAAGAACAAACTCACAAGTGCCGCTTAGGGGGCAAGAACTTTTAAAGGGGAGTTTCAGGGGTGTTTTGGCAGAGGGACGGGGCAGAGCAGCACAGTCAGCTCTGACGGTCATCTTGAAATCAGGAACGCGGTGGTCTGATCAGTGTCGTCTTGGTTGTTTTAAGTACAGTTTAATCTTCAGTGCCAGGGTTTCTTCCCATTCCTTTGAGGCCAGTTTTTGGAATTGTGTGAAATAGAGCAGCTTATGTGATGGCTACAATTTGGTCATCATGTAGTCATCTTCCTCCACCTGGTGGGGGCTTCAGTATCTGCAAAACAGCTCTCAGGATATGGCTCAGAATATTATCTATAGCCCGTGAGGAATAACTAAAGTTCCTTGACTTTGTTTAATGACTAAACTATTATTATTTTGCCTTGTGTAATGGCTTAGAGTTTAAACTACAACTAAGTTCTAAGGCTAAGGGGGCGCTTACGAACGCTTGGTATTTTCTTTTCTTTTTTCTCATTTTAGCCATTCCAGTGCATGTGCAACACCATTGGTTTTATAAGCTGCACAATATTCTATAGAATGGTTGTACAGTAATTTGTTTAGTCACCCTCCTGATGATGGACAGTTCACGTGTTTCCAGTTTTTCACCACGACAAGTAATGATGCCATTAGCAACCTTGCACATTCCTCTTCAGGCACAAGATTGAGCCTTTTCTGGAGGAGAGGCTCCTAGAGGTGGAATCAAAGGGCATAGGCATCAAAATTTTTTTTTTTTGCGGTACGTGGGCCTCTCACTGCTGTGGCCTCTTCCGTTGAGGAGCACAGGCTCCGGACGCGCAGGCTCAGCAGCCATGGCTCACGGGCCCAGCCACTCCGCGGCATGTGGGATCTTCCCGAACCAGGGCATGAACCCATGTCCCCTGCATCGGCAGGCGGACTCGCAAACACTGCTCCACCAGGGAAGCCCCAGCATCAAAATTTTTGATAAATTCTGAATTCAAGCTTGCTTTCCCAAAAGGCTTTAGCAATTTGATGAACAATCTTGAACAATATATGAGAGAGTGCCCATTTCCCTGCATCCTCAACAGCACAAGATATTCCCATAAGCCTCAGTTTCCTCATGTGGCAAATGAAGACCTACCTCCTAGGCTGCTGGGGAGATCCAGAGAGGTATTTTGTATGTAAAGCACCCAACAATGTTAGTTCTTGGCATATAGGAGAATGTTATATTTGCTTCTTTTCCATCTCTCCTTCTTCTCCTTGCTAGTTCTCCTCTTCCTTCATTCATTTTATTAAACAAATATTTATTGAGTACTCTGATGCTGGGTTGACATTGGTAAATAAAACTGATGTAGTCTCTCTCTTTGTGAAGATTACAATCTCATGTCATCTCTTTTTCTTCTTCCTCCTGCATCCTCACTGTCACCAACAGCACCCACAGATCTTGCAAAATGCCTCATTATCCCTAGTACTGTCACAAATGTTAATTAAAGACCATGTCTCAACCATAAGTTTTCTGGGCATTGGTAGGGCTTGGGGGCTGTTGAGCTGTGTGTGAGAAGCATCCCTTTTCATGTTTCCTCCAAATGACCCAGGTAAGGTCTGACCATTCCAGGAGAGGATAGAACAACACACTGGGGAGGGCACAGACTCATCTACAGAGATTGGGAAACATGTCGTCATGTTGTTCTGTGATGGTGTAAAAAGCACACATTGTTCACTGGAAGAGAAACGAAAACCAGAGAAAGACCCAATCAAACTGGACCCAATATCCAATCCTCATCCCATGTCAAACATTTTAGCTAAGCTATGCTTCTTCTTCCTTCTTGCAACCTTTTTTTTAAATTATGTATTTTTTAAAATTATGTATTTTTTATTGAAGTATAGTTGATTTACAGTGTTGTGTTAATTTCTGCTGTACAGCAAAGTGATTCAGTTTTATATATGTATGTGCGTATATATATTATATATATATATACATTCTTTTAAAAATATTCTTTTCCATTTTGGCTTATCACAGGATATTGGATATAGTTCCCTGTGCTATACAGCAGGACTTTGTTGTTTATCCATTCCGTGTATAATAGTTTGCATCTGCTAACCCCACACTCCCAGTCCCTGCCTCCCCCACGCCCCTCCCCCTTGGGAACCACAAGTCTCTTTTCTATGTCTGTGAATCTGTTTCTGTTTCATAGATAAGTTCATTGTGCTATATTTTAGATTCCACCTATAAGTGATATCATATGATATTCATCTTCTTCTGACTTACTTCACTTAGTATGATAATCTCTAGTCCCATCCATGTTGCTGCAAATGGTATTATTTCATTCTTTTTTATGGCTGAGTAGTATTCCATTGTGTGTCCAGCCCCATGGGCCCAGGGTTGAAAAGGGCATTTCCTGAGGTAACCTTTCTACAGAAAAGCAGGTGGGTCCAGATAAACCAGTCCCTTGTGTAGGCACCGTGTTTGAACATTGTGCTCAGAGTCATAGGAGGTCACAAGGAGGAAGGGCAGGGTGGATGAAGGCTGTGGCATGTCCAGTAGTCTCCTGAAAGCAGGGGTGGCAGAGATGATTCCTTATCAATTTCTCCTCAGTCTATCAATGACAAAAACATCAGAAGGCCCTGGCTGCTCCAATGAGACACATGTTTATACACTATCAGTGTGTGAGAGAAGAATGTGTCACTACGGGCTGGGGTAACTGTTAGTTAATTAATCTAAAACTGATTAATTATATTAGAGTTACCTGACAATTAGCCAGAGAAAGACTAGTGTAAAGACTCTTTGGAGGGATGCATGCATAAGGTTATATAGAGTTGCAGGTTGACTTCCCAGAGGAGCTGGTATTTCATCGGAGACCTGAGGAATGAGTAGGTGCTTTCCAGGTGGGCATTTGGGGGAGGCAGCCCATGAAGAGAGATCTCAGCATGGGCAGTAGCAGAGGAGAAGGAAAGATCTCAGTGGTTTCAGGGTACCACGCCTGCTTCCGTGTGGCTAGAGAATAAAGTGTAAGTGATGGTGGTGAGAGGTGAGTCCAAGTGGTGAGGGGTGAGTGCAGGTAAGTGTTGAGTTCATGTAGTGAGAAGTGAGTCTAGGAGGGGATGAGATCGTGAAGGGACTTGAAGCTACTCTAAGGAGTCTGGATTTGGTTGGGAGAACAACCATTTTGGTTTGTCCAAGACTGATGGATTTCTTGAGATGCAGGGATTTAAGTGCTAAAAAGCCTGGAGAAATCCCAGGCAAAGCAAAATGAATTGGTCCCCTATTCGATAGGCAATGGGAAGCCACTGAGGAATTCTGAACTGGGGAGTGATTTGTTAACTCTTGGTTGTTAAAAGATCAGTTGGATCTCAGGTGAAATGAAGCTTCTGCAGGAAGCCACCTCTGAACACTCCCTGGACTAGGTCAGATCCCAATTTCCAGGGCTCCCTGCATTTCTACTGGTCAGTCACACTGCTCTAATAATTCTGGCTTGTTGTCTGTCTTCCTGAAAGGACTGCTGGCTGGTGAGAACATTAGCCACGCTTGTTGTTTACTCAGCACCTAGCAAGCCTCATGGAAAACATTCAGTAAAGACCTGTGAATTGGGAGCCTGGCTTTGTCAGAATCGACACTCATGCTGCCTAACCCTACAGGTATAAACTGGGAATAAGACCACCTCCCTCATCAAGACTGCAGTATGAAAACATGGAACACAGGACTTGGCGGGGGGCGCTCAAGAAATCTTAGTGGCGTGTGAACCAGAATGGTAAGGCAGAAAAAGATGGGTCACCGTGGATTGGAGCAACTGTCAGCTAATTAATCAACTAATTAAGTTGATGAATTCAATAGTTGTCTAGTCTTATTATCTGATAACATTTTATTATTTTATCTTCTGATGGTGAATGGTCCTTATGGAGTTCTCTTGGCGGGGGTACCCAGACAGCTCATAGACAGAGGTCAGGGTGACCAATGCTGAGATGAGGATACAGGATGCTGTGGGAACCCAGAGGAGCCCCCTGACCTGGTTTAGCACAGAAAGGGGGCTGGGTTGTCCCTGGACTACACTCCCATGCTGGCTTGGCTGCAGACGGATCACTTAACTTTTCTGAGCCAGCATTGCCTCACCTGCTAAAATCTACTTGGGGAACTATTCTGAAGATACAATGAAATACTTTCTGTACAGTGGCCTGGCATCACCTGACCAGGCTCTGGGTCAGCTGTTCCTGGGGCTGTAGTCACAGTCTTCATGGGCTTACATTGCAGGGTAGTGTTTCTCCACCATGGCTGCATACTGCAATTGCTTGGGAGAGCCCTTAAAAACTTCAGATGGGGCTTCCCTGGTGGCGCAGTGGTTGAGGGTCCGCCTGCCGATGTGGGGGACACAGGTTCGTGCCCCGGTCCGGGAAGATCCCACATGCCGCGGAGCGGCTAGGCCCGTGAGCCATGGCCGCTGAGCCTGTGCGTCCGGAGCCTATGCTC
This sequence comes from Stenella coeruleoalba, assembly GCF_951394435.1. Lineage (NCBI taxonomy): Eukaryota > Metazoa > Chordata > Mammalia > Artiodactyla > Delphinidae > Stenella > Stenella coeruleoalba. The sequence goes on along the minus strand of NC_137148.1, from coordinate 160,316,187 downwards.
CGCAACGGGAAAGGCCACAACAGTGAGAGGCCCGCGTACCGCAAAAAAAACCAAACCAAAACAAAACCAAACTTCAGATGCCTGTGTCCTCCTCCAGAAGTTTCTGACTTAAGTGATCATGCAGGGGTCCCGACATTGGTATGTTTTTAAAAAAGGGCCCCAGGTGATTTGAATGCATTGCAAGGTTGAACACTACTAGTTTTGTAGGAAGAGACAATAATTGAACAAATGAATAAACAAGGTAATTCGATGGTGACATGCACTTAACATGGAAATACACCAGATGAGGTGACAGGAAATGACTAGAAGTGGTGAGAGTGTAGTTGGGGGGGGGGTGTTGGAGGAAATGGCACTTAACGAGCCCTGGGGAGTGTAGGTGTTTAATTCACATGGTTCTTCCTCCTTTCCTTACACCACTGGTTCTCTAACTTGGCTGCACCAAGGGAGTTTTAAAAAATATTCAAGCCTGGCTCCCAACCCCAGAGATCTGGTTTAGTTGGGGCCCAAGCAGTTTAGTGGGGTCTAGGCCATAAATAACATAAAATTTCCCATTGTAATCATTATAAAGGGTACAATTCGGTAGCATTGTGAACATTCACAGTGTTGTGCAACCACGTCTTCTGTCTATTCCGGAACATTTTCATCACCCCAAATGGAAACCCTGTACCCATTAAGCAGTCCACTCTCCCTTTCTCTCAACTAGAACTCTGGATTAATTCTGTCTCTATACATTTACCTATTCTTTTTTTTTTTTTTTGCAGTACGTGGGCCTCTCACTGTTGCAGCCTCTCCCGTTGCGGAGCACGGGCTCCGGACGCGCAGGCTCAGCAGCCATGGCTCATGGGTCCAGCCGCTCCGTGGCACGTGGGATCTTCCCGGACCGGGGCACGAACCCGCGTCCCCTGCATCGGCAGGCGGACTCTCAACCACTGCGCCACCAGGGAAGTCCCATTTGCCTATTCTTATTCACAATAGCCAAAGAGTGGAAGTAACCCAAATGTCCATCAATGGATGAATGCATAAACAAAATGTCATACATCCATACAATGGGATATTATTCAGACACAAAGAATGAAGCTCTGATATATGCAACAATATAGATGGACCTTCAAAGCATCATGCTCAAGTGAAAGGGGTCAGACACAAAGGTCCACAAAGTATATGGTGCCACAGGACTTTTAAAAGCCACAGATGGCCCTGACGTACAGCAAAGCTTGAAAACCACTGCCTTATTCCATATTGGGTTTCCATCAATACAAGATTGATGTCCACGTGTGGGCTGACATTATTCACAGTGACAGCAATAGCATCCCAGACCTGAAACGGACTTATTTCTCAGGCAGATGTGGGGTGAGGACACCCAGTCCCCAAGCTGCTCAGTTTCTCAGACTGCTTTGCAGAAAAATAAGGGGAGATGTTTCACTGAACTTGCATATGCTTCCTGAGCACTATTTTTCCGTGAGTTCACAGGCACGGTAGCTACGTCCTGCCTTCACACATGGCCAGAGAATGGCCATGTACCCAAAGAGCTCATACTCACTGCTTGAACACATCCATGAATTCATCTTTGCAGCAATAGAGCCCTTTCTCTGCTCAATGCCTCTATTCTCATCTGTGACACCAACCCATGGTTCCATTTGGACCTCAAGTCCTGACATCTGGGGCCCCCTTTGCCTTGTTGGGAGCTGAAGCAGTGAGATGTCATTGTGATAAAAGGAGGTGGTGTTGCCCAAAGACTTAGCAATTATCATCATCCCGGGCTCCCTTGGGGGATAAACAACCCATGGGTGTCTGACAAGACTAGACGAGAAAGCATCTCGCCAGGCAGGATTTTGTCGCCACAGTCAGGGAAGACGTCCAAGTGCCCTAGCCGCTCCTTCCCTCCCCAAATGTATCAAAGTTTTGCAAGTCACTGAGCTTGCAGTACAACGGGGAGCAGAGTTATGCAGCTGTCATTTCTCAGTCACCTTTGAACAATGGAAACTCAAATCCTGATAAGGACTGTGAGATTGCACGGAGAAAACGGAGGTTTAGACAAGTAAAAAGTTGGCTCAGCAGTGGTGCAGCTAAGCTCCAAGGGCAGCTGTTTCAGACTCCTGAGTCCTCTTATTTTCCTTCCTTCATGGCCTAAGGGTCAGATCAATGACAAAGAAATATAAGAGGACAAATGCAGCCTAAGAAGGTCACATGAGCTCAGGAGAATAAACGAGTTAGCCCAATCCTCTCAGGGTGACTTAGAGTAGGTCTGGCAACCAAAGAAGTTCTCTCTCTGACCTTGATTGAATACACCCATTTTGCCTGGCCACATTCTCTGGCCTGGTCCACCCCCTGGCCATCTACATATCTCAGTCGCTCCCATTCCTACCAGTTTGCTGTAGAGGTGGACGTGTGTGTGTTTGTGAGTGTGCGCATGTGTACGTAAGGGTGCGTGGGTGGAAGAGATGCATATACGTGGGGAATCTTCACTCTGTAGACCCCAGTGACCTGAATGACGTAATGTCTTTGTGGATCAGTCCTTGTCTGTGAATGAGATGATACCGCCCACCTTACTTGAGTGCTGTGAGGACTTAATCTACCCAAAGCCCTTAGAAAAGTGTCCGTGATTTAGAAAGCACTCTGTTTTACTTCTTAAATATTGAATACTTCTTGAATTCATCTCTTTCTCTCCGACAACACTTCCTAGTTGAGATGGCCAACATCCATGACCTGGACGGCAGCTGAAGACTCTAACTTGATCTCACTAGCTTGCTGTGTGACCTGGAAAAGCCCCTGCCCCGCCCCAGTACACCTGCGTCTTCACTATACACAGGGAGATTGGCTCTGGTAAGCCGTTTGGTGTTTTGGAAGCAGCATGGTGTGTGCACTGTATGTCTTTTTCATGGTGAGGGTGGAGGAAAGGAGAAGGGAAAGAGGTGGCCATAAACTGATACTATCAATGACCTGAGCTAAGTCTTCTGGGGAGGGATCAGGTTCACACCACTGTAGGAAGCAATGACTTAATAGCAATTAATGATGCTTATTGTGCTATTAATGAGGCACGAGATGAAGATAAAAAAGAATAATTATCAGGTATTAGTGCCATGAATAAGCAGAAATGGCAATTGTGGTTACTCTTGCAATGAAGAGTCACAAATATGTTTCTGTGTTCAGAAATGGGTGAGGAAAGAGACAGGAATGATATTTTTAGGCCAGCACAAGGCCATTTCTCCACAGAGGGACAGAACTGAAGTCCCAATGCTGTCAGCTACCTGTCAACTGATAGGACATCTTGAATCTCAAGGGGATCTATTGATGAGATACTGAGTCCTTCTGGGGTTTTTCCATGTGAAATCAGATCTTCCAAATGCTGATGTCATGAAGCACTCCTGATTGTGGGCAACATATAGAGCTGTTTCTGCCAGGGGGATGTTTAATGGTGTTACACAAAGAGTGTTTTTTCCACACTGGGGAGACCATTTTTAGGTAGGACTTCCTTCCTTCCTCCCTCCTTCCCTCCTTTCCTTACTTTTCCCCCCTCCCTTATTTCCTTACTTCCTTTTTTCCTCCCTTCCTCCCTTCCTCCATCCCTCCCTCCTTCCTTTCTTTTCTCCTCCCTGCTACATTTATTAACTGCCTACTATGTCCCAGGCATAGTGAATATAATGGAGAAAAATTAGATATGATCCATGCTGTCTTGGACCTTACATTTATTGGGTGGAGACAGTCATTAGCAAAACAAACACACTAATGAATACATAACCAGGAGTTAAAATAAGTATGCTGAAGGAGAGAAGTATGGTTCTCTGAGAACTTAGACTAACTGAGACTACTAAGGGATACAGGAAGACTTCCTTGAGGAAGAGACTTGCTCGAGTGGGGATCTTCCAGGCAGAGGTGTGGGATGGAGGTGATCATGAGTAAGAGTGGCTTAGATATGGAATCAATGAGGACAAAAGGCCCTGGGACAGGTGAGGAAGCCAAAGGGAGGGTGATGGGGGAGTGGTCCAGGACGTGAATGGAGAGGGAGAAGCAGAAGCCAGCCCTACAGATTTCTGTCCCCAAATGACTCTTTCCTCCAGATGGAATGTAATAGGATCTCACCACCTCAGCCTCCAGTTGCTGCAGGTCGTAGTGTCAGAACTCAGAGAGACAAGTAGCTCCAAGACCACCAAAATCGAACCCAGAGAACTCTCTCCTCAATTTATAAGGCTTTAGGCTAGGCAGGTTTTTTTGGTTTTGTCTTGTTTTTATTGAAGTACAGTTGATTTACAATGTTGTACTTGTTTCAGGTGTACAGCAAAGTGATTCAGATATCTATATCTATCTATCTATCATCTATCTATCTATATTCCTTTTCAGATTCTTTTCCCTTATAGGTTATTACAAAATATCGAGTATAGTTCCTTGTGCTGAACAGTAGGTCCTTGTTGGTTATCTATTTTATATATAGTAGTGTGTATTTGCTAATCCCAAACTCCGTATGTATCCCTGCCCCCCTTCCCCTTTGGTAACCATAAGTTTGTTTTCTGTATCTGTGGGTCTATTTCTCTTTCGTATGTAAGTTCATTTGTATCTTAGTTTTAGATTCCACATATAAGCGATATCATATAACATTTGTCTTTGTCTGGCTTACTGCACTTAGTATGATAATCTCTAGTTACATCCATGTTGCTGCAAAGGGCATTATTTCATTCTTTTTTATGGCTGAGTAATATTCCATTGTATAAATGTACCACAACTTCTTTATCCATTCATCTGTAGATGGACATTTAGGTTGCTTCCGTGTCCTGGCTATTGTAAATAGTGCTGCAATGAATATTGGGTGAGTGTATCTTTTTGAATTATGTTTTTCTCTGGATATATGCCCAGGAGTGGGATTGCAGGATCATATGGTAACTCTATTTTTAGCTTTTTAAGGAACCTCCAAACTGTTCTCCATAGTGGCTGCACCAATTTACATTCCCACCAGCACTGTAGGACGGTTCCTTTTTCTCCACTCCCTCTCCAGCATTTATTGTTTGTAGACTTTTTGATAATGGTCATTCTGACTGATGTGAGGTGATACCTCATTGTGGTTTTGATTTGCATTTCTCTAATTATTAGTGATGTTGAGCCACTCTCCTTTTTATTACCTAACTGATTCATGTTCATGTTTCAGGCGACAACTTTAATGTCAGCTTTTTTAGGGCAACCTTTTATGACCTGCCTTCTCCCCACTGGGTAAGGGCTTCCTAGTTTTATGCATCCATTGCACGTTGGTCTTCTCCTTTATAAAACTTTTGATTACTCAGGTCAGAATCTGTCCTGTCTTTTTACGGAGTGCTCACTGTGTGCTAGGAACTATCTTAAGCACTTTAACTGGATTATCCCATTTCATTCTCATAGGCCTGTGAGGTAAAAACTGTTATTAAGAACATTTTAAACATGGAAATAAAATTGACATACATTATATTCATTTCAGGTGTACAACGTAATGATTCAACATTTGTATCCATTGCAAAATCATTACCACATTAAGTCTAGTTACCACCTGATTATGACCATTTTACATTTTGAGGAAACCGAGGCATGAAGAGGTTAAATACGTTAGCCAAGGTTTTCCAGTGAATACTCGGCAACACCAGAGTTTGAATGGATTTCTGACTCTAGTGTCCATGTTCTTTACTAATTCCTGCAGCATAGAAGGACGAGAGATAGAGTTGGAAAATTAAGCAGGCCCTTCCCAGAGCAAGATGGATCTGCTATTTCCAGACCACTCTGACACTCAGAGCTTACCCCAGAAAACAGCGATCATTAGGTCTCATGGTAGTTCTCACCAAATAGGGTTATGATGGTTTGCAGGGAAATGTAAGGATTGAGTCAGTAGGTGACTCAGGTGATGAACTGGGGAAGGTGGGAGCAGAAAGCTGATTGGTGGTGCATGGCTATGCTCCTGGAGAAAAGGGACAAAAGGGGCCCTGGACTTCTGCTCACACAAGGTGGAAACTGAAAGGAATGATATATTTTTTTAAAAAGACATTATTTGTTCATTTATTTTTGGCTGTGTTGGGTCTTCGTTGCTTTCTCTAGTTGCAGTGAATGGGGGCTACTCTTCGTTGCAGTTCGTGGGCTTCTTATTGTGGTGGCTTCTCTTGCTGCAGAGCACAGGCTCTAGGTGCGTGGGCTTCAGTAGTTGTGGCACATGGGCTCAGTAGTTGTGGCTCATGGGCTTAGTTGCTCTGCAGCATGTGGGATCTTTCTGGACCAGGGCTTGAACCCACGTTCCCTGCATTGGCAGGCAGTTTCTTAACCACTGCACCACCAGAGAAGCCCAGGAATTATATTTTTCAAAGTGTGTTATTTAGAAAATATTTGGCTGTCATAACTGGCTTAAGAAATAGAAGATCATTGGGAACTCTACTCAATATTCTGTAATAACTTATACAGTAAAAGAATGGATATATGTATAATTACTGAGTCACTTTGCTGTACACCTGAAACTAACACAACATTGTAAATCAACTATATTCCAATAAAAATTTAAAAAATAAAAATAAAAGATAATAAAAGTTTTACTTCTTGTGTTTTGTATCTATTTACCAAAATTTATAATATTTATAACGTATTTGTTGTTTTGACCAATTAAGCACAAATGAAAATAGTTGTAATAAAAAAGAAATAGAAGATCTTTTTCTATTTCATGTGAAAATAGAGATAGATGGCACAAAGCTGGAATGGAAGCTCAGCAATCACCAGGGAGAGAAAATCCCTCTATTTTGTTGCTCTGCTTCCCTCAATATGCAGCTTGTATCTTGTGGCCCAAACTGGTTGCTCCAGCTCCCATCATCACATCCCACATTCCAGTTTGCAGGAAAGAGGAAAGGGGAAGGGCAGGGCATGTTCCTTTCCTTTACGGGAATGATGGAGATGTTTCACATATCACTCTACTCACGTCTCATTGGCCAGAATATAGTTCCACAGCCATACCTAGCCTCTCAGGATTCTCCATGTCCTCTCAGCCCATCCTCAGCTGAGATCAGCCTTCTCAAGGATCTAGTGGTGTCCTGGCTCCTACATGTCAAAGCCATAGCCTCATGGTTTGATTCCTCAGACTGACTGCAGCTCTAGAAAATGAATGGAATCATGAAGAGAGTTCTCAGCAGGGAGTCGGGGGAATTCAACTTCAGCCCTAACCTTCTACAAGCTCAATGTGAGACCTGAGACCTGCTTCAAATTGCATCAGATTTCTGGATCTTACGTCTCCATTTGTAAATGAGGTGATTTAATCCCTTTCCATGTATTCTAGCATCTCCTTCTAGGTTCCAGACCATTCCTCACCATCTTCCATAGAATTCCATGGAATCTGGTGGGCTGACGAATGTGGGGATGCTGGTAGGCATGGCTGACCCCTGGCCCAACTGGTTGCCAGGCCCTGCCTAGTGCAGAGGCTGCCAGCTGCTGGTGGGCTGGGTTGGGTCCCAGCATGGCTGGCTGCATGGCCTGGCAAGTCGTGGTCCTGGTGTCAGCCTGCTGGTGAGCGGGGCTGGGGTGGAGACGGTTCAGTGCTGGTATCCACTAGTGGGCAGAACCAGGTCCTGGGGTCTCTAGCTGTAGGTCCTGAGGATCCTGTAGTTGGTGTTGGCCCACTGGTGGGCGAGGCAGCATTTCAGGGCTAGTGATGGACCACGGGTGGATGGGGCTCGATCTCGGTTTGGCTGGCTGAGCAGATGTCCTGGAGCTGGTGTCACCCTTGGTGGTCAGGGCTGGGTCCCAAGGTGGCTGGCTGCAAGGCCTCAGGATCCCAGGGCTCATTTCCTTCTTCCTTTATCCTTCCTGTTTACCACGGGTGTGAGGAGGACAGCCATCGTGGAACACAAGGTGAAAGCCATAGCAAGGTAATCATGCAGACCCCTTTCTCATTCCAGGCCTGGACTGCATACTTTCAATTTTACCTTGCTACACCGTTGTGCTGGGTCTCTGTGGTTTAAAAAACAAATCCATAATCTAACTAATACAGAATTTGGTACCAGGAGAAAAGTATTTCCTCGACAGAACCCCAAATGTGTGACGTTGGCTTGGTATAGTGATTCTCAATCAGCAGCAATTCTGCAATTCTGCCCTTCCACCCGGGGTGTTTGGCAAAGTTTGCAAACATTTTAGGTTGTCTTCAGTTGGAGGGAGATGTTACTGGCATCCAGTGGGTCAAGGACACTGCTAAATATCCCACAATACACAGGACAGACCCCCCATGCAAAGGATCATTTGGCCCCAAATGTCAACAGTGCCATGATTGAGAAACCCTGGCTTAGCAGGAAGTGGTGAGGATGCATGTATATACGCTGGAAAGCTAGTCACTGATGTTCTACTGTGATGAAACATCTGGTAGGGCTGTTAATTACAATGTGTGCAGAGCCTGTGGTTCTAGAGGAAATGGCTTTTAAAAAATTGAAAATGTTGGAGTGTGTGGACTACTTCTCGCCGCTGTCAGCAAAGTCGTATAAAAACAAAAGGTGGACTCAGAGTGGAGCCAGCCAGTGTGCTGAAGGAGAAAACATCATGCTGAATGAAAGACCCCAGACACAAAAGGTCACGTACTGTAGGATTCCTTTTATGTGAAATGTCCAGAATAGGCAAAGCCACAGAGGCAGAAGGTAGATGAGTGGTTGTCAGGGGCTGGGATGAAGGGGGGAATCTGTAGTAATGGCTTAACGGGGATGGGGTTTTATTTTGCGGTGTTGAAAATGTGTTTGGAAGTAGATAGTGGTGATGGTTGCAGAACATTGTGAATGTAGGAGTCAAAGCTCTGCTGAAGGAGAGTTTGATGAGGGAGGGAGGGAGGGAGAAAAGGAGAGGGAGAGGGGGTCATCTTGAAAATTTAAGCATATTAAGTATGTTTAGATGAACTCATGGGCTATAGTTATTCCTTACACATGGAACTGACCAGAAATCAATAGACTGAAAGTATACTAATTTTTTGAGAGAATTTTATTATTGAAGAAATTACAAGTGTGTTTTTGGTCAAAAAGCCTATAATTGTTCAAACCCCAAAACATCCTCTGGCTCTAAATCTATACTAGCAGGAAATAACCTTTGAAATGTGCACCCTCCCTCCTCAAGTTTCCATCTCTTATGCCCACCTAAGATGTATTTTGGGAGAATGACGGACAAGGAAGACATCTCAGAGGCAAAGCCAGGAGTCATGGAGGACAGTGGATAGGAAATTTCTCTGAAACAGAAGAATGAAGTGAGAAAGTGAAACGTTCAACCTCTCATCAACGTCTCCCTTTTCCCTTCATGGTGAAACATGCACATCACATAGCAATGTCAGAAAAACACCTTGCATCCTGAGAAAACCACCCTTGAGTTGCACCTTGTCTTTTCTTAAATCACTCAAAAGTTTTGCTTACTACTAAACTCACAATAGACTAAATATTGGGACCTGTGTGTTAGGCAGCTTCTGACATTGTTTCCAATGGTCCCCACCACCTGGTATGCACTCCCTTGTGTAACCTGCTCACCTGGAGGGTGGCTAGACCTAGTGGCTCAGTTCTAATAAATAGAATATCTTGAAAGCAATGGGGTGTCGCTTCTGAGATTAGGTTACAAAAGACTGTAATTTTTGTCTTGCTCTCTCTGACTCGTCTCACTTGCCTTCCTTTTCACATTTTGATGATGGGAGCTGCCAGCTTGCAGAGACCCATGTGTCAGGAAACAAAGGGAGGTTTCCAGCCAATAGCTTGTGAGGACTGAATCCTAACAGAACATTGTGAGTAAGCCTGGAAGCAGAGCATACCCCAGTAGAGCTGTCAGATGAGACCACAGCCGCAATTGACTTTTTTTTTTTTTTTTTTTTTTTTGCGGTACGCAGGCCTCTCACTGTTGTGGCCTCTCCCGCTGAGGAGCACAGGCTCCGGATGCGCAGGCTCAGTGGCCATGGCTCACGGACCCAGCCGCTCCGCAGCATGTGGGATTCTCCCGGACCGGGGCATGAACCCATGTCCCCTGCATCGGCAGGTGAACTCCCAACCACTGCACCACCAGGGAAGCCCCGCAACTGACATCTTGACCTCAGCCTGGTGAGAGACTTTTGGACAGAAAACTGAGAGATAATAAATGTCGTTGCAAGCCACTGAATCTTTGGGTAGTTTGTCACATAGCAATAGATAATTAATACACTGTATGTTACTGACTCCTTAAAAGAAAACAAAATGTATTGCTGATTTTTTTGCAATGCTGACCCCTACACATAACCACAATGAGGAATTGCTATTCCCCCCACAGCAATTAGAATACTGAACAAAATAACCACACTTTTGTGGGTTTAGCTTTTAAATACATATCAAATTTTAATTCTGAGAGCCAGTCCTCTGAAGGGGTGACTTCCTTGCAAGTTAAAAAGAAACAGTTCTCAGCTCTCAAATTTAATCGAGTTTTGCTTTCTACCACTAAAAAATTGAGATATAATTGACATCTAGCATTGTGTGAGTTTAAGGGGCACGACATACTGATTTGATACATTTATTTTGCAATGGGATCGCCAAGGTAGTGTCAGCTAACCCCTCTGTCGCACTATGCAGTTACAATTTCTTCTAGTGGTGGGAACCGGGAAGATGTATTCTCTTAGGTAGTTTAATGTTTATAATACAGTTGTCTATAATTACTATACTGTGTATTAGATCTCTAAGACTTACTTATTTACTAGCTGCACATATACGTCATTAAACAACTTCAGTTTTTCTTGAACAAAAGGAGCCTACTTGATTGCCAGAGAAGAAAGTCTTTAATATTCTGCACAGAAGAATTTGTCATTTGCTAGTAACACACGATTGTGTTAACTCTTCTCCCCATTTCATAGTAGGGGTTTTAAATCACCACTCTCCTGTTGAATCCCCACACTGATTATACGATGTGTATGGGGCAGATAAATCACTGTTTGGTTTACTACCCACAAGAACATGAATCACTGCATTTGGACCTGATGGAGAGAACTGCTCATTGCTCAGAAGTCCTAGAGTCTGAGGTAGAACTATTTATGAAAGGATCTTGGGGTGTTAGCCAAAATGGAAAGAAGGACGAACTGGAATAAACAGTCCAGGATTTGATCAAGAATTTTTGACTTTGCAAATTCATAGGAGCAGAGAGTAAAATGGTGGTTGCCAGAGGCTGGGAAGAGGAAGAAATGGGGGAGCTGTTGGCCAAAGCATACAAGCTTTCAGTTATGCAAGGTGAATACGTTCTGCAGATCTAATGAACGGCATGGTGACTGTAGTTAACAATACTGTATTGTGTATTTGAAAGTTGCTAAGAGGGTAGATTTTAAGTGTTCTCACCACACACACACAAAGAAGAACTTAGTAACTATGCCAGGTAATGGATGTGTTAGCTCGATGGCGATGATCATTTCACAAAGTATACATATACCAAACATTAAGTTGTACTTGTTAAATGGATACCACATTTTTTTTTTTTTTTCGGTACGCGGGCTTCTCACTGTTGCGGCCTCTTCCATTGCGGAGCGTAGGCTCCAGACGCGCAGGCTCAGTGGCCATGGCTCACGGGCCCAGCCGCTCCGCGGCATGTGGGATCCTCCCGGACCGGGGCACGAACCCGTGTCCCCTGCATCGGCAGGCGGACTCTCAACCACTGCGCCACCAGGGAAGCCCTGGATACAACTTTTATTTGTCAATTAGTCCTCAATAAAGCTCTTAAGAAGAAAGAATTTTTGACTTTGAAGATGACTCTGAGAGGCATTTAGTTTAGTCAGGGTTTCTCAATCTTAACATGGTTAACTGTTTTTGGCCAGCATAATTCTATGCCATGGTGGGGGTCTGCCCTTTACACTGTAGGACACTTAGCAGCACCTCTGGGCTCTATAGGTGCCAGGAGCATCCCCTACCTCTTACCTCCTAGTTGGGACAACCAAAAATACCTCTAGACATTGCTGAATGTCCCCTGGGGGCCAGAATTGCTCTTAGTTGAGAATCTCTGTTTTTATCCCAGAACAGAACTACTGAGAACTTTGTTGAGAACTACTGTTTTAGTCCTGTGTGACTCTCCTCAGTACAATGTCCCTGGCAAATTCTAGTCCATGCTTGACTGTTTCTGTGTCAGGGAACTCACTACTTCACAAAATTAACCCCTCCCCTTCATGGTTGGACATCTCTGCAAAGCAGCAAGATCTTCCTTAGAATAGAATAAGAATGATTGTTAAAGGATACAGTTTCTCCTTTTGGGGGTGATGAAAATGTTTTGGAGTTAGATACAGGTGGTGCTTGTGAATTCAATGAATTACCACCTAATCGTATACTTTAAAATGGATAATTTTAAGTCATATGAATTTCCCCTCAATAATAAAAAAAGTACATGAGTTTTTACTATTTATGGAGACCTCCCTACTATCAGGCACTGGGGTAACTGACATACAGTATCACCTCAGTGAATCCTGACAGCAACCTGGTGAGAGAAGTAATTCTATTATCATGGTTTTACACAAGAGAAAACTGAGGCTCGGAGAGGTTAAACAAGTTGCTTAAGGTAACACAACTAGGAGGGGTCAAGCCCAGGTCTGCCTCTCTCCCCAGCCGATGCTGTGTTGCTTCCTCTGCCAGTCTCTTATTTTCCAGGAAAACTGGGAAGATAATACGAGAGCTAGCAGAGTCATGGTGAACCAGCTAATTACAAGGAAATCTTTGTATTTCTAAAACTGAAAATTAAATAAGGCAACACACATAGAAACACTCTGCAAACTTTAAGTTATTCCACTTGTTCACTGATTCATGTAACAAATATTTACCCAACGTTTGCTATGTGCCTTGTACTGGGGATACGGAGGGGTAAGCCAGATAAGATCCCTCCCTGCAACAGATGTTGGTGCCACAGCCATATCTCCTTGGCACCATCCCCATACATACTGCACTGGCCTTCCCAACTGCCAGCCCCTTCAGCTCCCTGCCTGAAGGCTATCTCTGGCCACTGAAGCTTGCTTGGTCCATGCAAAGGCCAGAAGCGCAGCCCTCAATCTATGACTGACTAGAGTGGATGGATAAGTACCCCAGCCTCCTTGCTCCTTGGTTGGAATAACTCTGAGATGCGTGCTCTCCACAGTCTCTGAGAGGTCCCCAGCAGGACTGAGCCTCAGTTGCCCATGATGGTAATTTGTTTAACACCTGTTACTGGCTGCCTTCTTTTTCCTGCACCACTGCCCTGCTCCTATCCTGGGACTTCCTCGAATTGCCTTCCAGATAAATTTCTTACACTTGAATTCTTGTTTTCAGGTCTGCTTCCAAGAGCTCTAAAAATAAGGCAGTACCTCAGGGGCTTGATAGTTACTAGACTATCACACACAAATGGGACAAGAATGATAAGGAAAAGTGCAGGGTATTATGGAAATGTATATATAGGGGTTTGATCTAGTCTGTGGAACCAGGGAAACTGATGGTACTAGACAGGAAAACGGGTAGGAAGAGAATTTTCTTTTCTTTTCTTTCCTTTTTTCCCCCTCAATGCAGCTTCAAGTAGCATTCTTAGAAACATCTTTATAACAAGAGTTCTTAAACACTTTTCTACATGCTTTACAGATGGCTATAACTTTAATTTACAGATATAACACTGTCTTCAAAGCAGCTTGCAAGTAGCATTCTTAGAACCATCTTTATAACAATTGTTCTTAAACACTACATGAACGGCAGAATGGGTATAAGTTCCATTCACTGATGTAACACTGTTCCCAATGCTGCTTGCAGGTAGCAGCCTTAGAGACATCTTTATAACCAATGTTCTTAAAACTTGTCTACATGCATGGCAGAATGAGTGTAACTTCCATTCACTCATATACCACTGTGAGAGAGAATTTCTAAGCAGAGGGAGTAACGTGTGTAAATGCTTGGGGGCAAAAGAAAGTCTGAAGCGTGGAAGAAACTGTGGTAGGCTGCATAATGCTCACTTCCCCCACCTCTCCTAAAGATGTTCATGTCTAAATCCCTCAAAGCTGTGAATATGTCACCTTACTTGGTCAAAGGTACCTTGCAGATGTGACTGAGGATCTTGAGATGGGGAGAGTATTCTGCATCACACAGGTTGGTCCTGTGTAATCACAGGTTTCCTTACAAGAGGCAGGCAAGAGGGTCAGAAGCAGAAGAAGATAGAATGACCTAAGCAAAGAGTTAGTGTCAGGTTTAAAGATGCTGCTGTGCCCTTGAAGATGGAGGAAGAGGTTACAAGTCAAGGAGTGCAGGCAGCCTCTAGAAGCAGGAAAAAGCTAGGAAATGGGTACTCCTTCAGAACCTTCAGAGGAATCATGGCCCTGTGGACACCTTGATTTTGACCCAGTGAAATCCAGTTTGGACTTATGACTTCCGGAACTGTAAGATCTAAATTTGCATTGTTTTCAGCCACTAAGTTTGTAGTAGTTTGTTACAGCAGCAATAGGAAGCTCACACAGAAATAAAACTGACTGAAGCGCCAGGTGTCAGAATACGGTGGGGGAGTTGCATGAGATTGGGGAGGAGCGGGTAGTGAGGTCAGATTGATATGGTCTGAATGTTTGTGCCTCCCCCCCCCAGCTTCATATGTTGAAATCCTAGCCCCCCAAAATGATAGAGTCAGGAGGTGGAGCCTCTGGGAGGTGATTAGATCATGAGGGTGGAGGCTTCATGAACGGGATTAATGTCCTTATAAAAGAGACCCCAGAGAGCTCCCTGGCCCCTTCCACCATGTGACGGCACAGTGAGAAGGTGCCTGCTATGATCCAGGAAGAGGGTTCTCACCAGAATGCGACCATGCTGCCGCCTTGATTTTGTACTTCCCAGCCTTCAGAACCGTGAGCAATAGCTGTCTGTTGTTATAAGCCATGGCTGAGATGCGTTTGTGTATTATGGGGAAACACGGCAACAAGAGGTCCAGTTAGGAGGTTGTAGGACCATCCAGGCAAAAGCTGGTGGTGCCTTAAACTGGAAGGTGAAGGGGATACGTGGGGCAGGGGATAGAGGAAAACAGATGGATTCAAAATTATTAGGAATAAAATCAACAGGGTGTTTGATTGCAAAAACTACCCCCTAGTTCTCAGCATAGTGGCTGGCTTCAGTTAATGCTACTGAACGATGTCGATTGAGTGACTAAATGAATGACAGGGATGCACCCAGTGTCCAAGGGAGAAGTTGCAGAACCCAATTATGGTTTTCATGGGCCTGAGGAACTTTCACCTTCATGGACCCCTTCTTCTGTAAAAAAGGATAAAAAATTATTTTTTTAAAAAAATTTATTTATTTTAAAATATTTATTTATTTAGGCTTTGTTGGGTCCTAGCTGTGGCATGCAGGACCTTTCATTGCATCACGTGGGCTCTTCATTGCATTTCACTGGCTTCTCTCTAGTTGTGGTACGCGGGCTGCAGAGTGCACGGGCTCTGTAGTTGTGGTGCATGGGCTCCAGAGTGCATGGGCTCTGTAGTTGTGGCATGCGGGCTCTCTAGTTGTGGTGCATGGGTTCAGTAGTTGCCGTGTGTGGGCTTAGCTGCCCCACAGAATGTGGGATCTTAATTCTCCCAGCAGGGATTGAACCAGCGTCCCTTGCATTGCAAGACAGATTCTTAACCACTGGACCAGCAGGAAAGTCCCTAAAGAATCATTTAAAAACTGCATTTGTATAACTTACATGAGGTCACTAGAGTAGTCAAAATCATAGGGACAGAAAGTAGAGTGGTGGTTGCCAGGGGCTGGGGGAAGGTGAGGATAGGGGATTATTGTTTAATGGGGGTAGAGTTTCAGTTCTGCAAGATGAAAAGAGGAATGAATGGCTGGTGATGGTTGCGTAACAGTGTGAATGTCCTTAATGTCACTGAACCAGACACTTAAAAATGGTTATGATGGTAAATTTATGTTATGTGTATTTTACCACAATTAAAAAATTGAAAAAAATCCTGCATTGGTATAAAGATAAATATAATCCAGGCTGAAGTTATAATTTTAATAATTTAAATATATATAATATTTTATATAATCATATCATATGACATACTATATTGTACATTGTGTAAATATATTATATATTATATACTTATTTTTATATAGTTATATGTTTCTTCTGACTTTAAAAGAAATTAAAAAGAAAACATTTTCGTGGGCCCCTCCACCAGCGTCTGCTGTGGCCAATGCAGAAATCGGTCCTGGGAAATTGGCAGCAGGGAGGGAATGCATTTCAAACATGGTGTGCATCAGACCCATTAGAAATGCAAATCCTAGACCTTGTCCCCTGAGATTCAGATTCTGTAGGTCTGGAGTGTGGCCCAGGAATCTGTATCATTGAAGGGCACTGTAGGTATTCTCATGCAAATGACACCTGGACCATTCTTCGGGGGCAGTGCAGTATCCCCATGTGGGGACATCCCCACACCTTTAAAAGTCCAGACTTAACCCCTCACTTGCTGGGTGGCATTTTAAGTCTTGCCACTGCTCTATTTCTTCATCTCTAACACGGGGATGATGACATTCACTTTTTAGTGTCACTGAGAGGCTCCCTGGGTGCCCACAGCTCGACTTAGGGGAAGCAGCCAAAATCTCATCTCTGAGGCAACTGAGGGGATTGTGCAAATGCTGTTGGGGAATATTGGGTGAGCCGAGGTGACAAGCCGGGTCTGTGCCAGCTAGGATGAGGGTGGCAGGTTGCAACCCAGAGGGTAAGGCATTACATGCAAGGTTTGCATCCCCATGTAAGGTTTCTGGGGAAGATGGATGGACAAAGATGCAGACAAAGGGGACAGTCCCCAGGCCCAGGAAGGACCTGGAAGGGGCTCAAAAGTCAGAAGGGTGGTGATGACTCTATACCCCAGGAGGATGGATGCACTGTGCCAATGGGCTCCCTTTCTCTTTTGTTTTGACCATTAGAGAACAGTGGCCAAGAGAGGAAGAGGGGATAGAGGCATTTATTCCCCCAGCATCCACATGGCGTTTCCTTCCTTCTTGCACTTAGGAACACTAGACAGTACTTTTCTCCTTCTGACCACCTTGCCCCTTCATACTTACGAGTGGCAAATGTGGCCCCTCACAATAAGTAACACCTTGGGTACTGTGTTATCCCTTGAGGTTTCCCTACATCCTGCCTACACCTCTGCAAATACAGTCCATTCTCATTATTCATGGAGATTACGTTCTACAAAGTTGCCCAAATACTGAACCGTCACTCCCAGGAGAAACACAAAAAGTAGATTCTTGTGAGCCTCTGGTCCCGTATTTGTCAACTGATCCATACATAACCTTGTCTTATGTGTGTTTCTGCTTAAAGATGACTTATTTAATTATATATTGTTCAATAAAAATATTATACGTTAACGTGAGTCATTAATATTGAACTCAAGGGCAACAGCGCTATAACTTATGCCTGAAGCGAACCTGTGTAACACACGCATTTTCTCTGTAAGGCACGTGTCAGCCTTCTCGTACTTAGGAACACGAGACAGCACTTTGGCATGATGATTCGGAGCTGTTTAAAACAGTGAGATCACGAGCGAAAAGCCCAAAAATACAAAAAAAGGGCCAAAAAGTAGACTCGGAAAGGACGCTTGTTTAGGGATGAGACCTGAAACAGGCAGGCAGAGCTTTGCCTTGCTGTACCTTCTGGGATTGGGTGGTCCGGACGCAAAAGTCTTCCACTGCTCTGTGCATGCTCTCAAATGATTGGGGGAAGTGTCACGGTATTGGGGGTTGCGAATAAACTTTAGTGAATTAGGTGAATTCACAAATACAGAATCTCTGAGTCATGGGGATCAGCTGTTGTTTCTTTGTTAAAATTCCTTCAAATTGTGTGGGCTGTCTGCTTCCTGTTGGCATCCTGATGGGTACAGGGAGAAAGTGCCTGAAGAACATTCCCAGGGAAATTAGGATCCCAGGGAAATTCGAACCCTAGGGAACCCCTGATGGTCCCCAGGCTGCGGAGTCCCTCTTGAGATAAGGGAGCTGGCTGTGATGCCCAAGGACTCCGAGTCAAATACTGCTGGTTTGAACGCCCAGCCCTACTCCTCAGCTCTGTGACCCTGGGCACGCAGCTCTCCCTTTTTTCTGTGTATTTTCCTGTCAAATGAGCATAATTTGCTCCATCTACACTCGGTTGTTATGGTGAGCCCATCGATGCTTATAGTCTGGAGTAAGAGAGAGTGAGCATGGGGCTTCCCTGGTGGCGCAGTGGTTGAGAGTCCGCCTGCCGATGCAGGGGACACGGATTCGTGCCCCGGTCCGGGAGGATCCCACATGCCACGGAGTGGCTATGCCCGTGAGCCATGGCCGCTGAGCCTGCGCGTCCGGAGCCTGTGCTCTGCAACGGGAGAGGCCACAGCAGTGAGAGGCCCTCGTACCGCAAAAAAAACAACAACAACAAAAAAAACAGAGCGAGCATGGATTCAGACCCAGGTTTAAATCCTTTGTCCCTTGCTGGCTCTATGACCCTGGGCAAATGATTTCACCTTCCTGAACTTCATTTCCTTCTCTGTAAAATGTTGACTGGGCTCGGTTGTGACCATGTGACTTTGCCAAAAGGATAATGTTTGTGAGGGTGATTTTTAGCACATGCATGGCCGGTCTCATGAGAGAGGAATCATGTGTGATTTGGTCCTTGCTGTATCCCCAGCACCTAACAGTCTCTGGCATGAAGCAGTTGCTTGGGAAATATTTGTGGCTTGAATGAACACCCCTTATTCTATGTACATTACACCCTGGAATCTTTCTATGAGAGCAGATGATTATCACAGCTTGGTGTGAAGAGTTCTGTGATGGGAGGGCGTCCAAGAGAACAGAGAGGAGAAATTGAACTATGCCTGAACGGGTGGGTGCAGTCAGGTGGGCTTCCTGTAGGAGACCACACTAGAGCTGCATCCAACAGGAAGATGCTGCCTGCACTTGATCAACTTGTGAGCTCCCTGAGAGCAGGGACCATGTAAGCCTTGCTCACTGCTGCCCTCTCAGCACCTGGTTCAGAACCTGGCACTTTATAGGGGCTTAATAAAGGATGCTGTGAATTTTGAAGTATCCCCTCCCCCGGGTAAATGGAGAAAAGGGCAATGGGAAGCAGGGAGGGCTCAATTCCACCTCTGCACTGGAGTTGCTTGGGGTCTGGGAATATAAACAACCTCCACTAGAGAGAGCTCCAGGGGAAGCTTCATCCCTGTGTGTGTGTGTGTTTTGTCAATAAAGGCAGACTCCGAGGTCTGCTTAGAGAGCAGGCTGTAGAGTTCGGTATTAAAATTCCATCTCTTCTCCTTACTAGCTGCATGACCTTGGGCATCTGCTTAACCTCACTGTGCTTCACCTTCCTTAACTGTAAAATGGGAAGAACAATTCACCTGCAGTTGAAGATATTTTATGTGCAGCCACTATTCTATAGGTCTTAAATGTATGAACTCCTCTATCCTTATGACAAGGCTTCGAGGTGAATGCTGCAATTCCACATTTTACAGGTTGGAGACACTGAGGCCAGAGAGCAACAGTGACTTGCCTAAGGCCACACAATCTGAAACCGGGGAGCCAGGATTTGAGCCCTAGAAATAGGGTGGCCAAATCCATTCTATTAACTTCCAGGATACACGACCTATAAAGTGTTATAGGGTAAGTGACCAGTAGGTGCCTAATAAGTGGTAATTATTAGGTTATTTTAAATTATAATTCTGCTAGAGGGAGTTTGGAGAGAGGTTGGGTCAGGAGAGAGGGAGGGCCGCTGGGCTGGGGCCGACTGGGGCTACGGTGCGCGTGTCACTTGCGGGCGACGCTGGACTCTGCGTGTGGTGGCGTGCGTGGGTCCCAGTCGTTGACCAGGCGCTGTGCCTGCTCATAGAACACGTGGGGGTGCCGCTGGCGGAGGCGCAAGCGCACCACGTTGTAGTCCACGTCCTGCCCGATCTTCTTGCAGTTGAAGCTCCAGGCGACGTTCTTGCGCATGGAGAGCAGCTCTTTCAGGTTCTCTTCCACATGCGCGATGCGGCGCTGCAGTTTGTCAGTGCCCTGGAGACAGGGAGGGGCCGTGTTGAGAAACAGGCGAGCCCCAGCGAGGCGCTATCTGGGATGCGAGGACACATCTGGGCCAGGTGTGCATGTGAAAGGACAACAGCTGAAGAGGGGAGGGGCCTCAGATGGGGGCACATCTGAGTCAGGTGTGTGTGTGAAAGGGCCTCGCCTGGGAAGGAGCACAGCCAGGAGGGGCGAGCCTCGAATGGGGTTGGGAGTTACACACCTGGGCCAGAATGTACTTGGAAAAGAACCTGTGACAGGGCGGGTATGAAGGAGGGGATGCACCTGCAGCTGCGGGGAGGAGCGGACCTTGGATAGAGGTGGAGCAGAGGTTGAGGGAACTTATTTGAGACAGGTGTGGGTATTGAAGAGCATCCTTCCGGTCAAGGAGTTGAAGGACTCACAGACCTGAGTGAGGGGGTCTTACCTGGGCTAAGTGTGCTTGAGAAACGAGTCTTACCAGGGCAGGGCCGCGCCTGGAGAGGGAGGGCAGACGCGGAAGGGGGATGGACAGGGGCTTACCTGGGCGAGGCGCGTGGCCTCCGGGAGTTGGGTGCCCACGTGTCTCTGATACATGCGAACCAGAGGTCTGTCCAGTTTCTCTCGAGTCTCCAGGTGACTTTTTGACAGAGGACCCTGCCGGAGTGTGGTGTGTAGAGCCGTGAGGCCCAGCCAACCTGACGCCCCCGGCCGCATCCCCGCAGACCCTTTTCCCAAACCGTACCTTGACGAGGCCGCGGGTGACGCACATCTCCTGGTTGAATTTCGTGCACCGGTGGATAGTTGCCCTCATTAGTCCTAAGGTCATGTTCAGTCTATCCTGGGTGGGTAGGAGCACAGGGAGAATCACCTCGGCCTCCTGTCCCCTCTCCTCCTGCGTCCCCCTTCTCCCTCCTCGGTGCTATAGCATCCTAGCCTCCAGCCGCCAACTCAGAGCAGCGCCGGCGGGGCCCACCTTCAGCTCCAAGGTCTCGCGCATTTTCTGCGCTAGCGAGGCGCACACGTGGTCGCTGATCTGCTGTAGCTGTTCTCGGATGTCCTCCTCGTTCTTTGCCATATCTAGCAAAGTGTCCTTGGACTCCATTAACAGTCGCTTGGCTTCGTACAGCGCCGTGGCGCACTCTGACGGAGTGGGGAGGAGGGATGTGTGTGGGGTGTCAGGGTCTCCTTTTCCCAACCCTGGCTTTCTGCGTCCCCCTCTCTATTCTCAGGTGGTGGTGGGCCCTGGGCAAGGGGGCTTTACTGATGAACTGGGAGAAAGTCCAGGGGAGGGGCCAATAGCGGGGTTAGTATGAGTAGCATCAGGGAGTGACTGAATGAGTTGGAGTGTGGGAAGCAGTAGTGCGCAGGGGAAAGAGCTAATCAAGAACGTGCGCTCTGCTGGAGACTGGCACCCCTCTCTCTTGGTCGTGGGGGGCAGTTACCCGGGGAAGGTGGCAGCCGAGAAGTGGGAGAGAGGTGAGTACCGAGGAAACCCACTATAGTGGACTCCTTTCTGTGGAGTTTTACCTGGGGTATAGGTGCCCACAGGGTCTGGAGGAGGGGTTTTCAGGCCCTGAGTGCGCGGGGTGGGAACTCGGGAGAGGGTCACCCAAGAGTGGCGGCCGGCCTGCTCCAGAATCTTGTCCAGCGGCTGGTTCATTAGCTCCGCAGCTTGGAGCCTCTCCTTACAGCAGAAGACCAGAGTGTCGCGGCAGGAGGCCAGGGTCTGGGAGTGAGGAAGGAGAGAGAAGCAGAGGTCAATTGTAAGCTGGGAGATTGGGGGAAGTGACTCGCGATCTCTCAGCTAGTGGCTGCAAAGTGTTTTGCCTCCAAATTGACTTTCTCCAGTTCTTGTTGCAGCCGGAAAGGAGCAACCCGTTTTCAAGTGGAAGCTCAGACGCGCAGTACTCTCAGCCTCTGTCCAGAAGCCTTCAGTGGTCCCCGGGTGGGGAGTAAGGAACAGTAGGGGCTGATGGCAGCTTTCCTGTTCCCAGTATTAGTTGCTTGGGTCCTGTGCCTGGCTCTGCTCTGGGAACCTGAGAAAGTCCCTCCCCCATCAATTTCCCCATCTGTGAAGTGGAGAGGTATTTAGCTGTACCTACACTTTGGTCTTCTTGTGCCATCCCTTCTCCTCAATTGCATTCAGGGCTTATCCCACCCCCATCCCTAGTCTCCAGGTCTCCCTTCCTCTTTTCTACTCAGTATGAAGCACCCTCAGCTGTCTTCAGAGTTCCTCTTTCCAGGCTCTACTGCATCTGGACCCCCATCCCTAGTCTCCAGGTCTCCCTTCCTCTTTTCTACTCAGTATGAAGCACCCTCAGCTGTCTTCAGAGTTCCTCTTTCCAGGCTCTACTGCATCTGGACCCCCATCCCTACCCAAATCCTACTGCCACTATTATAAAATATATTGCATTCCTTAGATATTTGTGATTATTTGAAAGTCATATTAAAACAGAAGACTTCATATATATATCCATATAAACACCACATTCATCAAAATGTAGAATATTTCCATCACCTCAGAAATTTCCTTGATGCCCTGTACCTCTTTCCCACTAAGGTGCCTAGTAGATTAGTGAAGGGCTCAGGAAACTACAGACTTTGGACTGGCCGTCCGGTTTTGTAAATAAAACTTCATTGGAACATTGCCGTGCTCATTCATGTACATATTGTTTCTGGCTGTTTCTGTGCTCCACTGGCCAAATTAAGTATAGATCTTTCTCGGGTTACGACGGGGTTACATCCCAGTAAACCCACTGTAAGTTGAAAATAGTATGTTGAAATGCATTTAATACACTTAACTTACCAAACATCATAGCTTAGCCTAACCTACCCTAAACGTACTCAGAACACTTACATTAGTCTACAGTTGGGCAAAATCATCTAACACAAGGCCTATTTTATAACAAAGTGTTGACTATTTCATGTTATTTATTGAATACTGTACTGAAAATGAAAAAAGAATGGTTGTATGGGCACAGAATGGCTATAAGTGTATCCATTGAATATTGCATGTAATTTATCGAATAATGTACTGAAAGTGAAAAACAGAACGGTTGTCTGGGTACAGAATGGCTATAAGGGTGTCAGTTATTTACCCAGTGGTTGACTGGGAGCTGTGGCTCACTGCTGCTGCCCGGCATCATGAGAGAGGATTGTACTGCGTGTTGCTAGCCGGGGAAAAGATAAAAATTCAAAATTTGAATTACAGTTTCTACTGAATGTGTATCACTTTTGCACCACCGTAAGTTGAATCATTGTAAGTTGGGGACCATCTGTAATTGTGACAGAGACTGTATTGCACACAAAGCTTAAACAATTTACTACCTGACTCTTTAAGAAAAAGCTTTTGAAATTTAGAACTTCATATAAATGGAATCATACAGTGTGTACTTTTTTTTTTTTTTTTTTTTTGCGGTACATGGGCCTCTCACTGTTGTGGCCCCTCCCTTTGCAGAGCCCAGGCTCCGGACGCGCAGGCTCAGCGGCCATGGCTCACGGGCCCAGCCACTCCGCGGCATGTGGGATCCTCCCGGACCGGGGCACGAACCCGTGCCCCCTGCATCGGCAGGCGGACTCTCAACCACCGCGCCACCAGGGAAGCCCTACAGTGTGTACTTTTAATGTCCAGCTTCTTTTGCTGAATATCATATCATTGAGATTCATCCATTTAGGTAAAAAAATGGATTTTAAAAGTCTTTCATTCACTAATGAATTCAAATATTCATTAAGCCCTTCCTGTATGCTGGGCAGTGTGCCAGGTGGCAGGGATACAGTGGGGAAAATGATCCGGTTCCTGACCAAAGGAAGTGAGAGGGTCAGCATGTGCAGATAAGATCGGATAGTGAGTGAATCAGAGAAATGGGGATTATCTGAAAGGGTGCATGGGATCAAAAGAGGTTTTTTTTATTGTGGTGAAATAGACATAGAAATTTGCCAAGGAAACCATTTTAAGTGTACAGTTCAGTGGCGTTAAGCATATTCACAATATGCAACCATCCCCACTGTCCATTTTCCGAACTTTTCACCATCCCAGATAGATCTGTATCCGTTAAAGGATAACCCCCCATTTGTTCACTGGTGAGAATGATCCAATAAAGAAAAAAATATTGATGATGCAGTAGAAGGGGAGAAGGTAGGTGTGGCAGGTAGATAGAATTATAGGACTGGCACAGGAAACATGAGCGAAGTTTTCTTCAGTGGTTTCCATGCATTGGGGTCATTCATTGAGAATGAAGAAAGAGCAGGGAGTTGGAGAGATCTGAAGGAAGAGAAGGTATGAAACAACTTGCACAGTGGGACAGCAAGCCTTCTAGAGACACATGATGAGATCTCTGGGAAAGCTCTGAGTGTCAGTTTGAGATCTGAGTTCATGATTTTAAGTTGAAACATGTCTATTTGGTGTGAGCATTTTTCTCCTGGGTTTGTATCTGTCTGTCTTTTCCCAACTCCCAATTTCCCTTTCTCTCTTGCAAGCCCTTCCCTAAGGGGGCCACAGGGTCTTCTCCCTTGTCTGTTTCAGACTTCCTTGAAGGATTTTTCAGGATCACCAGCTTTAAAGGAACATGACAGCGGCCTGGGGGTGCCGTAGGTTGAGTGCAGTTAAGGTTCAGCACCACGGACAGTAGGTGCACCAGCTCCTAAGTCCTTTCCCCCAACTCCGCTCTCCCAACCCTGGCCGCTCCCTTCTTTGAATGCCCCTATAATATGAACTCCTTGAGGGCAAGGCCAGTTCTGTACTGTGCACAACTTTGTCCCCAGTGCCAAGCACAGTGGTTGGGACACCAGGGTACTGGATTAATATTTGTCAAATGGAAGAGTCAAAAGTACACACAGGCTCCATGAAACATAAGTACTCTCCCATCTCCATTAGTGATCTCATAAGGAAATCCTTGTTGCAAGAGTGAAGGATTCAGTGAGAGACCATCTCTGGCTGGAGCTGACAGAGACGAGCACACAGTACAGTGTAAAGAGCTCAAGACGTCTGAGTTAAATCATGAGGAAGTTCTCCCACTTCTGGGTACATATCCAAAGGAAATGAGGACCTCGAAGAGAAACAGCTCCCATGTACATTTCAGCATGATTTACAACAGTCAAGACACAGAAACAATCTAAATGTCTGTTGACAGATGAATGGATAAAGAAAATGTGATATTATATAATATATAATACAGTAATATAATAATAGTAGTAATTACCAGTAATAACAATATTACTATATTATATTAATACTATTACTATACTAATAATATATAGCAATAATAATATATTAATAATAAATTATGTAGATATCAATATAGTATAGTATATAATAACATATAATATATAATGAAATATTATTCAGTCTTAAAAAAGAAGGAAATCTCGCCATTTGTGACATCATGGATGAGCCTGGAGGATATTATGCTACGTGAAATAAGCCAGATGCAGAAAGTCTCGCTTAGATGTGGAATCTAAAATAGTCACATTCAGAGAGGGAGAACGTAGAATGGTGGTTGGCAGGGGCTGAGGGGAGAGAGAAATGGGGAGATGTTGGTCCAGTTGTACAAAGTTTCAGTTACGCAAGATGATTAAGTTCTGGGGATCTAATGTAACTATAGTTAGCAATACTGTCTTTTATAATCGAAATTTGCTAAGTGTTCTCACCACACACACGAGGTGATTGTGGTGATTATTTCACAGTGTACACGTATATCAAATCCTCAATTTGTACATTTAAATATATACACAATTTAAATTTGTTAATTGTATCTTGCTAAAGCTGGAAAAAAAAAGACACCTGAGCTGAAACCACAGCCCTACCACTGGCTAGCTCCATGCCTTGGGTGAGGCCATGTCTTTCTGAGCCTCAGTTTCCCCATCTCTAAAGAGGGGATCATAGTTCTATTTCACAGGAGGATTTTAAAGACTTAATGACTGCACAGGGCTTGGCACAGAGGGGGATGTTCATTGCTATGTTGAGGCCCAACTCCATCTCTCAGAGCTCCAGTCTTTCCCTTTCATAAAGTGGAAATACAGTGAATGTCAGGTCAGGGTGGGGCGGGTGTGTGGGTTGAGGGATTTGCTGTTGCTACAGTCCCCAAGGTTAGAGCAGTTTGCCCATTAGGTGGCCAAGGGTCCCCCTCCAGCTCCCTTAAAGTGGCCCCAGGTATTCCCAACCTTGAGCAGGGCCTCTGATTTTTCCATATCTTCCTCCATCTTCCTCTTCATCTTCTTTAGTTCCTCTTTCTCCCAGGTAAGCATACTGTCAGCTTTGTCAGGGATCTGGAAAACAAGGAGAGAATCTTTCACACCTTTGGGAGAGGGCTGGAGGGAGAGTTCTCCTTCCAGAGTAGTAGAGGGTTTGCCAACCTCATAAACTCTGGCTTTGGGGAATGGAGCTGGGGGCACTCTCGCCTTTTGGGGATCTCACTCTCTGAGAAGGCTTTACCTTTTAGGGGGCTCTCACTTGGGGTAGGTCTTACCTTCTAGAGAGCGGGGCTGGGGGCTTCTCCCTTTTTATAGGTAGGAGCCCAGTGAGCTGGGATGGAAGTGACTTAACCTGGGGAAAGGTTATCACCACTTTCTGGGGCTGAGGGTCCCCCTTCCTTGGTGATGGTCTTATCTTCTCTCCCTGGCTAGAAGTGGAGGAGTCTCATCATAGGTTTGCCTTCTTGAGGTCTTACTATCTGGATCTGGGGGCTGGGACTAGGAATCCCACCCTGTGGGTGGGGTCTCATCTCTCCCCAGGGAGGCTGGAATAGTCTCCCCTTTTGGGGTGGGGGTCTGGGGTTTCACTTTAGGGGGAGGATTTCACCAGGGCTGGGACTAGGGGTCTCACCCTTTCCCCCTGGCTAGGGGCTTAAGTCTCAGGTGCAGGGGCTGGGAGTCCAAGGGTCTCAATCTTTACGCAAAATCTGCTCCTTTCCGCCTGGGTGAGGCCCCGGGAGGGGTTCTCACTCGCTGAGGCTGGTGGGGGACTTTGGTTAGGGTTTTAAAAATAAGCATTTTGAGGAGAGTTTCATCTGGGTTGGGACCAGGACATCACCCACTCTGCTCAGCTGGGGGCTTTGTGTGTGTTTTCAGTGGGATTGGGGCACTGAGGGTCTCATGCCTGTGGGAGGGTCTCACCCTCTGCGCCTAGGGACTGGGTGAGTGATTTCATGTCTGGGCTGGGGGTTGTAGATTTTACTCTTTGGGAAGGATTTCATCTAGTCTGACTCAAGGGTCCCACCTCTCCCTGGCTGGGAGACTGGGATAGATTCCCCCTCTGGGGCAAGGGGCCTGAGAATCTCATCTCTTTGGGTGGATCTCCGCCTCTGGCGCTGGGAACAAAGGCACCCCATCTTGGGGGTATTTTCTTGTGGTCTCACTCAATGGAGCTGGGCCGGGTTGGAGAGTTCTCTCTATAGGGTGGGTTTTGCCCAGGCTGAGAGCATCTGGGAGCGGAGGCCTCAGTCTTTGCGACTGAGCTGGGGGGAATGGTGGTCCCACCTTCTCAGACTTGGGCCGGTAGCCCCGCAGCTTGACGCTCTGCTGGTTAATAAGCAGGGCCTTGCGCACTTCGCTGAGCCTGTGGTCGGTAGCCTCCCGCTGGCGCTGCAGCAACCGCAGCTGCCCATTGATCTGGTGCTGGGCGCGGCTGAGGCGGGCGGCAGTGAGGCGCGCCCCACGAGCGTGCGCGTGCACCACCTCGGCCGTCTGCAGGGCCCGCGCGTCGCGGTGCATGGGCAGCGGCAGGCGCGCATGCCAGGCAGGCGGCTTCATCTTGCCCTTCCACAACGTAACGCCCTCACCCGGCGGTGGCTTCTCCATGGTGCTGCCACCTTTGAGCATCTCCACGCGGAAGCGCCAGGGCAGGATGTAGGCGGCCCGGCCGAGGTGGCGCGCCATGTGTGGGTCCCGCACGCTGTCCTTGGGTTGCCACATGGTCACCGCCTCTCGCCCACAGCGGTCGGTCAGCTGGTGCGCCTTCTGTGTCAAGGCCTTGGTCGCCTCGCGCCATGCTGGAGGCCCAACACGCGTGTCCTGGCTGTGCTCAACCGGGGGTATCAACACGGGCATGGTCCCTGATTGGGGTCCTCGCCTGGCCCGAGGTCCTCTCCAGGAGAGGCAGGGACCCCCAACGACACGCAACTCCTTCCTGGCCTGAAGAGTGAGTGAAGCAGAGGACCCATCACTATGACGACCGTGGCAACAGCGCAGGCAGAGTTCCAAAAGTGGGGGAGGGGAAAGGCTACAGGGAAGGGTTGGATGGACTCTGCTTTGGAGCCAGGCAGAGGTGGCTTGGAATCCTGGCTCTTTGAGAAAACCGACCTCATCTAGCCAGCCCCTCACTGTTGCTTCTTACCCTCCAGGAACACGGGCCTTCTTCCACCTCTGAGGACATGCTAAGGTCTTTCCCACTTCAAAGCTTTAGATTTCCTGTTCCTTCTGTGTAGTATACTCCTTTTCACCTCCTTCCCATGGCTGGCTCTTTTCCAGTCTTCAGAACCCAGCTTAAATATTACCATCTTTTGCGGAGCACAGGCTCCGGACGCGCAGGCTCAGCGGCCACGGCTCACGGGCGCAGCTGCTCCGTGGCACGTGGGATTTTCCCAGACCGGGGAACGAACCCGTGTCCCCGGCATCGGCAGGCGGACTCTCAACCACTGCGCCACCAGGGAAGCCTCAAATATTACCATCTTAAAGGAGTCTTTCCTTAGTGCAATATCTAAGCTCTACTCTCTCCCATCACTCAGGATTTTTAGTGCAAGCCACAGCAAAGGCAAAGATGGTTTCCCGATCAAAATCACAGCCAAAAAATACAAAGACACGTGGTGGCTCTTGAGGACGCCATGGCAACCACTGCAGAAATCTCAGCTGCTGGTTGGCTGTCCCTGGGAGCGGCACTGTTACTGCGACCAGCAACTGAGTCAGTTCTCTATAGTACCTGCTTTTTTGCCTCCTTAGTTCCCAGGGTCCAAGGTGGCTGCATCTAATTGCCTGAGCCTGTGTCGCATGATCATGCCTGAGCTACAAGGGAAGCTAGGAAAGTGACTCATGTCTGAACTTCCTGTTTCTATGGCGGAAGGAGGACTTTGTTTTCCACCCACCAAGAGTTACATGATGTATAATTCCTCCAACATAGGAAGCCTCTCAGAGTCTGGGGAAGAAAAAGAGACAGTTGCCCTCAATCTCTCCCCCATAATTCTCCGTCACATCACCTCGTTTGTTTCCTTCTAGCAGTGGCATCTTTATCTGGGCCATTCATAGGCATCTCAAACTCGACAGGTCCAAAACCACACTTCTGATTAATCTCCCTGGTCTTTTTCCTCTGCTAGTGTTCTTTGACTTGATAGTTAGCCCACCATCCACCCCAGTTGCTCGTGTTAAAATCTTAGGAAGCTTCCTGAATTTTTTTGTGTCCACATCCAATCCATCAGCAAGTTTTGCCTGTCCTACCTTCAAAACTTATCTCCGATATGATCTTTTTTTTCCTCCATTGCTACCAGCGGCATTGTCATTCTCATTCACACCATCATTTCTCACTCACCTGGTCTCCCTGTCTACCCCCTCCTCCCTTGCCTTCCCAAATTCATTCTCCACACTACAGTCAGCACTATGTTTTAAACTAGAGCACATCACTTTCTCCCTTAAAAACCCTTCAGTGAATCTCATAGTACTTAGAATAAAATCTGAGATCTTCACTCGAAAGTGTCACTTCCCCGAACTAACTCATCTTCTATCTTCCACCTCCAGGTCCACTCCACACTGTGCTGCAGTCTCTCTGGCCATTTTTGTGTTCCTCTAACATGTCATGCTAGTTCCTACCTCAGGGCCTTTGTACCTGCAGGTACCCTTTTGGCTGAATCTCTTTCTCTCAAGATTTTTGCCTGGCTGGCTTCTTGGTGTCCTTCAGGAAGGTCCCACCTCTAAGCCAGGTCTTCCTCAGCCCCCTTAGTCTTACAGTCTCTTTACATGGTGTCTTCATAACACTCCCTACTATCTGAAAATGTCTTATCCATTTATTTGCTTACTGAAAAATTTTTTTGTCTCCCCCACCTACCCTGGAAGAATCCAAGAGTCTCGAGAGCAGGAACCTTCGTCTCAGGTGCCCGGCACAGCTCAGGGCACATAACAGGTCCTCAGTACACATGGGATGAAGGAATGGATGGCCTCAATCACATGCTGTGATAATTTTACTTGCTTCTTTTTTTGAGATGAAAGTTTCATAAATAAAAATAACCATTTTGGGCTTCCCTGGTGGCGCAGTGGTTGAGAGTCCCCCTGCCGATGCAGGGGACACGGGTTCGTGCCCCGGTCCGGGAAGATCCCACATGCCGCGGAGCGGCTGGGCCCGTGAGCCATGGCCGCTGAGCCTGCGCACAGCGGGAGAGGCCACAACAGTGAGAGGCCTGTGCACCGCAAAAAAAAAAAAAAAAAATTAACCATTTTAAAGTGCACAATTCAGAGGCATTTAGTACATTCACGATGTTGTGCAACCACCGCTTCTACCAGGTTCTAAAACATTTTTATCATCCCCAAATAAAATCTTGTTCCCATTCCCCTCTCCCCTCAGCCCCTGGCAACCACTATCTACTTTCTATCTCTATGGATTTGCCAATTTCGTATATTTCATTTAAACTAATCATACACTGTGTGCCATTTTGTGTCTGGGGCCTCTTTCACTTAGTGTGATGTTTCTGAGGTTTGTCCAAGCTGTAGCATGTAACAGTACTTCATTCTTTTTCATGGCTGTATTCCATTATATTTATATATTGCAACTTTGTTTACTCATTGATTCATTGATGGACATTTTATGTATGTTTTACTTGTCTCCTTTGTCTACCTTCCCCATCAGACTGTGAGATTCATGAAGGCAGTGACCTTGCCTATTTTATATATCACTGAAACCCAGCACCCAGCACAGATGGTGGCTCATAGTAAGTACTCAATAAACATTTATTTAATGAATACATGAGTGAAGGAATGAATAAGTGTTTTCTTATTGAGTGAGAAACGCAAGGAAGAGAAAGGAACGAATGACCATGGCTTTGCAAAATCAAAGGATCATTTAGTAATGGGGAGGAATAAGATGGAAAACTGAAGGCTCCCAGGTCAGCCATGCTGGACACCCACCAGGAAGAAATGGGGGTAGGTAACCTTTGGTGATGGAGGCTTGTTTCAAGGATTCTCAGGAATGCAGGTTTAGTACACACATTAGCCCCTGGGCCCAGTGGTATCTGACTCAACAGATCTTCACTAGAGTCAGGATAGTACCATGGTCAAGATTCTGGAGTCAGATGACTTGGGTTCAAATTATGATTCTGACACCTACCATCTGTGTGACCTTGGGCAAGCCACCTGACTTCTCTGTGCTTCCGTTTCCTCATTTGTCAACTAGGATAATAGGATTGTGGCATGGATTAAATGAGTTAATATGAATGACGTGCTTAGCATGGTAATGGACACAGAGTAATCATTATGAAAGTGCTTACATTTCATTTTTGTTAATTGAATAAATAGATGAATGAGCTATTTTAATACCAGGCCATGCAGAGAGGGTTTCACAAAGAACCAGGGAGATAGCTCATTTGGGACAATATTCTGGACTCAACCATCCACCTTTGCTCTGTTCATTTAATGCTTCCATTTTCCTAACTGGAGGATTTCACTGGATTGGTTTGCTGCCTGGTGTATGGAGCACATCTATTGGGCAGTGTTTGTGCTGAGCTACCCGAGGGACACCTGAGTCAGACCTACATATGGAGGATTTTGGCTCCAAATTGGGTCTTTGGTGAAATTCATTAGGGCGATGGGTGAGGGTGTGGTTTGTCCCATTCTTGCTTTTAATTGGTTCTCCTCTTTCTTGCCAATATACTCCTAGTGTGTGTTACATCGTTTGAGCATTGAAATTGGTGCATACTACTGCCCATTGCTCAGTCTGCCAACTTCTCCTCATTTTCATCTTCCAACACAAGTTTGACTATATCAACTTCTAAAACTCACCTCCAGTTCCTGGCTTCGGTGGCCCGTTTTGGACACTTTTTTTTTCCTATCCTGACGCACATGCCCATATTTAGGAATAGGTGAACTATCTTCTGCACTGCTTTCAAAGTCTGCTGGTCAGAGCCTGAGTTGACAGGTGCTAGAGACTGAAAGTTTGTGTCCTTCCAAAACTCATATGTTAAATCCTAATACCCAATGTGATGGTATTTGGAGGTGGGGCTTTGGGGAGAGGATTAGATCATGAAGGTGGTGCCCTCATGAATGGGATTAGTGCCCTTTTAAAAGAGACCCCAGAGAGCTTCCTCACCCCTTCCACCATGTGAGAAGAAGCTGTCTATTAACCAGGAAGCTCTCACCAGACACAAAATCTGTCAGTACCTTGACCTTGAACTTCCCATCTTCCATAACTGTGAGAAATAAATGTCTGTTGTTTATAAGCCACCAGTCTGTTATACTGTTATAGCAACATGAACTCAATAAGACAGCAGGTGCCTGGAAGGAACCAGAGCAGGGATGGGGTTGGCTCTCAGTCTCCAAGAGATTGAACTATGTGTGGCTGAACAGAAATAATGAAGTTTAAAAAATGCTACAGAAACACTTATATACATGAGTTGAGGGCTGGGCAAATGTTTCACTACTCTCCAAGCCCAAATACCTTCTCAAGCTAACAGATAAATCTATTTTCATGATATGAAAATAATGTATGCACATTGTGTAAAACACAGAAAATATGATGAGGAGAATAAGAATCATCTGTAATTTTACCATCCAGAGATAACTGTTCTGAACATGTTTTGATTTCACTCTAGCCATTTCCTTATCTACCCCCCTCCATATATATAGTTACAGGTATATACATCTCCCTCCTCCCAACATACTAAAGCTCAAATATTTCTAACTCAGGCCAGTGGGGAATAATATTTGTAAAATTAGCTCTCTGATTTTTATAACGAAGAACGCTTTACAGAAATTCCTTTTTGTAGCCATCTTTTGTGGGACCACCTGTTCTATATAATGAGCCCTGCAAAGTGGGGAGCAGAATTCTGCCCTTGCATTGAATAGAGTGAAAATGCAGAATGTATGAAGGAGGACCTTCTAAAACTTCTGGCTTTTCTTTCCCTTTTCTTTTAATGTTACATGGAGATGCCCTTCACTCTGAAATCTTGGCAGGTAATTATCAGAAACCCTTTTTTAGGTTCCCCGATGTCTTCCCTTCTGGGGCACCAGGTTCTACTTTTAGCAGGTGCCCCCTTTCTCTTGGAGATAATCACATCAATTGGTCTCTTGTTCCAGGGGGATATGGCCTAGAATCAGTTTTGTCTTTGAGAAATGAGGTCGCTTTCCTGGGGGAGGTGTCAGGAGACTGTGGGAAGCCCCAGGCTGGGAGAGGAGGTTCTTCCTGGTTTTTCCTGGTCACCGCCTGCAGAGGTGGTGACCGTGCTGGTCAGTGAGGGATAAAGACTGGTCCGTATGTCTCTGGCCCCCATCAGTCCTCTGAAATGGACTAGGCAAAGGTTATCAATGTCCTCCTGCAACTGACCAATTCCTAGTTTCTTTTCCATCCCATTCAACTTGACCTCTAGGCAGTATTTGAAATTATCAACCACCTGTAACTTGAATATCCTCCCCTATACTCTTTCACACTCTTCCCTTTTGCCTTTAGTCTTGGTCCTTCACTGGCTGGTTGTCTGCCATCCACCCTCAAATACTGAGTGTTCTTTAGGTGAGTTAAGCAGTCTTGAAGATGGATCCTAGTGGTCCCCACCACTGATCTTCATGTCCTGTGTAATTCCCTCTTTTTGAGTGTGGGCTGAACCTAGTGACTCACTTCTAACCAATAGAATATAGTGAAAGTGATAGGATGCCCTTTCTGAGATTAGGTTATAAAGAATCATGGCTTCTGTCTTGCTCACTCTTTCAGAAAAGGAGAGGCCACATAGCAAGGAACTGAGGGAACTTCTGATTATCAGCCACTGAGGACGTAAGACTCTCAGTCCAATATTCGTGAAGAACTGAATTTTGCCAACGACGCCATGAGTAAGCTTGGAAGCATTTCCTACCCCTGTCTAGCCTTGAGACTAGATAGATGCCCTGGCTGACATCTTGTCTACAGCCTGCTGAGAGACCCTGAGCCAGAAGACCCAGCTAAACTCTTCCCAGATTCCTGACCCACAGAGACCCATGTAATAAATGTGTTGTTTTAAGTTTTATGCTGCTAAGTTTTGGGATAATTTGTTATGCAGCAATAGCTAGCTAATACATTAGATTTCCATTCTCCATTCACTTCTCATCCATCGCCTTCTCCCTGGAAAATCTCATCCACATTAGTGGATTTGGGTATCACTTATTTGGTTAGGATGACTGTGGCTTTAAGACCAATGGGTAGGTTTAGTGAGATGAGCCTCAAGTTTAGAATAGCATCCAAATTCCTTACCATGATCTACAGAATTCTAGTTCTTTACCATGTGGTCTACCTTTTCTTCCCCCTATCCCATCACTTTGTCCTTGGATCATGAATCCATGCTGGTGCTCAGACTCCTCAAACTTATTTAATCTCATGGTCTTTGTACTTGCTTTCCCCCTCTCTGGAATAATTCTTCCCTCTCTGGAATGTTTTTCACCTGCATTTTTATATGGTTTACTCCCTCTCATCTTTTAGGTCTCTGTCCAGGTATTACCTCCTAAAGGGCCTTTCCTTGACCATCTGAAGTATCACACTGCCATGTTGTACTGCATCTCTCCTACATCAGTTTGTGATTCTCTCAATTCCATCTCTAAATATCAGCTCCTTGACAGGGACCTCACCTGTCCTAGTCATCACTGAATCCCTGGTGCCTAACCCAGTTTCTGGCACAAAGCAGGTCCTTAATACTTACTTGTTGAATGACTGAATGATGATGGCCCTACCATGCTTGGACTTAATTCATGTGTGGACCAACCAAAGACTTTCTGCTGCTTCTGCCATGGACATTCCTGTTCTGGTTGCTCAACCTCCAAGCCTCCCTCTTATGAGGGAGCCCAAATTAGGTGGGAGGCAGGACAGATGAAGGGCCTTGCCCACTTTCATGGATTGAAGTGTGTCTTCCCCAAAAGATATGTTGAAGTTCAGACTCCTTGTACCTATGAATATGACCTTATTTGGAAATAGGGTCTTTGAAGATGTAATTAGTTAACATGAGTTTATACTGGAGTAGGGTGAGCTTTTAATCTAATGACTAGTGTCCTTGTAAGAAGACTATGTGAAGAGACAGAAACACAGACATGGAAGATGGCCATGTGAGCAAAGAGGCATGGACTTGAGTGATGCCTACAAGTCGAGGAATGCCAAGGATTGCTGGCAACCACTAGAAGCTCGAAGAGGCAAAGAAGGATCCTCCCCTAGAGCCTTTGGAGGGAGCATGACCCTGCCAACCCAGGGTCAAACCAGTTTGGTTTCAGAATTCTGGGCTCCAGGACTGTGAGAGAATAAATTCCTATTCCTTTAAGCCACCCAGTTTGTGGTAATTTGTGATGGTAGCCCTAGGAAACTAGTACAATGGTGTCTGTCTCTTTAAGTCTGGGGTCCCCTGACTACTTCTGGCCTGTCTCTACATAACACTTCCTATCACCTGTGCACACTGCAAGCACCTCTTCAATGCTCAAAATGCAGAACCAGAGAGAATCAGTCATTTCTTCTCCTGGCTGTCTGAGCTCATCTTCTAATTTCTAGGTTTCCCACCTTCATCTTAAACCTTCCTCTCATCTCCTGCTGGGGCCTCATTTAAACCAAACTCACCAGATCCCCTGAGGCATGGAGCTCACTGATATGGTCCACAAAGATCTGCCTCCTTGGGTTCAGAGCAGGTTGGAGGTAGATGGAGGGAGGATGTGAGGGTCCACCTGAAAAATCTGTCTTTCCTAATGGATTGATTGATTGATTGAGTTATTTGACAAATATTTACTGAGCACCTGCTCTGTGTCAGGCACTGGGCTAAGAACCAGGAGAAGAGAGTGACAAGACAAAGCCCTTTCTCTCATGGACCTTCCCATCCAGTGGGGGAGGCAGAAAATGAAAAGCTAAAATAAACCACCAAGGTCATGTCAGATAGAGGTAATTGCTTAAGTTGCAGTGACAAATCATAATAATGACAGGCAGAACAACAAACTGCCAAAATGACATGATTCTTATTTTTTTTATTGTGGTAAAACATACACAGCATAAGAGTTACCGTCTTCACCATTTTTAGTGAACAGTTCAGCGGCATAAGTACATTCACATTGTCATGCAACTATCATAACCATCCATCTGCAGAACTTGTTCATCTTCCCAAACTGGAACTCTGTCCCCATTAAGCACTAACTCCCTATTCCCCCTCCCCGGAGCCCCTGGCACCCACCATGCTACTCTCTGTCTTTATGAATCTGACTGCTCTAGGGACTTCATATAAGTGGAATCATAAAGTAGTCGTCCTTTTGTCTCTGGCTTATTTCACCTAGCATAATGTCCTCAAGGCTCATCCACATCGTAACATATAGGCATGGTTCTAATTTTGAACTGGGAAACATATCCCCACTTGGAAAGTAACCCACCAACATTTTTTTTCTGTTGCTTTTTTCTCCCATCAACATTTTAATGATGATTATGAATAGGATTTCAGTGACTTTTTTGTTTCCTTCTACACTTTCTGCATTTCCCAAATTTTCTACAATGAATATGCATTACCTCGATCATAAAAAAAGTCTTTAAAAAATTTGCCCTCTGTTTATCTCTCTCTCTTCCCTGTCAGCAATGCGCTAGGGCTCCCCAGCTCCTGGATGTGCCACTGAAGACACTTCTACTACTACAGTCTACTCATTGCCTGGTTATTTTTTTATTGCCTCTTCTAAATACCTCTCTAGACAGGAAGTCTCAGCAGGAAGCAGATACACCCTCAAACTGGATAAGTTGAGGAGAGTTTGGTGAAGGTGTGGTCAGACAGCAAGGAAACCACATGGGATGGTACAGTAACAGAGCTAGGGGCACCTGGTTAACAGTTGTCTATCCCTGGAAGAACATTCTGGAAAGGTGGGAAGCAAAAGCAGAGAGAGAGGAGGGAGCAGTTACTTCTAGAATTTGGAGAGAGCCACCTGCCAGGACTTGTGGTCTACAGTAGGGGTCCCCAACCTTTTTGGCGCCAGGGACCGGTTTCGTGGAAGACCAATTTTCCATGGACGGGGTGGGGGGGGAGGGGGGGATGGTGGTGGCGGGTGGTGGTACAGGCGATAATGTGAGTGATGGGCAGCGGCAGGTGAAGCTTTGCTCCCTAGCCCGCCACTCACCTCCTGCTGGGCGGCCCGGTTGCTAACAGGCCGCGGACCCAGTAAGTGGCCCGGGGGTTGGGGACTCCGGTCTACAGTCTAGGGGCACAGACATCTGCAGTGAGTGTGTAGGGAGGAACCTGAGGGAAAAAATACCCTGGCCTCACTCTCCTCCATCCCTCTGCCCTCCTGAAAGGGTCTCCCTTGCCAGAATCCAACCAGAAGTCAGAGAGCGAAGGGAGCCTGTTGGTATGATCCGTGAGGGTCAATGTCCTAGGACACAGAAAGAAGGGAGGACGGAGAGTGTCTTAGGCGGCGTTATGGAAGTTCTCCAGGGCCATTTCTCATTGAGATAGAGCTCTGAGCGCAGTGCTGGGCTTCCCCACCCAGTACAATGCTGGGCACAAAACAGGTGTTCATTAATGTTGAATAAATAATCATGAACTAGAAGGAGACAGATTTTTAAATTGTAAAACACAGTTAAGGTTTACTACTGTAGCCATTTTTTCCAGCTTTATTGAGATATAATTGACACATAAGATTGTATAAGTTTGAGGTCTACAATGTGGGTTTTTTTTGCGGTACGCGGGCCTCTCACTGTTGTGGCCTCTCCCGTTGCTGAGCACAGGCTCCGGACGCGCAGGCTCAGCGGCTATGGCTCACGGGCCCAGCTGCTCCGCGGCATGTGGGATCTTCCCGGACCGGGGCACGAACCCGTGTCGCCTGCATCGGCAGGCGGACTCTCAACCACTGCGCCACCAGGGAAGCCCTACAATGTGTTGATTTGATATATTTATATGTTGCAAAATGATTACCACCATAGCCATTGTAACTATTTTAAAGTCATAAGTTAGTTTTATTCTTTTTATTTTTTTTATTATTTTTTGGCTTTGCCACGCAGCATGCAGGATCGTAATTCCCCAACCAGGGATCGAACCCACACCCCCTGCCTTGGAAGTATGGAGTCTTAACCACTGGACCGCCAGGGAAGTCCCTAAAGTCATAAGTTAGTGATGTTAAGTACATTCAAGATGTTGTGTAGCCATCACCACTACCTAGCTCCAGAAATGTTTAATCACCCCAAAAGGAAATGCTGTACCAATAAAGCAGTCACTCCCCATACCCTCCTCCCTCTAGCTCCTGGTAGCAACGAATCTGCTTTTTGTCTCTATAGATTTACCTATTCTGAATATCTCATATAAACATAACTGCAGGCTGAATTTTGGAGGTAGGTAACTTGCACCTTCATCTCTGACTTCCTTCTCCCCTCCCCCCTGAAATTCTGCTTGTAGTTTCACACACTTTGCTTATCAGGCCACTCTGGTAATGAGGGTGGGGTCGGAGTACGGGGGCCTAGCCTTCCTCTTCCCCCTCCCTTGCTCCCTCTGGAGCCCAGGGGATGAGGGGGAAGCTGCCAGCGGATAATGAGACCCCTTTCTCCCTTAATGACTCTGGAGGCTGCGGGGATGCCGCAGGCTAGCTCTGCCCTAATTAATTAATAGGGAGTGCTTCCCACAGAGGAATTAGCCTCGATTCCTCCATCTCAGTCTCCTGTTGGCTCAGCCGTGGCTCAGGCCCCACCCCACAGCTGGAGCAATCATCTGGGACAATCTGGGGATGCTCTATGAGGGCTGGCCTGCCCTCCTAATGCTAGGGCCAGAGCTGGAGCCTCTGATCAGAGTGGACCTGGGGTGGGCTCACACTCTGGCCACACCATTTATTAACAATGTGGGCTGTAACTTAACTTCTTTGAGCCCCCTTTACACCTATAAAAGGGAGCCAGTAGCCTTTCCCTTATTGAAAGAATGAGAGAGAGACACAGGGCCAGGCTGAGGGTGAGGAGAATGAAGAACTCACCTGGGCTGCAAAATGTTTAGGAGAGCCGAAAGAAACTCTGTAATTAAGATAAATAATATTAGAATATTATTATTGGAATATTAACTTTGAGAAGTGATGGATATGTTTATGGCCTTGAGGGTGGTGATGGTTTCATGGGTGTATACTTGTTCCCAAACTCATCAGGTTGTATACATGAAATACGTTCAGATTTTTACAGGTCATTTTACCGCAGTAAAACGGTTAAAAAAAAGAAAAGAAAAGAATAGGGCAGTGAGATACACAGTGAGTCTGTGTGTAACTGTAATTTTGAAATAATGAAATAAGTCAGGTTTTTTTTCTTTATAAATTATTCTTTGGGGATATAGTTCTGTTATCTTTTCCCCATTCAGAGATAATAAAGATAGTCTCCTAGAAAAAAGATAAATAATATTCCAATGTGAATAATTACAAAGTCACACAAAATTAATGCAAAAATCCGTGGTAAGCAAAATATCAAAATGTTAAAGACAGAAATCAGTAAGATTATTGAGCTGAGCCATATGGAAGTCTGAAGCACAAGAAGAAACCAGGAATTCTGATCCTGTCTTTATTTGAAATGTTGATATTTTGTTCATTGTGGATTTTTTGTATTAATTTTGATTTTTAAAAATATTGCATTGAAATATTATGTATATTAAATATCGAGTTTTGGGGGCACTCCTTTACTTTTCCTTAAATTGAGGTGAAATTCAAACAACATGAAATTAACCATTTCAAAGAGTACAATTCAACTACTCAGCCATAAAAAAGAATGAAATAATGCCATTTGTAGCACCAGGATGTAACTAGAAATTATCATATTAAATGAAATAAGTTAGAAAGAAAGATAAATGCCATATGAAATCACTTATATGTGGAATCTGAAATATGACACAAATGAACCTATCTATGGAACAGAAACAGAATCACGGACGTAGAGAACAGACTGGTGGTTGCCAAGGGGGAAGGTGTTGGGGGAGGGATGGAGTGGGAGATGTAAGCTTTTGTATATAGAATGGATAAACAACAAGGTCCTACTGTATATCACAGTAAGATGTTACAAAAACCCGAAAGAACTTTTGGGCCAACCCAGTATATTCAATATGCCATGATAAACCATAATGGAAAAGAATATAAAAAATATATATAAAAATATTATATCTATAATATGTATATTATAGATACAACTGAATTACTTTGCTGTACAGCAGAAATTAACATTGTAAATCAACTATACTTCAATAAAAATATTAAAACGAAAAAATAAGTACAATTCAGTGGCACTTGGTACAGTCACAATATTGTTCAACCATCATCTCTATCTAGTACCGAACATTTTCATCATCTCTAAAGGAGACCCACCCCCAGCCCCGGGAAACCACTGGATCTGCCTGTTCTGGACAATTCATATAAATAGAACCATACAATATGTGAACTTTTGTGTCTGGATTTTATCATTGTGCATAATGGTTTCGAGGTTTATCTACGTTATAACATGCATCAGTGCTGCCTCATACATTTTGTATCCATGGTGAGTGCTTCACTTGCCTCAACCTCATCCGAGCCCTGAAGAATTATAGCAGCTAATTTTGGTTTTGGATTCCAATCTTTTTTATTTTAATAGCAAATGCTCTCCTGTCTGTATTATGATGCTGATACCATGCTCTTTATTAAAATGATGTTTTTCTTGCGTACTAGCAGAGGACCACGGGGCATGATGGTATTTTGAGTACCCAAGGAGAGGACCTTCTTTTTTTGTTTTTTGCGGTACGCGGGCCTCTCACTGCTGTGGCCTCTCCCGTTGCGGAGCACAGGCTCCGGACGCGCAGGCTCAGCGGCCATGGCTCACGGGCCCA
This sequence comes from Stenella coeruleoalba, assembly GCF_951394435.1. NCBI lineage: Eukaryota > Metazoa > Chordata > Mammalia > Artiodactyla > Delphinidae > Stenella > Stenella coeruleoalba. The sequence goes on along the minus strand of NC_137148.1, from coordinate 160,275,299 downwards.
GCCGCTCTGCGGCATGTGGGATCTTCGCGGACCGGGGCACGAAACCGTGTCCCCTGCATCGGCAGGCGGACTCTCAACCACTGCGCCCCCAGGGAAGCCCAGGACCTTCTGTTTTCATTGTGTCCTTTTCTTTCTATTTTATCTTTCTGGACGCAGATCCTCTTTTCTAAACTCATCTTTCCTTGGCTCGACCTCCGAGGACCCACTCCTCCACACCCACCTTGAGTCCTGCGTGCCGCCCCTTCCTGATGCTCCCATCCCTCATCATCTAAACTCATTCTCACACATCCTTTACTCTCTCCTAACCACCTGCTTTTCATTGATGCACATCAACCCCATCAGCCCATTTCTAGCTTCTCCTGCCATCACTCTGTGTCCCTTCCTTTTCCCTCTGCTCCTCTTTGTGTCCTACTGTCCACTCTCATCCCTCCTGCCTCCATGTTTCCTTCAGTCTCTAATAGCAGCTAATTTTTATTGATCCCTTCATGTACGCTTCATTTTAAAAACTGAGATATAATTGACATACAACATTTCGTAAGATGAAGGTGTACAACATGTTGATTTGATACATGTATATATTGCGATATGAGTGTCACCATAGCATGGGCTCACCCCTGTCTCACATCACCTAATTATCATTTCTTTTTTTGTAGTGAGAACATTTAGGATCTACTCTCTTAGCAACTCTGAAGTTTATAATACAGAATTGTTGATGATAATCACTATGCTGTGCCTTAGATCTCCAGATCTTATTCATCTTCTGGTTCATGTAACCCTCACTACAACTCTACAGATGCAAAGGCTGTGAGCATTCCCATTTTACAGGTAGGAAAACTGAAGCTTGGAGAAGTAAAGCAACCTGTTGTAAGCCTACGGAGCTAATTATTGGGGGAATGGATGGTAGCCTGATTCCAGGTGCAGTACCCTTAATACTACGTAGGAAGAGTACACGGGCAGTGCCTGGCATAGAGTGGGTTCTTTGTACATGCAGAATAGCTCAGGTCATGTGGATCCAAAAAGGAAAGGCTCTGCCTGGGCCCAGACTAAGCTCCCTGATTTGCTTCCCAAAGGCTTCCTAGCTGGGGACAGGTAGATTTTGAATAGCCTGTTGGAATATGTTGGGGAGAGATGCACATGCTACCATCCTTTCTGTGTGTCAAACTCCCCAGGCACGTCCTGCTCATAGCCTTTGCATTTGCTGTTCCCTCTGCCTGGATTGCTCTCCCTCCAGATATCCTCATGGCTCTCTCCCTTATCTCCCTTGTGCCTTTGCTCAGATATCACCTTCACACCCAGACCTTTACCCAATAAAGAATGTTACTCCTTCCCTACCCTTCATACATTCTTTTCCTGATGATTTTTTTCCATAGGGCTTATCACCATCTGACAACAGTTTGCAAAGTGTAGTCTTGCAGAACCCTAAGGTGTGGTATCCCTGAGATTCTTTCAGGGGGTCGTTGTGGTCAAAACTATTTTCATACTAATTTTTAGGATATTAGGATACCCTAATTTACTAGGTTATTATTTGTTTTCTTCACTGTGCTAATCTATGCACTGATGGTACAAAAGCAATGGTAACAATTGTAACATTTTAGCATGGATCTTGATGGTAACATCTTAGCATGCATCCAGGCAGCAACACCAACCTGTGCTAGGAATTGTTATATTGTCGTTGCACACTAATGGTTAAAAAACCCAACGAAAGCCAGTTTTGCTTTATCGTGACCTTGATGAAGCAATCCTTGGTGGCGCAGTGATTAAGAATCCACCTGCCAATGCAGGGGACACAGGTTTGAGCCCTGGTCCGGGAAGATCCCACATGCCGCAGAGCAACTAAGCCCGTGCGCCACAACTACTGAGCCTGCGCTCTAGAACTTGTGAGCCACAGCTACTGAGCCCATGTGCCACAACTACTGAAGCCCACATGCCTAGAGCCTGTGCTCCGCAACAAGAGAAGCCATCGCAATGAGAAGCCCATGCACCGCAACGAAGAGTAGTCCCCCCGCTCGCTGCAACTAGAGAAAGCTTGTGCACAGCGACGAAGACCCAATGCAGCCAAAAATAAATAAATTTATATAAAAATTTCATTTGATTAAATCACAACTCTTGAGTGCATGTCTTTATTTTGCTCCGATTTTAACTGGAGTATTCTTTTCTTTTAGAGACAATTTTTTAGAGCAGTTTAAGTTCATAGCAAAATTAAGCAGAAGGTACAGAGATTTCCCATACACATCCTGCCCCTACTTGTGCACAGCCTTCCTAGTTCTCAAAGTCCCCACCAAAGTAGTGCGTTTGTTACAACTGATGAGCCTACATTGACAGCTCATTATCACCCAAAGTCCACTGTTTACATTAGAGTTCGCTCTTAGTGTTGTATGTTCTAAGGGTTTGGAAAAATGTATAATGGCCTGTATCCATCTATACTATCATACAGAGTAGTTTCACTGCCCTAGAACTCCTCTGTGTTCCATCTATTCATCCCTTCCTTTCCCCTAATCCTTGCCAACCACTGAGCTTTTTACCGACTCTGTAGTTTTGCCTTTTCCCCAGTGTCATATAATTGGAATCCTATAGTATGTAGCCTTTTCAGATCGGCTTCTTTTACTTAGTAATATGCATTTAAGATTCCTCCATGTCTTTTCATAGCTTGAAAGCTCATTTCTTTGTAACTTTGAACACTGTTCCGTTGCCTGGATGTTCCACAGTTTATTTATCTATTCACCTACTCAAGGACGTCTTGGTTGCTTTCAGGTTTTGGTAATTATGAATAAAACTGCTATAAACATCCATGTGTAGGTTTTGCGTGGACATAAGTTTTCTACTCCTTTGGGCAAATAGCATGGAGTGAGATTACTGGACCATACAGGAAAAGTATGTTTAGTTTTGTAAGAAATTGTGAAAACGTCTTCCAAAGTGGCTGTACCAGTTCATGTCTTTTTAATAACCAGTACGATGAAATGAAAAGTATGCATAAAGCATTTTTGTTTCATGTTGAAGTACCGTGGTAGCTGTTCCCAGGAAAAAAACACTTGTGTGATTATTTGAACTGCAAGCTGAACAAGCCACTTTTTTCATGGAATACCATTTTTAGACAAACCTCAGTTATTCCAACATGGGTATTTGACAGACATTTTCACAAAAATGAAAGAAATGGGTCTGTCACTTCAAGGAAAACAGCTGATGGTATTTGTTGTCAATGATAAAATTTGGACTTTTAAGTGAAAATTAGAATTTTGAAAAACGTATATTTACTACTGTAATCTTGACGGCTTGCCAACACTTAAAGACTTTTCTGATGAGATCAGTGGTCATATTAACAAATATTACTTTTGGATATTGAATAATGAAATGTGTTAATATTTGGATGATCTGTGTAATTCAGGAACTAATCTTTTTCAGATGACTAGTGAATGATGTTTAAAAAGATGCACTCAATAGATTTTAATGTTAATAGAATACTAAAGGTTCACTGACAGTTTCAGATTCCACTGTGCAACTGTCTTTAAAACGTGTCAAGTTTTGGTGTAGTCTCAGAGAATAGCCACGATAACTGAAAAAGCTGATTAAAATATTCCTGTCTTTTCCAACCACCTGTCTGGGTGTTTTGTTTAGAGACTCCTTATTTAATATATATTGTTGAGTCATTGACGTTGAATTCACAGCCAACAGCACTGTAACTCATGCCTGAATGAAGCTTATCTAACACATGGATTTTTTCCATGAGGCACAGCACAGTCTTCCTGTGCTAAAGAACATCAGACAGCACTTCAGCACTGTGTCTGGGGTCACTTCAAACAGCAGAATCAACAAAAAGCACAAAAATGGGGAAAATGCAGCATTAAACAGACCGTGGAAAGGACATTTTTTACAGAATGACACCTGAAACAAGAAGGTAGAGCGTTGCCTTGTTTGACCTTAGCTGGAAACTTGACCTTAGCATATCAACCAGTTCAAATTTTTTACCATGCTGAGCATGTCTGCTAATGGCCCCAAAAGTGCCATGGGTATCTATTTTGGGGTCACAGATAAATTTTAGCAAGTAGGTGAATTTGCAAATATGGAATCCTCACATAAGGAGGATCAACTGTATGAGAATCTTGCTTTCTTTTTATTAAGCTAGTCATTAAACAATTTGTAAAAGTGTAAAACATTACCACTCTTCTAATAATTTTTTTCTTGTTTTGGAAAATATAGCTATTTTCATAAAAATCTATTTATGTTAACATGTAATGAATTTATTATTATGCTAAAATGAATAAACAAATATTGAAATACTTTCTCAGATTTATTTCCAATAAAGATTAATAGGTATAACTTATACAGACAAAAACTCTTTCGAGTCCTCCATCATCATTTTTTTCCCCTCCGTGATTTTTTTTAACCAACAGACACAGTTTCTTAGAATAGTTTTAGATTTACAGAAAGATTGAAAAGATAGTGCAGAGTCCCCATATCCCTTCACCTCCCCCCAAAATTTCCCCTATTATTATTCCCCTATTATTAATATCTTCCATTAGTAGACACACTTGTTACAATTAATGAGCCAATATTGATACATTAGTATTAAAGTCTTTAATAGTATTAAATTCTAATAAATTTTTATTAAAGTAAAGATACATTAGTATTAAACCCTATTCAGATTCCCTCAGTTTTCTCCTAATATCCTTTTTCTGTTCCAGGAACACATGCAGGACCCCATATTACCCTAGACATCATGTCTCCTTAGGCTCTTCTTTACTTGTTTTAGACTTTCCTTGTTTTTATGACTTGACAGTTTTGAGGAGTACTGGTTAGACATATTGCAGGATGCCCCTTATTGGAATTTGCGTGACTTAAAAAAAAATCATGATTAGACTGGGGTTGTGAGTTTTGGGGGATCCTCCTTAATTTTAAGAGTGTAAAGTGGTTTCAAGACCCAATAGTTTGAGAACCACTGATGTTTCTTCTTCTTATTTTGTGTGAAAGAGCAAGGGGTGCTCTGTCTTCCAGCCTCTAGCACAGCTTGAAGCATAGTGGGTGGATGAACGATAAATATGTGTGGAGTGAATAACTGTATGAACCAGGGCCTCAGGGGCAGCTCAAGGCTCAGAAAAGGATGCAGAATCATCTGTGCACAGCTGGTGACTGAAAGAGAGGGAGTGTGAAGGTTTCAGGGAGGAGTTGCAGGTGTGGCCCAGGAGAACCTGACATCTAGGGCAGGGGTTCGACTTCAGCCAGACATTGAAATCATTTGAGGAGCATTAAAATATGCCTGAGCCCCTCGCCCAGGGAAGCTGACGAGATTGGTCTGGGATGCCACCTGAGTATCAGAATTTTTAAAGGCTCCCCTGGTGATTCTAAGGTACAGCTAAGTTTGAGAACTGCTTATCTAGAAGGTATTGTGTCAAGAAGGAGAGTGGGGGCTGTACGCACAAAGAATTGGAATTGGGGTGACTGCTCCCCGGCTGTGTGACCTTGGTCAAGTTACTGAACCTCTCTGAGAGCCTGTGTCATCATCTGCAAATGAGGGTAATGATAGCTACTGCATAGGGGTGGGTAGATTAAATATGAGTAAAAGAGCCTGCCTAGACTAGGAAGTTGCCGTCAACAACTGCTCAATAACAATAATAGTAGCAAACATGTATTGGGTTTTTATCACATGCCGTGCTCTGTGCTCAGCTCTTAAACATAGCAATTACTTTTCAGGAGAGGTAGGAGATATTGGAAACAGCCAAGTCAGTGCCATTTGGGAAGAAAAGCAAAATCAACATTGCCCGGTGTATCCTAAAGAGTGCAAAGAATAATATTAATTACAATACTAACAGCAGTGATTTGCCTCCCACTTGCACAGTGCTTCACGCTGCAGGGAGGATTTCCATGCTCACGCACTTCAATTTTCTCAGCTTTAATTTTCTGTGGGGTCGGCTGAGTCATCTCCGTTGTTTAAACGAGGAGACCAGGCACAGAGAGGGAGAGGGGCTGGCTCAAGCTCACACAGCGGCCAAGTGGCCAAGGATGGAATGTGCGCCCCGAGGGAGAAGAGGGGCAGCCGAGCCCACGCAGAGGCTGCGCTCACTCGGACGCTTACGCCCGCGCCATCCCCAGACCTCCGCTGAGGATGCGGGCTTGGGCCCAGTGGTGCCAGGGCCTGGTCCCCGCGCTCTCCAGGGATGTTCTGGCCTCGGGAGGGCTCAGGAGGCGGCGGGAGGCTGGGGCTCGGAGGCGCGGCTCTGAGCTGGGGGGCGGGGGCTAGACGAGAGAGAGGCCAACCACCCCGCCTACCCCAGGATCCCCTCCCTCCCCAAACAGGCAGCGCCCTTTCTCCCAAGCTGCAGCTGAGCCAGGGCTGGGCGCGGGGGAGGCTGGGGGCATCCCGGAGGGGATCCCGCCCCCGCCCCCCACCTCCAGCGACCCGGGGCCCCCACACCCACGTGAACGCAGGGCTGGCGCCGATCCCACTCGCTGCACAGCGCGTCGCGGCTCAGCGCGGGTACCTCGGCCTTTTGGTCCTGGAGCCGGCGCTGCGCGGTCTCTGGCGGTTCCCCCCTGCCCTGGCCGGGCGCTTCTCTGGGCTCCGGCTTCTGCCTCCCGGCGCAGCGCGTAGGCGGACACGCGGGCAGGCCGCCCCCGCAGCTCCTGGCCCTGGTGAGTGGGAACACCACGGCTCCTCGAGGGCGGGGGCTCTGAGGTTCGGGGCAGGCGGGATCCGAGGCCGGCTTGGCCTACCCTGGGGTCGGGCGGGTGGGGCGCCCCCTGCGCCCACGTTCCCATCTCTCGGCTGCTCTTTGTCTCAGCTGCTCCCTGACTCTTAGAGTCGTAGCCTCCGCTCATCTCCCCGTAGCCCTGATCAGTTTCCTATCGCCTTAGTTACCCCAGATTCTCCCTGCCCGTCTCCCTTCTCATCCTGTCCCTCTATCCCTGGCCTCTACTGGTGGTCAGGTTTCCATCTCCGCCTGATGCCTGGTCCCTTTCCAGGGCTTGGTTCCCTTCCCTATCTGGGGCTAATTCCTCCAACTCCGGAGGGACCTGGTTGTGACAGACTTTGGCCATCGCTGCGGGGGGCGGGGGGCTGGGTCCGAAGTTGTGTGTGGGGTGGTGATGGTGTGTGTGTTTGTGTGTGTGTGAGAGACTGAATTTATGAGTAGGGTTGCCTTCCCAAAGAGGTGGGTGGGCCTGAATGTTTAAATGTAGGAAGGAATTTGGGTGTCTGAAGTTTTGTGTCCCAAGTTGTGCGTGTGTGTAGGAATGGCATTTCTGCAAATGCCATATGGAATTTCATTTACAAGGGGTGTTGTGCAAGGACGTGAAGGTGTGTATGTATGGGGTTGTGTGTCTGAGGAGGGGTGTGGGGTTTTGTGTCTGACGGCATTCATGAATGTGTCAGGTGTGTGTGTGTTTGTGTGTGTAGGAATTGTATGACTGATGCTGCATGAATGGAGTTGCATTTCTTTTTTTTTTAAAATTGAAGTATAGTTGATGTACAATATTATATAAGTTACAGGTGTGCAACATAGTGATTCACAGTTTTTAAAGGTTGTACTCCATTTATGGTTATTATAAAATATTGGCTGTATCCCCTGTGTTGTACAATATATTCTTATAGCTTATATATTATAGCAATATAGCTTATTTTATACATAACAGTTTGTACCTCTTAACCCCCTACCCCTAAGTTGCCCCTCCCCCCTTCCCTCTCCCCACTGGCAGCCACTAGTTTGTCCTCTATACCTGTGAGTTTGTTTCTTTTTTGTTATATTCACTAGTTTGTTGTATTTTCTAGATCCTACGTATAAGTGATATCATACAGTGTTTGTCTTTCTCTGTCTGACTTATTTCACTTAGCATAATACTTGGAGTTGCCTTTCTGAAAGTGTGTGGGTTGTATGTTGAACAGTTCTGTGTGTGTGAAACTGTGTGTCTGTGCAGTTGTGTATATGTCCGTTGTACACAACAGGTGTGTGAGGTTGTGTGTTCAAGTGTGTGTATGTGGTGTGTGATGTATGTGGTTTCCTCCTTGTCTTTCCCTCCCTTCACTCACTCCTCAGGCTAGCAGAGTATTGAGATAAAACGTATGGAAAGCATCCTTGTTTGCCCACTGTAGGTTGCTTCTGCTTTAGAATGTAGGAGTTCCTTCCTTTTTGCCCCTGGCTCTGAGAGATGCCCCTCTCATCACATCTAAGAGTCTGGAGGTTGTGAGAACCGGGTGGGGGACCCGTCCTTGAATCCCTGAAGGTCCTGGAACACTAGAAGGGCCGTTTCCTGAGTAGGAAGCCTAAGAAGCAGGGCCAAGAGAAGGCCTAGGACCAGGAGAGACTAGAAAAGAGAGAACCCAGGGTGAGGGGAGAAGGCCCCCTGGGGTCCAAGAGAGACTGAGAAGGGGCCAAGTGGAGGCCAAGGTCCTGGGAAAACAAGTTCAAGTTAAGCATTGCTTAGCAAGTAATGCAGTCAGGACTGAGCAATGTTGATGGGAAGACCCTCTCCCTTGTCAGCATTTTTCTCAGTCCTCAGTCATGTGTCTGTTGGATTTCTGCTTTTTCTTAACCTTGGTTGTCATCTACTTCATGCTCACTAGGTGCTGTTCTAAGTGTCGCGTGAATTGGGCCATCAAAGCCACACAGAAAGTGACCAGTTCCTGAAAGGTGGAGTGGGATTTGAAACAAAGAGCTCATGTACGCTCTTCCTCTAGGCCAGGGATCTCCAAAATTTTTCAGTAAAGGGCCAGAGAGATTGTATGGAGACCCATAAAATCTCTGTTCCGACAGCTCAGCTCAGCACTTGTAGCACAAAAGTAGCTGTAGACGGTACATAAAGAATGAGTATGGCTATGTGCCTATAAAACTTTACTTACAAAAACAAGCAGCGGGCCAGAATTGGTCCTTGGACTATGGCTTGTACATCTCTGCTCTGTACCATGTTTTGTAAGGGAGAGATAGGAAATAGACAAAACTAGCTCTGGAGTTTTTTGTGACTAGTTTGGATCTCAGCTGGATACACAGACGAAGAATATTGAAATCAGACCCCTATCTTACACCACTCACAAAAATTAAGTTGAAGTGGATACAAGTCATAAACGTAAGGCCTGACATTGTAAAACTGCTAGAGGAAAATGTAAGGTAGAAGCTGCTCAACTTTGGTCATAGCACTGATTTTTCTTTTTTTTTTTTTGATATGACACCAAAAGCACAAACAACAGAAGCAAAAATCAAGTGTGACTACATCAAACTTAAAAACTTCTGCACAGCAAAAGAAACAACAAAATGAAAAGGCAACCTACAGAATGGGAGAACAATTTTGCAGACCATATATTGGATAAGGGGTTAATATCCAAAATATATAAAGATCTCATACAACTCAATAACAAAAATCATCAACAATCTGATTGAAAAATGGGCAGAGGAACTAAATAGTCATTTTTCCAAAGAAGTTGTCCACGTGGCCAAGAGCTGCAGAGGATTGTTCAGTGGGAGCTGTGGCCTTAGGTAGAGGAATACAGTCAATGCCAAACAGGGGCCTGGCAGGGGGAGCTGAGAGAATGCTCCACCTACATCTCCTCCCACCTTCCATTCTCCTGCTGTTTTCCACTGGCCAGACTGAAAGCGCAAGGGAGCCCGGGCAATGCCAACTGTAGTGGTCAGCCTTTTGCCTGGGGATGAATCTATAGGGATAACAGAATTGCCAGTATGCCTACAAGAGGGGTGCTGCCACTTTTTGCTGTGAGATCAGTATAGGTAAGCCTGCTTATCTTTCTGCAATAGGAGGTGCCCAGGGCCCACGAGACTTTTAGGGACACCCATGCAAACGTTTTCGCTTCTTTTGAAATCAGAATAAAGAATTTAACTTTCAAGTCAAAGAAAACGTTTTAATATGTAATATTACTGTTCTCATCTAAAAAATGGGGGTGAAATTTACACAACAGAAAACCAACCATTTTCAAGTGGCATTCAGTGGCATTCAGTTCATTTGCAACATTGTACAACAATCCCCTTGATCTAGTTCCAAAATAATACATTCCTTTTTATACCAATTTGGCATACCACATTATACCAAATATAATTTTAATATATATCTTAATGGAGGAAAGGGCCATGAAGGCAAATTTTCCTCAGACTCATGAAGGCAAATGTTCCTCACAATTTCCAAGCTGCCCTATACATGGAAGGTGTTTAGTTGGTAAAAGGATAGGCAAGTTTTATTTCTTATATGCATTTTATTTAACGTGTATTAAGATATAATAAGCATTTCAAGTAATGATCTAAAGTTCCCAGTTTGGATTACAATTATTCAGGTAAATAAGATGACACGGATATGGCTGAATGTAAAGAGTCTGAAGTTTGGGAAACAGGGCCTGGCACCCCAGAGTGACTCTGAACATCACATTTTTCTTCAAAAATGGATCCTGAGGGGCTTCCCTGGTGGCGCAGTGGTTGAGAGTCCGCCTGCCAATGCAGGGGACATGGGTTCGTGTCCTGGTCCGGGAAGATCCCACATGCCGCGGAGCAGCTGGGCCCGTGAGCCATGGCCGCTGAGCCTGCGCGTCCGGAGCCTGTGCTCCGCAACGGGAGAGGCCACAGCAGTGAGAGGCCCGCGTGCCGCAAAAAAAAAAAAAAAAAAAAAAGGATCCTGAGGAGGTGCTGGGATCAAGAATGATCCCCATTTCCATCCCATGGGACTCTCCCTCTCCCTGTTGCTCACTTGGGCATTCACACAGAGCAGCTGCATTTATTGGGCACGCACTGTTTGCCGGACACCTGCTGATTCTGTCGTTGTGGAAAGCCCATTTGGTGGCATCTCCAGGCTAGACGCCAAGCTGTATTAACTTGGGGGGCTAACCACAGAGGGCCTTGTTTAAGGCTCTGAGTGAAGCTGATGCTCAGCGAAGGTTTGTTAGTCTGGTTTGTGAGCTGCGTCAGCTCTCAATTACTTGTGATGATCTCGTGAGATAAGGAGGGGTCTGGAGTTAGAGAATGGCAAAAACGTCCATTATATTGTGACCTACTCCTCTGTCTCTTCCCAGCCATGCCTGGGAGTGATTCTGGAGACCCTGATCTTTTTCTGCCAGGACATGACCCTTGAACTCCTGGCAGTGTTCTCAGGTGGCCCAGCGCAGGCACATCCCGACAGACCGACGCCGCCCCTCCCCTGCTCTTTGGACTCTCTCTGAGTTCATCACCAGCTTCTTCCACCTTTCCCCTCTTCCCACATCCACCTTCTGTCCGGCCCCTCACCAGGCCCGGGCCCCTTTGTACCCCGCAGGTAGACGATGAGCAGCCATGGCAACAGCTTGTTTCTGCGGGAGAGTGGCCAGCGGCTGGGCCGGGTGGGCTTGCTGCAGCGGCTGCTGGACAGCCTGCAGCAGAGAGCGCTGAGAACGCGCTTGCGCCTGCAGACCATGACGCGCGAGCACGTGCTGCGCTTCCTGCGCCGGAATGCCTTCATCTTGCTGACCGTCAGCGCCGTGGTCATTGGTGAGTCGTCTGGGAGGGGCGGGCTCTGCCCCTGGAGGGCGAGGACTTGAGGGAAGTTCCCCGCACAGCATATTTCTTCCCTCCACTTACTTCTTCTCACCTGCACAGGTGCACACGTCCACCATTCCCCCTCCCCAGGACGCGCTCACACAAATAGGTATACACTCTTGCAAACACATCTGTGGGTACACACAACGTCTCATCTATAGGCATGTGTATATACGGGCATAAGTGTACACCATACAAACGCACACTTTCTGCCTACGAACACACGCAAACATGAACACGTTTTTATGCATGCACAAAACATACAGGTGCAAAAAAGTAAACACACTTGCACACATATACTAGAACTTATAAACACGTTCACATACACATGCATTCCTCTGCACACACAATGGCACACTTAAGAGCTTGAATACATGTGTACCCCCATGCTTGAAAACAGTAACATACACACACAAGTCACACCTGTATACACACATAGGAAAAACATGTGCATCTCATATACATGGACCCTCATATACAGTCACAGATACATGTGCACAAGTGAGTGCACTATCACATATGTGTGCATATGTATACATGAATGTGCACAGACATTTACACACATATCAACATAGTAACACATAAATTCATACATTCCACAATGTACACACAAACACGCACACTCATAGAATGTTTCTCTCTTTCTTTCACCTCTACCCACACACACGCCCTTCTTGGGATGGATGGATGGCCCCTGCTTGGGATTCAGTGACCAAATTCAACCCTACAGACCCCTCATTTTGGCCCTAGGGGTCAGCCTGGCCTTTGCCCTGCGCCCGTACCAGCTCAGCTATCGCCAGGTCAAGTACTTCTCTTTCCCTGGAGAGCTTCTCATGAGGATGCTGCAGATGCTGGTGCTGCCACTCATTGTCTCCAGTCTGGTCACAGGTGAGAGAGCCCAGGCCAGTGTTGGCCTCCAAGACCCATCCCAGAGTCCAAGCTCAAACCTGGAGCCACGGCTGTTCCAAGCATGGGACCACCTCCCCAACTCAGGAACTCAAACATGGAGCATGCACGTAGCTCTGAGTCTTTGGCCAAAGCCCTGATCCCAATCAGACCTGGGTTCCAGAACCCAGATGACCTGCAATACTTATCTCAGTTGCTTTCCTGTACTTTTCCTTGGAGGTAAAATACCAGCCTGAGAGGGGCTTAGTATCATCCAGAGATGAAAGAAAGGCTGTTGTGGGGCAACCAGGGAAGGTAGCTGGGATGTGGCATGGAAGGTAATGGGGTGGGACGTGGATGAAGGTGTTTGAGATACAGGTGACAGGATGGTGGGTGGAGGGGGGGTGGAAGTATGGATGGCCTATGCAGGGGTTGGCAAACTTTTTCTGTAAAGGGACAGGTAGAAAACATTTTCAGCTTCAAGGACCATGTGGTCTCTGTTGCAACCCTTCAATTCTGTTGTAGTGCAAAAGCAGCGAGCAGATTAGTTTGTAAACAAATGGGCATGGCAGTGTTCCAATAAAACTTTATTTACAAAACCAGGCAGCGGGCCAGATTTGGCCCATGGGTGGTTGATTGCCCATCTCCAGATTTGGGGATGGGTACGAAGATAAAGGGAAGGGAGAATGATTTCTTGGGTTGGGTTTCCTTAGAAGCAGAGACTGAGAAGGGGCTATTTGCACAAGTGATTTATTGAGGGGTAGCTCTCAAGAGAAACCTATGAGGAAGTGAGGTGAGCAGGATGGGATGGGGAAAGAAGCTAAGTAGAAATGTGGGTTCAGAAGAAGGTTGGCCTCTCAGCCTGATCCCACGGGGAGCTCTGGAGAATGTGCAACACTACAGAATTATTCTCCACAACTCTGCCACCGTCTAAATCAAAGGAGCTGGCCTTTTGAATCCCTGTACCAATCAGTCATTGGCTGTAGGTCTCCCATGGGGACTTTGTGGGTGAGTAAGCTCCTGTTCTGCTGAGGGCAGCCCTCAAGAGAAGGGGGCAGCATGAGCTGTTAGCAGCCAACAGGCTCAGCCGTGGAAGGATGGGTGTATCAGCATGATAAAGGGTGTCTTGATAGGGGACCAAAAGTATCTACCACAGATAGTGTATAGTGAGCTGGGTTGGAGGGAGGTGTGATTTTGGGGTGGATAGGAGGATGAAGAGAGCAATGCAGATGAGCTTATGGTGCAAAATAGGGGTGAATAGAGGACGGAGTGGGGGTTGAAAATGCTGGCTTGGAATAGAGGGAAGGTTAGTGAAGTGGTGCTTGGGATAAAGGATGGAGTGGAAGGTGTATTTGGAACATAGAATGGGAGTTGGAGGATGGCGATGTGGGGTGGGGCAAAGGGGGAGGGATGCTTGGTGGAATGGTTGTAGCAGTGTGGGGAGTGTGGAGCAAATGGATGGGAGAGTGGGTGGTGGGGTGCGGATGGGGCTGCTCGGGCTGCACCACCTGTCCTCCAGGTATGGCGTCCTTGGATAACAAGGCAACAGGGCGGATGGGGATGCGGGCAGCTGTATACTACATGGTGACCACTGTCATCGCGGTCTTCATCGGCATCCTCATGGTCACCATCATCCATCCTGGGAAGGGCTCCAAGGAGGGGCTGCACCGAGAGGGCCGGATCGAGACCGTTCCCACGGCTGATGCCTTCATGGACCTGGTCAGGTGACGTCCTTTCTAATTTTGATGGGAATTCCAGCCCTACATGTAACAACCTATACTCAAGGGGAGAGAAAGGGGACGGGCTAATCCAGCCTGGAAATGCAACACCCAAGCTGGGCCTAGTTTTTTTGGTACCTATTTTCTGTCCTGGAGCCTTGCATAAATCCTCTGAGAGCAGCTTACTCCTAGGGTATGATCTTTTGACCCGTAGGCTAGGGAGGCTATAGTTGCAGCATCTTGAGATGGGCTCAGGACAAATGGTATTTGCCTGGTGTTCCCAAGATCCATTGGAAGGTGAATGATTCTCTTAAAGTAGCAAGATTTTGCCTGCCAGAATCAAGGCTGGTCATAGTTCTACCCTAGTCACTGACTTGGGGGGAGCTTTCCGTGTTTTTTTTTTGGAGACATCACTGTGTGTGAATTGAAGTCCCTGAGGTGGCATAGGGTCGTACCAAAGGGCTCAGACAGGCCTGAATTTGAGGTCCACCTGTACCCCTTAGGAGTTGTGTGGCTTTGGGTAACTTACATAAGTTCTTTGTGCTTTGGTTTCTTTGTATGTAAAATGGGGACATCAATAACACTCACTTTTAGGATTATTGTGGTGTTTAAATCAGATCCCATAGGTAAGGCACTTAGATCGGTTTTCAGATGTTGGCTTCTATTATTATCGTTGCCATTGCAATTATTATTACTGTTATCAGTCTAGATTCTCTTCTAAGGTCTAACCACGTTCATTCATCTGATGTTTTTCTGCAGAAATATGTTTCCGCCCAACCTTGTGGAGGCCTGCTTCAAACAGGTCAGGGGGAAGTACATAGTCTGATCAAGGAGGTTTGGAGGGGTGGGGGAGCTCGCTGCTGAGTGAATGGTCCAGGAGTGAGGGATGGGAAGAAGGACCTGACAGAGCATTGCCCAGGGGCTTTTGGAAGAGTCTGAAAGAATGTGCTTTCTATCGGTGTGGTGATCAAGGCAAGGTTAGAGAGAAGGACTTAGGTCAAAGGCTGCCTGGGGATGGTAATGGAGGAGGAACCAAGGCTTCTGATCATAGACAGTTGAGGAGACAGACCCCAAAACCTGTCTGAGCATTGCCCAGGGAGCTTGTGAAAAATGCAGAATCTATACTCATTCTTCCATTCATTGGTTGTTCACTCCCTCATTAACCTGTTTATGCACTCAATTTACTATGCATTGGTCTATGGCCCAATATCTCCTTATTTCAGTTTAAGACGCAGTACAGCACGAGGTTGGTAACCAGGACCATTGTGAGGACAGATAATGGATCTGAGCTGGGCACCTCCATGCCTCCTTTATCCTCAATGGAGAACGGAAGCAGCCTCTTGGAAAATGTCACACGGGCCATAGGCACCTTGCAGGAGGTGCTGAGCTTTGAGGAGACTGTGCCTGTGCCTGGCTCAGCCAATGGCATCAACGCCCTGGGCCTTGTGGTCTTCTCAGTGGCCTTTGGGCTGGTCATCGGTGGCATGAAACACAAGGGCCGAGTCCTGCGGGATTTCTTCGACAGCCTCAATGAGGCTATTATGAGGCTGGTGGGCATCATTATCTGGTGAGTGCTGGGCTGTGACAAGGGCGGGGTGGTGGTGGTGGCACACAGAAGGGTGTTGTCAGGGCTGGGAAGTCAGGCTGTGGGGCAGCTCCTGAAGCGGTTGTTGGGACCACTTGGCCAAAGTCATTTATATATGCATTGGTTAATTCACACCCTCACTCATTCACTTACTCATTCATTCATACCTTTGTGCAATGATTTATTCACTCATGCACTCCCTTGTTCCTCTATTTATTCACTCATTTATTCATTTGTACTCAAGCGTCTGTGCATTGTTCATTCACTCCATCATTTATCTATCTTCTCATTCTTCTATGGATTGGCCAAATTATCCATTCATTTATTTATTTATCTGCATTCTTCCATGAATTGGTTCATTCATTTTCCCATTCATTTATTCATTTTTCTTTGCATTGGTTAAGTCACTCATTCATTCACTCATAAATTCATTCACAAACTCATCCACGCATTAGTTAATTCTTTGATTGATTGATTGATTGATTGACTCACCAAGTCATCTATTCATTTGGACTCATTCTTTGACTCGTTCATCTCTACATTTGTTATTCTCTCATTCACTCAATCAAATATTCCTTGCATTCATTCATCCATTTGCTTAATCCACTCATTCATTCACTCACCCATCATGTCTCATTTGCTCATTTTCTCACTCATTTATCCACTCACTGATTATTCCTTAATTGACACATTCATTCATTCATTCTTTAAATCCCTTCATTCTTTCAGCAGACATTTTCCCAGGCTGACTTTATTTTGAACTCTAGAATACAGAGATACATTGAATTCAGTCCTTGTCCTCAAAGAGCTTTCAAAGTCTTGGAGGAGACAGGCACATATTAGATAAATATAATACAAGATGGAAGGTTCTAGAGTCAAGAGACATTACAAAAGTATAGATAAGTAAGCAGCCAATGAGGGATATGAAGTGAACTCTGTCTGGGAAGGTGAGGAGGAAGTCATGGAGACGTCCACCTTTTAGTTGGGTCTTGAAAGGTGAGTGGGAATCCAACAGGACAGGAAGAAAGGAGAGGCACTTCAAGCAGAGGGAATAGAACATGCAAAGCTCGAAAGAACCTGAGTTGTTTGGAGAATGGTAAGGAGTTCAAGAAGGTGGGAGCCTACCTAGGGAGTGCTGGTGGAAGATGTTAACGAGGCTGTCTTCCCAAATTGGGGAAGACTTTGTACATCATCCCAAATAATTTGAAAGTTGGGTGGGGGGCTAGAGGCTAAGTTGAGAGCTTGGAAAAGCAGCTGAGGGGATTGGGAGGGAAAGCTTATCAAGGACGAGCAAGAAGATTGAAAAGGAATATTGAAAGCTCAACTGAATTGGGCACCATGAGTCTATAGTGATGTCCTTGGCACGTCTGGGAAAATATCCATATTGCCAGGTAGCCAAGTATAGGAGGAAAGAAGTCATGTACAGTTGATCCAGAGTTGAGGAATTTTGCAGAGTGTGAGAAAGTAAGGATGGAGGTGAGGGATTTGAGAAAGGAGTTAAGAGGTTATTCACAGAGGTAGGTCTGGAGTTGGAGACAAGTCAGCAACCACCCACCAGGGCTAACCTCGAGCCCAGCTTGGGGAATACGATGTGGCTGGAGGAGTCCCCTGTCTCCTCATTCCCACAACCTCAGCTTGCGTCTCATCATTTCTGACCTAAGCTGTTGAACCACCTCCCCAAGCGGTCCTCACCTCCTCCAGTACATCCCCCATGACAATGACCAAGTGTAGACTTCAATTTCTAAAGAGACAGAAATAACAAAGGAAGTCTGGTGATGGGTGAATTATGGCATCACTGGCAGAAACTCACAAAACTAAGCAATGGGCTGTTTTGAGTGGAAAACAGGTGAGCCCCCTATGAACTTGCTTCATCTGTCTTCTCTACTCTTCTTTTCACTCACTGCTCCAGCTATACTGGTCTTCTTTCTGCTCCTCCAGTACTTCTAGTCTTTGAACTGTGCCTGCAATGCTTTCCCCTCAAATATGCATGTTTCCTTTTCATCATTCAGGTATCAGCATAAATGTCACCTCTTCAGAGAAGCCCTCCCTGACCACTCATTCTTACAGCCCCACTCACTGATTCTCTTTTGTAGTTATCACCACCTGAAGTTTTTTTTTTTTTTTTTTTTTTGCGGTACGCGGGCCTCTCACTGTTTTGGCCTCTCCTGTTGCGGAGCACAGGCTCCAGACGCGCAGGCTCAGCGGCCATGGCTCACGGGCCCAGCCGCTATGCGGCATGTGGGATCTTCCCAGACCAGGGCACAAACCCGTGTCCCCTGCCTTGGCAGGCGGACTCTCAACCACTGCGCCACCAGAGAAGCCCTACCTGAAGTTTTTAATGACATATTTCTCTGTGTATTGCATAGTTCCCCCATTAGGATGTAAGCACCATGAGGGCAGGGACCATGTGACTGGAACATAGTAGGTGCTCAATGGATATTTGTTGAGTGAACGAACAGGTAATTTAATAAGACAGGCTGTTTATAATTAATATTTTATTGGAGTGAAGTTGATTTACAATGTTGTGTTAGCTTCTGCTCTATAGCAAAGTGAGTCAGTTATATATACATACATATATCCACTCCTTTTCAGATTTTATTCCATATAAGTCATTATAGAAGATTGAATAGAGTTCCCTGTGCTATACAGTAGGTTCTTCTTAGTTATCTATTTTATATATAGTAGTGTGTATATGTTAATCTCAATCTCCCAGTTTATCCCTCCCCCACCTTTCCCCCTTGGTATCCATAAGTTTGTTTTCTACAGCTGTGACTCAATTTCTGTTTTGTAAATAGGTTCATTTGTACAATTGTTTTTTACATTCCACATATAAGCAATATTGTATAATATTTAAGACAGGTTGTTTAAGAGGTCTGTGGGAAATCCAGGTGAAATAACTTAGGGCTGGTGAATGAGTGAGAATATGTACTTATAGGAAAGAGAATAGGGGCATACAGGTTATAAATGTAGAGCAAAGAGTTGGGGGAAGTGAATAAGGGAAGTTAGAAGGCCAGAGATAGGGAGTGTCCGGGCAATGTCTAGGGAAAAAGCCCTGAGGACTGTGATTATCTGGGGGGGCTTGAATTGGGGGGTGGGTGAAGGAGAGACCTTAGAAGAATGTATATGTTGGAGCTGTAGGAACTCTTCTGCTCTCTTTGGGCGAGCTGTGGGTAATCAGGAAGAAAAGGTGGGATTTATGTGTGGGACCCAGCCCCATTTGTTATTGTGCGGGGAAGGTTGGAGTGGAGTAGGGTGCTGTATGGTGTGTGTTGCCTGGCTCCAGGGTCTATGTTGGCAAAGCCTGGGGGATGCTAGCTCCAGGCTTGTAGGGGAGGTCATGAGGGAGGCCTGACAGGTGTCTGGCTTGGCCCAGGTATGCACCTGTGGGCATCCTGTTCCTGATTGCTGGCAAGATCCTAGAGATGGAAGACATGGCCGTCCTTGGGGGTCAGCTGGGCATGTACACCCTGACCGTCATCGTGGGTTTGTTCCTTCATGCCGGTGGCATCCTGCCTCTCATCTACTTCCTCATCACCCATCGGAATCCTTTCCCCTTCATTGGGGGAATACTGCAGGCCCTCATCACTGCCATGGGCACGTCTTCCAGGTATGGCCTTGCTCCTCACCACTGGTACCCTTCCTAGGTTCACTCTTTGCCTTTCACAGGCTCTCTTAGGAGTCCTGCCCTCTCTGCCACTACAGAACCTCATCTGGGTTGTATAGTAATGTCAGGTGCTCTTGAAGGTCTCCAGGTGGCTCAACACCTGGGCACTGATCTTTGTCCTGGGCTGGCTCTCCTAACCCCTTTCCCTCCTTTTCTGTTTCTCTATTTATTTCTTTATTTTTAAAATATTTATTTATTTGGCTGCACTGGATCTTAGTTGCAGCATGTAGGATCTTCGTTGCTGCGTGTGGGATCGTCATTGTAGCATGCGGGATCTTTTTAGTTGCGGCATGTGGGATTCAATTCCCTGGCTAGGGATCGAACCCAGGCCCCCTGCATCGGGAGCATGGAATCCTAGCCACTGGACCACCAGGGCTATGTGTTTCTCTATTTAATATGGAGGGAGAACCAGCTGCAAAGGGTCCAACATGCCTCATGATCTCAGTCATCTTCTACCTCATAGGGTCTCATCCCCCCTTGAGATGGCCTCTGGGAGCTCCCTTGGCTTCCTTCTTTTTTATGGTTTCAGGGTTTTCATAAAGAGCTCCCCTCTCCACCATCAATCAAATTCAAAACAATCTGAGATGTATCACTAGAGCCAACCAGATGGAAGAAAAGTATCATTTTTATTGCTTGTAACACCTATTGGAGAATGTGCCTTTGATCTGTGGCCAAGGAGGTTTGGTGATATAGTACCCCAGAATTAAACTCACCGGGTTGCCACAGGCATGGACACCCAAAGATCCCCTTTGTGGGTCCAGGATACAGATGCATGATACAGAGCTGACCAGGCAGAGCACATGTTTTATGGACCAGCTGATCCCAAGTGGGGAGAGAGAGACCTAGAAGGTTAGTGTAGCTGAGGTCACTCCGTGAATAAACATGGGAAGTGGGGAATAGGAGTCTTCTGTAATACCCCTCTCTTAGCCCTGAGGTGTGGGAGCTCAGAAGGCCCTTTGCCTCCTTTCTGGGAGTGGATAATTAGAGTGAATTGGTGACATGAACTAGTGTCTAGTAAGTAGCCCTCAGCTATTGGCTTTAGGTGGGTCAAGAGACCTTCAGCCTGGGGGACCTCATTGCTGTGTGCTCTCTGTGTCATGAGGAGTTCCCCTCCCCCACGCACAGTCATCAGCCTCTGAAATGTTAGACACCTGCCATCTTCCCCTTGCTCTAGCTCCCACTTTGCCTTCCAGTGTTCTCAGGGGGAGCCCTCCCTTGGCCCATTGCCACCACTTATTCTCAGCCGTTGGGGTTCTCTCTCCCAGCTCTGCGACACTGCCCATCACCTTCCGCTGTCTGGAGGAGGGCCTGGGTGTGGACCGCCGCATCACCAGGTTTGTGCTGCCTGTGGGGGCCACCGTCAACATGGATGGCACTGCCCTCTATGAGGCCCTGGCCGCCATCTTCATCGCTCAAGTCAACAACTACGAACTCAACCTGGGTCAGATCACAACTATCAGGTGAGTTGGCCTTGGGTGGGACCTGCCAACAGCTGAGACCTAAGAAGTCATTAGCTTGGCTGGGGGTGTTGGAGGGGAGGGGAGTCACAGCAAGAAGTAAAGGGAGCCTTTGGGTGTTAGAAGGGGGATGTGTTGAGGGACGCAGGAAAAAATAAGACATGGTTCCTGAACTCAGGGAGGATCCAGTCTAATGAAGGAAAAAGACACACTGATGAGGATGATGATGATGATGATGATGATGACGGTGTTGGTGATGGTGATGTAGATTACGGAGGTGATAGTGGTGATGATAGTGATGGGGGTGATAAGGGTGGTGATGGTGATAGTGGAGACGACGATGATGGCCAACATTTATAAAACACTTGCTATGTGTCATACACAGCGTTAAATATTTTACAGGCGTGGGCTCTTTGAATGACATCTCATGATGTCCTATGCATAGTTCCATTACTGCCCTTGCCAAATTAAAAAAAAAAGATTATCTGCTTATTATGGGTAACGTAAGAGTTTTGGGAATCCAGAGAAGGGTTATCTAACTCAGCTGATGCTGTATAGCTTTCTTTTTCTTTCCATTTTCTTAGCCTCTCCCTAAATAATTTCAACATCCAAACAGGTGACTCTTCCATCATCTTCTTTTCAAAGTTCGCTGACCTTTGGAATTCCAGCCACCTACCCATGGGGCCATGTCCTGGACTTTGCCTCTGCTTAGCCTGCTCTGACATCTCGAGTATGTGCATCATGGCCACAGTCTCCAATCTCTCCACCCTCTTACTTTACTTCCCCTACATATTTTCTTTAATTCCATGAACATTTTTGCTTCTTCAACTCCTCTCATTCCCTCCGTTATGGTTTCACTTTCCCTTTATGTGTTTTAGTTCAGTGCCTCTCAAACTTTTCTGTGCATACTAATCACTTGGGAGTCTTGTTCAAAAGCAGATTCTGATTCAGTGGGTCCGGGTTGGGGCTTGAGGTTCTGCATTTCTAACAAGTTCAGAGGTGATGCTGATGCTGCTGGTCTAGGGACCACACTTGAGCTTCCAGACCAGAGAGTATGGCTCTTCATTCTTTCATTTTCTTGAGAGCGTCTTTGACATCCTTACCCCTTAGTCTTTCCAAATCCTCAACATTGGGGATTCAATCAACCACTTTATCCGTTCCTATGTCAAGGTGTCTGAACCCAGCTAGAGAAAAATCTACCCACTGCGGTGATTACTGCAGTGACCACTACAAGACGACGCATTACCTTATCAGCTAAGTGTACTTCCACTCAGAAATCCCTTTATATCAGTGATTCAAAGTCTTGGCTACACGTTAGCATTGCCCAAGACCGCCTACTCCCTGAGGCTCTGACTTTGCTATGGTGGGGGTAGGGTATAGGCATTGGTATGTTTGTGAAAACTGCCCAGGTGATACTGCTGTGCATCCAGGGTAGATAACTACCCAGGTACATGGTGGCACCATTATCCATCCCTCACTCCAAACCTTCACTCTAGTTATCTTCCAGCTCCATTCTCCAATTTTCTTCTGCGTAAAAGATCATATTGCCTTATACCTCAGGGGTGTCACTGAGGTTACTGGATGTGAATGGACCCAACTTTCTGCCCCCACAACTCGGATTTATTGTGGTATGCATCCATCCATGCTTTCTCTCCCCTGATCTCAGTTTAAACATGGATCTGTCGCTCTATTCAAAACTCATTCCTCTACAGTTCCCCAAATCTCATCCCTCCTATCTTCTCGCTCTGTCAGCGATTCCATTGCTTACTTGCATTTTCAACTCCACTGCCTCTACTTGACCTTTCTCTATAGCATATGAAGGCATTCTGATGTCTCTTAGACCTAGACCTTAGACCTAGAATGCTAATGACCTCAGGGAAACTGGACTCCAGTGCCCATGCTCTTTATTGGAGCATCCTACCCTCCCTAACAGCTCTCTGCCCCTCTTGGCTACATAGGGATTGTGAATCAAGGCAGGTACCACAATGTCATGCAGTACAGTACAAAGCTGGCTTGGATGGAAACACTGGTAACTGGGGTCAGCAGCAGGATGGAGTGCTCTCTCTTTTTATAGGGGTTCTGAGAGACCACTCTGCAGACAAGGAAAACAGGCTGAACTTGGGTCCCAATGGCTTAGGGACATTCAGGGATACAGCTTAAATCTGGGCGCTATGGCTCATAGCATCTTGAGGTCCTGTGAGATGTTGAGCCCATGTGAAGTCCCTTCTACTATGGGTAGAGGAAGTCCCAGCTACCTTGTTACCACACAACCCAGAGATCTTTGAGTCTTATACCTCTGAGGCCTCTGAGTCTTTCTTCAAACAATCTTCCTTGCCTTTACAACAGAAGGCTGTGGTATGAGAATCCTTTTCTAGGGGAAACCAAGGATGCAGTGAAGATGACATGAAGATAATTTCAAAGGAACACGTTTTGGTTTGTTTGTTTGTCTAGCTTAGGTTCCCAAACATTGCAGTGAGCACTTTTCACGGGAACTTTCACATTCTGGGGAGTAGAGAAGTCATCAAAAAGGGTAAGGACTTTTGAGGGGTGTTCTTAAATGGATCGGGGAACTGAGCATCACTTCTAGCTTCTAATCTATGCAAAGAGCTTGGTGGCAATGGCCAGCTTGAGACCCATCAGGTAATTGCTTCAGAATTTAGTGGAAGATTGTGATTGGATGGTTAGGGATTCCTAGTTTGGACTGAATCTAAACAAAGTTTGAGTTGGATTATTGGATCCAGGTGGAATTAGCTGGATCTTACCATTCCATTGAGAGCATGATGCCTGCCTCCCAAGGGCATGCACAGATCACTGTTTATGCCAGGGCCAGCACTCAGAAGAGATATTCTCTCTCACTTAGGATAATAGTAATAATGACCCTTCTTGGGGCCCTATTCCCAAAGCACTGTTCTATTTTACTGATCATAATAACCCCTCAAGGTAGGTATATGTCTGCCATTCTATAGATGAGGGAATATAGGCTCTGAGTTTATGTCCAAGGGTGTACAGCTGACAAATAAAATCTGCTGGACCCCAAAGTCCATTCCCTGTTCGTGAGCCCAAATGTTTTCTCAGTCACTGTTCTGTAAGTGATATCGTCTGTGTTAAGCATCTTGAGTAGCTCTATGTTCACGACTATAGAATTTGGGAAAGGACTTCAGAAGCCACCAGGCCGGGGGTGGGGGGCGTCAACCTCAGGGCCCTAACACCTGTCCCGGCAAGCCCAGTGGTTTTATAATTCTTCTTAGCACACCATGCTAGACATCCGAATTGATGCAGGAGCTAAAATCTAGCCTACTTGCGATCCAGTCTGACCCTCTACTTGATGGTGGATCACCGTCTCTTCATTTTCTATGTGTTTTACCTTTTAGTTTTCCAAAACCTTATATGGGTAAATGTCTAATTTTTAAATTCACTCAGCACCATAGACAATTTCTTCTTTTGACTCTAAATTTGGCCCACCTTCCGGAGTTCTGTTCCTGGCAGCTGGACCTCTCTATACTGACCTACCTACTTCTAGCATATGAGCACATGGGGAACTCAAGCTCCTGCTTTACGGCTGCTGCCCAGGTTGATTCTTCTGCCCTGTTCCAGTCCCCAGAAGCAACTGGTTAAATCCTTACTCTTGCATCTGCAATATGAATTGTTTAAAACCTCTGTCATTGGGTGGACGTCTAACCAGATCCCAACAAAGGACGAGGGAACATAACTGCATTGGCATTCAATGAAAGTTGCTTTGGATTTGCTCTTTATTTTTGGGAATTTGATTTAAGATGCCCTGGGAAACTGACCCCTTCCCTTCTTTCGTGTCTCTTCTGACACTGCCTCATCTCTCGCTTCCCTCCTCCTGCCTCGCTGTGTTCGCTCTCCACGTGCAGTATCACGGCTACAGCAGCCAGCATTGGGGCTGCTGGCATCCCCCAGGCAGGTCTGGTCACCATGGTCATTGTGCTCACCTCGGTCGGCCTGCCCACTGAAGATATCACGCTCATCATAGCTGTGGACTGGTTCCTGTAAGTGCTCTTCAGACTCTGGTACTATCTGTCCTCGAACCCACCACTCTCCCTGCAGCACTCCCAACACATGGGCTCTTATTCCAGCAAGGACAGAGTTCTAGAATTTTAGAATGAAAAGGTGGCCTGGGGGAATATCCCAAGCCATGTGGATCCCAAATTCTATAGAGGTAACCTTGGGAAGTAAGGCAGGGAGGAGGTAAGCAATGGGGTCTTTACCCATTATCCAGAAAAGCCCTGCTGTACCTGCTTTATGTAGAAGTCACCAAAAAGGTGATCCCTGGGGGCAGAGCTGACTTGCAAATTTAAAAACAAATTCCTCAACTTTAATTTTTTAATTAATTATTTATTTGTTTTTGGCCACGCTGTGTGGCTCAAGGGATCATAGTTCCCTGACCAGGGATTGAACCTGCACCTATGGCAGTAAAAGCGCCGAGTCCTAACCACTGGACCGCCAGGGAATTCCCTCAACTTTTAAAACTAGGAGGTTTACATATAAAAATCTGGACTTTTGTCCCCACTTGGGAGCTGTCCCCTGGATCTGAGTCTCATTTAGTTGGTCTTCAGTCTGGCCTTGTTTACTCACAATGGTTACCTTCCTCATCCTGTATGCTGTTCAGCTCGTAACCCCTAATTTTCTATATCAGGCGTTTACGTTTTATTAAAAAAAAGACTTGCCTTGCTAATAACAAATGTGAGCGTATCAGAGCTCGGTCCACCCTGTGTTAGACTGGAATGTGAACCCCAACTTTTAGGCACAAGGAGCTCCTGGCTGCTGCACCCTCTTCTCTGTGGAGCTCTTCAAACCTTGATTAATGGTGGCTTGTCTCTCCCTCCCCCCCGCCCCCGCCCCCTCCAGTGATCGACTTCGCACCGTGACCAATGTGCTGGGGGACTCTATTGGAGCAGCAGTCATTGAGCATTTGTCTCAGCGGGAGCTGGAGCTGCAGGAAGCTGAACTCACCCTCCCCAGCCTGGGGAAGCCCTACAAGTCTCTCATGGCACAAGAGAAGGGGGCGTCCAGGGGACGGGGAGGCAACGAGAGTGCCATGTGAGAGCCCCCAGCTCTGCCGCCTAGAGGAGGGAAGGGGGCTGGGGAGGGGGTTCCTGGGGAAGACCGCTGCATGAGTGACTGTGCACTGAACACACATGTTCTTTCCAGCGCGTCTGGGGGAAACTGAGATAAAAGAGCAGGGATGAAAGATGTCTAAGGGCTCTGTTTCTCTCTGGGCATATGCTGAGAATTTGTGGGAGGGTGATGGGCAAGGCAGGGGAGGAGATGTTTTCCCTGGGATTGGGGCTAAGGGGAGCTTCAGGTTCCACAAGGTGAGCGATCAGCTCATGTTCCTCGTTTTCTCAAGGACTGGGGGAACTCGAGAAGGTAAAGGAAAACTACTATTTCTCCTAATAAAACAATATCCATGGCCTCTGTGTCGGGAGTCCCTATGACCACCTTCGGGTTTGATGATTTGCCGGAAGGACTCACAGAACTCGAAAAAGCTCTGATGCTCACATTTATGGTTTATTGCAGTGAAAGGACAGAGGTTAAAATCAGCAAAGGCAAAAGGTGCAGGGGGCAGGGGCCAGGAGAGACCAGGTGCGAGCTTCCAGTTGTTGTGTCCCAGTGGAATTGCATGGACAGCACTTATTTCTCCCAGCAATTATGTGTGACAACACATATGAAATACTGCCAACCATGGAAGCCCACCTGAGCCTTGGTGTCCAGAGATTTTATCAGGGTCTGTCATGTAGGCATGGAGTTCCTGCTGACCTTCACAACTCACTCTTTTTTTTTTTTTTTTTTTTTGCGGTACACAGGCCTCTTACTGTTGTGGCCTCTCCTGTTGTGGAGCACAGGCTCCAGACGCACAGGCTCAGCGGCCATGGCTCACGGGCCCAGCCACTCCGTGGCATGTGGGATCTTCCCAGACCAGGGCACGAATCCGTGTCCCCTGCATCGGCAGGCAGACTCTCAACCACTGCGCCACCAGGGAAGCCCCACAACTCACTCTTTAGTCCCCCCAGAGGTCAAACTAATACAGCATTGCTAGGGTCCCAGGTAAACAAAAACAGGCATTCATCATCAGCTACACTGTCAACACAGACTACCTGGCATGGATTAAGGCCTCAGGTAAACAAAGACACTTTTATCAGGCAGGATATTCCAGGGGCTTAGAGGTCATCTTTCAGGAGGCAGTCTAGGGCCAGTCCTTTATTTGGGATGTGCAGGCTTTGAGCACCCTTTAACCTCTGAGTTAACCCTTTACTTCATACACCCCATGATTGGGAATAGGGGAAGCAGCTCCCATGGGGATGAGTAATTGGGACTTGTAGCCCTGACTCTTTACTTCTGGGACTAATTGGCCTGGACATCCCCATGCTGGTCTCAGGGGGCTCTGTGTCTCCTTACTCCACAAGGGTGGACGTTGGACTTTTAACGTTATTTTCTTACAGCCTAATGAACCAAGTGGGACGTTACATGAGACCTTACTAAAGGTGTGGGGAAAACACAAGTAAACAGAAGGTAACATGATTCTAGCTGCTATAGATATAACTCAACTCCATGATCCTTTTGTCCAAGAAACATGACATTAATTTTTTCTAAATCAAATTAAGCTTCGTTTGAGCACCTACCTCTCCCAAAGAGGGGAGGGAAATTAAAGCATGGGTATGTTTTGAGATGCTCCATCCTCCATTCCTTAGGATCCTAAGAGAACCCTTGAGCATAAGCAATTGAGAGAACTTGGGAGAAGAGCTCCAGGAATCTGTAATGTATTTTCAGTCACCATGGAGACAATTATGGTCAAAGTTTGGAAATAGTCCATGAAAAGGCAAAAGGCTCCTGCACTTATAAAACATCCTACTCTACATTTGACCATGGGTAACTTTTTTTGAGATCCCAGTCTCAAACCAGAATTTCAGCTTCTAGCCCCACCCACCCCATGGTCAGTGTTCTGTGTCCCCAGAGGGCTCCTCTGGAAGCAGGGTATATTAGTTTTCTAGGGTTAACATGACAAAGTACCACAGACTGGGTGGCTCAAACAACAGAAATTTATTTTTGTTTTGGAGGTTGGAAGTCTGAGATCAAGGTGCCAGGCGGGTTAGTTTCTTCTGAGGCCCCTCTCCTTGGCTTATAGATGGCCGTCTTCTCACTGTGTCTTCACATGGTCTTCTCCATGTGTGTGTCTGTGTCCTAATCTCCTCTTCTTATCAGGACACCAGTCAAATTGGAGTAGGGCCCACCTGAATGAACTCATTTTAACTTAACTACCTCTTTAAAGACCCTCTCTCCAAATACAGTCACATTCCAAGGTATGGGAGTTAGGACTTCAACATATGAATTTTGGGGGGACACAACTCAGGCTGTCACACAAGGTGTGACATACCATCAAGGGATGCATGACTTATCTCCTCCAATCCTTGGAACCTGCTCCAGCTCTATTTTCTTTATAAGTCTGGGTTTTAAAGAATAAAGGAGCAAGGGAAACATAGATCACTTTTTTGTTGGGGGGGATTGTGGCTTGGATTTGATTTTATCCCCTGGGACAAGAGAAATATAGATCATTTTTTGAGGGGAATTGTGGATTGGATTAGATAATCTTTTCATTCTTTCAATCCTTCATGCCAGCCAGAACAAGATAAATTTATCTCTGACCACAGAAGTTTTCTGTTGTAAAATATGTGACCTGCTTTCTGGGTTTATCCTGAAAAGAGAAGATGGATGTAACGTGGGGTGTGATCAAAGGCAGGCTGGAAGCTGCAAGCAAGAGATGGAAACTCATGAGGATGGAATAAAGCCTGTGACCAACTGTGTTGCTTCTGACCTCAGTGATGAGGGTTTTCTGCAGAACCCAGAGCCCTTTGTTATGGAGATAAACACACGCACTTGGCCCAAGAGGCAGAGAGATTCAAAGAGGATCTAGCAGAATGTAGAACAGTTGCAGCTCCATCTGTTGCTTCATGTCAGTGAGGCAAATCAATAGATCTTCAGTAGTGTGTGTGTGTGTGTGTGTGTGAGTGTGTGTATTTCCACAAATGGCAGCTGCTTCCTGTAACCCTCCAAATATTCCAAGAATCTTCCTTATCGTCTGTATTAGTTTCCTGTGGCTGCTGTTACACATTACCACAATGTGGGTGGCTTATAAGAACAGAAATTAATTTTCTTACCATTCAGGAGGCCAAAAATCCAAAGTCAAGGTATCAGTAGGGGTGCACGCCCTGTAAAGGCTTTAGGGGAGGATAATTCTTTGCCTCTTCCAGCTTCTGGTGGCTCCAGGAGTTCCTTGGCTTGTGGCCACATCACTCCAATTTCTGCCTTTACATCATAGGGCTTTCTCTTCTTTGTGTCTTCTCCTCTTCTGTATCTTATAAGGACAATTGTCATTGGATTTAGGGCACACCTAAGTAATCCATAATTATGTCATCTCAAGATCCTTAACTAATTGAAATTGGTGAAGACACTTTTTCTAAATAAGGTCACATTCACAGGTTCTGGGTAGGCATATCTTTTGTGGCGCGGCCAGTCAAACCACGGTATGGCTCAAGAAATGTAGCTCAGTCTATTTAAGACAAAGATTTTAGTGGTCCCAGGCAGTGGAGTTGTGAGTCAGGCAAGGGAAAACAGCCGTAAAGGATATGTTTATCAAGCCAGTTACCAGCATGGTCAACTGGTATTCCTGCTGGGGAACGACTGGAGCCAGTGTAATATATGTGCTTCAGACTTATCTCACCCAATAAGCAAGTGAGTTATACACCAGCTCCTGTCAGTCTGGTTAAGGAATGATTCCTGGGGCATTAATTCTCTGTGCATGTGGATAGGGAAGACTAGGAAAATTCTTCAGGCAAAAGATGCAGATGTGAAATTTTGAAGCCAGACAGAATGCACTAAAATGGAAAATGATGATGGGATATCTTGTATATTATGCTTCTCCATCCTACCTTCCGGGAATGCAGTTGCAATGGCTGGAAGGGCAGAAGCTATTTTGTGATCATGAGGGTGAAAACCCCATGCTAAATGTGGTAGAGCAGAAAAGTAGAAGGATCCTGAGTACTTGAGGGCCAGCCTAGAACTGCTTAGCTCTAGAATTCATGTTTCAGGAGGAAAAAAGCTTCTTTGGTTAGGCCATGTAGTCTGGTTTCTACCATATGTAGCCAATTGCATTTTAAAACAGGAATAGGAGAAATTTGCTAGCAACATACCTGATCGCCTTGACGGGGCATCCCTGTAGAGTGTTATAAAGAAAAGGCAGCATCCTTCTACAGTCATACTCTCGGACAGAACTCTGTGAAATGTTCTCTATCTATATTGTCCACTATGGTGGACTAGCCATGCATAGCTTATTGAGCACTTGATATGTAGCTAGTATGACTGAGGCACTAAATTTCTAAAGTTTTTATTTATTTTTCATTATTTTAGACTTAGACAGCCATATGTGGCCAATAGCTACCATATTGCATTGGACAGCACAGTTTTAAGGAATATTGTCTTTGGGGTAATGGAGCTATTTTAGTAGCATTAGGAGAGGGAAGGACAAAGCTCTGATACCTGTCCTAGAGTGTAGGGTTCAAGTTTCTTTATTTGACCTCATATCTATGACTAAACTGAAACTGAGGGTTCCTTCTAATGATGAGTATTTCTGGCTGAGACTCCAAAGCTGCTGTACCTCGATGACCTCTTGAGGAGTCACATTCCGCTTAGAGCAGCTGAGACCTTGAAGTGACAAAGCTCAAGCCCCGATTTATAAATGACTGAGGAAAGGAGCTTCTTGTCTTGGAGATAAGGGAAATCAAAACCACAATGAGATATCACCTCACACCTGTCAGAATGGCTGTCATGGAAAGACCACAAATAACAAATGTTGGCAGGGATGTAGAGAAAAGGGAACTCTAGTACACTCTTGGTGGGAATGTAAACTGGTGCCGCTGGAGTTTATATATATAAACTGGTGTGTGTGTATACACACACGCAATGGAATATTACTTAGCCATAAAAAGAATGCAATTCTGCTATTTACAGCAAGATGGATGGACCTACAGAGTATTATGCTTAGTGAAATAAGTCAGAGAAAGCCATATTCTGTATGATATCACTTATATGTGGAATCTGAAAAAAAAAGAATGTGTACACAAAATAGAAAAAGACTCACAGATACAGAAGAGAAACTGTGGTTACCAAGGAGGAGAGGGAAGGGGGGAGGGACAAATTAGGGGTATGGGATTAACAGATACAAAGCACTATGTATAACATAGATAAGCAATGAAGATATACTGTATAGCACAGGGAATTATATCCATTATCTTATAATAATCTATAATGGAGTATAATCTGCAAAAATACTGAATCACTATGCTGTACACCTGAAACTAATATAATATTGTAAGTCAACTATACTTCAACTAAAAAAAAAACCAGAAAAAACCAATAAGAATAGAAAACCTTAAGATGATAAAAGATCAAAGTATGTAAATAAAAATTTAAAAGGAATAGATACAAGTAAATATATATATATGATACTGTGCTCACCCTGATCACAATGAAAGGAAGTCAGATTAAAATACTAGGGGAATCTTAATAAATCTTATTCTAGGGTTTGAGTTATTTCCAAGCCTACAGCCTCAGAGACAGAATATTTCCTGGTGGGGGAGCTGACTTCCAGAAATAAGAGTTTTTATATTAGAGGGTTCCTGTTTCCTTGGAAATTGAGCTATTATTAAAATAAGGTTTGACTAGAGACAACATAATACTGTGCTTAAGAGAGTGGTCTGATTTTTTTCTCTTTTTTTAAAATTAATTTTTATTGGAGTAAGTTGATTTACAATGTTGTGTTAGTTTCTGCTGTACAGCAAAGTGAATCTGTTATATACAGATATCCAGTATTTTAGCTTCTTTTCCCATTACAGAGTATTGAGTAGAGTTTCCTGAGAGTGGTCTGATTTAGACAGCCATGGGTTTGAGCCTCCCTTCATCACATGTATGACCTTGAGCAAGATCCTCACACCATGATCAAGTGGGGTTTATTCCAGGAATGCAAGGATTCTTCAATATACGCAAATCAATCAATGTGATACACCATATTAACAAACTGAAGGAGAAAAACCATATGATCATCTCAATAGATTCAGAAAGAGCTTTCAACAAAATTCAACACCCATTTATGATAAAAACCCTCCAGAAAGTAGGCATAGAGGGAACTTACCTCAACATAATAAAGGCCATATATGACAAACCCACAACCAACATCGTCCTCAATGGTGAAAAACTGAAACCATTCCCACTAAGATCAGGAACAAGAGAAGGTTGCCCACTCTCACCACTATTATTCAGCATAGTTTTGGAAGTTTTAGCCACAGCAATCAGAGAAGAAAAAGAAATAAAAGGAATACAAATCAGAAAAGAAGAAGTAAAGCTGTCACTATTTGCCGATGACATGAGAGAATCCTAAAGATGCTACCAGAAAACTACTAGAGCTAATCAATGAATTTTGGTAAAGTAACAGGATACAAAATTAATGCACAGAAATCTCTTGCATCCCTATACACTAACAATGAAAAACCTGAAAGAGAAATTAAGGAAACACTCCCATTTACCACTGCAACAAAAAGAATAAAATACCTAGGAATAAACCTACCTAAGGAGACAAAAGACCTGTATGCAGAAAATTATGACACTGATGAAAGAAATTAAAGATGATACAAACAGATGGAGAGATATACCATGTTCTTGGATTGGAAGAATCAACATTGTGAAAATGACTCTACTACCCAAAGCAATCTACAGATTCAATGCCATCCCTATCAAACTACCACTGGCATTTTTCACAGAACTAGAACAAAAATTTCACAATTTGTATGGAAACACAAAAGACCCCGAATAGCCAAAGCAATCTTGAGAAAGAAAAATGGAGCTGGAGGTATCAGACTCCCTGACTTCAGACTATACTACAAAGCTACAATAATTAAGACAGTATGGTACTGGCACAAAAACAGAAATATAGATCAATGGAATAGGATAGAAAGCCCAGAGGTAAACCCACGCACATATGGTCACCTTATGTTTGATAAAGGAGGCAAGTATATACAGTGGAGAAAAGACAGCCTCTTCAATAAGTGGTGCTGGGAAAACTGGACAGCTACATGTAAAGGAATGAAATTAGAACACTCCCTCACACCATACACAAAAATAGACTCATAATGGATTAAAGACCTAAATGTAAGGCCAGACACTATCAAACTCTTAGAGGAAAACAGAGGCAGAACACTCTATGGCATAAATCACAGCAAGATCCTTTTTGACCCACCTCCTAGAGAAATGGAAATAAAAACGAAAATAAACAAATGGGACTTAATGAAACTTAAAAGCTTTTGCGCAGCAAAGGAAACCATAAAGAAGACCAAAAGACAACCCTCAGAATGGGAGAAAATATTTGCAAATGAAGCAACTGACAAAGGATTAATCTCCGAAATTTACAAGCAGCTCATGTGGCTCAATATCAAAAAAACAAACAACCCAATCCAAAAATGGACAGAAGACCTAAATAGACATTTCTCCAAAGAAGATATACAGATTGCCAACAAACTCATGAAAGAATGCTCAACATCATTAATCGTTAGAGAAATGCAAATCAAAACTACAATGAGATATCATCTCACACCAGTCAGATTGGCCACCATCAAAAAAATCTACAAACAGTAAATGCTGGAGAGGGTGTGGAGAAAAGGGAACCCTCTTGCACTGTTGGTGGTAATGTAAATTGATACAGCCACTATGGAGAACAGTATGGAGGTTCCTTAAAAAACTAAAAATAGAACTACCATATGACGCAGCAATCCCACTACTGGGCATATACCCTGAGAAAACCATAAGTCAAAAAGAGTCATGTACCACAATGTTCATCGCAGCTCTATTTACAATAGCCCGGACATGGAAGCAACGTAAGTGTCCATCAACAGGTGAATGGATAAAGAAGATGTGGCTCATATATACAATGGAATATTACTCAGCCATAAAAAGAAAGGAAATTGAGTTATTTGTAGTGAGGTGGATGGACCTAGAATCTGTCATACAGAGTGAAGTAAGTCAGAAAGAGAAAGACAAATACCATATGCTAACACATATATATGGAATCTAAAAATCAAACAAAAAAATTGGTCATGAAGAACCTAGGGGCAAGATGGGAATAAAGATGCAGACCTACTAGAGAATGGACTTGAGGATATGGGGAGGGGGAAGGGTAAACTGGGAAAAAGTGAGAGTGTGGCATGGACATATATACACTACCAAATGTAAAATAGATAGCTAGTGGGAAGCAGCCACATAGCACAGGGAGATCAGCTCGTTGCTTTGTGACCACCTAGAGGGGTGGGATAAGGAGGGTGGGAGGGAGGGAGATGCAAGAGGGAAGAGATTTGGGGATATATGTATATGTATAACTGATTCACTTTGTTATAAAGCAGAAATTAACACACCATTGTAAAGCAATTATACTCCAATAAAGATATTAAAAAAAGAAAGAAAGAAAGAAAAGCAATGAAGAGAACACAGTTCGATATTGGTAGATGTGATTATACAAAATTTACATACACTCACAATTCCTCTAAATACGTCTATACTTACATTTAAAAAATCTAAAATTAAACAGCCAATTTTTGAAAAACTTGAATTCTCTGTTTGAGAGATTGCACTTAAAAAGAGGAATAAAAGTTCACAGATCCTACTATACAAAAGAGGATTCACACAGATATTAGGAGATAGAGAAAGTAAATGACTAAGAAATCCACATACATATTCAGCCTCAGAGGTAATGAAACAATTGCAAAGTAAGGTCATTAGTACGCCATTCTTCATATCCTAATTTTTTTTTCAATTTTTTTCACAGAAGATAATGTGAAGGGTATGCCTTTTGCAACTGCTGTTTCAAGGATGCATTCACAATAATTTTTTGGTGTGTACCTTTCTCATCAATATGGAAACATTGTCAAATATACCCTGTCATACAGACCTACTAGAGAATGGACTTGAGGATATGGGGAGGGGAAAGGGTAAACTGTGACAAAGCGAGAGAGAGGCATGGACATATATACACTACCAAACTTAAGGTAGATAGCTAGTGGGAAGCAGCCGCATAGCACAGGAAGATCAGCTCAGGGCTTTGTGACCGCCTGGAGGGGTGCGATAGGGAGGGTGGGAGGGAGGGAGATGCAAGAGGGAAGAGATATGGGAACATATGTATATATATAACTGATTCATTTTGTTGTAGAGCAGAAACTAACACATCATTGTAAAGCAATTATACTCCAATAAAGATGTTAAAAAAAAAAAAGAAAGAAATTCTGGAGCTTCCACTTACATTGAATATTTTTAAATTATTTTGTGTAAGAGACTTTAATTAAATGTGTTTGGATGGGGAACAACGAATTTATTAAAATAAGTGAATGAAAATCAAAATAAACATCTTATTTAAAAAAAAAAAAATATATATATATATATACCCTGTCATAAAAATTAAAAAGAAATGGTCTCACTCTGTTTTATATGCCTCCATCGCTAACGCCCCATTTTTATACTCCAGTTAATTAACAAGATATAGGACACTGTTTCACTTTTACTGGAAGCAGTTTATGCCTTTCATCCCTCTTCTAATTGGGCTTCCATTCCTGTCATTTAATTGGTATCACTGAACATTGCCTTCCTGACTTCAGTGTTCACTTCTCTTTTTAGTATCATAAAAATACATTGATACTTAATCAAGCAAGCGAACAACCATAGTGGTCTCTGGGCTCTGGGCTAGGCTGAAATGGTTCTCAGGTGACCTCTGGTAAATATTCTCTCTGACCTTTTCCTGCAACGTCTTTTGGGCTCTTGGAATCTCCTGCATGGGAACTCTGAGAGGAAGGTCTCCGTGTGGAAGTCTGAATCCATTCCTGGATGGTTGATAATGGAGACTGAAGCTCTGTCCCCAGACGACATCAGAAAGGGGTCAAGCATTGGTCCTTTAGTCAGACTTAGGACTCCAAAAGCAACAACTGGGTCTTGTCCATGTCAAGGTTATACAGGCTCAGGGACTGCAGCAGAGGAGATGTTTACAGCTCTTTATGTCTGTTCATTAGGTACACCCACTCTTGTTACTACATAACAAGACCCTGGTTGGACAAAAAGGACTTTTTCTTCTGATTCTCTGTTCCCAGGATACCAATTATAAGCCAGGAGAGTTCAGTGTTTATTAATCCTTCTCCATTAACTCTCTTGCTTTCCAGAGGTCTAAACTCCTAGCACCTTATCCTAACCTTATCCTAACCCTGAATTTAAGTTCTCTCCAACATATGAGACTAAGGCAACTGTCTTAACTAGGTCCCTTGGATCATTAAAGCATTGACTTGTGATGGCTACACAGCCCATAAAACCCTTAGAAAATTATTATTTCCCACTTTTTGAGAGGGACAGCTTTGTTCCTCTAATATAAAACATCGGGCAGTGCACTCTTTGGCTTCCTGACACTTTTGCTAAAACCATTAGGAATTTCATATTTATATCTGTCATTTTGCCCCTCATTATAAAATATTTGAAGTTATGAGATATATTTAGGTATTTTAAAGCACCATAACCTACCTTAACACATTATAGGGATGATCTGATTTAATTTTTAGAGAAGTTCCTTCTGTGAGGTAATACTATTATAACTCCATCCTCTATTTCAGGAATGGGGTTCAGAAGTACTTAATGTTCTGCTGAAAATTAGACTGATTTTGGGATGGCTCGTTTTTCATGTCTGATTTTATTGAAGTGGGCCCTCTCCCTTTTTCTCTTGATGAGTCTGGCTAAAGGTTTATCAATTTTGGTTACCTTTTCCAAGAACCAGCATTTAGTTTCATTAGTCTTTCCTATTGTTTTCTTTGACTCTATTTCATTTATTTCTGTTCTGATCTTTATGATTTCTTTCCTTCTCCTAACTTTGTCTTTTGTTTGTTCTTCTTTCTCTAGTTCCTCTCACAAAGTGAGAGAGTGGCATGGACACATACACACTACCAAACGTAAAATAGATAGCTAGTGGGAAGCAGCCGCATAGCACAGGGAGGTCAGCTCAGTGCTTTGTGACCACTTAGAGGGGTGGGATAGGGAGGGTGGGAGGGAGAGAGATGCAAGAGGGAAGAGATATGGAGACATATGTATATGTATAACTGATTCACTTTGTTATAAAGCAGAAACTGACACACCCTTGTAAAGCAATTATACTCTAACAAAGATGTCAAAAAAAAAAGGCTTCTATAAATGAGAATTACAAGCTATACGTAACCTGAGTTGCCAAGAGTGAGCTGCCAGTAAAGGAAATATAACTAACTCTAAAACTAAGAAAAGATCTCAATCTTACCCATGATAAAATAAATAAAAATTTAATCCTCTCTGTAGCACCATCTTCACTGTTTTGTAAAATAAAGTTTGATCATAAAGTTTGCAACAAACTCTATTGAGAGCAATTTGTGATATCTATCAAAATTATGAATGACAAATCTTTTAATTAGTAATTTCACCTCTAGAAATTCAGCCTACAGATAGACATGCTCACAAGTGCACAAATGATGCATATACAAAGCGATTTATTGCAACATTGTTTGTGATAGCAAAGCCAGGACACAACTTAGATGCTCATCATCCCAAATGATTGGCTAAATAAATTATGGCACACCCATACTTGGAGTGTAAACAGCCATAAAAAAAAGAGAATATTTTTAACTTATATGTAATATTTTCAATATATCTAAGTGACCAAACAACTTGCCGAATGGTAGAATTTGCTACCATATATGTTATTTAAAAGAAAAAAAAAGAAAAAAGTTTGCAAAGAGCAACTGAGCCTGCGAGCCACAACTACTGAGCACGCGAGCCACAACTACTGAAGCCCGCGGACCTAGAGCTGGTGCTCTGTAACAAGAGAAGCCACTGCTGTGAGAAGCCCGTGCACCACAGCGAAGAGTAGCCCCTGCTCGCTGCAGCTAGAGAAAGTCAGCACGCAGCAACAAAGACCAAACACAGCCAAAAAATAAATTTAAAAAATGTTTTTAAAAAGGAGATAACATTAAAAATATAAAAAATTTGGCTGGAAGTATTGTTTTGTATATGTATATGTGTGTGTGTGTGTGCGTGTGTGTGTGTGTGTGTGTGTGTGTGTGTGTGTATCTCTGGAAATATACCAAAGAAGCTACCAACATTAACTGCTCTCAGAGGAAAAGACCAGGGAGACAGACAAGGAAAGGATATACAGTTGACCCTTGAACAACATAGGTTTGAATTGCTGTCGTCTACTTATACACAGGTTTTTTCCAGTAGTAAATACTACAAAACTACATGATGCCTGGTTTGTTTTATCCACAAGTCCTGGAACCCCAGATACAGAGGAACCACCTATAAAGAGGGTCTACCGTGTTATATGTGTATTTCCACTGTGCAGAGGACCAGCACCGCTGACTCCCCAGTTGTTCAAGGGTCAATTGTACTTCCCAGTATACCCTTTGGTGTAAATGTAAATGAATTATAT
The DNA here is from genome assembly GCF_951394435.1 of Stenella coeruleoalba. Classification (NCBI taxonomy): domain Eukaryota; kingdom Metazoa; phylum Chordata; class Mammalia; order Artiodactyla; family Delphinidae; genus Stenella; species Stenella coeruleoalba. The sequence continues at coordinate 160,236,956 of NC_137148.1, read as the reverse complement.
ATTTTTTAAAGTAAAAAGATAGAAAAGAGGATAGACATGATTTTTTCAAATAGCATAATTGAAACTGCTGTTTCCTCCCCATTCTTTAATCTGAAGGTGAGTTTCTTACATCCTCTCCTTACCAAACTATTTACTTCAGCATTAACTGGATCTGTTTTCTGTGCACTTGACTCTCCCCACTCCCTGGGCACGCCTTTAAATGCCACCTGCTCCAATGAGGTTCCCACTGCTATTGGGTCAGTAACTGAGTGCCCTCCTTGTGGCCTAGGACAACAATGATAGAACAGCACAGTGACCCCTACAACAGGGAGTACAAGGGCAGAAACTCTTCAGAATTTAAAACACTCAAGCTGGAGACAGCCAACATAGACTCATGTAAAAGATTTTTTTAATGTATTATTTGTGTTCAAATATTCCTCTGATGATAAATCTTGCAATTAAGCAGTAGCTTTCCAGATTAAGAATTGGAAAAGTAAAAAAAAAAAAAAATTAAGGAATCAGTATATCTAGTCCCACCTTCAGTTAGAGAATGAATAAACCATTCCACTTTCTTTATATCCTCAATGTCTTTTGAAGAAGTTAGATGGTTTCAATAGCACATAAAATAAAATAAAATAAAATTTTTACTAAGTAAGTAAAAACAACTCACTTCTTTTACTATAAGTTTCTCCTTTACTTTCACTCTACTATCACAGTCAGCAATTCTCAAAACAGATGTGTGGGCTTTTCCCCTGCACCAAAAAATTTTCTGTGACATCAGCTGGGTGTCCTACTGTTTAAATCATTCTGACACTCTATACCTGGAGACAACATCAGATTCCACAGGTTAAGGGCTCCATCCTACAGTACTTCAGATTGCCACTTCAGATGCCAATTACAAGTCTCAGGTTGTCACCTACACTTCTGACCCACAGGCTATAAATCGGGGTTTCTATGACCCTCTCCTAGGGTTTGATAATTTGCTAGAATGGCTCACAGTATTCAGAGAAACATTTATTTATGTTTACTGGTTTATTATAAAAGGTTATGATAAAGGATATAGATGAAAGTCTAGATGGAACTGATACATAGGGCATGGTATGGAGGAAGGGGCATGGACCTTGCATGTTCTCCAGAGCTCACTGCTCTCCTAGAACCTCTACATGTTCACCAACTCAGAATCTCTCTGAACCCCATAGTTTTGGGATTTTTATGGAAGTTTGAACTAGGCATGATCAATCATGAACTCAATTTCCAACCCCTCCCCCAAAGAATGGGAGTTGGAGTTAAAAGTTTCAAGCTTCTATCCTTGGCTAGGCTTTTTGTTGACCAGCCCCATCTAGAGCCCACCAAGAATCACCTCGTTGAACCAAAGACATTCCTAATACCCAGGAAATTCCAAGAGATTTAGGTGCTTGATGTCAGGAACCAAGTTCAAAGAGCAAACATTAGAACAAAAGGTGTTTCTAATGCTCTTATCACTTATGAAATTACAAGGGTTCTAGGAGCTCTGTGCCAGGAACATGGGGCAGATATTATTATTATTATTTCACAGTAAGGGAAACTGGTCTATTAGGAATCAGGATTAAAGGATGATGTAAACCCAGGAGTGAAGACATGTCCCCAAATATTATTGTAGACATGGGATCTGAATTCAGCTCTTGAATTCCAAGACTCCAATGTGGAAGAAAACAATATTAGCTACATAAGCTACAGTGTCCATGAGTTTAAAGACTTTAAAGATTCATAAATATTCTTGGTAATAACACCAGAGGCAAAAGTTTCCCTAGGTCTTCCTAAAAGTGTCTCAAAGTTCTTACAGCAAACACAGCCTTGAGTTTTACAATATTTTTTAATATGTATTGATGACACGCTGTCTGAACACAACTCAACTTGATAAAAGCGATTCAGCAAGGACTGGATGAAGCTGTCATCAGAGATTAGGTAACAGACACTTGGGAACAAAAGGGAATTCTTCAGGAAAGCCTCCAAAAATTGGGTTTCCCTCACTGAAGATTTATGGAGTGCTGATGCTCTCAGAGTTATACAGTTACACCAGAAGGTCCTTCTGCTTGCACTTAACGTCATATTTGAGGGATTTTATAGCCACCTAAAGTGGGAAATATCTTGACATCTTTTTCAGGATGCTTAGAATCCCAACAATAATTTAAGCCTGGACATTGTTTTAACCAAATATGATGAAATACTCCCCAGGATCATGAAAATGTATCAGGGGAGTGTCCATGGAATGTTTAATCTTGAGCAATATAATTTCCTTTTGGAAATTCAAGAGAGACTGGCTGCAAACTGTATGGCTAGAAAGTCAAATAGTGAGCCCCATGAAAAAGGTCCCAAACTCCCACAAGAGTTCCTGGTATGTGGTAGTTACTCAATAAGGGTTTATTGAATGCAATTGCCAGGTAATATTGGGTGACTTCTACAAAATGATGTTGGTGTTGATGTCAAAATAGTGGTTTTGTTAGTTCTTTATTTTTCATCTATCAGTACCAAGGCCACTGTGTATTCAGTTTCCTTGGGAACGTGGTTTCATGCCCACAAGTCACATCAGACGGTAGCTCTGACATTTTTACATATAATTCTGTACATTCTCTACCCCTTAGACAGCAGCCTGCTCTGCCCTTACCTGTAAGGGAGAGCCCATGACTCCTTCTGACAAGTGCTCAAGGGAGAAATCCTACAGAAGGGAGAGGAGTTTTCCTGGGCAGAGCAAACTGTGGTCAATCTTAGAAGATTCCACAGGCGCATGTTATAGTTATTTCCAGGTCACTGCACTCCAATAGCTAAGTCAGTTCCTATGTCCAGTACCCAGGTAGTCCTGCTTTAACTTGAGGTTATCTCTCCCAGCAGCCAGATGGCAAGGAAAACCACTGATCTCCCTACACCCTTAATAATATTTGTATGTCGAGAATACAATCAAATCATCCATGAACCTTTTCTTATAATGTGCATTCCACTGTTTTCAACATTTTAAAGATATTTCCCTCTTTCCTCATGTCCTAGTTAAAGAGAATTACTCCTCCATGTTGTTGCAAGCGGCAGGACTTTCGTTTTATGGCTGAATAGTATTCCTGTGTTTGTGTGTGTGTGTGTGTGTGTGTGTGTGTGTGTATCACATTTCTTTTTTCAATTTGGTAAATAGTTGGTTTTTCCTTCCAGTTCTATTGAGATATAATTGACATACAGCACTGTATAAGTTTAAGGTGGACAGCATAGTGACTTGACTTACAGATATTATGAAATAATTATCACAATAAATGTAATGAACATCCATCATCTCATATAGATACAAGATTAAAGAAATAGAATATATATATTTCCTTATGATGAGAACTCTACATTTGGACTATTTTCATCCAGTTCTCCTTCCCACCACACCTCCATCTCTGGTAACCACAATGAAGATCTCTTTTTCTATGAATTTGTTTGTTTGGTTTTTTTGTTTGTTTTTTAAACTATAATTGGCCTACATCACTATGTTAGTTCTTGTTACCCAACGTAGTGATTCAGTGTTGCTATACATTTCAAAATGATCACCATGATAAATCTAGTTACAGTATGTCACCATACAAAGATATTACAGAGTTATTGACTATATTCCCCACTCTGTACATTTCATATCCATGATTCATTTACATTAGAAGTTTGTGCCTCTTAATCTCCCTCACCCCTGACTCCCTTCCTCTCTGGCAATCACCTGTTTGTTCTCTGTATCTATAACTCTGTTTCTGTTTTGTTATGTTTGTTCATTTGTTTTGTTTCTTAGACTTTTGTTTCTTAGACATAGAAGTTAAATCATATATTGCGTGTCTTTCTCTGACATATTTCACTTAGCATACTATCCTCTAGGTCCATGTTGACACAAATGGCAGATTTTATTCTTTTTATGGCTGAGTAATATTCCATTGTGTGTGTGTGTGTGTGTGTGTGTGAAATTCTCATTATCCATTCATCCACTGATGGACCTTGGGGATTTGGGTGCTTCCATATCTTGGCGATTGTAAATAAGGCTGCAATGAATATAAGGGTGCATAGAACTTTTCAAACTAGTGTTTTCATTTTCCTTAGATAAAGACCCAGGAGTATAAATGCTGGATAATATGGTAGTTCTATTTTTAATTTTTTGAGGCACCTCCATACTGTTTTCCATACTGGCTGCACCAGTTTACATTCCCACAACAGTGTACGATGGTTCCTTTTCTCCACATCCTTACCAACACTTGTCATTTTTTGTCTTTTTAATAATAACATTTCTGTGGGGTAAGATCTTATTGTGGTTTTGATTTGTATTTCCCTGATGATTTTTGTTAACATCTTTATTGGAGTATAGTTGCTTTACAATGGTGTGTTAGTTTCTGCTTTATAACAAACTGAATCAGCCATACATATACATATATCCCAATATCTCCTCCCTCTTGCATCTCCCTCCCACACTCCCTATCCCACCCCTCTAGGTGGTCACAAAGCACCCGGCTGATCTCCCTGTGTTATGCGGCTGCTTCCCACTAGCTATCTATTTTACATTTGGGAGTGTATATATGTCCATGCCACTCACTCACTTCGTCCCAGCTTCCCCTTCCCCTTCCCCACACCCTCAAGTCCATTATCTATGTCTGTGTCTTTATTCCTGTCCTGCACCTAGGTTTTTCAGAACCTTTTTTTTTTAGATTCCATATATATGTGTTAGCATATGGTATTTGTTTTTCTCTTTCTGACTTACTTCACTCTGTATGACAGACTCTAGATCCATCCACCTCACTACAAATAACTCAATTTCATTTCTTTTTGTGGCTGAGTAATATTCCATTGAATATATGTGACACATCTTCTTTATCCATTCATCGATCAATCGACACTTAGGTTGCTTCCATGTCCTGGCTATTGTAAATAGAGCTGCAATGACTATTGTGGTACATGACTTTTTGAATTATGATTTTCTCAGGGTATATGCCCAGTGGTGGGATTGCTGGGTCATATGGTAGTTCTAGTTTTAGTTTTCTAAGGAACCTCCATACTGTTCTCCATAGTGGCTGTATCAATTTACATTCACATCTCTCCAACATCTATCGTTTGTAGACTTTGATGACTGTCATTCTGACTGGTATGAAGTGATACCTCATTGTAGTTTTGATTTGCATTTCTCTAATGATTAGTGATGTTGAGCACTCTTTCATGTGTTTGTTGGCAATCTGTATGTCTTCTTTGGAGAAATGTCTACTTAGGTCTTCTGCCCATTTTTGGGTTGGGTTGTTTGTTTTTTTGATATTGAACTGCATGAGCTGCTTGTATATTGTGGAGATTAATCCTCTGCGAGTTGCTTCGTTTGAAAATATTTTCTCCCATTCTGAGGGTTGTCTTTTCGTCTTGCTTATGGTTTCCTTTGCTGTGCAAAAGCTTTTAAGTTTCATTAGGTACCATTTGTTTATTTCTGTTTTTATTTCCATTTCTGTAGGAGGTGGGTCAAAAAGAGTCTTGCTGTGATTTATGTCATGGAGTGTTCTGCCTATGTTTTCCTCTAAGAGTTTTATAGTGTCTGGCTTTACATTTAGGTCTTTAATCGATTTTGAGTTTATTTTTGTGTATGGTGTGAGGGAGTGTTCTAATTTCATTCTTTTACATGTAACTGTCCAGTTTTCCCAGCACCACTTACTGAAGAGGCTGTCTTTTCTCCATTGTATATTCTTGCCTCCTTTATAAAAAATAAGGTGATCATATGTGCGTGGGTTTATCTCTGGGCTTTCTATCCTGTTCCATTGGTCTATATTTCTGTTTTTGTGTCAGTACCATACTGTCTTTTTTTTATCTTAAACATTTTTATTGGAGTCTAATTGCCTTACAACGGTGTGTTAGTTTCTGCTGTATAACAAAGTGAATCAGCTATACATATACATATATCCCCATATCTCCTCCCTCTTGTGTCCTCCCACTCTCCCTATCTCACCCCTCTAGGTGGTCACAAAGCACCGAGCTGATCTCCCTGTGCTATGCAGTTGATTCCCACTAGCTATCTATTTTACATTTGGTAGTATATGTTAGTCCATGCCACTCTCTCACTTCGTCCCAGCTTACCCTTCCCTCTCTCCGTGTCCTCAAGTCCATTTTCTACATCTGTGTCTTTATTCGTGTCCTGCCCCTAGGTTCCTCATAATCTTTTTTTTTTTTTTAGATTCCATATATATGTGTTAGCATACAGTATTTGTTTTTCTGTTTCTGACTTACTTCACCCTGTATGACAGACCGTAGGTCCATCCACCTCACTACAAATAACTCAATTTTGTTTCCTTTTATGGCCAAGTAATATTCTATTGTATATATGTACCACATCTTCTTTATCCATTCATCTGTTGATGGACACTTAGGTTGATTCCATGTCCTGGCTATTGTAAATAGAGTTACAATGAACATTGTGGTACATGCTTCTCTTTGAATTATGGTATTCTCAGGGTATATGCCCAGTAGTGGGATTGCTGGGTCGTATCGTAGTAAACAAGATGAAAAGACAACACTCAGAATGGGAGAAAATATTTACAAATGAAGCAACTGTCAAAGGATTAATCTCCAAAATTTACAAGCAGCTCATGCCACTCAATATCAAAAAAACAAACAACCCAATCCAAAAATGGGCAGAAGACCTAAATAGACATTTCTCCAAAGAAGATATACAGGTTGCCAACAAACACATGAAAGACTGCTCAACATCACTAATCATTAGAGAAATGCAAATCAAAACTACAATGAGGTATCACCTCACACCACTCAGAATGGCCATCATCGAAAAATCTACAAACAGTAAATGCTGGAGAGGGTGAGGAGAAAAGGAAACCCTCTTGCACTGTTGGTGGGAATGTAAATTGATACAGCCACTATGGAGAACAGTACGGAGAGTCCTTAAAAAACATATTGTCTTGATTACTACAGATCTGTAGTGTAGTCTGAAGTCCAGGAGCCTGATTCCTCCAGCTCCGTTTTTCTTTCTCAAGATTGCTTTGGCTATTTGGGGTCTTTTGTGTTTCCATACAAATTGTGAAATTTTTTGTTCTAGTTCTCTGAAAAATTCCACTGGTATTTTGATAGGGATTGCATTGAATCTGTAGATTGCTTTGGGTAGTATAGTCATTTTCACAATGTTGATTCTTCCAATTCAAGAACATGGTATATCTCTCCACCTGTTTGTATCATCTTAAATTTCTTTCCGCAGTGTCTTATAGTTTTCTGCATGCAGGTCTTTTGTCTCCTTAGGTAGGTTTATTCCTAGGTATTTTATTCTTTTTGTTGCAGTGGTAAATGCGAGTTTCTCTTTCAGATTTTTCATTGTTAGTGTATAGGAATGCAAGAGATTTCTGTGCATTAATTTTATATCCTGCTACTTTACCAAATTCATTGATTAGTTCTACTAGTGTTCTGGTAGAATCTTTAGGATTCTCTATGTATAGTGTCATGTTATCTGCAAACAGTGACAGCTTTACTTCTTCTTTTCTGATTTGGATTCCTTTTATCCCTTTTTGTTCTCTGATTGCTGTGGCTAAAACTTCCAAAACTATGTTGAATAATACTGGTGATCATGGACATCCTTGTCTTGTTCCTGATTTTAGAGGAAATGGTTTCAGTTTTTCACCATTGAGAACGATGTTGGCTGTGGGTTTGTCATATATGGCTTTTATCATGTTGAGGTAAGTTCTCTCTATGCCTACTTTCTGGAGGGTTTTTATCATAAATGGGTGTTGAATTTTGTTGAAAGCTTTTTCTGCATCTATTGAGATGATCATATGGTTTTTCTCCTTCAGTTTGTTAATATGGTTTATCACATTGATTTGTGTATATTGAAGAATCCTTGCATTCCTGGGATAAACCCCAGCTGATCATGGTGTATGATCCTTTTAATGTGCTGTTGGATTCTGTTTGCTAGTATTTTGTTGAGGATTTTTGCATCTATGTTCATCAGTGATATTGGCCTGTAGTTTTCTTTCTTTGTGACATCTTTGTCTGGTTTTGGTATCAGGGTGATGATGGCCTCACAGAATGAGTTTGGGAGTGTTCCTCCCTATGCTATATTTTGGAATAGGTTGAGAAGGATAGGTGTTTCTCTAAATGTTTGATAGAATTTGCTGTGAAGCCATCGTCCTGGGCTTTTGTTTGTTGGAAGATTTTTAATCACAGTCTCAATTTCAGTGCTTGTGATTGGTCTGTTCATATTTTCTATTTGTCAATAAAATGGACAGCCTGAAAGAAATGGACAAATTCCCTGATGATTATTGATGTTGAGTATCTTTTTACGTGCCTGCTGGTCATCTTTGTGTCTTCTTTGGAAAAATGTCTATTCAGATCCTCTGCCTATTTTTAAATCAGGTTCTTGTTTTGTTGATATTGAGTTTATGAATTCTTTGCACATTTTGGATATTACTCTTTATCAGATATAACATTTACAAATATTTTCCTCCATTCAGTATGTTGCATTTTTGTTTTGTTGATTGGTTCCTTCACTGTGCCAATGATTTGTAGTCCCTGTAGTCCCAGTTGTTTATTTTTAATTTATTTCCCTTCCCTGAGGAGATCTATCCAGAAAAATATTACTAAGACCAACATCAAAGAGCTTACTGCCTAGGTTGTCTTCTACAAGTTTTATGGTTTCTGGTCTTACATTTAGGTCTTTAAGCCATTTCGAATTTATTTTTCTACATGGTGTGAGAGAGAAGTCCAGCTTGATTCTTTTGCATGGAGTTGTTCAGTTTTCCCAGTACCACTTGTTGAAAAACTGTCTTTTCTCCATTGTATATTCTTGCCTCCTTTGTTGCATATGAATTGTCTATATAAGTGTAGGTTTATTTCTGGGCTCTCTATTCTTTTCTATTGATTTCTGTGTCTGTTTTTGTGCCAGTACCATGCTGTTTTGATTATTGTAGCTCTGTAATATAATCTGAAGTCTGGGAGCATGATACCTCCAGCCTTGTTCTTTTTACTCAAGATTGCTTTGGTTATTTGCGTTCTTCTGTGGTTCCACAAAAATTTTAGAATCCTTTGTTATAGTTCTGTGAAAAAGGTCTTTGGTATTTTGATAGGGATTGCATTGAATCTGTAGTTTGCCTAGGGTGATATGGTATTTTAAGACAATTAAATTTTCTAATCCATGAACATAGTGTACCTTTCCATCTGTTTGTATCATCATCAACTTTCTTTCATTAATGTCTTACACTTTTCCAAGTGAAGGTCTTTCACCTCCTTAGGTAGGTTTATTCCTAGCTATTTTATTCTTTTTGATGTGATGGTAAATAGGATTGTCTCCTTGATTTCTCTTTCTGATCTTTCATTGTTATTGCATAGAAATGCAAGAGATTTCTTTGTATTAATTTTGTATCCTGTAAATTTATTGAATTCATTAATGAGCTATAGTAGTTTTCTCATAGCATCTTTAGGATTTTCTATGTATAGTGTCATGTCACCTGAAAAGTGACAGTTTTACTTTTTCCTTTCTGAATTGGAATTCTTTTATTTCTTTTTCTTCTCTGATTGCTGTGGCTAGGACTGCCAAAACTATGTTGAATAAAAGTGGTGACAATGGACATCCTTGTCTTGTTCCTGATCTTACAGGGAATGCTTTCAGCTTTTCACCATTGAGAATGATGTTAGCTGTGTGGGTTTGTCATTTATGGCCTTTATTATGTTGAGGTAATTTCCCTCTATTCTCACTTTCTGGAGAGTTTTTATCATAAATAGGTGTTGAATTTTGTCAAAAGCTTTTTCTTCATTTGTTAAGGTGATCTTATGATTTTTATACTTCTATTTGTTAATGTGGTGTACCACATTGATTGATTTGAGGATATTCAAACATCCTGGTATGCCTGGGATAAATCCCACTTAATCATGGTGTATGATCCTTTTAATGTATTGTTGAATTCAGTTTGTTAGTATTTTGTTGAGGATATTTTCATTTGTGTTTATCAGTGATATTGGCCTGTAATTTTCCTTTTTTAAAATATATTTGTCTAGTTTTGGTATCAGGGTGATTCTGGCCTCATAAAACGAGTTTAGAAGCATGCTTTTTTTGGCAGTTTTTGGAATATTTTAAGGAAAATAGATGTTAACTCTTCCTTAAATGTTTGGTAGAAATCCCCTGTGAAATCATCTGGTCCTGGACTTTTGTTTGTTGGGAGTATTTTTGTTACTGATTCAATTTCATAATTGGTAATTGGTCTGTTCATATTGTCTATTTCTTCCTGGTTCAGTCATGGAAGACTGTATGTATCTACGAATTTTTCCACTTCTACTAGGTTGTCCATTTTATTGCCATATAATTGTTCATAGTAATCTCTTATGATCCTATGTATTACTGTGGTATCCATTGTAACTTCTCCTTTTTCATTTCTAATTTTATTGATTTGGGCCCTCTTCCTTTTTTTCTTGATGAATCTGGTTAAAGAATTATCAATCTTGTTTATCTTTTGAAAGAATCAGCTCTTAGTTTCATTGATCTTTTCTATTTCTTTCAGTCTCTGTTTCATTTATCTCTGCTCTGAACCTCATAATTTATTTTCTTCTACTAACTTTGGGTTTTGTTTGTTCTTCTTTTTTAGTTCCTTTAGGTATTTTTTATTTCCTCCTTGATTTCTTCAGTGATCCATTGTTTGTTTAGTAGTATATTGTTTAGCCTCCACGTGTTTGTGTTTTCTGCAGTTTTTTTCTTGTAGTTGATTTCTAGTCTCATAGCATGTGGTCAGAAAAGAGGCTTGATATGATTTCAATTTTCTAAATTTACTGTGACTTGTTTCATGGCCTAGCATGAGATTTATTCTGGAGAATGTTCCATGTCAAATTTAAAAGAATGTGTATTCTGTTTCTTTGGGATGGAATGTTCTATATCTATCTATTAAGCCCATTTGGTCTAATGTGTTGTTTTAAGGCCCGTGTTTCCTCCATGTGAATGATCTGTTCATTGAAGTAAGTAGGGTGTTAAAGTTCTCTACTATTATTGTGTTACTCTAAATTTCTTCCATTATGTTTGTTAATATTTGGTTTATGTATTTAGCTGATCCCATGTTGGGTGCATATATCTCTACAATTGTTGTATCTTCTTGGATTGATCCCTTGATCATTCTGTAATGTCCTTTTTTTCTTGTTACAGTCTTTGTTTTAAAGTCTATTTTGCCTGATATAAGTATTGCCACCCAGCTTTCTTTTAATTTCCATTTACATGGAATGCCTTTTTACATCACCTCACTTTCAGTCTATGTGTGTCTTTAGATCTGAAGTGAATTTCTTGTAAGCAGCACACATATTGGTCTTGTTTTTACATCTATTCAGCCAATCTTTGTCTTTTGATTGGAGCATTTAGTCCATATACATTTAAAGTAATTATTGATAGGCATGTACTTATTGACATTTTAATTGCTTTGGATGTGGTTTTTTTTTTTTTTTTGTACTTCCTTTTTGTTCCTTTCTTCTTCTTTTGCTCTCTTCCCTTGTGATTTGGTGACGATCTTCAGTGTTATGTTATGTTTGGATTACTTTCTCTTTTTTGTGTGTGCGTCTATTATAGATTCTTGTTTTGTGGTTACCATGAGGTTTATACACAGCAATCTATTTAAATAAGTAATTATTTTAAGTTGCTGATCTATTCAGTTCAAGTGCACTTTAATAACCCTGCATGTTTACTCTTCTTCTCCATGTTTACTGGGTTTTCTTTCTTTCTTTTTTTTTTTTTTTAGTTTTCAGATTTTTTTTTTTACATCTTTATTGGAGTATAACTGTTTATACTGGTGTGTTAATTTCTGCTTTATAACAAAGTGAATCAGTTATACATATACATATGTTCCCATATCTCTTCCCTCTTGCATCTCCCTCCCTCCCACCCTGCATATCCCACCCCTCTAGGTGGTCACAAAGCACTGAGCTGATCTCCCTGTGCTATGCAGCTGCTTCCAACTAGCTATCTATTTTACGTTTGGTAGTGTATATACGTCCATGCCACTCTCTCACTTTGTCACAGCTTACCCTTCCCCCTCCCCATATCCTCAAGTCCATTCTCTAGTAGGTCTGTGTTTTTATTCCTGTCTTACCCCTAGGTTCTTCATGACATTTTTTTTTCTTAAATTCCATATATATGTGTTAGCATACGGTATTTGTCTTTCTCTTTCTGACTTACTTCACTCTGTATGACAGACTCTAGGTCCATCCACCTCATTACAAATAGCTCAATTTCGTTTCTTTTTATGGCTGAGTAATATTCCATTGTATATATGTGCCACATCCTTATCCATTCATCTGTCCATGGACACTTAGGTGGCTTTCATGTCCTGACTATTGTAAATAGAGTTGCAATGAACATTTTGGTACATGACTTTTTTGAATTATGGTTTTCTCAGGGTATATGTCCAGTAGTGAGGTTGCTGGGTTATATGGTAGTTCTATTTGTAGTTTTTTAAGGAACCTCCATACTGCCATGTTTACTGTTTTGACATGATATTTTACATCTTTTTTGTTTTGTGTATCCCATAACTACTTATTGTGGATATAGATGACTTTATTACTTTTCTCTTTCAACATTCCTACTAGCTTTATAAGTGGTTGATTTACTACCTTTACTCTATATTTACCTTTTCTGATGAGATTTTTCCTTTCAGAGATTTCATGTTTCTAGTTGTGGTCTTTTCTTTTTCCACTTAATAGAAGTCCATTTATCATTTCTTGTAAAGCTTGTTTGGTGGTGCTGAATTCTTCATTTTTTGCTTGCCTGTAAAACTTTCAATCTCTCCATCAAATCTGAATGAAAGCCTTAGGTAAAGTATTCTTGGTTGTAGGCTTTTCCCTTTCATCACTTTAAATATATCATGCCACTCTCTTCAGGCCTGCAAGGTTTCTGCTGAAAATTCAGCTCACAGCCTTACGGGAGTTCCCTTGTACATAGCTCATCCTTTTTTCTTTGTTGCTTTTAATATTCTCTCTTTATCTTTAATTTATCCCATTTTAGTTACAATGTGTCTTGGTGTGGTCTGTTTTGGGTTGATCCTGTTTGGGACTCTCTGTGATTCTTGGACCTGGATTCTTTTCTTTTCCCAGGTTAGAGAAGTTTTCAGCTACTATATCTTCAAATATGTTCTCTGCCTTTTCTATTTCTCTGTTCTCCTTCTGGGACCCTACATATGAACAAGTTTTGTTCCAAGAGTGTGTTCATAAGTCCTATTTTTTCATAAGTCCAACAGAGTTAACCTAGGTACCCAATTAACACAATCAGCTATATAGTGCTGTACTGTAATAGGTTTATAATAATTTTCACACAAATAATACATAAAAAGCAAATAAACCAAAAAATAAAAAGAAAATTTTTAATCTCGCAGTATAGTACCTTGAAAAGTACATTAGTACAGTAAAACAGCTGGCATACAGGGGCTGGCATCAAGTGAAGAGGTAAGAAGAGTTACTGACTGCAGGAGAGAGAGGAGGTGGGAGATGGTAGAGCTGAAGGATCATCAGCAATAGGAGATGGAGGGCAAGCTGCAATTTCACTCATGCCTGACGTTGATGGAACACACATTCACATCCTTGAAATTTCACACCTTGAAACTTCGTATGTAGGAGACTTACTGTAATGTGAATTTTAGTATACTTGATGTTGTCCCAGAGGTATCTTAAACTGCCCTCATTTCTTTTTCTTTTTTTTTTTTTCTTTTTCCTTTGGTGGATTACTCTACATTGACTACTTTTTATTCCAAAGTTGCATTTACCCATCTGCAGGTGGCATTATGTAGCAACCCTCTTACCTGCTTATCACACCACTGATGTCCAACCAGCCTGTTGCCTATTCAGCAAGCAAGTACAAGGTGCCTTCCACTGCCAGCAAGGACATCAGCAAAATCTCCAAAACAGAAATAGTGGGGGTACATTCTCATCACCTGTTCTTACTCTGGCTTGGAGTAAGAAATCAACAAATGATGAAATAAGGGTAACTTTGGTCCTCCCCAGTCTCTCATCTAGGTGTTTTCAACCGCATATTCTACTTTCATCATCAAGGGATTTCAGAGACCTTCAAAAGTCATTCAGTCCATACTGTACAAGCCAGGCAACACTCCCTGCAGAGAGAAGTACAGCAGTCTTATACTTAAAGTTCTCCATTAAACTAAAACACCTCAGTGGACAAAAATAGTCCTGAAAGAGAGAATTATTTTGGTATCTAACTTGAACGCTATTTTTTTCTCATTAGTTTTCTCTTTTATACATACTAGCATATACATGTCAATCTCAATCTCCCAGTTCATCCCACCCCCCTCCCCCTTTGTGTCAATACATTTGTTCTCTACATCTGTCTCTATTTCTGCCTTGCAAATAGGTTCATCTGTACCATTTTTCTAGAGTCAACATATATGCATTAATATACGATATTTGTTTTTCTCTTTCTTACATCACTATGTATAACAGTCTCTAGGTCCATCCACATTTCTGCAAATGGCACAATTTCATTCGTTCTTATGGCTGCGTATATTCCATTGTATATATGTACCACATCTTCTTTATTCATTCCTCTGTTGATGGACATTTAGGTTGCTTCCATGTTCTGACTACTGTAAATAGTGCTGCAATGAACATTGTGGTGCATGTATCTTTTGGAATTATGGTTTTCCCTGGGTATACATTCAGAATTGAGATTGATGGGTCATATGGTAGTTCTATTTTTAGTTTTTCCAGGAACCTCCATACTGTTCTCCATAGTGGCTGTATCAATTTACATTCCCACCAACAGTGTAAGAGAGTTCGCTTTTCTCCACTTCCTCTCCAGTATTTATTGTTTGTAGATTTTTTGATGATGGCCATTCTGACCAGTGTGAGGTGATACCTCATTGTAGTTTAGATCTGCATTTCTCTAATAATTTGTGATGTTGAGCATGTTTTCAAGTGCCTCTTGGCCATCTGTGTGTCTCCTTTGGAGAAATGTCTATTTCGGTCTTCTGCCCATTTTTGGATTGGGTTGTTTGTTTTTTTGATATTGAACTGCATGAGCTGCTTGTAAATTTCAGAGATTAATTCTTTGCCAGTTGCTTCATTTGCAAATATTTTCTCCTATTCTGAGGGTTGTCTTCTCGTCTTGTTTATGGTTTCCTTTGCTTAAAAGCAAAAGCTTTTAAGTTTCATTAGGTCCCATTTGTTTATTTTTGTTTTTATTTACATTTCTCTGGGAGGTGGGTCAAAAAGGATCTTGCTGTGATTTATGTCATAGAGTGTTCTGCCTATGTTTTCCTCTAAGAGTTTGATAGTGTCTGGCCTTACATTTAGGTCTTTAATCATTTTGAGTCTATTTTTGTGTATGGTGTTAAGGACTGTTCTAATTTCATTCTTTTACATGTAGCTGCTCATGCAGCTCAATATCCAAAAAACAAACAACCCAATCCAAAAATGGGCAGAAGACCTAAATAGACATTTCTCCAAAGAAGACATACAGATTGCCAACAAGCACATGAAAGACTGCTCAATATCATTAATCATTAGAGAAATACAAATCAAAACTACAATGAGGTATCACCTCACACCAGTCAGAATGGCCATCATCAAAAAATCTACAAACAATAAATACCGGAGAGGGTGTGGAGAAAAGGAACCCTCTTGCACTGTTGGTGGTAATGTAAATTGATACAGCCACCATGGAGAACAGTATGGAAGTTCCTTAAAAAACTAAAAATAGAACTACCATATGACCCAGCAATCCCACTACTGGGCACACACCCTGAGAAAACCATAATTCAAAAAGAGTCATGTACCACAATGTTCACTGCAGCACTATTTACAACAGCCAGGACATGGAAGCAACCTAAGTGTCCATTGACAGATACAGATGAATGGGTAAAAAAGATGTGGCACATATATACAATGGAATATTACTCAGCCATAAAAAGAAACGAAATTGAGTTATTTGTAGTGAGGTGGATGGACCTAGAGTCTGTCATACAGAGTGAAGTAAGTCAGAAAGAGAAAAACAAATATCATATGCTAACACATATGAATCTAAGTTTAAAAATCTTAAAAAAAAAAAAGGTTATGAAGAACCTAGAGGCAGGACATGAATAAAGACACAGACATAGAGAATGAACTTGAGGACATGGGGAGGGGGAAGGGTAAGCTGAGACGAAGTGAGATAGTGGCATTGACATATATACACTACCAAATGTAAAATAGATAACTAGTGGGAAATCCATGTTGCCATAAGTGGCAACATTTAATTCTTTTCTACAGCTGAGTAAAATTCCATTGTTTATATATGTCAGGGGTCCCCAACCCCCGGGGCCACAGACAGCTACCTGTTAGGAACCAGACTACACAGCAGGAGGTGAGTGAGGTGCACAGCAGGTGAGCGACCGAAGCTTCATCTGCTGCTCCCCATTGCTCTCCATCGCTCTCATTATCACCTGCACCATCCGCTGCCCCACAGTCTGTGGAAAACTTGTCTTTCATGAAACCAGTCCCTGGTGCCAAAAAGGTTGGGGACTGCTGATATATACCACATCTTCTTAAGCCAGTCATCTCTTGATGGGCACTTGGGTTGATTCCATGTCTTGGCAATTGTAAATAGTGCTGCTATGATCATTGAGGTGTATGTATCTTTTCAAATTAGTGTTTTCATTTTCTCTGGATATGTAACCAGGAGTGGAATTACTGGATCATATGAAAGTTCTATTTTTATTTTTTTGAGGACCCTCCATACTGTTTCCATAGTGGCTGCACAATTTCATTCCCACCAACAATGTACAAAGATTCCCTTTTCTCCACATCCTATCCAACATTTGTTGTTTGTAGACATTTGATGATAGCAATTCTGAGGTGATATTTCATTGTGGTTTTGATTTGCAT
Organism: Stenella coeruleoalba; assembly: GCF_951394435.1. Taxonomy (NCBI): domain Eukaryota; kingdom Metazoa; phylum Chordata; class Mammalia; order Artiodactyla; family Delphinidae; genus Stenella; species Stenella coeruleoalba. The sequence goes on along the minus strand of NC_137148.1, from coordinate 160,220,132 downwards.
TTCTCTAATAACTAGCAGTGTTCAGTGTCTTTTCATGTACTTGTTAGCTATCTGTATATCTTCTATAGAAAAATGTCTATTCAGATCTTCAGCCCATTTTTTCATTGGGTTGCTTGGGTTTTTTTGATATTGAGTTGTTTGTATATTTTGGATATTAACCCCTTGTTGGCCATATTATTTGCAAATAAATTCTCCCATTCAGTAGGTTGTCTTTTCATTTTGTCAATGATTTCCTTTGTTGTGCAAAAATGTTTAAGTTTAATTAGGTCCCATTTGTTTATTTTTGTCTTTATTTCATTTGCCTTAGTAGACAGATCCAAGAAAATATTGCTATGATTTATGTCAAAAAGTTTTCTGCCTATGTACTCTTCTAGGACTTTTATGGTTCTGTTCTTACATTTAAGTCTTTAAAGCATTGTGAGTTTGTTTTTGTATATGATGTGAGGGAAGATTCTAATCTCATTGTTTTACATATGGCTGTCCAGTTTTCCCAGTTTCCCAGAGGCCTGCGTACCGCAAAAAAAAAAAAAAAAAAAGAATTTTAGGATTATTAGTTATAGTTCTGTGAAAAAGTCATGGGTATTTTGATAAGGATTGCACTTAATCCTTAGATTGGTTTGGGGAGTATGGACATTTTAACAGTATTAATTCCTCCAATTCATGAACACATTTCCATTTCTTTGTACCATCTTCACTTTCCTTCATCAACATTTTATAGTTTTCAGCATACAGATCTTTCCCCTCCTTGGTTAAGTTTATTACTAGGTATTTCATTCTTTTTGATGTGACTTTTTTTTTTTTTTTTTTTGCGGTACGTGGGCCTCTCACTGTTGTGGCCTCTCCAGTTGTGGAGCACAGGCTCCGGACACACGGGCTCAGTGGCCATGGCTCACGGGCCTAGCCGCTCCGTGGCATGTGAGATCTTCCCGGACTGGGGCACGAACCCGTTTCCCCTGCAACGGCAGGCGGACTCTCAACCACTGCACCACCAGGGAAGCCCCTGATGTGACTTTAAATGGGATTTTTTTCTGCTTCCTTTTCCTGATAGCTCATTATTAGTGTATAGAAAAGCAATAGATTTATGTATATTGATCTTGTGTCCTGCAACGTTGCTGAATTAATTTATTATTTCTAATAGTTTTGGGGTGGAGACTTTAAGATTGTCTATATAAAATATAATGTCATCTGCAAATAGCAGCAGTTTAACCTCTTCCCTTCTTATTTGGGTGCCTTTTACTCCTTATCTTGTCTGATTGCTGTGGCTAGAACTTCCAAATCTATGTTAAGTAGAAGTGGTTAGAGTGAGCATCCTTGCCTTGTTCCTGAGTTTAGTGAGAAAACTTTCAACTTTTCATCATTAAGCATTATATTGGCTGTGAGTTTGTTGTAAATGGCCTTTATTATGTTGAGATATGTTTCTCTGTACCCACTTTGATGAAAGTTTTTATCATGAATGGATGTTGAATTTTGTCAGATGCTTTTTCTGTGTCTATTGAGATGATTGTGTGATTTTCATCCTTGCTTCTGTTAATGTGGTATATCACATTGATTGATTTGTGAATGCTGAACCACGCTTGTATCCCTGGAATAAATCCAACTTGATCATGCTGTATGATCCTTTTTATGTATTGTTGTATTTGTTTTGCTAATATTTTGTTGGGGTTTTTTGCATCTATATTCATCAGATATTGGCCTGTAATTTTCCTTTTTTTTGTAGTGTCTTTGTCTGGTTTTGGTGTCAGGGTAATGGTGGCCTCATAAAATTAATTTGGGAGTGTTCCGTCATCTTTGATTTTTTGAAAAGTTTGAGAAGGATTAGGTATTAGTTCTTCTTTATATGTTTGGTAGAATTCCCCTGTTATCTGTCTGATCCTGGACTTTTGTTTTCTAAGAGTTTTTTAAATTTCAAATTCAATTTCACTTCTAGTGATCAGTCTGTTCAAATTGTCTGTTTCTTCTTGAATCGGTCTTGGCAGAACTTTATGTTTCTAGAAATTTGTCCATCTCTTCTAGGTTGTCCAATTTGTTGGCATATAGCTGTTCATAGTATTCTCTTACGATTTTTTGTATTTCTGTGGTATCAGTTGTTATTTCTCCTGTATGATTTTTTATTTTATTTGGGTCCTCTCTCTTTTTCTCTCGGTGAGCCTGGCTAAAGGTTTATCAATTTTTGTCTGCCTTTAAAAAAAAAAAACTCTTGGTTTCATATATCTTTTCTATTGTTTTTTATCTCTATTTTATTTATTTCTGCTCTGATCTTTATAATTTCCTTCCTTCTGCTGACTTTGGGTTTTGTTTGTCCTTCTTTTTCTAATTATTTTAGGTGGTAGATTAGGTTGTTTATTTTAGATTTTTCTTCTTTCTTGAGGGTGGCCTGTATCACTATGAACTTCCCTCTTAGAACTCTCATAGATTTTGGAAAGTTGTGTTTTCATTTTCATTCATCTCAAGGTATTTTCTGATTTCTTCATTGACTCATCGATTTTTTTAGTAGCATGTTGTTTAGTCTCTACATGCTTGTTCTTTCCCCATTTTTCTTTCCCTAGTTGATTTCTAGTTTCATACCATTTGGGTCACAAAAAATGCTTGATATAATTTCTATCCTCTTAAATTTGTTGAGGCCTCTTTTGTGACTAAGCATGAGATCTATCCTGAAGAAGCTTCCATGTACACTTGGAGAGAATGTGTATTCTGCTGGTTTTTGATGTAAAGTCCTGTAGCTATTAATTAAGTCCAACTGATCTATTGTGTCATTTAAGACCACTGTAGCCTTATTGCTTTTCTGTCTGGATGATCTGTCTGTTGATGTCAGTGGGGGTGTTAAAGTCCCCTACAATTATTATATTATCATCAATTTCTCCCTTTATGTCTCTTAGTATTTGCTTTACATATTTAGGTGCTCCTGTACTGGGTGTTTATATGTTAACAAGTGTAATATACTCTTCTTGTATTGATCCTATTATCATTACATAATGCCCTTCTTTGTCTTTCATTATTGACTTTGTTTTAAAGTCTATTTTGTCTTATATGAGTATTGCTAACGCTGCTTTCTTGTCATTTCTGTTTCCATGAAATACCAACTTCATTCTGTGAGGTCATCATTACCCTGATACCAAAACCAGACAAAGACATGAAAAAAAGTAATATTACAGGTCAATATATCTGATGTTTATAGATGCAAAATTCCTCAACAACACATTAGCAAAGTAAATTCAATCATATGCTATAATCAAATGGGATTTATTAAATATTCCCAAATCAATCAATGCAGTACACCACATTAACAATAGAAAGGATAAGAATCACATGATTGCCTCAATAGATGTAGGAAAAGTATCTGACAAAATTCAACATCCATTCATGATAAAAACTCTCAACAAAGTTGCTATAGAGGGAACATATCTCAACATAATAAAGGCCATTTTTGACAAACCTATAGATAATATCATATTCAATGGTGAAAAGCTAAAGCTTTTCCTCTAAAATCAGGAACAAGACAAGGATGCCCATTCTTACCATTTCTATTTAATGTTGCAATCAGACCAAAAAAAAAAAAAAAAAAAAAAAAGAAAGAAAGAAATAAAAGGCATACAAATTGGAAGGAAAGATGTATAACTGTCACTATTTATAGATTACATGATATTTTATATGGAAAACCCTAAAGTCTGCATCAAAACATTATTAGAACTAATAAATGAATTCAGTACAGTTGCAGGAGACAAGATTAATATACATAATCTATTGCTTTTCTATACACTAATAATAAACTATCAGAAAAAGGAAGCAAGGAAACAATCCCATTCGCAAAAAGAATGAAATACCAAAGAATAAACTTAACCAAGGAGGTGAAGGATGTATACTCTGAAAACTATAAAATGCTGATGAAGGAAACTGGAGACAATACAAAGAGATGGAAAGATATCCCTTGTTCATGAATTGAAAGAATTAATATTGTTAAAATGTCCATACTCCTCAAAGCAATCTAAGAATTGAGGGCAATCCCTATCAAAATACCCATAACATTTTCCACTATAACAAATAATCCTAAAATTTATACAGAATTACAAAAGACCCCAAATAGCCAAAGCAATCTTGAGAAAAATGAACACAGTTAGAGGTATCATGCTCCCTGACTTTATACTATACCATAAAGCTATAGTAGTCAAAAGAGTACTGGCACAAAGAGAGACACATAGATTAATGGAACAGAATAGAAAGCTCAGAAATTAACCCATGCACCTATGGTAAATTAATCTACGACAAAGGAGGCAAAAATATACAATGGGGAAAAGAGAGTCTCTTCCATATGTGGTGTTGGGGAAACTGGACAGCTACATGTAAAAGAATAAAATTAGAACATTTTTTCAAACTGTATAAAAAAAACAAACTCAAAATGGATTAAAGACCTGAAAATGTAAGACCAGAAACCATAAAACTCCTAGAAGAAAACATACGCAGTACACTCTATGACATAAGTCTTAGCAATATTTTGGGGGATCTGTCTTCTCAGGCAAGGGAAACAAAAGCAAAAATAAACAAATGGGACCAAATTAAACTTAAAAACTTTTGTACAGTGAAGGAAACCATAGACAAAACAAAAAGACAACCTACTGAATGGGAGATAATATTTGCAAATGATATGTCCAATAAGGGGTTGGTATCCAAAATACACAAAAAGCTCATACAACTCTGTATCAAAGAAACAAACAACCCAATCAAGAAATGGGCAGGGCTTCCCTCGTGGCGCAGTGGTTGAGAGTCCGCCTGCCGATGCAGGGGACACGGGTTCGTGTCCCGGTCCAGGAAGATCCCACATGCCGCGGAGCAGCTGGGTCCGTGAGCCATGACCGCTGAGCCTGCGTGTCCGGAGCCTGTGCTCCGCAACGGGAGAGAGCACAGCAGTGAGAGGCCCGCGTACCGCAAAAAAAAAAAAAAAAAAAAAAAAAGTCTACAAATAATAAATGCTGGAGAGTGTGTGGAGGAAAAGGAATCCTCCTACAATGTTGGTGGAAATGTAAATTTGTACAGCCACTATGGAGAACAGTATGGAGGTTCCTTTAAAAAACTAAAAATAGAGCTACCTTATGATCCAGCAATCCCACTCCTGGGCATATATCTGGAGAAACCATAATTCAAAAAGACATGCACCCCAACGTTCATTGTAGCACTATTTACAATAGCCCGGCCAAGGAAGCAACCTAAATGGCCATCGACAGATGAATGGATAAAGAAGATATGGTAGGTTGCTTCCTTGCAGCCGTGAGCTTTGGAGGCCGGGAGCGGTGGAACTCGGGCGGGCTGAGATCTGTGCTGGGAAGGGCGCCGGACTTGTATCGGAGCAGCACTTAGGAGACACGGTGCAGTTGAACAGAGCCATCATGAGGACGACAGCCCTAGGGCCCATTCACTTGCTGGAGCTCTGTGACCAGAAGCTCATGGGGCTTGTCTACAACGTGGACAATAAGGACATAGTGTGGCTGGAGGAGATCGAGGAGGAGGCCGAGCGTACGTTCACCAGAGAATTCAGCAAAGAGCCCGAGCTGATGCCCAAAACACCTTCTCAGAAGAACCGACGGAAAAAGAGACGGATTTCTTATGTTCAGGATGAAAAGAGAGACCCCATCCGGAGAACGCTGTCCCACAGAAAGACGCGGAGCAGCCGTCAGAGCTCCCGGCGCCTCCGTAACAAGGACAAGCTGGCCACAGTGGTGGGGGAGAACGGCTCCGTCCTGCGGCGGGTGACCCGTGCGGCGGCCGCAGCTGCAGCGACCTCCGCGGCAGCCGCTCCTTCGCCCACCCCTGAATCTCCCACGGTGCTGACCAAGAAGCCCAAGGACAGCCTGGCCCTGTGCCAGCTGGTACCCGTGGTGGAGACTGGCATCAGCGAGCGCCGGAGCGCTGAGCAGCACCTCAGCCAGCTCCAGTCTGCCCAGGCTCCGTCCCCCACCCCGGCTCCGGCCACGGCTTCGGCCTCCCATATCACCTTGACCTCGGAGGACGACTCAACACCCCAGAAGTCAGAGGCTGAGAGACTGGAGTCTGTCCCCGTGAGCTCCCTGATAACTACACCCCAGGACCCCAAGAGCCGAGGGGGCGGGGCAGAAAGGTCCGCCTCCAAGCTCAGAATTGCCGCGACCTCCCCAGGCCCGCAGGACTCACCCAGCTCTCTGGCCTCCCCGTGGCGGGAGCGGGTGCTGGCTCCCATCCTGACAGATAACTTCTCCACGCCCACGCGCTCCCATGTGGGCCGCGGATCGGTGCGGCGCAGCCTGATCGCCCCGTCCTCCCCGGGGCCCCAGGTCTCGCTGGCCCAGAATTACTCCCTGGTTTCCAAAGAGGAGAGCACCGTCCGAAGATCAAGCAGAAGGATTGCCAGGAAGGCCACCAAAGAGCCGGCCGCCTCATCTGCCACAGTTACCTGGAGAGGCTCCTGCATGTCGAGGTGCCCCAGAAAGCGAGCCCCAAGGCGGAGGAGCCCAGCAAGGAAGCTGAGCCGGAGAGGACGGCCGAGCCGGAGGTCCCCAAAGCAATGGCAGTGCCTTGCGGCTCCGCAGTGCCACCAAGATCGCCATTAGCATGCCCGGCTCGCAGCCTGCAGCCGGCGGCCAGGGAACGCCCTCTAAAGGGTGGCGGAAGGCCGAGACTGACCAAGCAGATGGCCCCCAAGGAGCCGCCTCCGAGTGTCAGGAGGAAGCGCAGCTACAAGCAGGCAGTGAGTGAGCTGGACGAGGAGCAGCAGCTGGGGGGTGAGGAGCTGCAGCCCCCCAGCAGCAAGACCCCTTCCCCGCCCTGTCCCGCCAGCAAGGTGGTGCGGCCCCTCCGGCCCCTCCTGTAGACCGTGCAGAGGAACGAGCTGCTCATGACCCCGACCTCGACCCCCAACAGCAGCATCATGAAATCCTTCATTGAAGCGCAACGCTCCCCTGCGCGTGGACCCCAAGGAGGAGCTGCAGCGGCTGGAGAACCTGCGGCGTTAGGAGGAGGCCGAGCAGCTCCGCGGGTAGAAGGTGGAGGACAAGCGGCGGCGGCTGGAGGAGGTGAAGCTGAAGCGTGAGGAGCGCCTCCCTAAGGCGCTGCAGGCCCGGGAACGGGTGAAAAGGATGAAGCAGGAGAAGAAGGAACAGATCGAGCGGCAGTTTGCTCAAATCGACGAGAAGACGGAGAAGGCCAAAGAGGAGCGTCTAGCCGAGGAGAAGGCCAAGAAGATGGAGGGGGTGGAGGCGTTCAAGAGGCAGCAGGAGGAGGAGGCGCGGAGGCTCAGGTGGCTACAGCAGGAGGAGGAGGAGGAGGAGAGGCGCCCCCAGGAGCTGCTGCCGAAGAGGAAGGAGGAGGAGCGGGAGCGGCGGCGGGAGCGGGAGCGGGGGCGGGAGCGGCGGCGGGAGCGGGAGCGGCGGCGCGAGCGGGAGCGGGAGCGGGAGCGGCGGCGGAGCGGGAGAGGCTCCAGGCCCAGAGGGAGCTGCAGGAGAGGGAGAAGGCCCTGCGACTACAGAAGGAGCGGCTGCAGAGGGAGCTGGAGGAGAAGAAGAAGGAAGAACAGCAGCGCCTGGCTGAGCAGCGGCTGCAGGAGGAGCAGGAGAAAAGCCAAGGAGGCCGCGGTGGCCAGCAAAAGCCTGAACGTGACCGTGGACGTGCAGTCTCCAGCTTGTACCTCGCATCAAATGACTCCACAGGGCACCGCCCCCGCCCAAGATCAACCCAGATAACTACGGGATGGATCTGAACAGCGATGACTCCCCTGATGACGAGGCCCATCCCCGGAAGCCCATCCCCAGCTGGGCCAGAGGCACCCAGCTTAGCCAGGCCACCATCCGGCAGTACTACCACCCCCGGAACCTCCTGCAGCTCTTCGGAACCATTCTCCCACTGGACTTGGAGGACATCTTCAAGAAGAGCAAGCCCCGCTACCATAAGCGCACCAGCTCTGCCGTGTGGAACTCGCCGCCCCTGCAGGGCACCAGGGTCCCTGGCAGCCTGGCCTACAGCCTGAAGAAGCACTGAGCCAGGTCCTCGGGCCTGCTCGGCAGCCTCAGCCTTCATCTGTGTCTATACGTCTGTGTCTCTGGTGCCATCCTGCCTGGTATCCTGTCGCTGAGGGTTCGGTCAAGTGTATATAAACGTCCTCTGTGTGCTACAGGGGGAAGGCGGCTCGGGCCTGCTGGGAGGCTGAGCTTGTTGGGTGTTCGGGGAAGACCCAGGCCCAGCCTTGCCTGGTCTGCTGACAGCACTCTGTAAATAGGTTGTTAGAGTTCAGCTGAATTTTAGCCTCTAGTGTTTGAGAGCTAGAGTAATAAAGTCTATTCCTTCAAGCCTGCTGTGAGTATCATGAAGACTGGGCTTCTCTTCAGAAAGCCCTGGACCCTGGCCCCGTCTCGGGCCGCTGGATGGGCTAGAGGAATAGGAACTGCTTATACTCCTGGGGTGTGCGTCAAGGTCTCCTGGGTCCCACCCCCAGAGATGCCGATGGAGTGGGTGATTCTGATGCCAGCCCTGGACAACACTGAGAAACACTTCAGTTACTTTCATGTTGGGGCAGGTGACGATACTTCCTGTTTTTCTGGGGAGCGCCCTGCCTGTAAAGGGGGCCTCATTCCAGTGGTAAGACCTGGAGTTGAGGTCAGGAGAATTGGGCTCTTGACACAGCTCTGCCACTTAAGAGAGGCCCTCAGCCCCTCCACGCCTCAGGCTCCACCCACCCTTGCTGCACGGATGGTGAAAGGACTTAAGAACGTGGACGTGCTGCTGAAGCAGGAGATCTGGGTTAGGAAGGGAACATCTCTGGAAACTACCTCGGGACCAGTACGTGCAAGTAGTTGAGATGTTTCTCCAACAAATCCAGGCAGCTGCTAATTCAATGCTTAGTGTCCGTGGAAGCTGGCCCTGCCCCATCGCTGCCAACCATGTTTTAAACGTGCCACAGCTTCATCATCTCCTACTCCAGCCCCTGGAATGGGGGTTGGTGAATTTGGGCCTATGGGCCAAATCAAGTCGCAATCCATTTTTGTAAAGTTTCATTGGAACCCGCCCAGTAGAAATGAATGCCTGTTGTCTCCGGCTGCTCTGCTGAGGGCAGAGTTAAGTAGTTACAACAGAGGCCTTATGGTTCGCAAAGCTGAGAATATTTACTGTGAACCTTTACAGAAAATGTTTGCTGAGCCTGCTTTAGGACAAAATCAAGGCTGAATATAAGAGAGCTTTTTAAAATGAGTAAAGAGTGAATGCACACAACAGGCTGAAATCTAGAAGATTCCACCATGCAAAGAAAATCATTTTACAGTTCATTCAAACACGGTGCGAATTTAAATTTGTTCCATATGTTCTCTGATGAGAAACTGTTGTGTTGAGTCAACTGGTGAGTGTGTCTTTGCCTGAAACCACAATGTCAATGGGGAGCATATAGATGGATGTCCAGTTGTTCTAGAGCCATTTGTTTAAAAGACTATTCTTTTTCACTGAATTTCTTTTGTATCTTTGTCAAGAGTCAATCAGCCATATTTGTATGGGTCTATTTCCAGACTTTGTATTCCCTTTCATTGATCTATGGGTCTCTCCTTTTACCAATACCACATGGCCAAGATTACTGTAGCTTGTATAAGTCTTAAAAATCTGGTAGTGAGGCTTCCCTGGTGGCGCAGTGCTTGAAGGTCCGCCTGCCGATGCAGGGGACACAGGTTCGTTCCCTGGTCCTGGAGGATCCCACATGCCGCGGAGCGGCTGGGCCCCTGAGCCATGGCCACTGAGCCTGCGCGTCCGGAGCCTGTGCTCTGCAACGGGAGAGGCCGCAACAGTGAGAGGCCCGCGTACCGCAAAAAAAAAAAAAAAATCTGGTAGTGCGATTTCTCCATCTTTATTCTTTTCAAAATTATTTTGGCTTTTCTATCAATTTTGCCTTTCTGTATAAATTTTAGAATCTGCTTATCTATACAAAAACACTGCTGGGATTTTGATTGAAATTACATTAAATCTATATAAGTTTGGGGAGAATTCACATGTTTATAATAGTGAGGCTACTAATCCATGAACATGATATATCTCTTCACTTATTTACATCTTTGGTTTCTTTTATCAGCATTCTGTAATTTCAGCATGCAGATCCTATATAAGTTTTGTTAGATTTATAGCTAAGTATTTATTTTCTTGGAGCTGTTATAAATGGTATTGTCCTTCTAAAAAAAAAAGAAGATATGGTATATATATACAACGGAATAGTACTCAGCCATACAAAGAATGAAATAATGCCATTTGCAGCAACATGGATGGACCTAGAGATTATCACACTAAGTGAAGTAAGCCAGACAAACATGTGATATTGTTTATATGTGGAATCAAATAAATGAACTTATGTACAAAACAGAAGTAGACTTACAGACACAGAAAACAAAGTTATGGTTACCAAAGGGGAAAGGGAGAGAAGAATAAATTAGGAGGTTGGGATTAACACGTATACACTACTATATGTAAAATAGATAACCAACAAGGACCTACTGTATAGCACAAGGAACTATACTCAATATTTTGTAATAACCTGTAAGGGAAAAGAATCTGAAAAATAATATATGTGTATATAGATATATGTGTGTATACAACTGAATCACTTTGCTGTACACCTGAAACTAACACGACGTTGTAAATCAACTATACTTCAAATTTTTTTAATTAAAATGAATCTGAGAGATCAAAGTGAAAAAAAAGTGGGCAGAATACCTGAATAGACATCTTTCCAAAGAAGACATACAGATGGCCAACAGGCACACGAAAAGATGCTCAACGTACTAACCATCAGGGAATAGCAAATCGAAAGCACAATGAGATATCACTTAATACCTGTCAGAGCAGCTATCATCAAAAGACCAAAAATAGCAAGTGTTGGCAGGATGTGGAGAAAAGAGAACCCTAATACACTGTTGACAGTTATGTAAATTAACACAGCCACTACGGAAAACAGTGTGGAGGTTCCTCAAAAAACTAAAAATCCAGCTATTCCATCATGGGTATATATCTGAAGAAAACAAAGGCCATAATTCAAAAAGATACATGCACTCCAATGTTCATAGCAGCATTATTTACAATTGCCAAGATTTGGAAGCAAACTAAGTGTCCATCAATGGTTGAATGAATAAAGAAGATGTGATATATATATATAGAGTTATATATATAGGTATATATATATATATATATATACACACACACATATAATTATATATCTAGTTATACATATAATTATATACCTAGTTATAGACATAGGTATAGATAGCTATAAAATGGAATAATACTCAGCCATAAAAAGAATGACGTTTTTCCATTTGTAACAACATGGATGGATCTGGAGAGTTTTATGCTGAGTGAAATAAGTCAGAGAAAGACAAATAGTACATGTTTCCATGTATCTGTGGAATCTAAAAACAAACGAATGTAATAAAACAGAAACAGACTCACAAATACAGAGAATAAACTAGTGGTTACCAGTAGGAAAGGGGGTAGAGGGAGAGGCAATATGGGGTAGGGGATTAAGAGGTACAAAATACAAGGTATAAAATAAATAAGATACAATATAATATGTTGCACGGAGACTATAGCCAATATTTTATAACAACTTCAAACGGAGTATAATCTACATAAATATCAAATAACTATGTTGTACACCCAAAACTAGCATAATACTGTAAATCAACTATACTTCAATTTAAAAAAAAAGTATTCCCTGTCTGTGTGACTTTGCCGAACATCGGAGTAGACCAGGAAGGAGGGTGTTTTGAAAAACAAGAATGGGGGTCGGAGACCTGTCTAGGTGGAGCTTGTCTATTTCCACAGGTTTGTAGCTCAAAGAACTCTGTGTGGCCTGAGGCAGGGCAGTTGTCTGGTACCCACTGAAAACTGGGTCTGACATTGTGAGCAGTGGCAGAGGTCAGTTATTTAAGAAGGCTTCCCACCTGCTAGTGGAGGTAAGATGAGAGCAGGTCCAGGTCAGCTTAAATGGAGAGCACTGAGAGAGATGCATCTCCTCTAGATGTCATGTCATGGATTGCCATGTGCCAAACAAGCAGAGGGTTTGAGACTGTTTCACATTCCATAGTATGAGGCTCTGGAGCCCCTTGAGAAGGAGCTGTGTGACATAAGGCAAAGTGAGGCAGCAAGACAAGACTGTTGGCCAAAAAAGGCTGAGAGTGACACGGTCCCATCTCTTCATTGCATGTCAGCCCACTCTACATTGATGCTTCCAGTGTTTGGAATGTTCAAATGCTCATTCCCTCCTTCACCCCTCTCCCCACACTCTTACCACAAAGCCAGACTATTTTCCTTGAATTTTTCCTGATAGAAGGGGTATGACAATCAACCTTGAAAATGTTTAATTACTTTATTCATTCACTGTAACTTTAAAATCACTTCAGTTCCTGTCTAGCATGGAATGGAGGCAGACAACAAGGTAATTCAGTGTGAGCTCACTGCCATGGCTATTTGGAACTCCTGAAGCAACAGGCAGAATGCTACTTCCAGGGAAAGTGTGACTTCCTGTGGGGAGGGAGGGAGGGAAGAATAGAAAGGGAGAGAAGGAGAATATTCTTTTTATAAATCTTGTAGAGGTCTTGTTGTATAAATGTGAATACGTGAATTTGCTAATTTTCAGTAAGGCAGAAGTTGATAGACAAAAGAACAAATGTGAAGTGAATTTACACCAGAGGCCCTAGAAGGTGGGAAGTATAAAGACAAGATGTGGTTGGAGAAAAGGGGATAGGGAGGATGAATCAAAGGAAGGGGAAAAAAAGAATCTAGGAAAAAACAGTCAGTTCAGTTTGGGGAGAGAGGTGTTGGAACCACATGTGTGTGCCGTGTAACCGGATGTAGAACTGCCAGGGTGTGGATTGGGGTTGGATGTCCATCTCTTTCGGACCATAAAAGAGGGCAATAGAACAAGGAATGGTAGGTCAGACTAGCTGTTTCAGGTGAGGCCTCGCCCAAGACTTTGATGAAATCCCCGGGTAGGTGGCCATGGGGCTCAGGGCTACAGTTTCAGAAACTCAGGTTTCTTGATCTGTTCATAAATCTGAGGAAGCAATGCAACCAAAGTCCCCAAGAGACTATGTAAATGAAAATTCCACTCCCTGACAATTCACACTACTGTCAGCAGAGGGCGCCCCTGCCCAATGAAGACCAAATGCAAATTAAAAACTTGTTTCAAGGCAGTTAATCTGGGCAGTAGGGTTACGGATGAACTTTGTTTTCTTTTTCTTTTTCTACATCTTACAAGAGTTATACAATGCAAATATACACTACTTATAAGATCACCAAAATTATGTGAAAATAAGATTTATTCTGCAACTTTCTGTCAAATGGTATAGAAAGTTATATATATTTGCCATATTACAAAATATTAATTGTCATATCATCTCAATGGAAGGGATATGAGTCTTCTTGGTACTAGTCTTTCAACTTCTCTATGGGCTTGAAAATTTTCATAATAAAAACTTGGGGAATATCTTGAATATAAATTTGAAAAAAAAAAAAAGCTTGGGGAGGAAATAAAAGATATTCACATCTATTAATTCAAGGACCACTTCTACCTAAAAAATAGAGCCAGTCTCCTAGATAGCAATATCCTCACCCCTAGGGATTGGTGAGTAAATGTTAAAAAATTCTTATTCTCAAAATATTTGTTTAAACATTCCCTTCTGGTTAAATAAATCTTACATTTCAGGGACAGAACATAGTACCTAAGACCACCAGGTACCACTGTCCCTTAACAAACTACCCCAAAACTTGGCATCATAAAACAACTGTTTTATTTTACTCCCTATTTGTGGGTCATAAATTCAGGAAGTGTTTGGCTGGGCAGTTGTCACTTGGGGTGTCCCATGCAGTTTCAGGTAGGTGTCAGCAGAGCAGCAGACGTCCAAGGACCCCACCCCACCCCACCCACCCCTGGGCTGGATATGCAGTGTGGGTGACTCACAGGGCTGCAGCCTCTCCAGCAATGCAGCCTCAGGGTCATTGGACTTCTTACAAGGCAGCTCCACACAGCTCAAGGCTCAGAATTTGTGCAGTCCAGCAAACGAGGCAGAACCCAGCTCCCCTTTCATGACCTGGGGCCTCACTCCTGCCCACTGCGTGGTTTCATGTAGGCCAAGGTGGCTAGTACCACCACGGTAAGAGAAGTTTTAGCTGAACACACGGCTACCTCTCCGTTTCCCTGTCTCCCCTGCAACTGGGGGGACTAGACCAAGTTCTGGTGACTGGGAGATGAGGGAAGGAGATATGCACAAATTCTAGGTTTCATTCTAAAAGGAAAGAGGCTTGCCCTCCCCTTCTCTTTCCTTCCTATCTGACTGGAGCCAGGGCACCATCTTGGACTGGGTGCTGGGAACCATGTGTTGAAGATGGTAGGACAAAGAAACAGAAGACTGAGTTCTTGGTGGGTGTGAATCTGCTGTAGCCGCCTCAAAATACCACCCACCTGGACTTCTGAGTGAATGAGGAATAAAACATCTTATTTAGGCCACCATCGTGTTGCGTTTCTGTGTTTTGGCTACCAGACTCGATACCCTATAAGGTAAAAGTCTGCTGCTTTTAATACAAGTGCATCTCCTGGAAGGGACACAGATCCCTGTGAAACAGAGCAGGACCCCGTGGGGCCTTTCTGGGGACAGATCTCCACCCCCACCCGCACTCCTGTTGTGAAAAAGCTTTTCATTTTCTAGGCCTTCCCTGAGTTCCAAAGAGCAGATTTAATCAGAGAAGTGAGAAAATGCAGAAGCACTGGAAAACAGTCAAGCAAGATTCTGTGCCTCAAGACAGGAGATGTGGTGTCTGTCCCCATACCAGCAAGGGCCCTGACCTCTGCTCCTAGGTGGAGGGTGTGTGGGAGAACAGACAGAGATTCAAGGCCCCGGCTGGGCTGTAGGCAAACCCCTGATCGCTAAGGAAATCCTTTCAGGTAGCCTGAAGTCCCAAGTGTTTGTTAAAGATATTTAAGGAAGAGGGTAAATGATGAAAATTATGGTGAAGGTGAATATTTGACATGGTTACATGTAAATGTTTAACTTACATAAAGCTAAATAAATATTTATGTAAAGTTATGGCTTTTATAGATGATTTACCGATTTATCTACATATAGGAGAAAGATGCCTGATAGGAGTAAACAGAGATGGGACTGGGGGAGGAGTGTGGTATGTACGTGTGAATGTTTTATTATCTGCTTTCTGAAATGAATATATTTCGCTTTTGTAACAAGAAAAAAGGAAATGATACCTTTCACTTTATTTATTTATTTATTTATTTTGTGGTACACGGGCGTCTCACTGTTGTGGCCTCTCCCGTTGCGGAGCACAGGCTCCGGACGCGCAGGCTCAGCGGCCATGGCTCACGGGCCCAGCCGCTCCGCAGCATGTGGGATCCTCCCGGACCGGGGCAGGAACCCGTGTCCCCTGCATCGGCAGACGGATTCTCAACCACTGCGCCACCTGGGAAGCCCACCTTTCACTTTAAAAGGTTGTTGCATCTAACAATCTAAACTCAGCACACACACCCCCTAAGCTCCCCTTCCCCCCACCCCAGCTCCACCGGTCCCAATCCCCATCCTCAACTCCGCTGTCAGCCCTACACCTGGCCCCCTACCACGCCCCCAGGTACGACCCCCCAGGCTTGGTCCGGTTTTGAACAAACCCCAGGGGATCAACCCAAGGCTCGGGGGGACCCTGGCCAGAGACTCTATCCAACACATCCGTCCACACCGGGATGACTCAGCCCACAAATAGAATCCCACCTGAATGACCCAGATAAGAGAAGAGGACCTAGGCCAAGAGACTTGTGCCGTGGAGGGAAGGCGGAAACACCAGTGGTTGGAGAGAATGGCAGGAAATGGAGGAGGAAGGGCTTTGGGTCCCTGGCAGAGGCTGAAGGGCCAAGGCCAAGGCGCAGGAGTGGTGGGATGGCTCAAGCCGTTTCTGGGCCCACAAACACACCAGGTCCCCGTGAGGCCTCCTGTGGGCAGCTGAGACGCCGACAAACCCTCCGCCCACGGGAACTTGCAACCTGCAAGCGCCTTGCCAGTCGGTCACCGACGTTTCAGTGAAGGCCTGAGGTAGGAGGTAGAGGGGCCCCTGGGCTGGACAGCTGGTGTTTGCCAAGTGGAGTAAAATTGGAGCTTTTTTTCCCTAGACACTCCAAGGCCAAAGTTAAAGGCAGGAGCTGAGCTCTGCTGGAGTAAAGAGATAAGACGACCACTCCTGAGACCAAGGAGACCTCCCTGACTACACATGCGCAGTAAGGCTCCTAGGGGGTCAAAAAGGAGGGGGCGCCACCGCACAATAGGTGATGCCAAAACTCCCACAGGCCTCTGTGCTGGAATCCATCTTGGCAAAATGTTGTGCACGCATATGGGGAGGGTCCTAGGGCAGGTCAGGTGTGAGAAAAGAAACAAGATAATTGGCCAAAGGTAAACAGAGACCGGGAAAAACTGCCCTATATAAATGATTTAACTGCCCTTTTACTGTGCTTCTCCCCACCAGGGAGGACACCTACACCCTTTCTCTCCTGGTGTATATTTCTGCCTTGCTTCTGTCTTAAATAAATCAACAGTTTCTCTGTGTGCTCTCCCACATGTTATGCTGTGTCTCTGATAATAAACTCTGTACCTGTGTTTTACAGTTTTTTTCCTCATTGAGAAATTCATTTTTCAAATGGGGCAAGAGCCAGGGGAACTTTGCTTTTAGTCTCTAGCCCCTGGTGGTGCAGTGGTTAGGATTCCTGGTTTTTCACCCAGGTTACCCAGGTTCAATTCCTGGGCAGGGAACTAAGATCCTGCTTTAAGCCACCACTCACTGCCCTCTCCCGAGATCAGGCCCACCTGGCCTGTGTTGAGCTGGGTGAGCTCTTTGGTATTATCTTTAATCTCCAAAGTCAAGGTTAGCAGAATTCTGAAGGATTTAATGACACCATGTTTTTCCATTTGGTATGTCCGCTTGCTTTGTTATCCACAGGAGGTTCATGCTCTATGAGGGCTGGCAGCCATGCACACATGAATCACACCTGAGGATGCCTTGGCATAGTGAATGTGGCCTCTCTGGGGACCCGCATCAAAAGGAAGAGAAACAGGACACAGAGAGCCCTGAAAGTGCTCCTCACTTAAGGACAAACCTGAGAAACCTGCCTGAATCTTCAGAGGGTCTCCTCCTCTACAATCTCCCTGGGAGGGCTGCCCTCCCACCCCCACCTGCTGTTTGGCCTGGGAGCCCAGGCCCACCCACCAACCTGGAGCCTGTGGGAGGGGAGCCCAGAGTACAAGGGAGGCAGAGGAGACGGCCTTGGAGCAAAGGCTGTAAAGGAGAGAAAGGGGAGGGTCCTGATTAAGTAGTGATTAACATGGGTTCCATTCAAATCCTGGCTCCACCCCAACCAGGTGTGTGGCCTTGGGCAAAGGACCCTCTCTGTGCCCAGTTTGCTCCTCACCTGTAAAAGGGAGCAATACTTAACTACCCATGATCTCTTTGAGGATTAAAGGAGTTCATTCTAATTTGTGGAGCGCTCAGAACAATGCACTTGGTAAGCAACTGTTAATTTAGTGCTAAGAACATGGATTCTGGCAGCCAAAACACACCTGGCCCAATTGTGTCGAGACAGACAGCCTTGCCAATCACAGCTAATGATCACCTCTCTACCCCCAAACAGGGTTTAAACATCCACCTAAGAGCACGTGGGAAGACAAAACTAGCTCTACAACAATCTAAAAGGTTAAGATGAATGTCTGACCCTGGTTCCCTCAGCCCAGAAGTGAGGCCAGAGTTGCTCCCTCAGTGACCTGGTGACACCCCCTTCTCCACAACTCATCCATCTGGTGTGAAGCTCGAGGATGGTTTCTGTCAACAAAGTCACCTAGCTCAGGGTTTTCAAACCCACTGATGAAATCAAGTTGGTAGGTCACAAGCAGCATTAAAAAAATAATAAAAATAGTGGAAAATAGAAACTCTTAGGATAGTTTCAGGTAAAGTTTGCCATTTACGTGTGGGTGTCTTGGGTGGCAGTGTAAAAGGCATCCTCACACTCTTAGTGCTACTGCCAGCGTTGATCCAGTTGTCAGCTCTGCATCCTGGAAGGTGCTGGAGGATGCCTAGCAAATGCTGCCTGGGCCAGCAGAGGGCATCCCACCCGAGGTGCCCATTTCAGGAGGGACTGCCTGCATTCTCTCTCGGACCAGGGCTTGAGGGCCCCACTGCCCACCTCTAGAGAAGATTAGCACTGGGGGAGTGAAGCCTTGGGCCCTCTCCACCTCCAAGCCTGGCCTTTCTTTCCCACCTAGGCCCCTCCTTAGCTCTCCTACTCCCTGCTCCTATCTTCCCGTCATCTGCTTTCCTTCCTCCAACTGACCTCCTTCCTCTCACCTGTGCAGCCCCTTCCTTTAGGCCTCATTCTTTTCCTTGCTTCCTCCACCTTTCTCCTCCCTTTTCCACCCCCAACTCCTTTACCAGGACACACAAACACACAGAGTTTTTCAGACAATTCAGGCTTTATTTTTGAAAATAGTTCTGTAGCTTCAACTTTCTTCCGTGAACTGAGGTCAGGCAAGAAAGAAAAACACACATGTTGCTCTCCAACCCTCCATCTGCGTCCTAATCTGTGCACACGGGAAGGGAATGCTTGGGGGAGAAGGGAAGGAGGCTGGGCTGAACGGTCTTGGCTGCCCTACCTTACACTGAGAGGGCCTCCAGGAGCCACGGGCCGGGCCAGCATGAACCGTCCCAGAGTGACAGGGAAAGGATTGGTTTTCAGAAAGGACCGGATAGGGGCCAGTCTGTTTCTTGGAGGAAGGATGAGGGAGGGGCGCCCCAGCACCCGAGGCTTTTCCCCCCACCCCAGCGGGTGAGCTGAGGAGAGGTTCTGCTTTTCCCCTTCACCGTTTCATCTTAGGATCACGAACTGCTAGGCTGCAGGGAAAGAAGAGCTGAGAGGTGGTCAGGGATAAACGAGAGGGGGAAGAAGAGAAATACAGGCAGGAGGGAGTGAACCCTGACAACCTAACAGCTCTGCCCAGACCCTGATGATGATGAAACCCCTTTGGTTAGTCTCATTTTGGCCACAAATACATCTCCTTCTCACATAATCCAGCCTCCCACCTTGCTCCAGTTGGGGGAAGGTGGAGATGGTGGGGGACAGGTACAGGAGGAGGGCTCATACTCTGGCTAGAATAGCCAGGACAGGGAAAAGAGGCCTGATCAAGAGAACTAAAGTTGCCAACCTCTCCACAGATGTCCTGGGAGAAAACCTGGAACGTGGATTTTGTGGCCCCAACGAGCCCAAGTCTCTCCCTACCACACAGTGGTTTCCTGCTTAATAACTCCCCCAACATACCCCAGAAAGATTCCCCTGATTTGACCCCCTTGAGAACGGGAGAATAACCCTCACCTTATCATCTGTGCACTTGAATGCCACTCAAAAAAAGAAAGAAAAAAAAAAAACAAGATAAATGGACCCAAGAGAGAAACACAGAGAGGATGATGCAGCCCAGGGACTACGGTCCCATCTTAGGCCATGATAGGCCAGGAGGGGCCCCAGGAGGGACAGGCAGGTGCTGCTAATTCCAGCTAGGATCATAGCCGTCCCAGGTCTGGGGTGGGGCCAGGTGGACACGGCGGCCCCGGAACAGGAAGCTGACGATGCCCTGGTAGCCGGCCCTGGGGACACCAGACTTGAGGTCATCCATGACTCCCAGGGCCTTGGCGAAGGCCTTGAAGCTGTCCCTGCTCGTGTACTGCACCCGCACCTCCCCCAGCTCACTCCGCTCACTGGTCCTCACTTTCTCCACCTGCAGCAGGGGAGCACCGTAGACACGTGCAAGGAAATCCCTGTCATAGGCCTCCTGTCGCAGGTAGGACAGGTCCAGCTGGGTGAAGGGCACGAAGTGCTGGTTCAGCTTGATAAACTTGAGGTGCTGGTCAAAGAACTGCCCATGGCTCACACCTTTGCGGCCAAAGGTCATCGTCCTGGAGATTTCAGGCCGCACACAGGCCCGGCCCTGCCGCTGCTCTGGCCGGCGCATCCAGTCGTCCCAGAAGGCCTTGGGCCACTTGGGCTCTAGCTCAGCCCAGAGCTCGGCCAACAGCAGCCAGCCCAGGCCAGGGAAGAAGTCTGTGCGGTAGAGCAGGTCAGGCTTGCTTGAGTCCACCATCTGTTCCTTGCCGTTGTCATTCCAGGCGGACACACACCAGAGGGAGGGGTCGGCCCTCAGCAGCGGGTACGTGGCCTGGAAGTACTCGAAGAAGTCTGGAGCCACCTCCAGGTCATCCTCCACCACCACGGCTGCTGGGAACTTGAACGTGTGAAAGACCTGGCCCAGCGCCCAGCGGTAGTGCCGGGCAATCTTGTAGTAGCCCTGGAACTTTCGGTGGTCGGGCGGCACTGCGATGTTGCTCAGGTCGGGCTGCCGGATGTGCGTGATGGCGCTGCCGTAGGAGGCGATGACCTGGGCTGTCTCCTCGTGCCCGCAGTCCTGGCTGACGATGACGGGGAAGTGCTCGGCCGAAGGCCGATAATGCAGCAGCTTGTCCAGGCAGCGCCGGACGGTGCTGCGGTCACAGGCGATGACCAGGATGGGGATCACAGCTGGCGGAGAGGTCACAGGCACGCGCGGCAGGACAGGCGGGGCCACGGTGGGCACCCTCCACCGCTGGCTCCACCTAGCATGATGCTCCCTGATCTGCTGCAACAGCCCCCGCTGCCGCTCCAACTCGACCTCAGCATCCTGGGCCAGGCGGATCACCTCCCGGGTGAGGCTGGCGGGGTCGTCATCGAGAGCACTGTCTGAGGGCAGCCTGCCAGGCGCCGGGCGCGTCCAAAAGAAGAGGAGCAACAGGGCGTTCCAGGCCACAAAGAGGATGGCGCCCCACAGCACGAGCCCTGCAGACTGCTTCTTCAGCATCCTGGCCCCCGCGGGGGAGGCGGGCAAGGGTGGGGCTCAAGGCTGCCCTTGGCTTGCCTGGCTCACACGCGCACAGTTCTAGGGATGTTTCCTCTGGGCTCCAGGATTAGGAAGCAGCCATGCACCTGAGGAGAGGAGAAAAACAACCATCATCACGAGGCATGGGGCTGCCCTGGAGTGGAAGAATGGGGCGCAGAAACAGATGGAAAAGTGCAGGACAAGGAAGGCCAGGACGTTAACTCCAAAGCTCTCTTAAAAGATAGCTGCCTGTTCCCTAATCTGGAGGGTCAATCTCTGCGGAAGAATAGGATTAGGAGAGCATGTTCCCGCACTCCAAAATGAGTTCATGAGTCCTCTGAAAAGCAATGTGGTTTTTTTTGGGGGGTGGTGGGGGGTGGGGGTGGTGGGGGGTGGGGGTGGTGTAGAGAGTGATGTTGGTGGAAGAGAGGAAGCAAAGGAATTCCACTTCCCCCTTCCCTACCTGACAGATTTTGTTTATCATCTTCTGTCCAGAGCTTAGGAGAGGTAGGGGTTAGACCACCTGCCTCCCATGCCTCAAATCAAACTACCCAAAGATTACTGATTTTAGGGCTTCCCTGGTGGCCCAGTGGTTGAGAGTCCGCCTGCCGATGCGGGGGACGCGGGTTCGTGCCCTGGTCCGGGAGGAGCCCACGTGCCGCAGAGTGGCTGGGCCCGTGAGCCATGGCTGCTGAGCCTGCGTGTCCGGAGCACAGAGCCTGTGCTCTGCGGCGGGAGAGGCCGCAGCAGTGAGAGGCCTGCGTACCGCAAAAAAAAAAAAAAAAAAAAAAAAAGATTACTGATTTTAAAACTCTAATATCACACCTCAGGGCTAAAGCCAGCACCTTACCTAATAAAGAAGCACCAGAGGCATTCTCACGAAGGTCAGGAGCAAAGCCAAGCCACCCCAGATCTAACGACTACTTAACATTCTGTTGGAGGGATCAGCCAATGCAACTGGACTGCAGAACACAATCATAGGCAGAGGAAGTGGAGAAGAAGCAAAAGTATCTCAATGTACTGATGCTATGAGAATATGCCTGGAAAAGTCTAAGAGAATGATAAATCCAACCTAAACAATCAAAGAATTGAGCAAGGTAGTGGGATATAAAAATTAACATGCAAAAATCAATAGCCTTCATATCCACAAATAATAACTCATTAAAAAAACAACAAATGAGAAAACCCTATTTATAATAGCCATGAAAATGATAAACTATTTAGGAATTAACAAGAAATATTCAAAAATCTACACGAACCTATAATTCCCGAAAAGACACAAAATAAGACTTAAATATCCCTTGTTCTTGGTTAGGGCATCTCAGCATCATCAAAAACCTCAATAAAAATACTTTTTTATAGAGCTAGACAAAAGTTCATAACAGAACATCTAGGAAAATGATGAAAACGAACGAGCAGTGAAGAGGGACTAGCCCTACCAGATATTAACATACTAAACATTACAAAGCCTCTATAATTAAAGGTATGCGGTGCTGGTATGTAAACAAACAGATCATCCAAAGGAATAGAATTTAAACGCCAGAAATACACCCAACTACACGCAGAAATCTAATGTATGATAAAGGGGATATTTAGAATTACTGGCACAAAAAATGGTCTTATTAATAGTGTTACAACAATTATATAGCTACTTGGGGGAAAAAAATAAGATCCGTACACAAGAATAAATTCCAAGTGGACTAGTCATCTAAGGAGAAAAATAAAACCATACAAGTGCTAAAAGAAAATGTATGTCAATTCCTCTGTAACCTTAGTATAGGGAAAGGCTTTCTAAGTATGACTTAAAATACAGATGCAGTAATAAATAAAACACTTTTTGCATGGCTAAAAACACCATAAGCCAAGTCAAAAGACAAATAACAAACTGGGAGAGGATATTTGCAACATACATCACAAATAATAAACCAATACCCTCACAGACAAAGGACTTTTTAAAAACTGAGGGGAAAAAAGGCCCAAACTCTTGTCTATATGACTAGGGCAACTCACACACAAAAATATTAAAATGGTCCTTAGACATACGAAAAGGTATTTAATTTCACTCATAAGAAATATTCTAATTAAAACTATACTAAGATAACATTTCTCCACCCATCAGACTGGCAAAAATTCAAACACTTGTCCTATTCTCGTAACAGAGTCAGCTGAAGAACAGAAGTTCTTGATTTTGATGATGTCCAATTATCAGGGTTTTTTTCTTTTATGAATCATGCTTTTGGCGTTGTAGCTAAGAAATCTTTGCCAAAGTCACAAAGATTTTTCCCTATGTTTTCTTTTTTAGGTTTGATAGTTTTAGGTTGTACATTTAGGTTTAGGATTTTGAGTTAATTCGTGTATATGGTGTGAGATATGGAACTAATGTCCTTTTATAGCAGTCTGGCAGCTAGTCAAAATGCTAAACAGAGAGTTACCATATGACCCAGCAAGTCCACTCCTACATACAGACCCAAGAGAAATGAAAACATATGTCCATACAAAAACCTATATGGAGTGTTTATAGCAGCTTTATTCATAATTGCCAAAAAGTGGAAACAACTCAAATGCCCATCAACATGGGAATATGGATAAACAAATTGTGGTTTACCCATGGAATGGAATAATATTCAGCAATTAAAAAGGAACGTACTACTGATACACACGACACATGGACAAATCTCAAAATAATTATTCAAGATGTGAAAGAGTACATGCACATCAGTGGCTGCCTGGGGATGGGGCCAGTGAGAACATCAGGGGAGGTATTACAAAGGGACACTAGGAAACTTTGTGGGATCATAGTTCATGGGTATATACATATGTACAAACTTATGAAAACTTACAATTTTAACTATGTAAAGTTTACTGTATATCATTTATACCTCAATAAAACGTTTTAAAAAAGATATTATTGGGTCAAATGACAAAATTAGAATATAGACCGTAGATCAAAGTATCAGTGTTGACTGACTGATAACCATAATGTGATTATATAAAAGAATATCCCAGTTCTTAGGTAATACACGCTGAAGTAATTAGGGGTAGAGGGCCATGGTAGATGCAACTTCTCAAATGGTTCAGAACAAAAATATCATGTATGTATATAAAGAGCAAATGGAGCAAAATGTTAACAGATGGATCTGAGTAATGGGAATATGAGTATTCTTATACCATTTTTATTCTTGCAACTTTTTTATAGTTTGAAGTTATTGTCAAATAAAATTTCTTAAAATCAAATATAGGGACATAGCCCACAGCTCTGACTAGATTCATCCAATATGGCCCCAGCTGGGCACATCAGTAAGAAGAACTGGGACACAATCCATTGTTCCTGAACTCCTCAATCACACCATGACATGCATCACACACCTGCTCTCTGCCAGGCTCTGGGAAGGGACTGGGACACACATCTAACAAGAAAAAGGCATGGTCCTGCCAACTCCCTCACTCTACCAGACCTCATTACTGAAAGGATCTACCATACCCTCCCATTCCAGGACAGCTGCCATTCCTGACCATGCAACTCTCTCCCTGGCATTCCTGCCTCTGGTCTCAACACTTCATATCCCAAAGCTTCAGGTCTGCACTCTCTTGTGCTGACTGCTCTGCCAGTTCCCCTCTGCCTCACAGACCAGTTCTCTAACCCTAGCTAAAATCTTGGGTCCCAGATCTCATCTCTGTGCTCCTGGACGCTCAAGCAGGCAGATCCAGTATCCAAGGATCAAAGGGCTGATCTTTAAGAGTCTCTAAAGGGAATGGATTCTGCCTCCCTCCTCAGAGACCCCTCCAGCCCCTGCAAGCACTACCACCCCCTGTCTTCCTCCTAGAAATCATCCACCCTCACAACTCCATCGCAGCAGTCTTCTCAGAAACCTCAAGTCCATTTCAGTTTTACTGTGTCATTAAATTTCCACTTTATTAGTGCTCATATACCAATTAGGGTTTCCTAGAAGAGAAACACACACAGATTTCCAGTTTCTTCCTCACTCCCCCCTCAGGATGTGGTCAATGTTGGAGTCCCTAACCCCCAACATCCTGCCTCCCAACTGACTGGGCAGGAATAGTCTTTAGATAAAGAGATGGGGGAAAGAAAAGAGAAACTGACTCCTTCAGCTGAAGTGTTGGCTTCACGGCCAGAGGAGCAGGCTTGTCTCTGACTTATCAATGAGCCACCTCAAACCAGCAGGCTCTCAGAGGGGTAGCAAAACCCCACGGGACCACATCCTCTCCACCCTGCACCCTGCTCCAGACATCAGAATTAGGTGGCCCACACCCACTACCCTGAGGCCTGGAAGACCTCCCAACACCTTCTAAGCCAGGCAGATCAAAGCAATCTTCTCAGCCCCTCTGCAGACTGTATTCCTAGCAAGTCTATAAACCTTGAGAAATGTTAGACAGCCCACAGGAGACAGCTGCCCCAGTCCAGCCAGGCCTCCACCTTAGCCCTCAGGCCCTTGTTCCACCCCACAACCCTTTTCTCTAAATTCTCAAACAGGACTTGCTTATCTTGCCGAAGGAGTACGTGATTGCTAGCCAGTCCCCTCTCTCGCCGGCTCTCTTTACTCCACTCTACTAGATTCCTTCCAGGACGCAAACACTCGAGCCTGCCTCAGGGCCTGTGCATGTGCCGGTATGCCTGGTCGGCTCTTCTCTCTTCTTCACCTAGTGTGTTCTGACTCACACCTCGCCAGGACACCTTCCCTGATGCTTTCGGACCCTGTGGCCCACCTCAGGCCCACCTCCCCTTCACAACCAACAGCACCAGCACAACGCTGTGCTCAACATCTGTCAAATCCCCTCTACCACCAGCTACCTGAGGAGGCGGACCCACTCCCCCAGTGCTGCCAAGCTGCTATGCTAGGATCCTCGACATTCAGATTTGCCTGCAACAAAAAAGTGGCTTCCATGTGGATGCCACACCCCCACAATCACTTAACTGCAATTCCCAAGTCCAAAAAGTGCTGAAAAGCCGAACTTTTCCACACTTGTTTGGCTTAACCTCATTTGGAGAAATCTGATCTAATGTGAGGCTACTTACAGTCTTTATTTATCCCATTCATATGTTTTGCTACAGAAAATAAACATGCTGGATTATCGTATGCTGCTCCAGACCTTCACTACACCATAAATGCACCAGATCATCTTTTTTAAATCCAAAAAATTCTAAATTCTGAAACATATCCTGCCCCAAGAATTTCAGAGTTATGAAAATGGAAGAGAAAGTTACCCATCCACTGCCATCATCCCATTTCAAGATCTCAAACGCTTTAAGCTGAACTCTCTTTCCTTATTATTAAATACTGAACTCCTGATGTGGCTCCTCAGCTGGTTCACCTATCACACACCTTGCTCCCCTCTAAGCAATCTTCCCAACAGTAACAGAGCATCCTTCTTAAAGTACACAACTGGTCCCAACACTAACTTGCCTTAAAAACCATACTGCCACTGCCCACAGACTAGAACTCAAAATTATTATTATGACACACAGGGCCTTCACAACAAACTGACTCCAACATTCCTTTTCAACCTCACCTCCAACCACTAACCCCATGAACCCCGTACTCTGGCCTCAACAGGCTACTTTCTCCCTCAATAAGTACCCTTTGTACACTGCTTTCTCTCCTCTGGCTGGTCCCGCATCCTGAAATATTATCCAAAGCCCCACCTACAAGCATTATACATCCTTAAGAACGCAGTTCCTTAACATCCAGGCAGAGCCAGGCTTCCCACAGCTATACTCCCACCGTACTCTCTCCATACCTCCTGTCTTTCCTCTCCACACTGTAACAGAACCTGTGGCTGTACTTACCTGGCTCTCACCTTACTCCTTAGAAAAAAGGCTCTATGATCTGTATACCTATGACAGTGCTTGGCACATGTACGAAGTTCAAGTAGCTAGACGGAGGGCTGCTTGCATTATTCACTAAATCGGGGAGAAAGAAGACCAGACTAGCAGCCTAACAGTGAAAGATTACATTTTCCGAAGATGACTACCAAATATCCCATCCCACATGTTCTTCTTACAAAGTGACAATGAGGCTCCTCCCTCTAGAGCTGGGGGAGACGGGGTCTATGTTCCCTCTCTTTGATCTGTGACTACAGAGGAAGTGATGATTATGTGACTTACCAGGCTAGTTCATGAAAGGCAATACAGTTTCCACTTGGTGCTCCTGAGATGCCTGCTCTTGGAACCCAGCCACCAAAGTAAGAGGAAGCCCAGGCCATGTGGACAGGATACCTCTAGGTATTCCAGCTGACAACCACAGCTGAGGTCTGGCTAACAGTCAGCATCAGCCACTAGACATGGGACGAAGCCTTCCAGATGATTCCGACCCCAGCCACATATGACTGCAAGTACATGAAAGGCCAGGAGCAAAACCACAGTGATCCAAAACCTTGGGTCACTTCTTTTTTTTTTTTTTTGCGGTACGCAGACCTCTCACTGTTGTGGCCTCTCCCGTTGCGGAGCACAGGCTCCAGACGCGCAGGCTCAGCGGCCACGGCTCACGGGCCCAGCCGCTCCGCGGCATGTGGGATCTTCCCGGACCGGGGCACGAACCCTTGTCCCCTTCATCGGCAGGCGGACTCTCAACCACTACGCCACCAGGGAAGCCCTGGATCACTTCTGACTTACTCACAGGCCAGGGGTATCACGAGTCGCTGCCTACATTCAAGCGAAAAGGAACACAGACTCCCCACCACCGGGTGGGAGGAGGGCAATGTCCTATTGTAACAATATAGAGTGGGATATTTAAAGTTGTGGCCATTTTGGGAAAATACAATTTGCTACATCTTCCTTTTCTAAAATAGAACAACAGTCCTTAACCTTGACCTGAGTACCTGATGTTCTGTTATTAATGACATTTGCCTGCAAGGCACAAACTCACAGTAGTTTTTTTTGGCCAGAGTTTTCACAACTCCTTCAGGGAAGTCACATGGCTGGTCCACACCACCAAGTACAAAGACATCTGCACTGTGGTGGGAGATGAGGAGTGAGCCTTTTTAGTGAATAAGACCCTCAACAAAAACCCAGGAGGTTCTGGGCAGGTTCCACCAACTCCCGTGGGTCTCAGCTTCTTCTTTTTTTTCTTTTTTACTTTTTATGGAGTATAGCTGCTTTACAATGTTGTGTTAGCTTCTACTGCACAGCAAAATGCATCAGCCATACATATACATATAGCCCCTCCCTTTTGGATATCCCTCCCATTTAGAACGCCAGAGTGCATTAGGTAGAGTTTCCTGTGCTATACATATGTTCCCATCAGTTGTCTATTTTACACATAGTATCGATAATGTATATGTGTCAATCCCAATCTCCCAATTCCTCCCACCCCACCCCTCTCCCCCTTGGTGTCCATATGTTTGTTATCCATGTCTGTGTCTCTATTTCTGCTTGGCAAATAAAGTCATCTGTACCATTTTTCTAGATTCCACATACATGCGTTAATATACAATATTTGCTTTTCTCTTTCTGACTTACTTCACTCTGTATGACACTCTCTAGGTCCATCCACGTCTCTACAAATGACCCAATTTCGCTCCTTTTTATGGCTGAGTAGTATTCCATTGTATATATGTGCCACATCTTCTTTATCCATTCCTCTGTTGATGGACATTTAGCTAGCTCAGTTTCTTCTTTTGAAAAACTGCCTATGAGCTGTGAGATCCCTTTTTAAAACTCTGATTCCTATGGTATTCTCTAGCCAGTTCTCTCTCTGTGACAAGAAAATGTTTCTTAAACAGCAAGAGAACACCAGATAGTCAACTTCTCACTGTAAGCAATAATGGAGAAGTCTTATTTAGCTTTTAGAAAGTATGCAAGTTGAAGGAACATTGACAGACCTTCCTTTCTGTCTCTGTGTTGCTTAGTACGTTCAAAAGCACTGCCTGAAAAAAACCAGAAAGCATAGAACATGCCACAGATAATGGAGACCTAACTGAATCACCTTCTTGTTCATTAGACCTCTGCTAGATTCCTGTACCTTGTACCAGGCTCCATAATTTCAAAAGGATGTTAGAACTGAAAGGGAGTCGGAGAAGATACACTAAATAATTGAAGGACTTAGAGAATAAGACCTAGAGGAAAGGGATGCAGGCTAAAGGGATATATGATGCTAGCGCAGCAAAAAGGATGAAGCCCTGGGAAACCAAGTAACCTTGGGCAAGTCACTTGCGCCTTAGTTCCCTCATTTGAACAGGGAGAGGGTTGATTTGGATCATCTCCAAGGCCCCTGGGCTCTGGTGATGAAAAGGACAGTGACAATTTCCCCAGTGTCCCAAACAGGAAATGAGTTTAACCTGTCACATAGGCCACTGAGGTTAGACATACTACATTGCCTTCTAATCTGAGAAAAGGACAGGGAAGATCCGAGAGGCCTCAATGGTCTCGGGTAATGGGGTCAGGCAGGGGTGATTCACAGTTCGAGGCAGACGCAGGGGTGATGTAAGCATCTAAAAGAAAAGTCTACATGGTCTGAAAAGTATTATAAACGACAGAAGATAAAGCTGGACAATCTCAGCCAGTGATGTTCATAAAGGGAGGACTAATTAAACACATCACAGGGTCAAAGGTTAACCAAGGTGGAGCCTCACTCCAGGGTTCACTGTCCCGTGGGGACACAGACCAGCCGGCCACAGCCCCTGTGCTCCAGGGTTTATAAGATGGGGCCCTGCACGTCTCAGGGCCCCCCTACTCCACACACATTAGCAAACAAGTACAAGAAAGTTTTCTTGACAATTTACTTATTTCCACATCGAGTCAATTCTTCCTCCCGGCAGAGGAGAAAGAACCCCTAGTAACTTTTGGAATGGACGCGCGGGTGGGGTCTGGGGAAAGGCCCCTCGCATTCCGCTCCCCAAACCCTCTCCAGCGACCCCAGCTCCTCCAGGCCCCACACCCACGTCGGCCCAGAGGCTGAGTTTCACAACCAGCCCCCTCCCCGCGGAGCCCGCCCTCTCTCACCAGCTGGAGGCCCGGGATTCCGAAAGCGGAACGCAGAGCTCCACTTCCCGGCTCCAAAGGGGCCGTGGCCGGGACCCGGGGCGGCCCGGGCCAAGTCCCTCTCTCGGGCACCGGGGCTGTCGGAGGACACGGAGGGCTCGGAAAGGGACAGCTTCCCAAGCCGGGACTCGAGCTCCGGAGCGCCCTCTCCGCTCCTGCGGGGCCTCCTTCAGTCAGACCTCGGTCCCGTTCCGGGGACAAGCCCCAGAACTGACGGACGCTGGCGTCCCCCGGCCCCCACTCACCAGGTCCTCCCAACTTCCCGGCCCTGAACTTGGCCCGCCCCGGGGCTTGGGGAGCGAGCCCGGTGCCCCGGCGCGTTCCAGGCGCTAGCGCGGAGGCCGCCGGCACCTTCCGCCAGGCAGGCTCTTCCTGCGGCGCTCGAGGGCCGGACCGCCGGGCAGGCAACGTGGCCCTTCCCCGGGGAGGGCGGGGCGGGGCAGGCCGAGGGGCGGGGCCGGCTGCCCCTACTCGCCCGGGACCCCTTCTCCCCGGCTCGCCTCCAACGCTCGACCTCTCAGAAGGACTCGCGGTCTGGACGCCCCAAGTTTTCCGGGGTCCCCAACTTCTGGAGATGCTATGGAGACAGCTGTTACCTTTGAGCCCTTTGCCGCTCTCAATCGCAACTCCACGGGTCTATACCCATCAACCCAACCACACTCAGCCCATTCCAGTCAGACTTCTCGCGTCTCCCCAGCCCCAGAGCCCAGGGCCTCGTGGGGTTGAGGGGCAGAACCCTGCCAGAGGTAGGCCAAGCAGCCTGCCTCAGTTGTGCGTTTACCAAACCCAAAGCCAAGGATCCTCCCCACAACCCCTGGCTTCCAGGAGGGAGGAGTCCAGGGCATTTGAGAGGCTAGAGGGTGCAGGGAAGTAAGAACACGAACCAGGATGCCAAAAAGGAAGCCAAGGAGGAAACACCTGCAGCCAAAATCGAGAAAGAGCAAGCTGGCTTTTTTTTCTTCCTGTTTTTTGTTTTGTTTGTTTTTTCCTTTCGGGGTGGGTAATGAGTGCTGTTAGTTTGGAGCAAAAGAGCAAAGAGAGACAGACCTTTCCCTAGGGTAGACCCACCAGACCTGAAGAGAAAAGGCCTCAATCAGGCTTTGTGGTAGCCCTGTGAAAGGGGGTGAGGGGGGACCCTGGAAAAGCCCAGATGTCCGTATCTGACCCTAACAAGTGAGGGTGGGGAGCTGAGAACTACCGGCTACTCATGCAGATGACTTTCCTGAGAAGGACTGAGTCCAGGGCCAGCGCTACCATGTGATCAGGACACACTCTGGCACCAGCACGTGCCCCCACCCACTTCCCTCCCCTGTGTTCCAGAGCACAGAGCAGGCCAGAATTTTGTGGTATATGGTTACTGACTTCACTCACTAACTTGTTTCTAGGTGAAACTAGGAATTACGTGGGGTTTTAGAGAAACAAAGGCAGGACATGCCCTAAAGTTCCCTGCGTGGGGGTGAGGAGCTAAAACAAAATTGCACAGAGGCCATCACATGCCAGACCTCCATCCTGCCCCACCCCCAGCCTCTCCTTTAACCCTCCTAGCAGCTCTGCAGAGTACACATTGTCATCCCATTCTACAGATGAAGAGTTTGAGACTCCAGCTAAGTGCCAACTTGCTGAAGGTCACAAGACCTAATGAGGGTCATGGCCAAGTTTTAGCCCCAGGCATTCCTGCTTCCAAAGATGGCACTCATTCCCTCTCCTCATGCAGCCTTGAGTGCAAGTGCTCTTTGTTATAGCTGTGTGTCCAGCATGACAGGCACACAGTGGGGCAGCAGGGAAATCCTGCAGTTGGAGCCCAGCCCTGAAGGAGAAGAGTGAAAGAAGAGCTGACACCTCAGTGAGGCTGGACACGTGTGTGTGTGTGAGTGTGTGTGAGTGTGTGTGTGTGTGTGTGTGTGTGTGCAAGGTCTCCAGTTTAGCTGATTGTGTGGACTGTGGCAGGAGATGGGAGCCAACCAGCTCCCATGTGCCAGCCAGCAGCCAATGCTTCTGTACCTCTGCCCCTTCTCTAAGCTTTTCCTCAGGTAGGAGACATGGAAGGCCTACATACTAACACTCCATGTCAAGGCAAGAGGGAAAACCAGAGTTTCTTAAAATGTAAAAAGTTGGGAAACACTGTAGGGCCAAGATATCAGGAGCTAAAATCACTGTCCCAGGACAAAGGCCAGAGTGGGATGCTGAAAGGTGGGGAAACCAACCAGCCCATGAGATGTCAGATTCCCACCTCTACCAATAATCCTTCTCCATCTAAGGCTGTTCAATGGGGAACAGGACAGGTAACTGTGTACCAAAACTCTCGCACCATCATTATAGTCCTCTGTTTAAATTCCAAGGCTCACAGGAAGATCTAAGAGTAGAAATTCCATGACTGTCCCAAAACAAAGGGCCTGGTTAGAGAACAAGAATGAGCTGAATTCTTGGATGGAAGCAAGAGAAAACATTTGGTCTGAGAGGCAAGAAACAGGGTGATGAGTGCCAAACTGACCTGGGAAAAGAGGTCCTGGGCTCCTGATGGAGGTTTCAGGCAGAAGGATTATAGGGGAAGGAGGGCAGAAACAAGGAGCCAGGTGCCTGAATTCTGGGGATGAAACTGGGAATGGATTATGTGAAAATGGAAGGAATAGGAAGATCTGGCCCCAGCCAACCCCCACTACTTCCAAAAGAGGAGAGCAGAGATAAGAAGGAAGTGAAAGTTGTTCCAGGAAACTACCCTCCCATAAACAATGCCTAAGATACCCTGAATTTTTGTATAATTTGGAAAGAATTCATGCTCTGAACTTAAGAATTCATGCTCTGAAACCATCAGTAGTGGTAAAAGCAAAGTTTTAAATCAATGATGTATCTATTTTTCCCTCTCCCTTCCTCTCAATATCCCTTCTCCCCATAAAGACCCAGAAACTCAGTTCATTAAGATAAAAGAAAAAAGATTAATACAATAATCACTGAGCAGTGTCTGTGAAATAGAACTTTTGGTTAGCCACCTACAGTTCCTTTTGGGAAAAAAAAGGGTATAAATAAATTCAGTTACAACACACACACAACATGTGGTTTCAGTCAGTCTATCATTGTGGATAAGTAGCTGGACACCCAATGAGTGCTGTGCCCTGACATCCTGGTACCCCTGTGAGAAGGCTGTGACTGTCTTGAGAGGACTGTCTTGTGGAAGGGTCAGGCTGAGGGCAGGGCTACTGCTTTTGGTGGAAACAACAGGAGAGAGGAATTCTGGCTCACTCCAGGGAAGAAACATCTTAGCAGAGAGGCCGTCTGACAGGGCACTTGAGTTCCCCTCCCTGGAGGTTTGCAGCAGAATCCGAATGGCCCTTCTCAGGTCAGATGCTGTAGGAGCAGCACAGCACTGGGCAGGCAATCACAGCATCTGCCGCTCCACACTTGGGCAAGCCCTTCCTAATCAGGGCTTCTCTGTAGCTTCCCCTCAAGTATCAAACTGGGAGAATAATCCCTGCTCTGTTCTCCCCACAACAATGTGGTGACGAAAAACTTACACAACACAACAGCCTGGACACTTCACATAATGTAAGCACTGTACGAATACAGCACGACTCTGTGGTACTTCAAGTGCTTCGAAGCACTCACCGTCCTCCCAGGCACGATGAGGGCTGCAGAGGCATCCTGGGACCACACATCCCTGAGGGATCACTGT
The DNA here is from genome assembly GCF_951394435.1 of Stenella coeruleoalba. NCBI lineage: Eukaryota > Metazoa > Chordata > Mammalia > Artiodactyla > Delphinidae > Stenella > Stenella coeruleoalba. The sequence goes on along the minus strand of NC_137148.1, from coordinate 160,186,546 downwards.
GATCCCGGTATCTAAGCAAAGACTAGCACGAGGAATTTGCTGGACAAAGCTAGGGGAGGTGACAGGCCCACCCTGAAATCCAGACCTTCTAAAGTAGAAGCCTGGCCTCAAAGGGGCTACCTGAGGCATCAGACTAGAGAAGAAACATCTAGGGCCAGGAACTCCACCCAGGTCTGCCTGCCCAGCCCTCAGGCCCCTGGGGGACTCAGGGACTCCTATGGCAAGGAAGGAAGGGAAAAAAGAAATTAAGTCATAAATATGTGATTTTCAGCTTGCAAATGACCTCTGTTATTGTTGCCAGAACCCAGTGTATGTGATGCCCAGGTGTTACACATCTAGTGAGAGGCAAAGAAATGCTAGAAGCCAAGCTTCCTACCCCTTGCCCAGGCCACCAGACCCCACTGTCTATCAAAATTCCCAACACCTCTCCCTTCTACTGTTATTGTCACTGAGAAAAGCAGGCATCTTGGCAGAGGTAAACTGGAGTTCAAAGGAGGAGTGAGCAGAAAGTAAGGTAACCATGAACAGCCTATAGAGGGCTAAAAAATGACAGTCTGAAAAACACTAGCATCTTAAAGAGCAGGAGAGAAGACCACGATATGGCACAGGAAGGAAAGGCCCAGGGTTCCATCTCCTAAACAGACACTCGGTCCTTGAGACTTCCGCTTTTCTCCACCCCTCTTTAATCTGCTACCCCAAAGAGGCACACTTGTCAAGCTGACTGGAGAGCTCTGAGAGCCAACAAGGTATCTGGCAGAATCCCTCAATTTCAGTTCTCCTTGAACCCGTGCACCTTTGCCACCACTTCATGATCCCAGGTATTGTTTAACAGCAACAGGATGAGACAAATTCAGGGCAGGCTTTTAATTAAGGACAAATAAGGCTTTTGCCAGAACCCTAGTTCAATAAAAGAACAAAACTAATTTAGAGTTTTTCTCTATGTAACTATACAAGCCTATGAAGCAATGGCAATGTTACTGTTTTACATGTACATGGCCCTGGATACTTCTCAAAATCTATCATTTCATTTGTTCCTTGTGAACAACCTGTGAGGGGCTTGGAAAGTTAGTTATCCCCATTTTGCAAGTGAAGAGAACATGGCAGAGCTTAACCAACATACCTAGGGGTGTACACTAAGAAAAGCAGAGCTAGAACACAAATCCTGATTCCCAAACCTGGGTTCTGTTCCTCTGCTCTTACCATGAGGTTTCATGGCCTACACTCCCTTATAGAGGAAGGAGGAGAGGCAACTTAGGAGGTTACCTAGACCATCTGCTACCTGCCCCCCAAGGCAGTTCTATTCAGTTAGCTGCCCAAAACACAGCAGCCTGCCTCAGCCTGGGTAATCCATTCCAGTGTTGTGCTTAGCCCAAACTGGCTTGGAATCCTACTACCTCAGCATTGAAAAAGCCCTTACAAGTAATCTAACACAACCTCCCTTCAGAGGCCTAAATAATTTTCATGTTCTCCTTGGACTAACCTCACAATTGCCATTGCTCACAACCCCTTACAAGGTAATCCTACCTGGGTAAGGAGCAGCTGGGAACAAGCCTGCACCCAGAGAGTGAAGGAGAGGTGAAGTTTCCTGTGTACCCCTCAGGGTGAGGGTTCCCATCACGGCAACTCCTCAATGACAGTGTCCCCAGACTTACCCCACTCAACATTTTCTGCACAGGAGCAGCAAGACACCAAGTGGGAAATGAGACACAAACCTTACCTTCTTCTCTTCTCTCAGCTGCTCCCCTGGAGATCATCAAACCCCCATCCAGCACTCCATTTCCAAACTGAGAATCCCAAATCAGATACACCAAACAAAGTGCGGCTTCTCTCCTCTTGTCCAGGTCCAAAGTCCATGGCTGAGTGGACTCTGAGGGGGAGGAGTCTGGGGGGGAAGGGGTATGTCCAGGCCCCTCCCCCCCAACTGCAGGCTTCAGTGTCCCTCCCAGAGGTCTATTACATCCCTTCATTCAGCTGGTTTATTAAGCCCAGAGTCTGGTGATAGGCAGATCCCTGGTACTATCCCATCTCTTGTTCAGGGAGGGGAAGTCATCCACTGTGAGGGCTGGCGAGTCCGTCTTCTGCTGAGGCTCATGAGAGGAAACAGGCCTGAGAACTGACATGGTCCAGGAGGCTGATTTCTGTGTTAACCTGCAGAATATTTAAACATCATGACACTCTCTAATCTATTATATACCCAGAGGGATGTCTAAGACTCCCTACCTAAATTAGACTCCTTGGCTCTATCATCAAAAACCCTTCCTTAAACACTCCACAAGGTTATACAAAGTTCCTACCTCACTCACATATTGCACCCCAAAACAGTCATCTCATCAATATGTATACACGTATAAGGCTCAAGATACAGGAAAGACAGCACCTAACCGCACTATAGGAAAAGTAACCAAAAGCACTAGTGTGTGGAGACTGTCTTCTAAGAAATACAGAAAAGAACATTCTCCCCCTGTTCTCGCCTTGCGAGTGCCACACACTAATCGCCCTACATCTCCCAAGCTTCTTAGGGTGTGCAGTGTTTTAATCGGCCAGCTCTCCCAGTCTGAACTAAATCCATTCCACACCTAGATGCTGGCACCTTCTACAAGCATTCTTTGCTCCCTTCCCTTCACCCGCACCTCCCCCTCTGCTTCCAAAACTGTGCCATGGATGTAATTCCCAATCTCCGTCAAACTCCTTCCCGGGGCCAACTCCCGAGAGCACTCTCCTGAAACGTTAGAAGCCTGAGTCCTACCAGCAATAGCCCCAGTGATGTTCCAATTTTTCAATCCGGTGGCCCACCCTGGCCGCCCCCTCCCTTCTAAGTGTATTCCTAAACACAAACACACAAACACACACACACACACACACACACACACACACACACACACACACACAAAATCGCGCGCGCGCGCGCTCTCCCCCTTCCTTCCTGTAGGGGCGTGGCGCCCACAAGAACGCCCCCCAACCCAGGAAAGAATTTAGCTCCTCCCACCCTTCTCAGAACCCCGCGTTCGGTGTTCACGGGGAAAGGGGTGACAACGCGACCCTCTCTAGGTTCTAACCCCTTCCCCTCCGCTGCCCAGACGACCCTCGCCCTATCTGCGCTGGGTCGTTACCTGGGCCCTCCCCCCTCCCCCAACCTCAGCAGGGAGCCGCGGCCCGCCCCAGGTCGGACTCCAGGGCCCAGGCCGGGTCCCCGTTGCCCGCCCAGGCCCCACCCCCTCGACCCCCGGCGGCCCGGCCCTCCCCTCGCACTCCTTTCCCCCTCCCACCATCTACCGCAGCCACTTCCGCCCGTCCTCCGGAAGTGAGTCCGTGGCAACTGCCACCACCCGTCACCCGCTTTATCTCCCCCCAGCCCATCACCCCCGCCACCAAGGGAGCAGGACTTGAGGTTGCTCTGCAGTCACTATTAACAGGACTGGGGACGAGGCGTGGGCAGGACAGGGTGTGAGTGAGAACGGAGCTGGGGACGACAGTACCGGCCGTGCAAGAAAGGGCGGGACAGAGTTTGTGGCGGAAAGCGGGAGCTCGCGTCAAGTCGAGCCGCACGGGAAGAAGAGCGCATGCGTCACGATGCCTCGGTCGGGTGCTTGGACTGCCTGGCCCGGAGGGAGTGGGCGGGAAGGGGGCGGAGCGAGGAGCCCGGAAGTGGGGGCGGAGCCGGCCTGGCGCCGGTTCACCTAGTCCACTTTGGTCTTAGGGTCGCCTAGCAACCGCCCGCGTGTTCAGGGTTCTGGAGAAAGCCCCGAGGGCTACCCTCTCTGGATGCGAGTCCTGGTGAGAAGCAATTCTGGAAGCACCAAGGGTTGTGTTCACCCGTCCCTGTGCTGAGAGCTCTATAGCCGTACTGAAGGAAAGCTGTTTTGTTCATTGCTTACTGTTTCTCGCTGCATCTCTCACGGAGGCAGGACCTTCCTTGGGTCTGAAAAGAGAAAGAAAAGAGTGAGACTACTCATAAATTAAGCCCTCCCCCCCGCGCCCCCACGACAGCTCTCTGTTGTACACGCCTCGTGTGAAACACTTTTCAATTATTAGTACCCACAGGTCGGAACCACGGTTACCATTCCCTGAGCAGCAGAGAGCTCTGCCCGAGATTACGTGGCTAGACAGTGATAGAGGCTGGACGCGAACTTCCCAGTCTGTGACACTAACCTATGTTGCCACTATCGTGTGCCACCTGTGACCATTCTCCTCTTAAACCTTTCTACACCTTCAAACATTGGACTTCCAAGTTCCAAAATTTCCCTGGTTGCTTTTTTCTAAATGTATTGGTCTGACTTGCTTTTGACTTCAAACTGAATCCAAGAGAAGCTATTACTAATTTTTGTTCATATGTCATCCATTTAATGACGTGTTCTAGAATTTTGCCAGGACTGTGGACGGATTCGCAGCCTTTGCTTTTTCCCCCTCTTATTGAAAACTGGAACTTAGGCTCCAGTCTTCTGGCATATCTTCTTTGATACTGTGATTTATAAGAAGAAATATATGTATTTGGTCTTTGTCTAGTTTCTGATACCGAGCTCCTAAAATCCTTGGAATTTTCATAAGTGATAAGAGCACTAGGAGGATCTTTTGTTCCAATATTTGATTTTTGACCCTAGTTCCTGACACAGGGCCACTGAAACCCTTGGCATTTCCTGGGTGATAGGAGTGTCATTTTTTCTAATGAGGCAACTTTGGGTGGGCTCCTGGATAGCTTCCGGATGGGGGCTGATCACTGGAAACACCAAGCTGTGATTAGAAGGTTGGAATTTTTAAGCACCCCCTCCCCAGGCACTCCCCCACCCCCGCCATTTTCTTGAGATGAGAGAAGGGTTGAAAATGGAGCTAATGATAGATTAGGCTTAGGTGATGAAGCATCCATTAAAATCCCAGAACTCTCTGGGGTTCAGAGAGCTTCTAGGTCGGTGAACACATCCAGAGACCGGGAGGGTGCCACACCCCCAACTCCAGAAGGACAGACGCTCCTGTGCTCGGGACCCTCCCAGGCCTTGACCGCTGTATCTCATCTGGCATTCATCTGTATGCTTTAATAAACTAATACGCATAAGTGTTTCCCTGAGTTCTGTGAGCTGCTCTAGCAAATAATCGAATCAAAGGGGTAGGAGGTCACGGGAACCTCCAGGTAGAACAAAAGTTGTGACTTGCAGTTGGTATCTGAAGCAGAGTCAGTTTGGTGGTACTGAGCCCCTAACCTGTGGGATCTGATGTTATTCCAGATTGTGTCAGAATTGAGTTAAATTGTAGGACAAGCAGCCGGTGTCACAGAGAACTGCTTGGTGGGAGAAAACCTCCACACATTTGGTGTCAGAAGTTAAGTGCTCTGTATGAGTAGTAAAGAAGACACATAGGATAAAAGACTGGGTTTTTCTAGTACATACGTTGATCTGACTTGCTCTTAAGGCTGAATCCAAGAGGAACTACTACTAATTTTAAGAGTTCATCCATTTAATGACATGTTCTAGAATCTTGCCAGGACTATGGACGGATTTACAGCATCTGTCTTTCCCCCTTTTTTGAAAACTGGAACCTAGGTTCCAGTCTTCTGGAATATCTTCTATCCATGTGATTTCTCCAGATTACTAGCAGTGACCAACTTGCATATTTTCAATACTGGGAATGTAATAGTTGCTAGGTCAGGAGTCGTGAAATGATTTTTTTTTATTTGGAAAGTTGTCATAGTATTAGAAACATTCTTAAAACAAAATTTATATTGCTGCTACACTCAAACAATACAGGTCCACAAATAAGTTCCTGATCTTTTCTCAAAAAGCTGTCTTTCTCATCTGAATTAATGTTAACTCCATTTTCTCAGGCCAGAATGCCAAGAGCCATCCTCATCTTCCTCTCTTACATCCTCTATCCAGTCTGTCAGGAAACCCTGTTGGCTCTATCTTCAAGCTCTGTCTAGGATTCAACACCTCAGCATTCTCACGGCCCCCTTCATCGCGCACCTGGACAACAAGGTCCCTCTGTCCTTACTCCCCTCCTCCAGTAGCCTAGTCTTCACACAGCAGCTAGAGGGATCCTGGCATTTCTCTGCTTAAAACCCCACAGTGGGTCCCCCGTTCACTTGGAATAAAAAGCCAAAGTCCTTACAGCAGCCTACAGAGCCCAACACCAACTGGCCTGCTTACCCCTAACTTGCTCTCCCTTTGCTTACTCTGTCTCAGCCACACTACCCTCATTGCTATTCCTTGAACCCACCTCAGGGCCTTTGCACTAGCTGTTCTCTCTGGGTATAAAGCTCTTCTTCCGGATACTTTCATTACTCTTTCAAATATTTTCTCAAATGTCACCTTTCTCAGTGAGGCCTTCCCTGGCCAACCTATTTAAACCCTGCCCCTCAGCCACAGCACTGCCAGTTTCCCTTTACTCTGCTCAATTTTTTCAGTAGCACTCACTTAGCAACTCCCAACATATTTATTATGCTTACTGTTCCCCGTCTGTCTCTCCCCGCTAGAATGTCAGTTCCATGAGGGGAGGCATATTTGGCTGTTTGATTCCTTGCTGTATCCCTGGAACAGGGCCATGTGCCTGGCCCTTAGTAGGTGCTCAACAAACATTTGTGGAATGAATGAATGAATGAATGAACTTGAACAACTGTTTTCATGGTGGAGTTTTCTTATCCTGCAGATACCTGAACATAGTGATAAGCATAGTATGCATATTTTGCATTATGATATTTTGATATGATATTATGATATGATATGATTATGATTATGATTATGATTTATGATATGATATTATGATATGATATGATATGATTATGATTTATGATATGATATGATATTATGATATGATATTAAGATAGTATCATGTTTCTAAATACTTTCAAAATTATAACCACTTTTTAAAACGTACTTACACTTTTTGCATGCTTGTTATAATAAAGCAAACAACAGAGTTGTGTAAAGAAAAAGTTACTATCGTCCCACCTCCACTAATCCCTTCCTGCCGAAGGGAACTACTTTTAAATTTAGTGGATATCTTTCCAAATATTTTCTCCATACCCACATATATATGTAACAGATACAGATGTCACAGTTCAAAGACAAGTATGACTAAACTGTAACTTTATTTTGTATAACACAAGGCACTTTCTATTTTTAGGCCTCACTGCCTCTGATAGCAGAAAAACTGAGTTTGGTTAACTCAGGATAAATGTTAGCACTTTATGATTTGCTTATTTATTAATGATCAGTTATAGTTTAATTCTAGTGAACTCTTTTCTCTCTTCACCTTTACAAAATTACCAAGCTTTTAAAAATTATTGTAAAAGAAGTATATATTCATTACAGAAAAATAGTAACTCACAAATATGCAAAATTTAAAAGTAACCATATGTAAAGCCAGCAGCCAGAAATAATCAGTTTGTTCTTTTCATATGTATGCATATTTGAGATCCTATTATAATTGCTTTATACATTGTAAACATATTTCCATGTCAGAAAATATACATCTATGGCATTTTTAATGACTGTGTGATCTCCCATTATACAAATGTACCATAATTATTGTCCCTGTTTTTGTACATTTGGTTTCCAACTTTTTACTTTGGCGAAATTACTTGTAGCTAAATGTCTGAGCATATCCCTAATTATTTCCTCAGGATAAAATCCTGAAACTGTTGTCAAAAGGTGTAGTCACTGTTGAAGGCTTTTGACGCATGTGAGACCTACAGAAAGGTGTCACTGCTTTGACTCCAGCGAGCAGGAGGGTCCTTTTCTTCACACCCTGCCAGCACCATCTTAAGTCTTCCCTATTATCTTGTTTTGCAATGTTTTCTTGGATATTTTCACAAACATATTTTTTCCAACATATATTTTTCAGATGATAATTATTTTGGATTCATTTTAGAAGCTAGATACTCTTTTATAATTTAATGGGCTCCTCCTTACCTTTTCAAGTGTTCCTTGTACTGATTTTAGTCCAAAGTCAGATAGATAAAAAAGTCAGTTTGTATATTTGCTATTTGTCACATGTTCTTTTATCCTGGAATGTATTTTAGAATTCTGACCCATAAGGAAACAGCCATATTCATTTTCTCCTTTTATCTTATTGTACCTCTTAGCAACTTCTGACCCACTCATCTGTGCACCTCTGACTGTGCACCTCTCCTTCCAACACTCTTCCCCCTTGACTCCCATGCCACCACACTCTTCCTGGGTGCCCTCCTCCCTCTCTGACCACTCCTTCTCAGCCTTCCTGACTAGCTTCTTCCTCCTCCCTCTTATTCTCTACCCAACACTTTCTCTTTAGATGATCCTGTTACCAAACTCAGGTCTGGCTGCTCACCGCTCAAAAATCAGTACTCAAGAGAGACAAATGTTGGTAAAAAGGAAAGTTACTTTTAATCCGATCTGGGGAGATGGTGGACTCAGTTTTCCCCCAAAGCCATCCCTGAAGATCCTGCTCAGCCATGAAAGTTTTTAAAGGGAAAAAAGGAAGTAATCTCAGTTAACCACTGAAACAGGGGGTCAGAATCGGCGATTCCCCACTGTGTGCATGTTTGTCGACTTCCTGTGATTTTTCTTTAGATGCTATCTTGTTCACACAGTTTGTTCACGAGGTTACTGAAGGGGAAGCTAGGGAAGAGATCTGGTCATCGGTTACTTATTCTTCACTTCTACTTCTTTGATCTACAGAAAGAACTCACATGTTAGGCAAGGTATTATGTGATCAAAAGATTTGAAAGGTGTGCTAGGGCCAGAGATGAGTAGAGCATGGGAATGCCAGGTTAACGTTAGTGTCAAGACAAAAGGGGCCTCCCGCAGAGAACTGTTTCCTGCAAAGAGCTCTTTCCTGCCAAAAACTGCTTACAATCCCACAGAAGTCACGTGGCTTCCGTTATCAACTCTGTGTCACAGACACCCAAATAAGCCCCCCAGGTCCCTTCTCCTCCGTCCTCCAGGCCCATATACCCAGCTGTGTGCTTGATATCTCAACTTGGTCCCCTCACAGGTAGCTCTAATTCAAGTGTCCAAAACTGAACTCATAGTATTCCTCCCAGCTCCTCTCCCAGCATTCTCCTTCTCAGTGAGTAGCTCCATCAACCAGCCAAACGCTTGTGCCAGAAATCCAAGTCCTCCACAAAGTTCCCACATCCAACCAATCAGCACACCCCTCAAAGTTCATCTCCCAATTATTTCATGACTCTGCGCTTCTCTCTGTCTCTTCCCAACCTGGGCCAGTCAGTACAGCTTATACTGTGACCATAGGAATTGGGTCACACAGGACTCAAGCCTGGCCAGCCAGCTCCTTCCTGAGATTTGCTGAATTCAGAGTAAGTTTCTCTCAGGTAGCAAAGCTCAAGCATGAATGGCGATAGTTTCAGATTTTCTACTTAAAGGACAAAAGTCTTGGAGGACACTTGCTCAAGATTTGTTGGCCCTGCTCAACCTTCTGACCTTCTGACATGAGTTGATGCTAAGGAGCAATCTGAAGCCACTTGATGTTTCCCTTTGGGAGAAATAGATTTTTCAGTCTGTTGCCCATGTAGGTTTTCCATTATCCATGAAGTGCAGTACACTTAACCAGAATGACTTAGTTATACCAGTTTTTCCTGGACACATTACACCCTTTAAATCTGCAGGTACGAGTTTTATTTTATTTCAGTTATGCCACTTACTGCAGGATTTCCTTTAGCAAGTTACTAACCCTCTCTGTGCCTTAGTTTTCTCATGAATACAGTGGGGATGATAACACTACCTAACGTTATTCAATTATCATGAGCATTCAATGAGATCGTGCATGTCAAGTTCTTCAAACTATGCCCAACCTATATAGTAAGTGCTCAGTAAATGTCGGTTACTCTTCTTACGATTAATTCAGAAAAGTTTCAGGCTAGTACTTCTTTACTGTTTCTTTCTGTTTCATTTGTTCTGTTCTCATCTTAGGAATACCCATTTTGTATATGTTGGGACTCATTTGACTGTCTTCCACCTCCCTCATTTTTATGTCTTTGTTTCTTTGCCATTTTTCATGTTTTGTGAAGAGTTTTTTAGTTATGCTTATTCTATTTTTGATGTTTCTAATGTTCCCAGGCAAATATCAAGTTAATACAATTTAGTTAATAGTAAATTGTATTAACCTGATAACTAAAACTCTAACATTGTACACCTGGTTTTTTTTTTTTTTTTTTTTGCATCTTTCCAAAGTGTATGGTTTAGTGGTTTTTGGTATACTGACAGAGTTATACAACCATCACCACTAATCCAGAACACTTTCATCACCTTTGAAAGAAACCCCATGTCCATTAGCAGTCACTCCCCATTTCTGCCTCCCTCACCCCTGGCAACCATTGATCTACTTTACGTCTCTACCAGTTGGCCTGTTCTGGACATTTCATATGAATGGCATAAGACATTATGTGTCTGGCTTCTTTCACTTAGCATAGTTTTTAAGGTTCATCCATGTTATAGTATGTATTAGCACTTCGTTCCTTTTTGTAGCTGAATAACATTCCACTGTATGTATGTGGTTTATTCATTCATTGGTTGATGGATATTTAACTTGTTTCCACTGTGTAGTATCTGTTTTTCCCAGTGTGATATAAGGAATGAATAAAGAGACTGGACCACAGCCTCTACATAGAAGCCTACAGAATCCCCAGATGAAGAAAGTGGTATTTGGGAGGAATTTGTGTTTTCTGGAAAGCAGTGGATATGGGCCAGTGCCCTCCTAGATGTGGGGAAATCCCAATTTTAAATGATCTGTTATCCCTACTCTTAGTATGCACATAATTATCACACCATGTTTCTTCTGTGTCAGGTGGAGACAGTCCTGACTATAGGCATGTTCTGACTTTCCCCTTGTCTTCTCACTCACTCTGTCCTTGGCCTGGTTGGATTTCCTTCCTGAAATGCCCTCTGCCTATAGGTCTCTCTTCATGTGTGATTTATCAGTCATTATACCATTTCTAATATCTGCTCCCTTCAGCACTTCCAGGAGGTGAGGGTGGACTTTCTGGAACACTGAAGACAGATAACCCCCACTCCCTTTTTTATGTTCCTTGTGGCTAAAAGTAAATAAATAAATTAATAATTGGGTGTGGGGGCCCAGAGTTGCACTGCAAATATGGAAATGAAGAGGATGTGACAAGCCCAGACATCTCCAGAGATAAGGTGTAAAGCTGAAGACTGTGTAGATGCTGTAAGGAATCTGCGTGAAACTCAGAATATTAAGCAGAGACTTAGGATGAAGGTGGGGTGGTGGATGGAGGACACTTGGGAATCTCAGTTCAATCATGGGATGAAAGCTATTTAAGTACACTTAAAATCATAGCACTTTCTTGCTTCATTTCACAATGAAGGATGAACTTACTATCTTGTGTCTGGTCTTATTTAATCCTAGTATTATTTTAATTATGTTAATTTGGGGCATTCCTCCCCAACTAGATTATGAGCTTCTGAAAGGAAGAGACCCTGTTTACCTTATCATACTCATATATTTCTGAATTTGTTCAATTCAATAAACATTCTGCCAGCTCAGATTCTGGCTCCTCTGATTTCAGTGGACTCAGGAGATTCAATTTCCTTTCCCAAGGCTCAGGTTGTAAAATCTATCCTTCATTCCTGGCAAGGCATTCATGAGGATCAAATGAAACCAAGACTGTGAGAACCCTTTTAAAACTGAAAAGAGCTATGTAAATATTTATTGTGTTTAGAAGTTTCCAGATAGCAATCAGAAAGTGCCAGGGTGCTAGTAGCTTTGCGCTTTCAGGGGAGAACCCCTCAATGCCCTCTCCATCTGAGAACAGAGAAAGCCCTCAGCATCCCCTCCCTTAGGAAGCTGCTTCCGTTTCTCACCTGGCCTCTCCCTTTTTCAGGGCTCTCAAAGTGCTATCATGTCATAGAGAAAGCCAGTCTACTCTTAAACACCTTTCTTTAACAATATTATAAGTTCTAATTGTCACTGGGTGGTGGGTTGGTTGGTTGGTTGGTTGGTTGGTTTTAAATCTGAATTTGCATTTAAACCAGAAGCATTTTTCTCAGGTCAGTATTCCCTTAGACCAGCTCCATCAGCAGGGGTTGTCCAGTTACCTAGTGAATATTTGAAACCTCAGATACTGATGCCAGTAAGCTGAGGTTTTCCTGTACGGGCCTCCACTGGTGGGGAGTGGTGGGGAGAGGGGTGGAGAGGGAGAAGGGGCAGTCAAGTGAGAACACTCTGAAATAAAAGTGTCTTTTGCCTTCAGGATGTATCAGTTCACAGGGAGAGAGGAGACTGGTTCTCAAGAAAGAACAAAGAAGCTTACAAGTAAAACACTGAAGACATGCAGAAGTGCTGGTGTAAAGAATAAAGAAGTGTTTAGAGGGATATAAGCTTAAATTAGTAATACTTCCTGAGGGTAGGTGGCTCACCAGCAAGGTCTTGAAGGGAACCAGGAGAGAGGAACCCCTGGTTTAGGTGTCATAAATCCTCCCTTACTTCAAGTAGAACCAAGCTCAAATAGGAATATTTCTAATCCTTATCATCTAAGCTGGGCCTGGTGCCAGGAGCTTGGATGCTTGTCCTGATTGCAGAGACCAGGTTTCACACACCCCCATCAAATCCTTTAAAGCATTTCCTTGTGCAGGAGCAGTTGAAAAGTACTTTGGGGAAAAAACAATTACAACTATTACCCCCAAACCAAAATTATAACCTTTTCATAATTCCTTTATATTTTTTGAAATGGGTTTTAAACCAGAACAACTATTTTAAATTGTTAGAAACATTTTAAATAATTGTCAGTAGTAGTCTTTATTAATCATAAAAAGAGAAACATATACATTAGTCTTTGAAAGTACCATCTCTGATATTAGGCCTTTTTAGTATTTAAGAAAAAAACAGCAGAAAAGAGCAAGCAAAAGCATGTGAGGGACAATAACATAACTGGACCTAACAAAACAAAGAGGCTGAGATGGGAGACAGAATGAACGAGAAATATTTAAGTTGGGGATGGAAGTCAGTGAAGGAGGTCTAAGTAATTAATAGGATGAGAAATATAGATATCTACATGCTAAAACAGGTAAGAGAGAGCCATCAAAATTCTGAGTCATGAGAAGCAAGAGGAACTACAGTCCTGCAGCCTGTGGAACAAAAACCACATTCACAGAAAGATAGACCAGATGAAAAGGCAGAGGGCTATGTACCAGATGAAGGAACAAGATAAAACCCCAGAAAAACAACTAAATGAAGTGGAGATAGTCAATCTTCCAGAAAAAGAATTTAGAATAATGATAGTGAAGATGATCCACGACCTCAGAAAAAGATTGGAGGCAAAGATGGAGAAGATGCAAGAAATGTTTAACAAAGATCTAGAAGAATTAAAGAACAGAGATGAACAATACAATAACTGAAATGAAAAGTACACTAGAAGGAATCAATAGCAGAATAACTGAGGCAGAAGAATGCATAAGTGACCTGGAAGATATAATGATGGAATTCACTGCTGGGGAACAGAATAAAGAAAACAGAATGAAAAGAAATGAAGACAGCCTAAGAGACATCTGGGTGGGACAACAATAAATGCAAAAACATTCGCATTATAGGGGTCCCAGAAGGAGAAGAGAGAGAGGAAGGACCCAAAAAAATATTTGAAGAGATTATAGTTGAAAACTTCTCTAACATGGGAAAGGAAATAGCCACCCAAGTCCAGGAAGCACAGCGAGTCCCATACAGGATAAACCCAAGGAGAAACATGCTGAGACACATAGTAATCAAATCGGCAAAAATTAAAGACAAAGAAAAATTATTGAAAGCAGCAAGGGAAAAACGAAAAATAACATACAAGGGAACTCCCATAAGGTTAACAGATGATTTCTCAGCAGAAACTCTACAAGTCAGAAGGGAGTGGCATGATATACTTAAAGTGATGAAAGGGAAGACCCTACAACCAAGATTACTCTACCCGGCAATGATCTCATTCAGATTCGATGGAGAAATCAAAAGCTTTACAGACAAGCAAAAGCTAAGAGAATTCAGCACCAGATCCACAACAAACCAGCTCTACAACAAATGCTAAAGGAACTTCTCTAAGTGGGAAAAACGGGAAGAAAAAGACCTACAAAAACAAACCCAAAACAATTAAGAAAGTGGTAATAGGAACATACATATCGATAATTACCTTAAACGTGAATGGATTAAAAGCCCCAACCAAAAGACACAGGCTTGCTTAATGGATACAAAAACAAGATCCATATACATGCTGTCTACAAGAGACCCACTTCAGACCTAAGGACACATAAAAACTGAAACTGAGGGGATGGAAATAGATATTCCATGCAAATGGAAATCAAAAGAAAGCTGGAGTAGCAATACTCATATCAGATAAAATAGACTTTAAAATAAAGAATGTTACAGGAAGGACATTACATAATGATCAAGGGATCAATCCAAGAAGAAGATATAACAATTATATATGCACCCAACATAGAAGCACCTCAATACATAAGGCAACTGCTAACAGCTCTAAAAGAGGAAATCGACAGTAACACAATAACCGGGGGACTTTAACACCTCACTTACACCAATGCACAGATCGTCCAAAATGAAAATAAATAAGGAAACACAAGCTTTAAATGACACAATAGACCAGATAGATTTAATTGATATTTATAGGACATTCCATCCAAAAACAGTAGATTACACTTTCTTCTGAAGTGCGCACAGAACATTCTCCAGGATAGATCACATCTTGGGTCACAAATCAAGCCTCAGTAAATTTAAGAAAATTGAAATCCTATCCAGCGTCTTTTCTGACCACAACACTATGAGATTACAAATTAATTACAGGGAAAAAACGGTAAAAAACACAAACACATGGAGGCTAAACAATACATTACTAAATAACCAAGAGATCACTGAAGAAATCAAAGAGGAAATCAAAAAATACCTAGAGACAAATGAGAATGAAAATACGACGATCCAGGGCTTCCCTGGTGGTGCAGTGGTTGAGAGTCCGCCTGCCAATGCAGGGGACACAGGTTTGTGCCCCAGTCCGGGAAGATCCCACATGCCACGGAGCAGCTAGGCCCGTGAGCCATGCCCACTGAGCCTGCGCGTCCTGAGGCTGTGCTCTGCAACGGAAGAGGCCACAGCTGTGAGAGGCCCGCATACCGCAAAACAAACAAACAAACAAAAAAAATGACGATCCAAAACCTATGGGATGCAGCAAAAGCAGTTCTAAGAGGGAAGTTTATAGCTATACAAGCCTACCTCAAGAAACAAGAAAAATCTCAAATAAACAATCTAACCTCACACCTAAAGGAACTAGAGAAAGAAGAACAAACAAAACCCAAAGTTAGCAGAAGGAAAGAAATCATAAACATTAGAGCAGAAATAAATGAAACAGAAACAAAGAAAACAATAGCAAAGATCAATAAAACTAAAAGCTGGTTCTTTGAGAAGATAAACAAAATTGATAAACCATTAGCCAGACTCATCAAGAAAAAGAGAGAGAGGACTCAAATCAATAAAATTAGAAATGAAAAAGAAGTTACAACAGACACCGCAGAAATACAAATCATCCTAAGAGACTACTACAAGCAACTCTATGCCAATAAAATGGACAACCTGGAAGAAATAGACAAATTCTTAGAAAGGTATAACCTTCCAAGACTGAACCAGGAAGAAATAAAAAATATTAACAGACCAATTGCAAGTAATGAAATTGAAACTGTGATTAAAAATCTTCCAACAAACAAAAGTCCAGGACCACATGGCTTCACAGGTGAATTCTATCAAACATTAAGAGAAGAGCTAACACCCATCCTTCTCAAACTTCCAAAAAACTGCAGAGGAAGGAACACTCCCAAACTTATTCTATGAGGCCACCATCACCCTGATACCAAAACCAGACAAAGATACTACAAAAAAAGAAAATTAGAGACCAATATCACTGATGAATATAGATGCAAAAATCCTCAACAAAATACTAGCAAACAGAATCCAACAACATATTAAAAGGATCATACACCATGATAAAGTGGGATTTATCCCGGGAATGCAAGGATTCTTCAACATACAAAAATCAATCAATGTGATACACCGTATTAACAAATTGAAAAATAAAAACCATATGATCTTCTCAATAGATGCCGAAAAAGCTTTTGACAAAATTCAACACCCATTTATGATAAAACTCTCCAGAAAGTGGGTATAGAGGGAACCTACCTCAACATAATAAAGACCATATATGACAAACCCACAGCAAACATCATTCTCAATGGTGAAAACTGAAAGCATTTCCTCTAAGATCAGGAACGAGAGAAGGATGTCCACTCTCACCACTATTATTCAACATAGTTTTGGAAGTCCTAGCCATGGTATTCAGAGAAAAAAAGAAATAAAAAGAATACAAATTGGAAAAGAAGAAGTAAAACTGTCACTGTTTGCAGATGACATGATACTATACATACAGAATCCTAAAGATGCCACCAGAAAACTACTAGAGCTAATCAATGAATTTGGTAAAGTTGCAGGATACAAAATTAATGCACAGAAATCTCTTGCATTCCTATATACTAATGATGAAAAATCTGAAAGAGAAATTAAGGAAACACTCCTATTTACCACCGCAACAGAAAGAATAAAATACCTAAGAATAAACCTACCTAGGGAGACAAAAGGCCTGTATGCAGAAAACTCTAAGACACTGATGAAAGACATTAAAGATGATACCAACAGATGGAGAGATATACCATGTTCTTGGATTAGAAGAATCAGTATTGTGAAAATGACTATACTACCCAAAGCAATCTACAGATTCAATGCAATCCCTATCAAATTACCAATGGCATTTTTTACAGAACTAGAACAAAAAATCTTAAAATTTGTATGGAGACACAAAAGACCCTGAATAGACAAAGTGGTCTTGAGGGAAAGAAGCGGAGCTGGAGGAATCAGACTCCCTGACTTCATACTATACTACAAAGCTACAGTTGTCAAGACAATATGGTACTGGCACGAAAACAGAAATATAGATCATTGGAACAAGATAGAAAGCCCAGAGATAAACCCATGCACCTATGGTCAACCAGTCTGACAAAGGAGTCAAGAATATACAATGGAGAAAAGACAGTCTCTTCAATAAGTGGTGTTGGGAAAACTGGACAGCTACATGTAAAAGAATGAAATTAGAACACTCCCTAACACCATACACAAAAATAAACTCAAAATGGATTAGAGACCTAAATGTAAGACCGGACAGTATAAAACTCTTAGAGGAAAACATAGGAAGAACAACACTCTTTGACATACATCACAGCAAGATCTTTTTTGATCCACCTCGTAGAGTAATGGAAATAAAAACAAAAATAAACAAATGGGACTTAATGAAACTTAAAAGCTTTTGCACAGCAAAGGAAACCATAAACAAAATGAAAAGACAACCCTCAGAATGGGGGAAAATATTTGCAAACGAATCAACGGACAAAGGATTGATCTCCAAAATATATAAACAGCTCATGCAGCTCAATATTAAGAAAACAAACAACCCAATCCAAAAATGGGCAGAAGACCTAAATAGACATTTCTCCAAAGAAGACATACAGATGGCCAAGAAGCACATGAAAAGCTGCTCAACATCACTAATTATTAGAGAAATGCAAATCAAAACTACAATGAGGTATCACCTCACACCAGTTAGAATGGGCATCATCAGAAAATCTACAAACAACAAATGCTGGAGAGGGTGTGGAGAAAAGGGAACCCCCTTGCACTGTCGGTGGGAATGTAAATTGATACAGCCACTATGGAGAACAGTATGGAGCTTCCTTAAAAAACTAAAAATAGAACTGTCATACGACCCAGCAATCCCACTACTGTGCATATACCCTGAGAAAACCATAATTCAAAAAGACACATGCACCCCAATGTTCATTGCAGCACTATTTACAATAGCCAGCTCATGGAAGCAACATAAATGCCCATCGACAGATGACTGGATAAAGAAGATATGGTAGACATATACAATGGAGTATTACTCAGCCATAAAAGGAACGAAATTGGGTCACTTGTAGAGACGTGGATGGATCTAGAGACTGTCATACAGAGTGAAGTAAGTTAGAAAGAGAAAAAGAAATACCGTATATTAACGCATATATGTGGAACCCAGAAAAATGGTACAGATGAACTGGTTTGCAGGGAAGCAGTTGAGACACAGATGTAGAGAACAAACGTATGGACACCAAGGGGGGAAAGCAGCAGGGGGAGGGGGTTGTGGTGTGATGAATTGGGAGATTGGGATTGACATGTGTACACTGATGTGTATAAAATGGATGACTAATAAGAACCTGCTGTATAAAAAAAAAATTCTGTGTCATGAGGAAATATACACTAGCAGTCAGGAAATCATAGCATTTTCCATCTTGAAACTATTACAACCATATTTGAACCATTCTAATAAAATTTTTTTATGCTAAAAAAAGAATACCATCTCTGATCTTTTGCTAGGTGTGTGATTCACTGTTTTCCACCTTGTTTGTGGACAAAGGTGTGATTCTTACATGCCCTACCCCCCACCCCCAAACCAATACAGACTCCTCCAGAATAATGGAAGAACAGAAATTAAAAATAATCCAACACCCCTAGCAAACACTCATTAGGTATCATCTGGAAACTGTTCATGGCAAAGTAAAAAAAAATTTTAAGGAGCCACCAGTTTCTTGGAGTTAATCCACTCCTTCTTCTGCCTGCCACCTCCCAGTTATCTCACTGCTGTGTGGCAATCACCTCTGCATTGTGTCATGCACTGATTCACCCCCTGGTAACTGTTAAAGGGCTGAGCTTTTCAGGTGATTGCTGCTTTTAAATAAAATCAGACCCATTTGAGGTCACGTCTCGGGGAATATTAAACTTGCATTCTGACATGCCTTCTTGAGTGGGCGAAAAATAATTGGAATTTCAGTAGAGAATTGGGTGTGATGTATGAAATGGATCGCATTACTCAGCTGCAACCCAGAGCGAGGAGAAGATTTCAAGTAAAACATTTGATTTACTTTTTTTTTCTGGGCTTTGTCAGTACCTGAAAAACCAGAGGCGGTTTGCTCCAGGGAAGAGATCAGGGATGGCTGGTCTGAGGAGCACAGAGACTCCAGATTCATCTCCCCTCCCTCAGCTTGGGGTGCCACCTCTTCCTCCTCCACCCACCAAAGTCCTCAGAAGTCCTCTATTACCAGCTCAAATGCCACTCCCTCCTTGAAACCTTCAGTAGCTGTCAGCGCTGATTCTTCTTTGCCTTGTATTGGAATTCATTGTGGTACAGCTGTCCCTACTCTCACTCCTTTCCTCATCCCTCAGTTCCACCTCACCCCCAGCAGTATCTCGAAAGACTCTGGTGGATTGTGAGAAGCCACGGAAGAAATCAAAGTTTCGGTGAAGCCCTTTAGCATGGAAATCCTCCCAGGGAGGCTGTGGAATCGAAATTAAGAAAGGGAGAAAAGAAAAATACAAAATGTTGAAGATTTAACCCAATACATTTTGAGAAAAAGAAGAAATGTGGTGTAGTGGATGAGGCAGGACTTTGGGCTCAAATCTGAATGAAATTTATAGAGGCCGCCCAACCAAATCCCTAGAGAAGAGATACAGCCAAGAAAATGTTAGAGACTTGGTTACAGATTGTACAGGTTTCAACAAAGAGGGCCAAGTTTGTGGGGTAACGGAAAATAGAATAGGCATTCCAAGAATAATACATGGTGTTCCCAGTTCAAAAGTAAGGAAGTACCATCTGAAAAGTATGGGAAAGCGCAAGTTTAGGTCTGTGTAGAGAGACGCCATGCGTGGCACAGCCATTATGTTCACACTCAAGGTCCTCACGCCTTGGATTCAACTTCCAGCTCCATCACAAAGCTCTGTGCCGTGGGCAATTCTTCAACCTCTCAATGCCTAAGTTCCCCCCACCTGCCAAATGGGAAAGGAATAATGACCACTTCATGGTTTTCTTGTAAGGACTGAAGGAGTTGCCAGCAATGCTGCCTGGCACACAGTGAGTACCATAGCATGTTACTTTACTATACATTATAAAATTTGAAAGATCCGCTTGGTGATTTATTTGGACCAAATAAAGAAACCTCAGGAATAACCTTATCGAGTCCTCCACAGATGATGAAACACAGTGTCATTATACGACCTTTATAAGTCACTTGAAATGCATTTTATTACCCACTCGTCTCTTTGGGTCATTTTAAAATGGGTTTTTATGTATTTAAATCTTGTCTTCCAGTGTGACTCTTGAATGCAGGAACTTCTGTCTTAACCTTACGTGACACTAACAATGTGAGGCACGTAGAGCGGAGCTTAATAATACCTGTTAGTTTCTTTAAAATACAAACTTTCAAATGTATCCCAATGACAATCATTTACACATTAGCGATGAATCATTTATTTATTTATTTTAATGCCACTTTGGAAGACCCAGATGGCCCTGGCAGAAAGGTCTGAATGAGTAAGTGTTAACAAAGGGAGAGAAGGCCCCAGAAGGAATTGTGACCTGGGCAGCAGGTCTCGCTGGGTCTTGGTAGTCAGAGGGAAGAAGGCGTGTTCACTGAAAAAGTTTGATGAAAGCAAACAGAAGGTATACCAAGGACTACGGCCCATACACAAATGTGGAGCCCCTGTCCTCGGGCTGCTCACAGCCCATTGAAGAAACAGACAGGTCAGCAGCCTCACAACACAACCCAGGCCATGGAGGGAGGCCCTGCAAAGCCCCAGAGCTCAGAACTCAACCTGAAGCTTTGACCAGGAGGTGACATTTGTCCTTCTTGTTCATCAAACATTAAGGGAACCACTGGAACAGCAGGGAGGCAGGGAAGATCGAATCACTTCACTAAACCATCCATTTGTAAGCCATTTCTAACTAACCAATTTTCTGCCGGGGGGTGGGGAAGGGGAACTGAGAAGAAAAACCAAGTCCAGTGTTCCTAATTCTGAGGGGGTGAATAGACTTGGCCGACGTGGGACAGAGAGTGTGCTTCGATGGAAAGGCAAGACTCTCCTTTGGGATGTATAGAATTGGGGGCAAGGGGAGGCAGAGGGGGCTTGGGGATGTAGGCTCTGGAGGAGTGAAGTAGGAAGTGAGTTCCTGTCCTCCCAGTGGGCTCTCCCTCACTGAGCAGATCACTTGCAGAGACTGGAGTGACTACACGAAGGAGAGACTGGGGTTCTGTTCAACAGCTGGATAGGGCTGGTGACTGTCCCTTTGCCACTGAGCTAGAGGTGGCAGTGGGACAGCATATATCCCAGAGGTTTGGCATGCCAAAGTCCAGGAGGACCGAGGAGTCAAGTGGACACAGCAGGAGCAGGGTTTGTGCCACCTTGCCAATCCACTGAAATACACTGCCCTCCAGATGAGGGAACCCTTCAGGGGGCTGCGGGGTGTGAAGCCAGTGATGAAAATTGAGAGGAGCAGAAGGAGACTGAACTAGGTGTCCCCCCTTCCTCCCAGCAGCAGTGCCCACATCCTGTCCAGCCTAGATCCATCCATCAGATTGAGGACTTTCAAAGTAAAGGGACAGGGCATGCAACCAGTTGAGTTGCCAGATGAAATACTGGACACCCAGTTAAATCTGAACTTCAGACAAGGAATATTTGTTATTGCATAAGACATACTTACACTAAAAAAAGACAAACAAGGAATAATTGCTATTGTATGAGACATACTTACGCTAAAAAAAGACAAATGAAATAATTGTTACTGCATGAGACATACTTACAGTAAAAAAGACTATTCCTTGTTTATCTGAAATTCAAATTTAACTGGGTGTCCTTTTTTAAAAATTTTGTTTTGCTAAATCTGGCATTTCTAGTAACAGGACAACATGCTAAGTGAACCTCAACATTTTGAGGATGGTATTAAAGTAGTAGGGTCTTGTCATGTCTTGGCAAAGGTGGGAGCTTCCACAAATGGTGCTGACTTCTCCAGGCTCTGGGATTTGGTTACTAACTCCCAGGTGATAGTTCTCTCTCTAAGCACTGGGTCCCTCTTCCCTCTGGGAGCTGTGAGACAAAAAGAGAAAAGAAATGTTCTACACAGCCTAGTTTGATTGGCCAGCCAAAGTAATAGGCAATAGCTCAAGGGTTTCAAACTGCGGGTCACAACTCCTACAGGTTGTGAACCCAGGTCATGCCAGCATTTTGAGTAGGGGGTAGGGTGGGTTAGGGGAGGCAATCAGAGTGTACTGCCTGCATTTTATCTCAAAAAAATCTTCTGTGTCTGTGAGTCACTGTGTGTATACATAGTTAATGATGTTTCTTACTGTGGTCAGGGTCCAAAATGTTTGAAAGGTACTGATATGATGTTGAGACCTGCAGGGCATTATTGTGAAAACTGTATTGGATCAACAGCCAGGATGATTTGGTTTCACACTCACAGGATAGGGTAAGCTTTGCCTTGTTCTAGAAAAAATCACCCTCTGGAACCACCTTATCTTTTCACGGAATCTGCAGTCAATCCTTCATTTAAATCACTTAGAGTTCCCAGTGTTGTTCATTTTGCTGTAATCACTTACTAAAAGCATACATTGGAATCATATATTGTTGTACCCAATCTTAGGCATTAAGTAAGAGTGTTAATGTGGAACTAAAGGCACTGTCCAAATGACCATAGTGGTTTTTCACATTTGTTTTATTTCCTCCTCTAAAGGAAAAGCTTTTCAACTTTGAAATCCATGGAGATTACTTGGGATAATTCCCCAAAACTGCCCTAAATGGTTTTGAAAGAGTCATAATTTCTCTCATTCAAAGAACATATGATGCTTTTATTTAGAAAGAGGAAGAAAAAATGTTTGCAGTTTCACTTGGAAATTTTAAAAAATTCCTATAACAATTAGCTCTTGATTCAGAAATTATAAATAAATAAAGCTATTTTATCATCCACTGTTACTAAAACATTGTGTCCTGTGATGTTTTAGTCTTTATTGATCCAGGGATTTAACTTTTATCTTGAGCTCTTTTGTAGGAAAATAGCTTATAAATCTTAAGTATAGATACTTGTTGTCCTGTACCAATTGCTCCAACCTCTGTTTCTCCGAATTTTGCATTTATGTGTGGATGAAATGGATTTGCCATGCTTTTTTCCGTGGACGATACTGGTTGGCCATGGAATGTACTGGCTTTGGAGGCAGATACACCAGGATTTGAAACTAATTCTGACACACAGGAACACTGTGATTTTGACAGGCACATAAGGCTTTGGAGCCTCAACATCCTTAAATGTAAGATGGGAAAAACCAAAGTACCTAAACTGTAGAGCTGTTGTGGGTTTATATGAGAGAATAAATATAAAATAAAGCCTGGCATGGGAGAGACAATGCTATATATTCACCAAATTCCATTTCTATTTCCTCTTTATGAAGGTTGACACCACACTTTCAACCTCCCTTGTAGTTAGTTTGGGGTCGTGTGACTGGGCTGTGGTGTGGGCTATTTCTAGGCCTGGCTACCTAACCTGGCTACCATGCGGGCACATGTTTTAGCTCATGTGGCTACAAGACAAAGGAAGATTGCCCAACCCACATAAGACTTTATGTAAGCAAGAAATCAACCTTTCTTTGTAAAGCCATTAAGATTTTGGGGTTTATTTGTTACTGCAGCATTGACTAGCCTACTCTGACTAATACACTTGAGATATATAGAGAGATATAGACTAGATAGATAGATAGTAAACAGCTAGTAAACTTTAGCATTTAAGTTATCTATGAACCTTAAAATATGGAATGAGTTCTTTGATATATATTAAGAGAAAAAAAGTGAGACAATATATACTGTGCCACATCGTGTATAAGAAAGAAGTGGAAATTAAGATGTACATATGTATTTGCTTATCTTTGAAAAAAAAAGTATAGGAAAGGAGAAACCAGAAACTAATAAAAATGGTTATCTATAAGGGGTAGCTTGGAACAGGGTGGACATGATATTCATGGCAGTGAGACTTCTCTGACTAAACGTGTTTATACAGTATTGGTTTTTGAACCATGTAGTTTACATATTCAGAAATAAGAGTAAATCATAAAGGAAAAATGACCTAAAGTTGGACCTTAAAAGAAACAAATGGCCGCCCTAAAGTTGGACCTTAAAAGAAACAAATGGGCCAATTCTATATGAAATTGGTTATTCAAACAACAATGAAAAAGAAACTTATTTGGGGTAACCTGAACAATCTACTCTGACTGTACATACAGTAATATTATTGGGAACAAGGAATTTCTAGTATAAGAGGGAAAAAATAAAATAAAAGAGAATTTAAGAAAAAAAATTATGCTGAATGCCATGACAATATGAACTCATACAATTCATACCCCCCATATATATATATATGTATATATGGTCTCCTAGTTGTGTTCCTGAAAGAGCCTAGAAACAACACTCTAGTGGCAATGAGTCCAACGAGCCCCCTTATCTTGCATCTCCCAATATAATAACTGGCACAGGCAAGAATAATCAAATGGGTACTACAATCACTACATGAAAGGTGGTTGGGCACTAGGTTATTCCCACAGGGGCGAAGTACCACTCCACAGATCATTATTAATTTCAAAGGGAAAGATGTTCCTTTGGTACCGGATGCAATGTATACCCACCCCCACAGAGGCATTTGGCCTTGCCTGTCCCTCAGGACCCACTTGCCCTGATTGCTGGATAAGCTGGCCCCAGTGATGGTGGTAAAGCTTCAGCCTCCACCTTGTCACCTCATCTCCTACAATGACAGACGTCTCTGCTTTGGCAAGGCTGTCATTACACCTTCCAGGGCCGAAGCTGCAGCCGCTCCCATGGCCAGGTCCAATGCAGCAGGACCCACGGAGGCCCTGGTTTTTCCAGTGGCTGCCCAGAGGCACCGAGTAACACAGTCCAGAAGTACAGATACATCAACACCCCACAGGCTTTATCCTGGAGTAGTCCTCCAGGAGGTAATAGTGTCACACGGCAACTCTGAAGATGTCATACATGACCAAGTGACCAGCCAGGCTGCTTATGAAGCCATTGCCAGCTCAGCAATGAACCACCTTTGATTCCCCTTTTTGGCTCCCGTGGATCGTACCCATCATAAAACACTAGCATGTAAACTTTGCTTCAGTCTCTGTTCCCAGGCAAGTGCTTCTCCATGGAAGTACGGCAGTCACTTTCTCAACCCAGTCATCACCTTTAGCATCACTAGTAGTGGAAAAACCCAACATGTGAACCTCTTCATGAGATGCCTCTGAAGCATTCTTGCAAATGACGTTTAACCCAAAACTAATCAAGCCTCCAGACTGAATTTCCATTTTAAGGGCAATACAGGCATAAAAGAAAAAGTTAAAGAACACCGTCAGGAAACAATCAGACAAATGAAGAATGTGCAACTCTCTATAAATCCCCTGGCCTGGACTCTTCAAAAGTCCATGTCATAAGTCAAAACCAAACAGAAGTTAAGGTGGGGGAGATTTTCTAGGTTAACCTCCAGATAGACTCCACAAACCTTGATTAGATGACAGGTGAAACTGCATAGAAGTCTTTAAGGGACAATTAAAAATATTTAAATATGTGTCCACTGACAGACAAATGGATAAAGAAGATGTGGTACATATATGCAATGGAATATTACTCAGCCATAAAAAGGAACGAACTTGGGTCATTTGTAGAGATGTGGATGGATCTAGAGACTGTCATACAGAATGAAGTAAGTCAGAAAGAGAAAAACAAATATCGTACATTAACACATATATGTGGAACCTAGAAAATGGTGCAGATGATCCAGTTTGCAGAGCAGAAATTGAGACACAGAAGTAGAGAAAAAATGTATGGACACCAAGGGGGGAAAGCGGCGGGGGGGGGTGGTGGTGGTGGTGTGATGAATTGGGATTGACATGTATACACTGATGTGTATAAAATGGATGACTAATAAGAACCTGCTGTATAAAAATATATATATATATATATTTAAATATGGCTTGGATATTAGTTGTGATTGTTAATTTTCTTAGGTGTGATAGTGGCATTGTGGTTATACAGGTGATTGTCCTAATTCTTAGGAGATTCATGCTGAAGTATTTAAGAACCATGATGTCATACTGACAACTTAGTTTCAAAACTGATGTGTCTTGGTGTATGTGTGGTTGGGGGGTGGGGAAGAAGGAGAGAGCGCAAATATCGTAAAACATTAACAACCATTGTATCTAGGTGGAAGGCATAACGTACTTGTTAAGTGTTTTTAAATTTTCACAATAAAATGTCGGGAGATAAACACCGAAAAAATCTAGGTAAAATGTAGGATATATACACATTTGAAGAAACGTTTTAAACCATGTTTTATTTTCCTCATTTTCCAGTAAGCAGCCAATACTTTATCAGGGATTAATTCATCCACCTCAAAATGGATAGTCACACCCGAATTGCTATGCTTTCAAAAGCTTTTTACCTCTTGCAGGTCTCTAGCAATTTCCCAAGGAGAAAATATTTGATGCCATTACGCACACCTCAATTCTTAGCTGGCAGAATAACCAGCGAGCAGTACAGAGCCGCTTCCTTTGAAAAACCTTTCCAGGGCGCAAACTGTGAGTATTGAGGCACTGAGGCACCATGGAGAAAATGTATTTTAGACGTAAATTTTGATTGATCTGATAGAGGCATCAGTTATCTTTTCCATGCATTGCAAATCTCGTATAGGATTCAGATACGAATAGCATCATTCTCTACAGCTGTATTGGCAACAGATAGACACGAATTAACAAATATAGTAATATACACAGTTATTTCAGGCTTCTATTATTAGCACCACCTCTTGACTCATCGGGAAAACTCCTCCCAAACTAGTTTTGTTAATGTGACTATTGCATTTGTTTTGACAGAGTTTTCTATTATCACCACAACTAGCACTTTATTCCCAAGATGCCTCCAGACAGAATTGCTACCCCCACACCCCCTTCTGCTCTCACCAAGGTGACTGGCCCCAGGTTAGCCAACCTTCAGTGCCTCCACCCATGACAGAGTCCCAGGAAAGCGTGCCACCTCACATTATATTCATGCTAACTAGGCTGGCTAGGCAATGCTCTGGACTCAGAAAGGAGTCCCCCACAGGTCAGGTTGTTTCTGCTCCATCCAGGGAGGGGTCCTTCTTATACCCACAGAATGGTCATAGTACACTAATAATGCTCATTTTCCCATATTTAATGGTAGAACTCTTTGGTTAAGGCTGAGTTCATGACCACAGCATTAGGTTTCTGCTGCATTAATGCTGCGTAATAAGCAACCCCAAAGTCTCAGTAGTTTCCCAAAAAAGCCATTTATTTTTCTTTCAGATCAGCAGAGGCAGCTCTGCTTCAGGCTATGAACTGATTTAGGGCTGCTCCACTTGTCTCTCATCCTCTGGACCAATGGCTACCTGGGGCAGGCTCTTCTCAATGTAGGGTGGCAGCTGTGCCGGTAGGTCGAACAGAAACACAAGGGGCCATTTAAGGCCCTGGCTCAGAACTGATATACGGTCGCTTCTGCCACATATGCCTCTGGCCGAAGCCCAAGATCAATGGGGTAGGGAAGTACTCTCCATCCTGGGGAACATTGCCAAGAGCCGGGAGGAGAGGAAGAATTGCAGGCAGATCATTCAATTGACCTCAGCCTTCCTTGCAGCTTGGTGTGTCCTTGCAACTAAGTTTTGGCCAAAGGGATGCGAGGGGAAGCAATGTGTGCAGCCTTGCCCTTGTAAGGATTGGGAATGCCCTGTCTTTCCCCTGCCCATCACCTGGGGGCATGGTGGGACTGCAGCAGTCATCTGGCCCAGAGGCAGATGGTACAGCCAGTCCTACCTCTGGACTGTTACACGTATGTCATTTACACTGCTGGATTTTTGCATCTCTGTAACGGCATCTTAGAACCATAGTTAGCTAGTACACCATTCATTCATTCATTCAACAAGTATTTACTGAGTGTCTTCTCTGTGCCAGGCATTGTGCTAGGCCTTGGAGGAAGTGACAATGAGCAAAGGCAAGACAGAGACTAATGGATGTTGCCTTCCTTAGGACAGAGTAGCCTACAGAAGGGAACAAATAAACCCCAAATCTCAGTGAGTTAATGTGCTTAAAGGTCTATTTCTTGCTCATGCGAAGTCTAATATGGTGCTGGTGGCCCTCCTACATCTTCTAGTCAACTAATTTTGAAATATAAACTTCCCAGGTTTCGGGAACAGTGGAAGAGAGAGCTGGAAGATTACAGAATTTTTTATGTGCCAAGCCAGGAAGTAGCTTATATCACACCATCCACATTTCCTTGGCCAGAACTCAGTCACGTGATCACCCTTTACTGCAAAGGAAAGTGGGAATAGTAGTCCTCCTACAAAGCCAGGAAGAGGAACTCTGCCACAGATGCATAGTTATAAACGAGGAGAGGACTCTGTTCTGGCCTCAGCCTTTTTAGATTAGCTCACTTACCTCCTGAGTATGTGTGTGGTTGTGCCATCCCCAGAGTAATCCCTGAAATTTGCAGGAAAGCAGTTCAGAGCAGCATACAGCAGTAAGTCAACTTCCTTCACTTCCTCCGATTCTTGTCGGTTGCAGTCTACCACCATTCATTTCTGAGAACACTGTTTTCTTCCCTCCATTTTATAATTCTCTCTCCTCCTCGTATTAGTTGGGCTTCTCCATAGAAACAGAATAAAGAGCATGTGTCTGTCTGTCTGTCTATCTATCTATCTACTTATCGTGCGTGAGAGAGAGAGAGAGGAAGAGGAAGAAGAAGGAGGAGAAGGAGGAGGAGGGAGAGGAGGAGAAGAAGAAGAAGGGGAAGAGGAAGAAGAAGGGGAAGAGGAAGAAGAAGGGGAAGAGGAAGGGGAAGAGGAAGAAGAAGAAAAAGGGAAGAGAGGGAGAAGGAGGAGGGGGAGGAGGGAGGAGGAAGAAAAGGAGAAGAGAGTGATTGATTTTAAGGAAATGGCTCATGCAATTACAGAGGCTGGCAAGTCCAAAACCTGCAGGGTGGGCCAGCAGGCTGGAGAGCTGCAGGAAAGAGTTGATGTTGCAGTTCAAGTCCAAAGGCTCACAGCTGGCACAATTCCTTCTAGCTCAGGGGAGGTCAGTCTTTCTGCACCACACAGGCCTTCAGCTGATTGGACAAGGCCCACCCATATTAAAGTCAATCAGTTTGTAAATCTCATCCAAAAAGACTCTGACAGAAACATCTAAAATAATGTTTAACCAAATATCTAGGCACCATGGCCCAGCCAAGCTGACATATGAAATTAAACATCACATCTTCCAAGGCTAGTTTTTAACACTTTATATTTCTTGTCTAAAGTGGGAGGCAGAGTGATATGGCGGCGGGGGTGGGGGGGAGTCAAAGGGTGGGTTCAAATCCCAAACCTTACTCATCTGAACTCAAGTTTTCTAATTCGTAAAATGGGGATAAGAATGGTTACCTTGAGTGGATCTGTAAAAATTAAGAGATCATATATGTGAGACACCTAGACTTACGCCTGACAGATGGCGACAATTATTAAGTTTTCAATTTGAAAACAAGGTTCACTGAACACTCTACGTATCAGTATTTTTACTGATGCTTTTTATTTGCAGGTGACTCTCCACCCTTTCTGTTTTCCTTCTGAAACTGAGCAGTGTATCAACAAGAAGAAAATTCCCTGCTACAGTGGATAGTTCTCATGTGGTTTCACCATCTCCTGGCACTTGAGTTGCCAGCAGTCAGCTGTGCCCGGGATGCTTTGCCTTCCTACTTTTCCATGAGCCATCACTGATGACCCATGCAATGGCGCATGTTTGAACAACTTATTTAGGCACTCCAGAGAAAATCCAAGGGGAAAGAGAAGTGAGGAAGAGTGATAGGAATAAAGAAAAGGTGGGAGTTGGCAGGAAACGAGGCAAGGAGAAAAAGGAACAGAAATCATATTTTCTACTAATTTTCTTGGTGGTTCTGTGTCAGTTTATAAATTAGCATCTGACTGATTGGACAAACCAACTTTTCTGATACTCTCAGCCAGCCAGGCTACAGATCTCTCCATTGGGGTGGAACTGAGGAAGCCTTAAAAGTGGGCCAAAGCCACATGGGACATGTGTCATAATAAGCAACATGGTCTTTCATAAGTTGAGTGTTGCTGAAGGTTTGGAGTAAGTAATGTAGAGGGTATCAAACAGTGCTCCTTTTAGACTTGGTTTTCTAGTTAGGCAACTGGCTAAGCCACTTGTACAAAAAGACCCCAAACACATTGGCTTTAACAAGACAGGCCTCCGTTTCTCTTTTAGGTAACAGTACAGAGATGGGCAGGTAGACGGTACAGAGCACTAGCTGAACCGCTCCACGAGGTCACTGGGTACTGAGGCAGGAATGTTGGCATTGCCATCATCGATACATGGCATCCACCTGTGGATCCAAGATGTCACTCCAGTGCCACTTCAGTTGTCCCCTTTCCCAGCCAGGTGGAAGGGGCAGAAGAAGCAGAGGGCTAGAAAGCTTTTTTTTTTTTAAGGACATTACCTGAAAGTTGTCCTTCAATCCTGCTCACATCCCTTTGTCCAAAAGCTTGAAGGGAAGCTGGGCACATGCCCTGCCAGAAACTGCAGGGAGAGATCTGATTACACCGGGTGCCTCTGAGTAGCTAGGAGTCTCTGCCATACCTACTCTTTGGAGGTTATTCAAATCCTTCATAAGAATCTGACCCAGTGGGCAACACCCCAGTTTTCTATTCTCTACCTGAGAAGCTCCCCTATCACCTATTTGAGGTTTCTATCTAAATTTCTGTCTGAGAAATTAGTTTTTCTGCTTAAAGAGAGACGCTCGCATCAGTGAGGTGACTCGGCCCGAAGCACTTGTTACAACTTGGAACTAGGCCCGAAGCCCTGGCCATGGCCATTCTGACTCAGTCAGGGGAATCTGAGGTGAGTGGTGGTGGTGCTGTCCACAGCCAGGCTCCACCTCCTCACATAGGAAGTTCATCTGCTTTCCCACCCTCCCCCCACCCAATCTCCCCCCACCGCACTCATACCTAACAGTTCTCAACCTCAGGAGAAAATAAGAATACCAAGACTGAAAAATTCCATTTTGCTTCAAGGGCAGTTACTGGGTTTCCTCATGAAATGTCTTCACGATGGATGCGCTACATCTTCACTCTCCCCCAGTAATTACCACCAAAGTCCCCTTTCACCCAGTGTCCTCAGAGGTACTAGGTGAGGTGGGATGGGAGGGGGGGGCTAGTTATCCCCATATTTGGCTCTTCTTCTGACGTGAGAATGGTATTTGTCGGGTGTCACGGCTGCCCCCACCCCATTTCCAGGACTCCCCTCAAGGCAAATGCTGATCTCCCCTTGAGCCAAGTGTGCCTGTCACATCCTGCTCCTCCAGGAAGGTCCTGCTGACTGGAATGCAGGCTGGATCTGGGGTAGCCTCCTTGGCCCACAGGAAGGAAGGCTGAGTAACAAGATAATGGGAGCCTGAGTCCCTGAAGATTGCAGAGCCACCATAGCAGCCCTGAGCTGCTGTTTCAGACCTTCATCTTGTCTAAACTACCTTCTCACTTAAAGCATCCTTCATCTTGTCTAAACTACCTTCTCACTTAAAGCATCCGTCACCATTCTAATTGGTGGTGATGGGGGAGGTGGGTGAAATACCACTTTCCAGCTGTCAGAGAAAAAGCTAGATACTAATCAAAGCAGTAAGAACAGATTTTATTCGATAACTATGGCAATAGGGAAGAGGGTCCAGTGTAAACTAAACGCTACTTCAATTTGTGTAAAACTGGACATTTTAAAGAGAGAATGAGGGAGCAGGGAGGAGGAAATGAGGAAGGGTGGGAGCAGAGTCAGGGAAATGGAAACAAACAAAAAGCGTGATTAAGCCATTGGGATTTGCTAACTGACGTTTATGGAAGCTAGGCTCCTATCGTCCTACAGAGACTGGGAGACAGGGACCCTATCTTCAAGTGTTGGCTGGAACAAACAGAACATTCTTTTGAGTTTTCCCAGGCAGGAACTTCAGGGGGGCTGGAGTAGTCATCCTCAGGGACATGGCCTCGAGCTGTTAAAAGCTATGCTAGTGGGCTTCCCTGGTGGCGCAGTGGTTGAGAGTCCGCCTGCCGATGCAGGGGACGCGGGTTCGTGCCCCGGTCCGGGAAGATCCCACATGCTGCGGAGCGGCTGGGCCCGTGAGCCATGGCCGCTGGGCCTGCGCGTCCGGAGCCTGTGCTCTGCAACGGGAGAGGCCACAACAGTGAGAGGCCCGCGTACCGCCAAAAAAAAAAACAAAAAAACACAAAACCTATGCTAGTGTCTGTCTGTCTCTAAATGAAGGATATGGGTGGAGTCGTTATGTGCCAAGAGCTCCTTCTGCAGTGCTCGCAGTCCACCTCACTCCCAGATCTGGGATCTTTGTGGGGTGGCCCCAGGACAGCTTGGCGCTTAGGACCTCAGGAGAGTGAATCAGATCCAGGGCTTCCTGGATAGCAGCCCCGCACATGCAGGCCCTCTCCTCTGCAGGAGGCAGGGCAGCCAGGGGAAAAATCATTGGAAAACAAGCTATCCTTCTTCTTGGTTTCTCTCATGGGTTGATAAGCTAGAATGGGCCTTTAGTCAAAATCTGAGTCCCCTGCTTCCTAGGGCTGTGGAGCAGGGAGAGGGTGGTCTGGACTGCATTTCTGGGGGCTCCGAAAGTGCAGCGGCAGGGATTGGGGTCTGAGCTATGACTTCAGGAGCGCCCCCCCCCAGACCCCCCATGCCTCATCTTGCTCCCTAACAACTCCTCTCCTTACCCCACCACCAACTCCTAGCCCCCACCCCCTACCCCGTCCCCAGAGTATTCCCCTTCTCTCTTTCACACCCATTCTTGACCCCAATTACCATGTGTGCTTGCTGGTGCCTTCCAAAGTCAGTCTTTCTGCAGCTGTGCGTCCATGTACCTGTAAATTTCTCCCTCCTCCTTTGCTTGGCTAACACCTACTCAACCTAGCCATCAGCCCTCAGCTGTCAGCTTGAACAGTGCCTCTTCATTTTGTCTTTCCCTGAGCCTCCAAACCAGGTCAGTCTCCACTCCCTCCTACCTCTGGACTTCTATCCTTTCTACCACCATTGCTTACATGTCTCCCTGTCATTGTCATGACCATCTAATGGTTTTACATACTGGAACGAAGCAGCATAAGGGTAGCAACCCTCTCACTCTTGCCTCATCCCTAGCACCAAGGAGGGGCTCAGGAAATTTCAGTTAGATAAGCAGATGTGGAAACCTGATTGAATGGTGGAAAAGAGGTGTAGAGCGGGAGAAAAGTGAGGCCCCAGCTGTCATCCACTCTTCCCTGAAGTCTGACAGTACAAGGAAGCACATGAAAAGAGAAGTATGTCAGGGTACAACAGAGTAAAGGAAGGCTGACTTAACACTGGGGTCAAAGCCAGCATGTTTGAAAGTGGAAGCTAGGGAGCCAGTGGAGAGGAGAAAGTTGAGAAGGTGGGGAGGGGAGTAGAGTTGAAGGAAGGGGACCTGGTTTGGAAAAGGCAATAAGAAAGAGAGTAAAGTATGCTCAAAGAGATAAAAAAAAAAAAGCAGGTATCACTGATCTTAGTAGTGTACCTGCCCTGTACCTGTTGCACAATAAATGTTTGAAGGGGAGAGGTGAAAAATTGTGGTTGCCTATTTCAGATGACCTCAGTCTTCTTAGGGAAATAGGAGGTTAGGTCTTATGAAAAATGGGCATTGAGAATCAAGAAATATTCTCTGGTGGTGGGATGAACTGGGAGATTGGGATTGACCTATATACACTAATATGTATAATATAGATAACTAATAAGAACCAGCTGTATAAAAAATAATAAAATAAAATTTAAAAAAAATAAATAAATATGCTCATTTGTTAGTGTATTTATAAAAAATAATAAAATAAAATTCAAAAAAAAATATGCTCATTTGTTAGTGTATTAGTTAGGACTAAGTTCTATAACAAGTAGACTCAAAATACAATGGCTCTACAGTGTAGTCTCTATGCTATAGAAATTTAATTCTTGTACCCTTAGCAGTCCAGGACGGGTATCCAGGTTAGTGGGTAGTTCCCCTCTTGTTGATCATGTAGGCACACAGGCTCCACCATCCTCTAAGGTCTAGAGAAAATGGGAACATGCAGAGCATGCAAAGGAGGTTCTCATGGACCTGGCATGGAAGGAACACACATTTCTGTTCACATTCCTTTGGAGGGATCTGAGTCATGTGTCCTCAACCAACAATAAAAAGGGCTGGAAGATGTTAGTCTAGCTGTGTGCCCACAGGAGAGAACAGAGTTTGGATACACAGCTAGTGGTTTTCACCACTGTGGTAGGCAGAAAAATGGACCCCAAAGATGTCCACATCCTAATCCCTAGAACCTGTGAATATGTTACCTTACATGGCAAAAGGACTTTGCAGATGTGTAGGATCTTGATATGAGGTAGTTATTCTGCATTATCCCCCTGGGTCCAGTGTAATCACAAGGGTCCTTATAAGTGAAAGAGGGAGGCAGGAGAGTTAGTCAGTATCAGAGGGATGCAGCATGAGAAAGACTTGTCTGGGCATTGTTTGCTTTGAAGATGGAAGCGGGCCATGAGCTAAGGAACTCAGGCAGCCTGTAGAAGCTAAAAAGGACAAGGAATGGATTCTCCTCTAAAGCCTCCAAAAAGAATACAACTCCTGCTGATACCTTGATTTTAGCACAATTTCAGATTAAAGAACCATTTCAGATTTCTGATTTCCAGAACTCTAAGATAATATATTTATATTGTTTTAAGCCATCAAATTTTGGAGATTTGTTACAGCAGCAAGTGGAAACTAATACAACCAAATTTGGTAATTCCTTTTTTAAAGAAGTACCTATTAATGGTATGAAGCATTATTTTAAATTTTAAGAAGATGAGACTATGTGTTGACTTTCCATCTTATGCACAAGCCTATGGACTGCCTCGTGAACTCGTGGGAACCAGTCAGGGCTGGAGGATTTTAATGTGGGGAGGTTCTAGAACAGCAGTTCCCAAAATGTGGTCCCCAGACCAACAGAATCTGCCTCTCCTAAGAACTTATAGAAATGCAAATTCTCAGCCAACCCAGACCTACTGAATCAGAAACTCTGGGGCCCAGCAGTCTGTGTTTAACAAGCCCTCCATGTGATTCTGACACTTGCTCAAGTTTGAGAATAGGACTAAGGCTCTATTCTAGATTGAAAGAAACTAAAAAGAAGCAAAAATGAATTAGCAGTGCACAATTCTAAACTGGGTCTTTTTATTCCAAAGGACATTATTGGAACAATTAAAGAAATCTGGATGGAGTCAGAGCATTCATAATAATGAATCCATGTTAATTTCCTGATTTTGATGGTTGTGTGGTGGTGATGTAGGAGGTCCTTTCTTGTAGGAAATATACACTAAAAGTATTCAGATGTAATGAGCTGCCTTGTTAGGAACTTAATTCTCAAATGATTCAGGGAAAAAAACAGTTTTAAACTATCATTTCCATTTTTCTTTGAGACTATTTCAAGATTTTGTTTTAATTTTGAAAAAAAAAAAACCCAGCAAGATACCATTTGTCAAATATCAGCTTGGCAAAGGTGAAAAACGTGTGTAACACCTAGTGTTGGTGAAGGTATGGGAAACAAAGTTTCACACACCATGGTTGGAATTATAAGTTGTAATATTTTTGGAAGGCAATTTTACAATATCTATCAAAAGTTTTAAAGCAAATTCTTCTTAGCAATTCTGCTGAGGGTAAGGAAATATATTTTATTGCAGTACTGTTTATACTAGAAAAAAACTGGAAATAACTGAAGTGTTTATCATTAGGTGACTGGTTAAATAAATTATGGTATAAAATATGCAGTGAGTTACTTGGCTTTAGATCACAACTTCTAAAGGTCTTGAACCAAGTTCCCTCTTGCTAGAAGATTTTAAAAGTCTAAGGAAAGGCTGTGAAAGAATCCTGTAGAAAGTTATAAGGCGCAGCGTTGAGATCTTGCCATATAGCAGTGTGACAGTCAGGTTCCAACCAGGAACATATAAACCACTCTAAGTATTTGGATGGAGGGAATCTAATGCAAGGGATTGGTGACATACTCAGGGATCAGAGAAGGCTGATACAGAGACAGCTTTTAAAATAACAATGCTTAAGGAAATAAAAGACAAATTTGAGAATTTGGCAAATTACAAGAAAGGAGGCAGATGGAAAGTCCATAACTGAAAAGTATAGTATATATATATATATATATTTTTTTTTTTTTTTTTTTTTGCGGTACGCGGGCCTCTCACTGTTGTGGCCTCTCCCGTTGCGGAGCACAGGCTCCGGACGCGCAGGCTCAGCGGCCATGGCTCACGGGCCCAGCTGCTCCGCGGCATGTGGGATCTTCCCGGACGGGGGCACGAACCCGTGTCCCCTGCATCGGCAGGCGGACTCTCAACCACTGCGCCACCAGGGAAGCCCTATAGTATATATTTAATAGCAGATTACACAGTGAACTGGAAGATAAGTTATATCCAGAATGAAGCCTGGGTAGGGAGTGAGGGGACAAAGGGATGGAAATGAGAGATTAAGAGGCATAAGAGATACAGTGAGAAGGTCTAACA
This sequence comes from Stenella coeruleoalba, assembly GCF_951394435.1. Lineage (NCBI taxonomy): Eukaryota > Metazoa > Chordata > Mammalia > Artiodactyla > Delphinidae > Stenella > Stenella coeruleoalba. Next base: position 160,150,037 of record NC_137148.1, on the reverse strand, counting down.
TACCTTTATTTGGAGTCCCAGAAGGAAAGAGAAAGATAATGGTAGAGAACTAATATTCAAGCACACAATGGCTGAAGATTTACCAAAACTGAGGAAAGATACATATCTACAAATTTAACAGCCCTAAGAATCCCAAGCAGGATTACTTACTAAAAAGGTAATCCATACCTAAACATATCATAGTAAAACTGGAATAAACTAAAGACAGAGAAAAAATCTTAAAGAAGCCATTAACAAAAGAACATATTAAACAGGCAGATGAACAGCTGACTGCTCACCAGCTAGAGAAGAAGTCAGAAATTGGTGGCTTGATGCCTCCAATGTGACAAAAGAATGTGACGCTCAACCTAGAATTCTATTCCCAGAAAAAATATCTGTTAAGATCGAAGGTGGGGAACTTCCCTGGTGGTCCCGTGGTTAAGAATCCGCCTTCCAATGCAGGGAACGTGGGTTTGATCCCTGGTTGGGGAACTAAGATCCCACATGATGCAGGGCAACTAAGACCGCGCGCCACAGCTGCTGAGCTCGCATGCTCTGGAGCCCATGTGCCACAACTAGAGAGAAGCCCGTGCACCACAACGAAAGATCCTTCATGCCGCAACTAAGACCCAACACAGCCAAATTAATTAAGTAATAAAAAAATAAAATAAATGGCATTATTCAATTCCAAAAAAGAACAAAAGTGGAATAAACTGTTTTTAGGCAAACAAAAGTGGGAAGGTTCTACCTCTAACAGGACAGAATGTTCTAAAGAAAGTTTTTCAGACACAAGGAAAATGACCGCACAAGGAAGGTTAGGGAGGGAGAGAAGAATGAAGAGCAATGGAAAGTAATTATAACAGTAAATATATGGATAAATCTAAATAAATATTTGGTGTAGAAAATAATAATAATGTATTTTAATACATAGCTATACATTTATACATACATAATTAAAATTCACAAAAACAATAGCATATAAGATGAAATAAATAGTTAAAGTATTCTAAGATCCTTGCATTGTCTAGGATGAAGATAAAAGTATCAATTATCGGGCTTCCCTGGTGGCGCAGTGGTTGAGAGTCCACCTGCCGATGCAGGGGACGCGGGTTTGTGCCCCGGTCCGGGAAGATCCCACATGCCGCGGAGCGGCTGGGTCCGTGAGCCATAGCCGCTGAGCCTGCGCGTCCGGAGCCTGTGCTCCGCAACGGGAGAGGCCACAACAGTGAGAGGCCCGCGTACCGCAAAAAAAAAAAAAAAAAAAAGTATCAATTATCACTAGGCATTGATAAGTCAAGAATGAATCTTTTAATTCCTTGCCCATTAAAAGAATGGAAAAACTGTACAACTTCCAAATCAACAGAGGGAAAAATAGAATAATAGAATAATTGTGATAGAATTCTAATAGAATAATTCTAATCCAACCTGAAAGCAAGAAAAGAGATAACAGGACTTAAGATTATGTGGGATAAATAAAATCAGTGAATAAGACTGAAACCAAAACATAACAGAACTTGTATATTAAAGACCTAATGCTCTTCTTAAAAAAAGTTATCAAACTTAAAACAACAACAACTATATGCTATTTCCAAGAGGCATATTTAAAATAAGGACACAGAAAGGTTGAAAGTGAAAGGATGGAAAGAGCTATGCCAGGTAACAATAATCAAAAAGAAGCTGATGTTATTAATACCAGAAAAAAAAAATAGCCTAAATAAGCCAAAGGCATTACTACAGATGGAGTTTTACTTCTTAAAGTTTCAATACACCAGGAAGATATAACAATTCTGTATTTTCATGCACCTAATAACATGACTTCAAATATATAAAGCAAAATTCACAGAACTATAAATAGAAATGGATAACTCAACAATTATCTCATTAATCAATAGAACAAGCAGATAAAAATTCATAAGGAGCAGAGAAGATTTGAACAATACATTACAAAATTGATCTAATGTCTTTATCTAGGTGACTGCACCCAGCATTTGCAGAACACATGTTCTTTTCCAGTGCCTGTGGAACCTTCACTAAAGTCAAATACACACTGGGCCATAAACAAATCTCAACAAACTTCAATGGATAGCAATCATATAGAGTATGATTTCTGACCACAGTGTTATAACAAAAAATATAACTAAGAAGTCCCTATATGTTTAGAAATTAAAAATATACTTCTAAATAACCTATGGGATCTGTTGTAATTATCTGTGTTTTCTGTTCTTTCTTATCACACCAGAGGTCTACCAATTTGAATTCTCTTTTTAAAGTACCAACCTTGACTTTTGATCCTCCTGTTGTGTTGCTTTCTGTTTCATTGATTTTTGCTCTCATCTTTGTTATTACCTTCCTTTAACTTTAAAACAATGGGATAGATCATTAGTTAACTTGACAATAATGTTCGTATGAAGTTTTACAAAAATACAAAGTGCTTTTTCATTAATCCTCAAAGCAACATTGTGAGTTAGGTCGTTTCCCTCATTTTACAGATGGGGAAATTATAGACATAATTATTGCATTCACTGAAATACTGTCCCTAAGGTTTGCATCCAAGACCAGAGGAACTTCTCCTGCCTGTCCCAGGGCCTCCTTTTATTCTCTGACAACTTAAGGAACACTTACCCCATGGTTAAGATGGTGGAAGCTTGGCTCTCAACAACCCTTACTTCAGTAATCACCAGCACATCTACTGCCAAGAAAACATAGTGGTGGGGAGGAAGTGGGGAGCAAAATGTGTACAACATGAGTGGGCAGGCTGCCTAGCCAGCAAGGAAAGTGTGAAGCTGCCCTTGACCCACCCATACTCTTGATCACTGGACTAGAGCTGGAGGCTCCTCCTGTTGACCCCTTTTCCAGAATCAAAAAGACAAAGCATGTTTGCTTAGAAACAGTGAATTGCTTGCTTAGAAGCACGATACCACTGAGTAAACTTATCCAAGAAAAATTTTTGTCTCAAATATTGTGTAGGGTGGTCCTTGGAGGATTTTCTTGGCTTGAGGAAGGGCCTACATTCCATTGCCTGAGTGTCCAAATGTTCGAGTCCTTGGACAGGGGTCACCACACTGCCAGACTTACTTCCCACACCCTTCTACAAATGCTTCTCAGTCCAGGCACAGTTCTAAGGGCTCTAATAACACTAACTTCTCCAACCTTCATTACAACCTCTGAGGTTGTTATTATTATCCCAACAAGAGGTAGATGAGGACACACAAGCAAAAAACAGAAGGTTTAGTTACTTGTCTAAAGTCATCAGGGAATAAGTGAGAGTCCTTATTTGAACCCAGGCTTCATGGCGGAGAGACTGTGCTCTTGGCTACTACACTATGTCACCTCTCTACATGGGATTCACACAAACTCCTTCCTGAGCATAACTGATACTATTCATAGCCTGAGAAGATCTGCCAGGTCTAAATGGGAACACTCAATGGAAAGAAGAATCGAGTTAAGTATTCTGACTTCCTTCTGCATGTCTCCAGCCAAGGCCCTCAGCTGAAGCTGGGGAAGAGGCATGGAGAGACCTCCCAGGGAATTCCGTGGGAAACCTTAAGTTCCTGATGCAGACTTCATGTCCCCACTGTCTGTCCTCAGCTAACTGATCCTCAGGTGACCATTTCTCAGTTTTGAATCTCATGAGGGAAAAGTTCCTTGCATTGCATGACTGGTATTCAGTACCATTTCACCCTTAGTGTCTCTGTACATAAACCAAGATGAAATTATTTTTCAGGCTTTCACTTTCCGACAAATTTGCTAGAAATAGAGAGCACACTCCTATGGAAGCCTTTTCTAAACTCACTGTTTATTAAGGTTTTCCCTTCCTGTTTTATTGCTCCTCCCTCCGCTTGCCCCTCCTGTGAATTCCATACGAACTCAACTCATTTCAGAGTCTTTCCCATACTCCCCACATCCATAAGCCGTGAGACCTTTAGTAAGTTTTGGTTAAGTTTTTCTCCTCCCTAGGAATTTCCTCAGTTCACATAAAATTTCTAATTTATTGGCAAAAAATTGTGACATAATATCTTATTGTTTTAATGTCTGTAGCAATTGTAACATAAAACTTTAGAAATTCGCTGAGACTTCAACTAAAAGGGAATTTATTCAAACTGTTGCAACAGAGAGTTTGAAAGGGAACGTCTCATCAAACTTGAGGAATGAAAGCAGTTTTATAGGGGAAAGAAACAAAAGCAGCACTGAACAGTGCGATTTTGGTGGGTTTTGGTCAGGTTGGTATTGCAATCTTACAGAAATTAGTTTTTCTTCCTGATTTGGCTCATTGGGCCTGTTACATCCTGTTCTCGGAATTGTTGACTCAGGAATTTAGGAGTGAGCTATTCTCTCAGAATAGCAGAGAGCAAGGAGGTCAGTGTATGTTCAGAGAAGAAAAATTTACAGTTCTCTGCATTCCCCTTTTTATTCCTGACTTTGGTTATTCATGCTTTCTCTTTTTTTCTTGATCAGTCTCACCAGATTTGAAACAGACGTTTAGCTCTGTTCTCTATATTTTTCTATTTTGTTTTTTTCTGCTCTTTATTACTTCCTTATTTTAACTTTCGTTAGGATTGATTTTGATTGTTCTACTTTTTGAGATGTTGCTTTGGTGATTACCAGGTTTTCTGAAATATCTTTCTAGGCTGTAAATTTCTCTCTAAGCACTGCCTAAGCAATATCCCTCTGGTTTTGATATGTAGTATTTTCATTGTCATTCAGTTGAAAATACTTTCTTCTTTGAACCATGATTTTGAAGTGTATTTGTAAATTTCTTAATATAATAGACATGTTCTAGGTACTTTTTATTATTACTTTCTAATTTAATTTCAATTATTTAAATTTTGTTGAGATTTACTTTATGGTCCACCATATACGTCATCCCCACCCCCCCAACTTTATTGGAATATAATTGACACATGCCATTGTGTAGATCAATTTTTGACAATGTTTCATGTGTTCTTGAGAGAAAATATGCATCCTTGATACACTGGTGCATTGTTCCATGCATATGCGTTAGAATGCTTGTTAATCTTATTGTTTAAATCTGTGTCTTTACCAATTTTTAGTCTGCTTGTCCTATTAACTAAAGAGAGCTGAAAAAAAATCTCTCATCATGAGTGTAGATTTTATATTTCTCCTTTGAGTTCTGCATATTTATTAGGTAGATACTAACTTATAACTGTTCTATCTTCCCAGTGTTTTTTCTTCCCTGAAACTTTTGTCTTAATGTAAACCTCCCTTTATCTCTAGGAATGGTTTGTGCCTTGAAGTCCCTGTTTCATGTAATAGTAGAGCTACACCAGTTTTCTACTGGCTTCATATGACTTCTTTCCATTCTTTTACTTTCAGACTTTGTGTCCTTATATTTGAGTCTTTTGTAAGCAGCAACATAGTGGGGTTTTGTACTTTCGCCCTATGTGCTACAGTCTATATGTTTGTGTTTCCCCAAAATTCACAGGTTGGAATCCTAATACACAGTGTAATGGTGTTAGGAGGTGGGGGCCTTTGGGGGGTGATTAGGTCATCAGGGTGGGGCCCTCATGAATGGGACTAGTGTTCTTATAAAAGAGACCCCACATGACTCCCCAGCCCCTTCTGCCATGTGAGGATGCAACAAGAAGTCTGCAACCCCGAAGAAAGCCTTCACCCAACAATGCTGATCTCTAATCACTCTGGACTTCCAGCCTCCTAAACTTGAGAATTAACATTTTTGTGGTTTAAAAGCCACGCAGTCTGTGGTACTTTGTTATAGCAGCCCGAAGAGACACTGTCTGACAATCTTTGTCATTTAGTGAAATTAAATTAAATATTGGTATTTTTTGGGAAGATTTACCATCTTTTTTTGGTCTCACCCCCCCTTTTTTTTAACATCTTTATTGGAGTATAATTGCTTTACAATGGTGTGTTACTTTCTGCTTTACAACAAAGTGAACCAGTTATACATATACATATGTTCCCATATCTCTTCCCTCTTGTGTCTCCCTCCCTCCCACCCTCCCTATCCCACCCCTCTAGGCGCTCACAAACCACCGAGCTGATCTCCCCGTGCTATGCGGCTGCTTCCCACTAGCTATTTTACGTTTGGTAGTGTATATATGTCCATGCCACTCTCTCACTTTGTCACGGCTTACCCTTCCCCCTCCCCATATCCTCAAGTCCATTCTCCAGTAGGTCCGTGTCTTTATTTCCGTCTTACCCCTAGGTTCTTCATGATTTTTTTTCTTAGATTCCATATATATGTGTGAGCATAGGGTATTTGTTTTTCTCTTTCTGACTTACTTCACTCTGTATGACAGACTCTAGGTCCTTTCACCTCACTACAAATATCTCAATTTCGTTTCGTCTTATGGCTGAGTAATATTCCATTTATATACGTGCCACATCTTCTTTATCCATTCATCCGATGATGGACACTTTGGTTGTTTCCATGTCCTGGCTATTGTAAAGAGAGCTGCAATTAACATTTTGGTACATGACTCTTTTTGAATTATGGTTTTCTCAGGGTATATGCCCAGTAGTGTCACCCCTCTTTTTTTTTTTTATTTTCACCCCTCTTTTTAAATTTACCTTTTTGCTTAAAATTTTCTACTAGTATTGAAATTATATGTTGTATTTTTATGATTCCTCTAGATTTTACAATATTCACAAGAGTAACCAAAACCTTCACCCTAATACCTCAATCCTTTTTACTCTCTCTTATTTATCAGTCTTGTCTGGTATTTTAAGCCTATCTTAACAACTCTGCGTTTTTATTGTTTGGTATAAAATGTTATTACATTTGCTCACCTATTTTGTTCTTTCTTTTTGCATCTCAAAACCCCACCTGGGATCACTTTCCTTCTATATTAAAGTGCATTCTTTAAAATTTCCTTTAGTGAGGGTCAGCAGGGAATGAATGGAACAAATTGTCTTAAAATGTGCTTATTTTGTCCTCATTCCTAACAGATATCTTCACCAGGTATAAAATTCTAGGTTGACAGTTATTTTCTACCTTTATACTGACATTTTCATTCCACTCATTTGGCTTCCATTGTTGCTGTTGAGAAGTCTGTTCCTTTGAAGGTAATTTTTAAATCTTCAGCTGTTAATTTTTTTCTTTGATTTCCTGCAGTTGCACTATGATGCACATAGATATGACTTTGTAAATTTATCCTAATTTGTATTCTTTGAGCTTTTAAATCTATAGACCTGTTATTTTTCATCAGTTCTGGAATATTCTCAGCCCAATTACCTTTGTCCCTTTTCTTCTGTCTTTGCCTTCTAAGACTGTGGTTAAATATATGTTAAAACTTCCTAGTGAGACCATTCCATCTTTCTGAGTTTTCCCATATTTCTCCATCTCCATGCTGCATTCTGGATAACTACTTCAAACCTATCTTTCAGCTCACCAATTCTCATTCCTCCTGTTTCACAATCTGTTGCCAAATACATCTTTAAATATTTTAAGCGGTCGTTTTCACAAGCGCACCCAATAATTCTAATGTGACGTCTATGTGGGTCTGTTTTTCTGCTGGTTTCCAGCCGTGCTGCCTTTTTTCCTTATATGCCTGATTATCTTTGACTGCTTGCTGACTATTTCCCCTGAAAAATCGTTACCTGAGGTCTAAATTGAAGGAGTCCTCTTCTGAGGAACTTTTATTTGCTTCTGCCAGGGCTCAAGTTGTGTTTACCTGGGTTGTAAGGGCTGGTCAGGGACCACAAATTGTCAGGATGTTCTCTTTTCTCTTTTTCTTCAATCCTATTGCTATGCTCGGTAACGAGGTCAGTCTCTAAAGTACCCTGGGGGTGGGGAGGGGGATGGGTCTAGATTTGGGTTTTTTGTCCTGACGGTGTAGTACTCTGGGAACCCAGTTTAACTTCAGAAGAGTCACCTATAAGATTCATCACCTTGGGTGAACCTGGCCCTATCATCCTCTCTCTCTTACTCTCTGTGGCTGGTGAAGTGGTGCCTAACTCTGCATCATCAGCAAAGTCTGCGGTCTAAGCTGCTTTGGTGTTCACCTCTGATGACGAGATCCCACCTTAAAACAGCCCTACCTGTTTTAACTGCAGTCTTTTCAGCCTCCACGCTCTTTTAAGGGGAAGGGAGGGCACACCACCTGCATTTTAAAAAACAGGTGGGAAACTGATCCAAAGAACCTAGACTACCTTCACCAGAAACAAAGTACTGTCTCACCTTTTCAACATCATTTTTTCTTTTCTAGACTTTGAGATTTTCCAGTCAAGATTTTTAGATTTATATGCTTTATTTCTATCCTTCTAGTGCTTGCCCATGACATTTTACCATATTTAACTCAATAAAATCTAGAGTTAAACAGCATCTTCACCCTCCCCCTAAATAATACACGCACTTTAGCCTGCTTTCACACAGATGTCCCAGCTTCCAATTTACCTACTATTGTCCAATATTCCAATTCTATTTATCTTTTAGCCTTGAGAATTAGACATGGCATTTTAAAAAACACAGTGTTTCAATTTACCTACACCTTGGCAATTTTATTTTTCTTGCATGTCAGACATCCTCTGGGAGGTGGTGGTGGCTGGTGGTCCCTAAACCAGCTCAAGTCCTGAGGTGGCCTTGAACAGATGCAGCTGCACCAGCTCACTGGATCTGTTCTTCACAGTCTGCCTGGAGTGGCTGGAGACCTGAAGACCCCTCCTCATCTGGGATCAGTCCAGAAGCACATATCTGGCCCTAGGTAGACTGTGGGCCCATTTTCCATGTGTCCAAGTCAATGGAGGCTGTAGTAGGAACATGAGCACGAGGAGGTGCTCAGTGGGCTGGGGTGCTCAGAATCCCCATTCCTGTGGTAGCTGTCTTCTCCCTTGTTATTTAACCTGTGTCTCTTTCAAAAGTAGGTGACACATTAGGTCCAGGTGGAGCTCATGTAGATGTGTGTGTGTGAGGGGATTGGGGACTTCAAGCCACAGGCACACCAACAGCCCTGGCCACATGGAAACCTTAAGTAACCTGATCATCTAAAACAGTTAGAGCTGGCCCTATATTCAGCCAATGAAAAGATTGGTCGATGCTCAGTGACCACTGGAAATCAATACTCCATGGCCTCTTTCCTTTCTGCCCACTGTACACCAGAACTACCAGGGACTGGCCACTCTGGACAATGCATGAGCATTTCCAACGCTCCCTTTGATCAGGCCATCCTATTTTTCCCATTCTTCTCTTAAAAGGACCCAACTCAACATCCTGCTCAGATGTCATCGGTGCCTCCCTTCCCAGTAGGTGGAAGTCACTTTCCTTGGAAAGCCCACAGTTTAGTTCAGCATCCATTAGGGTGGCTTTGCTGTGGGTCTCTCTCCTCTATCTACTCCTGCTTCCTAGTACCTAGGACAATGGATGTGCCTAGCAGATCCTCAACAATATTTGCTGAATACACTAATCCATGTCTGTGGATAGGGTCAGGTTTGCCAGTGCTGCATGTAGAGAAGGACAAAGAGCAAGTGTGGTCATGACATTTCAAAGTGGAATTGAGTGGCAGAAATGCTCTTTCCCTCTCCCTTTTCTACAACTATCCCTCCCCCACCTCCACCCTCCTCCATCAAAACTTACCTTGTTTGGAGGCAAAGTGAAAGAAATACTTCTAAAGAGAGGTATGGAAACTGTATGTTTGGAAACAGGAATCCTAGAATCAGAAAACTATCTGTCCAGAGACTATTCTCTTGTAAAGAGTGGATTTTGGAGCCAGAGAGACCTGACTTACAACTCCATCTCTACTGATAAGCCCCACCTGGAGTATTCTCAGACAGGTTACTTAATTCTCAGAAGACTTGCTTTTCACTCTTCGGGTTCAGTCTTACACATAGTTAACAATATTTTGTTAAATTCTATCTGTTCCCAAGAGAACTGTTTCTCTGTTGTGACTCCTCACTCACACAGCCTGTCCACTCCCAGGGGTTATGATCCAGCCCCAGTATGAGGATTAATCCAATTTGCACTTCTCCTGGTGGAGGCACAACCTAATTTCTCATGAAATGTGAGCTACTAGCCCTGTGAGATGAGTCCCCTGGGCACTCCTTGGTTTGGATCTGGTATAACTTACCCCCCAAAGATAAGACAAACAAATGGCTCTCTCTGTATGATACTCCACCTAAAGTATGTAACAGCCTGTTTACTTTTGAAGAATTCCTTTATTGGAGTTTCACCTTACCTTGCCACAACTATCTGGCTCTTCATGGCCGAGAGTGAGCCCTGAATAAAGTATTCACAACATTTTACAACAGACAATACACACACGCAGTGCATGAAATCTTTACAGTAACACAATCAAACATTTAACAGGATTGTTAAGAAGCATGAATTTCCTCCTATTCCTCCATTACTGGTAGCTACTTAGCTTTTTAGCTCTTGCAATAAAATGCTCTCCTTCTCATCATTCCTATTCATAGGAATCCCTGAATCAATTCTTTTTGTGTAAGGTACAAATTCATGTTGAAGATGTGTTCCATTAGTTATTGAATGTGCTGAATTTCTGTCCATGGTATAACTCTTCATTTGTAGCATAATGTGTGAGGTTTTCACTTATCACACATTCATCATTTATTGAGAGGGTTCATTTGAAAAATTTTAAAGTTTCACCCATTCAATAATGTATAGCACAACATTACAACAGTCCAATCAACTTGAATTTATTTATGAGTGACTCTCTTCTATCTCCTGTTAGATTTATACGTCTACACTTTTTACACTTCCTACAATGAAATCCAAATTTTATTTCAGAAGTTGTCATCACTCCCCGCAAATCAGTTAAATCAAAGTTATTCTTCATGACCACTATGATATTAATTTATATTCCCTGAAGCCTGCCCCTCCCTGAATTTGCCTACTGGAGGTCTTTCTTGGATCTTTTCCACTGACCAATGGATAATTGGAATTCAAAGCTACACCTGAATTTCCTACATTTCTATTCACATAATTTACCCAAATATGAACTTTCTGATGGTGACTATGAGACTTCTAATTGAAGTCTTTTTCTCATTTGTGTTTTTTATGTCCAGAAATATCTACTTATTTTGAAGGTTGTCTCATACTCCATAACTTTGATAGGTTTTATCCCCAGTACGAACTATTTTATATTCCATAAGGGCTCAACTACTTTGACACTGGAACCTTCCTTCCTGGCTATGATTGAAAATCACAGAGAAAAAAATTACTCATGGTTTCACTTATACTATGTAAACTATAAGCCATGAACAAGGACCTCAGACACTCTTGTAAGATTTTTCTTCCATTTGGGTTCTCTAATACTAGATAAGCTCTGCCTCCTACAGAGACATGCTCATCCTGGTCCCATCCAGAGCATTCCCTCCCTCGTGAGTTCTCTTCTGTGATGTGCTACTATGACTTCCCATATTTGTTACATTTAAAGATTCCTCCCCAATATGGGTTCTTTTATGCTTGGTGAGATTCGATCTGATATTGAAAGCCTTCCCACACTCGTTACATTGGTATGGCTTCTTTCCAGTGTGGATCCTTTTGTGTTGGTCAAGGACTGATCTGTAATTGAAGGATTTCCCACACTCACAATTATACGGCTGCTGCCCACTATGGACACCTTTATGGTTGATAAGACTTGAGTGTGAGATGTATGCCTTCCCACACTCATCACATCTATAGGGTTTCTCACCTGTGTGGATCCTTCTATGCACTGTGAGGCCTGAGCTGTTCCTGAATGCCTTCCCACACCTATCGCACACATAGGGTTTTTCCCCTGTATGGATCCTTTTGTGTTGAGAAAGGAGAGAGCTGTAACTAAAAGATTTCCCACACTCAACACATTTGAAGGGTTTCTCCCCAAGATGGACCCTTTTATGGCTTATAAGAGTTCTGCTTGAGAAAAAAGCTTTTCCACATTCATCACACGTGTAGGGTGTCTTGCCAGGGTGGGTACTTTTATGGTTAATAAGGCTTGAGTGTGAGATGTACGCTTTTCCACACACGTCACATTCATAGGGCTTCTCACCAGTATGGATTCTTTTATGCACTTTAAGGCTTGAGTTGTTTCTGAAGACCTTCTCACACCTGTCACATTCATAAGGTTTCTCTCTAGTGTGGACCCTTCTGTGTTGAGAAAGGAGTGAGGTGTAATTAAAAGATTTCTCACACACATCGCATTTGTAGGGCTTCTCCCCAAGATGAATTTTTTTGTGATTTATAAGGGTTCGGTATGTGATGAAGGCTTTTTCACACTCATCACACTTATAGGGCTTTTCCCCAGGGTGTACACTTTTATGATTTATAAGGCTTGAGAGTGAGATGTAGGCTTTCCCACATTCTTCACATTTGTAAGGTCTCTCCCCAGTGTGGATTCGTTTATGTACTTTAAGGCCTGAATTATTTCTGAAGGCTTTTCCACACTCATCACACCCAAAGGGTTTCTCCCTTGTATGAATCCTTTTATGCTGTTCAAGGGCAGAGCTGTAATTGAAGGATTTCTCACAATAACTACATTTATAGGGCTTCTCCCCAAGATGGATTCCTTTGTGGTTTTTAAGGCTAGAGCGTGAGATATAGGCTTTTCCACACACATCACACTTATATGGTTTTTCCCCAGTATGAAGCCGCCTGTGGACTTTGAGTCCTGAATTGTTTCTGAAAGTTTTTCCACACACATCACATACATAAGGTCTCTCTCCAGTGTGAATCGTTTTATGCTGAAGAAGAAGTGAGTTATAACTGAATGATTTTCCACACTCCTTACATTCATGGGCTTTCTTCCCAGGGTGAATGCTTTTATGGACTGCAAGGCCTGAGCTATAGCTGAATGCTTTGCCACAGACATCACATTTGTAAGGTTTCTCTCCTGTGTGGATCCTTTTATGCACTATAAGGCCTGAGCTGTTCCTGAAGGCCTTTCCACATTCATCACATTCATAAGGTTTCTCTCCAGTGTGGATGACTTTATGCTGAATGAGGAGAGAGCTATAATTAAACGATTTCTCACACTCATCACATTTATAAGGTTTATCTCCAAAGTGGATGCTTTTATGATTTAGAAGTGTTCTGCAAGTAATGAAGGCCTTCCCACACTCATCACATTCATAGGGCTTCTCCCCTGTGTGAATCCTTTTGTGGACTCTAAGGCCAGAGCTATTACTGAAGGTTTTCCCACAGATGTCACATTCATAGGGCTTCTCACCTGTGTGGATCCTTTTGTGGACTCTGAGACCAGAGCTGTTCCTGAAGGCCTTCCCACACTCACCACATTCATAGGGCTTCTCCCCAGTGTGGATCCTTTTATGCTGGTCCAAAACAGAGCTATAATTGAAGGATTTTCCACACTCATCACACTTACAGTTCTTTTCCCCAGAATGGGTGCTTTTGTGGTTTATAAGGCTGGAGTAGGACATGTAGGCTTTCCCACATTCCTCACACTTGTACGGCTTCTCCCCAGTATGGATCCGCTTGTGGACTCGAAGGCTCGAGCTGCTCCGGAAAGTCCCCCCACAGTCATCACACTCATAGCGTTTTTCACCAGTGTGCATAATTTTATGTTGAACAAGTCGAGAATTATATTTGAAGGATTTCCCACAGTCATCACATTTATGTGATTTCTTAACAGCACTGGTTTTCTGCTGTAGAATGGGATGAGAGTTTCCATTAATGCTCTCCACACATTTGCCTTGTTCACTGCTTTTCTGTTCTATACAGACAGGTTGGTGTGTAACATGTTTTGAGCTCAGATGTAAGCTTTTCTCAGATGCCTCATCTTCCTGTTCTGACTTTATATTTGCTGTATTCTTGGTTTTGCCAATCTTTTCCCTGATGCCACTTTTGTCTTCCTTCATTCTTTTTCCCTCAGGCTTTTCCATCTGATTCTCTACCTTGCTATCCCAATCACAAGTTTCACCAACCTTAGATTCCTGCATATGATCCTTGTGAAGACCTTCCATTTTTGGCCACACAGATTCTGCATTTCCAATATTTTCACACTTTTCAGTTGATTCCTCATCCTCAGTGCCCCTCGTCTTCAAATGTGACACTAAACCAAGAAAATGAAAATGATACCTTCACTTTAGAAGAAACTGAAGGAATTACATCCAAATTCACTCATTCACTCAACAAATGTTTATTGACTACATGCTGTGTGATAGGTACCATTTTTAACTGCTGGGGATACAGTGGTGGACATGCCAAAATTTCTGTCCCTGTGGAGCTACCGCTAAAATGCTAGAGCCCTGGATTGTCAATGGAACAGAGAGCTTTTCTATTCTTGCATAACAGCTTAGCATGAAGGCAAGTTGAAACGGGTTGGAATGAGGCACAGAACCAAAGGCAACATTGATCAATTTCTGAAAAATGCCACCTAGTCTTGGAAAAACAAACAGTGGGTAGAAGTAATTTCTGAAAAATAGGAGACTGAAAGAGTAATAAAACAAAAGCTAAGAAGACATAATCAGCAGAGGGCAGGCAAGCAAAACTAAAGGAGAAATCAGTACATGAGTAGAGGTATTGGGGAATTGGTTATGAAATCATGAGGACAGTCACATCAGACTTGAGAAAGAAAACAAGCTGCTGCTGCCTGTCGTTGGTGTGGCCCTCCTAGATTTCCCTTCCAAGGAAAACACTGACCCTGGAGAGCGGTTAGTCAGGGAGGAACTCTATATGGAAGAACACACTCTGGCTTGCCAGGCAGAGGCTTTCACTCCTACTTTATGAACCGGCTAACTGCAGTCAGAGCATATCAAAGATCAGAAGCTAAAACACAAACCATCAAGCAAAGGATAATAATACTGCCTAGGTTCAAATACCTAGCTGTATGACCTCAAGAAAGTTATTTAACCTCTTTATGCCACAGTTTCCTCATCTGTAAAATGAGGGCAACAGAACTGTTGTGAGTATTACATTAAATAACATATATAAGGTATGGAGAACAATGCCAGTCACTTGGGTAGTTCTATATGCTATACCATCTACTTTATTATTTAATCAAGGTCAGGTTACTGGATCAGGGCTACAACCTGAGGATAATCCACAGGACTCAGGAAAGGTAAACCCCTTCTCAAAGCAGATTTTAGGGCCCAGGCAGTGACTCTCTGTTCCCCTGAAGGTACTCTACACACAGCTGGCACTCCATCAGCATCCACCTGCTAAAAGACTGACTCTTGAGAACAAAAGAAACAGTTCTAAACTAGTTGTTCCCCAACCTTAGACATTTAGACATTTGTGATTAGACTTAGTTAAAATTCAGACTTCCCCTCTTACCCTGGGTATCAGACCCTCTTGGTTGGTACTCTGTAGTTCTACTTAGAAGCTATATGTGAACATGTGACGAGAAAGCAAGGGCACTAAAAGTAAGATATATACTCTGGAGTAGACACATATAAAGAATCACACTCATGATCGAACTTATGCTTATGGGATTGGAATGATGGACTCTGAATTTAAATTTACAGAACAGGAGGAGCTAGGAATCCAGAATATCACCAGGAAGATAAAACAAAGAATCACTCAGTAGACATTTTAAAAAGGTGGTTCATCTGAGAAAGCTTCACAAAATGACTATTAAGTAATATTAGGTAAGAGATCATTAGAAGTCACTGAGAAATGCTGGCATGACCTAGTTCCTTGCTCCCTTTCTTTACTTCCTTGGGCAGAGCAGTCCATGCCATTTAAAATGTGAGTGCTACTGGGTGGGCAGTGGAATTCCAGACCATCAACAGCAACACACCGTTCATCTGAATCCTGCTCCCATCACATCAGAGACCCTGCTCCATCCATTCCCTTTGGCCTTGGCCCCTCCACCTCTACTCACCCTCAGCCCTGAAAAGAGAAAGACGTTCAAGTTTCTACAGCCATAAAACTAATCCCCTAAAACTGCCAGGGAAACCCACAAAATTTGTCAGGGGGAAAAAAAGAAAAGGAAGAGCTACAAGGGAGGAGAACTAACCATACTAGATATCTAAATATGCCAAAAGGCTGTTACAACTGAAACAGTGTGGTATTGGTATATAAATAAACAGAATAGAATAAAAATTCAGAATAATCCCAATTACACAAAGAAATCAAGTATATGATAAAGATGGTATATCAAATTATTGAGGCAAAAACGGTCTTTTTAATAGTGTTGGAACAAGTATAAAGCCATTTGGAAAAAAATAAAAGTAGATCTATTCTTTACACCATTCACAGGAATAAACTCCAAATGTAGCAGATCTCTAAATATTAAAAACACTATACAAATGCTAGAAGAAAACATGGGTGAATGCCTCCATAACCTAAGTATAGAGAAAGTTTTCTATCACCCAGATGCAATAAATGAAAAGATTAATAAACTGGACTATATACAAATAAAAGTAAAATTGCATGGCAAAAATACCATAAGCAAAATCAACAAATAAATGACAAGGTGGAAGAAAATATTTGCAACATACATCATATATAAGTGCTTATGTAAGTGATAATATCTCTAATATACTAAGAATTTTTAAAAGTTGGAGAAAAAGAGTCTAAAAATCCTACAGAAAAATGGGCAAAAGACATGAAGACAATTCACAAAAAGAAAAACTAAAATGGCCCTTAAACATGTTTTCAATTTCACTCGTAATAAGAGAAATGCAAATAAGAACTATATAAAGATCCCCTTTCTCATCTATCAGATTGGCAAATATTCAAAAACTTAACAATATGCTCTGTGGGTGAGGCTGTGGGGAAACAGGCATTCTCATCCATTACTGGGAATGCAAACCCCTGGCATAACCCCTGTTGAAGGAAATTTGCCAATATCTACACAACTATGTATGCATTATTCTCTAATCGAGAAATCCCATCTAGGAATTCAAACCAAAGATACACTTCCAACAATACAAAAGTATATATGCACAAAGTTATTCATCGTAGCCTTTTTTTTAATTACAAAATTTGGAAAACTACCTACACGTCCAAGCACAGAAGACTGGTTAAATAAACTACAACAGCACATATACACACTGGAGAACTAAAAAAGAATGAGGAACATTTCTATAAATTGATAGGAAGCAATTTCCATGATAGGTTGTAAAGTGAAGAAAAGCATATATGCTACATTCTATGTAAGAAAATAAAAAAAACAAGCATACAGCTGCTTATCTTTTCAGTAATGTGAGAATCCACAGAACAGTGAAGCCTGTTACCTATAAGGGGTAGGGTGGGGGAACAGAACAGAAAGGAGAGGGGAGAGAGATGCTTGAGTACAGCTTTTTGTATAGTCTTTACCCACGGAAGCATGATCATGTTCTGCAGACTCAAAGAATAAAATTAAATCAGTGACAAAACTGGACAACGGGAAAGTGAAACCAGAAAGTGAACAGAAACAAATTAACTCATTTGTGTTTCACATGAATACCATAACAAGAAGGAAACAAAAAGGAAACAAAGAACTAACCCATGTCACTCGGGTACATAGTATGTGACTATACTATATACTCTCAGTCTTGGGAAGGCTGGAGGGGGAAGTGGGGAAGAGCTGCAAACAATCCTTTTTAGCAGGTTTGCTTTCTGTAGTGGAATGGGCAAAACAATTCAGAAACAATTTTAGATCTATTATGAGACTGAGTAAATGTGTTGATTTAGTTGAGAGCCAGGGCCCTCCTGGAGGAAGAAGGAATATAAAAATATGGAACAGGGGAAGATAAGAAAGAACCCTTTGTGGACAAATTGGAGGTACTGGTGTGAACTCATGATTTCTAAATTATATATAAATGTGCACATCATATAAATGTATATTCACATGTATTTAAATTTGTATGTATACATGTGTAAATGTATATATATTCTCTAGCTCTGTCTGCTGACAGCTAAGAAGCAAAAATACCTGAGTTAACGAGCACACATCTAGCACCTTGTTCTGTGTCTCTACTACCATAACCTAGTAAAAGGAAGCAGGAGGATTCCAGGCTGGGGGCTAAGACATCCTGTTAGGCCAGCAAATAAGGAGATGCTTAAAACAAAACAAAAATGTGGGCACAAGACCCAGCTTCAACATCGAATTTAGGCTCCATAATAATTATGTAAAGAATTGTAAGCCATTGAAAATAGGATTTCATGAGTACATACAGGCACAAACAGGGGAGAAAGGGAGGCCTCTTGCTGACAGCAGAATGCCAGGGCCGGTTGGTAAATGTGGAGGCAGCAGTAGAGTTGCAAGAAAAAACTCAGCATTCTGCAACTATCAAGGTAAAGACTGGATCAGGGGAGAATTATCAATGGATTCTAAATCTAGGGAGAAATTCTGACAAGGAGCAGGATATATGCATGGTCTTAAAATGTTCTCCCACAGACCGCAAGGGGTAAAATAGTAATTACACAGTGGAGAGTCTTGGCTAGGGGTCTTAAGTTAATATTGTCAGTGGGGGCAGATAAACATCATGTGCTTCCAGAAGTGATGCCCTGAGAAGGACACATCACCTATAAGAATGCATTACCTGAAATGAAACAGGGAAACATCAGGTAGATCAGATAAATCCAAAATAAAGAACATTATACTAAAAGCTATCTGTATTCTTCAAAAATGTCATTTTCATAAAAGACAAAGAAAGGCTATAGAAATGTTCCATATGAAAGAAGCCTGCAGAGATTTGACCACAAATTCAATACCTGACCTCACCTGGATATGTAGTGAAGGGACAAGCTTTATAAAAAATAATCGTGCCAACTGATGGAACTGGAGTATGTATGATAAGTTAGGCAAAAGTAATATCAAATTTAAATTTATTCAAGTTGACAATTAATACTGTAGTTATGCAAGAGAATATCCCTATAAATATACACTGAAGTGTTTAGGGATAAAGGGCCATGCATGATGTATGTAAGTTACCCTCAAATGGTTTAGGAAAAAAATAGATAGATAGATAGATGGATAGATATGCATGAAAGAGCAAGAGAGAGAAGACAAAATGAAGTAGAATGTTAACCACAGGTAAATGAGTAAAGGGTATTTTTTTCACTATTCTTACTCTTAAAATTTTTCTACATATTTGAAATTATTTCCAAATAAAAAGTTTAAAAATGTCAAAATGTAAATTTAAAATTCTCTCAACTATACCTTCCCCTCCAGGTACTGCTTTCGCCATCCTGTCTCCTGTTCACAGTTGTGTCCTGGAAAAGTGGTCTTCACGTCCCGTCTCCCCTCATGCCTCATCTATTTAATCTGAATTCTTCCACTCAGACCATGCTGCATTAGCTTCTTCAGGGCCAGGTGCTGACTCCCCCGCCTGCTAGCCCTTGGATGTTCCTGGCTCCCTGTCCCGTCTTGAACCTCTCCTCTTGTGACTCTACATGCTCTCCCTGGGCAGTCCCATACATATGCGTGGCTCCTACAAGCTGTCTTGTAGAACCTCATCTCTGGCCCACACTCCTCTCTTCAATTATAGAGCCTCATATCCACCTGTCTCGGGCACTTCTCTTTCCCTCACCACTCCACATCCAAAAGACCGCTTAAGACCAGCTGATTCCACTGCCTACACAGTTCTCATGCCGCCACCCCCCACTCCATTTCCACTGCTAGGGCCTTAGTTTAAGCCCTCCTAAATGCCCTTCTGAACTCCTGCCATAGTCTCCCTACCTTCGTTCTTATCCCTTTCCAATTCTCTTCCAATAACTGTCAAGAATTTTGTAAAATGCACACGTGAACACTCCCCAGTGGGTGTTCCCAGGCTACCTAGTGTGCTTGAAGCCTTCTGCATCTGGCCAGCTGGAGTGACTTGCTAAACACCAAAGGGGCCATGCTAATTCACCCCTTGCTGACACCACACTTACTAATGCTTGACCCAGATGGACCCTTTCCTCTCTCTCTGACAGGCTAATTCTCAGTTCCCTTCATGTCCTCTCGGATTCCTTGTTTGATTGGCTGCTGACTGGCCGGGTCTACATGAAATCACAAATACTTCACTGTTTACCTCTCTAACCTAGGCAGACTCCAGGAGTCTCCCTGTTCTAGCCCTGCTTAACCTCCTCTGATTGGGTGGAAGCAGAGTTTCCCATCATCTGATTGTAGTTCATCCAATCCCCTTAACCACAAATCAAAACAGAGCAATATAAATGTGTAGCTCCATTGAAAACAGATGGCTTGCAATGAAATACATATTAATCAATACTAAGACTAAGAAAAGTTCAGTCAAACACACAGGCAGAAAAGCACTAAAACATAACGATGGTATTAGAAGTGGGAAGTCTGTGGGAGATGCTTAGGTTACGAAGAGTGGAGCCTTCATGAATGGGATTAGTGTTCTTAGAAAAGAGATACCACAGAGACCCCTTGGGGCCTTGGTCTTGGACTTCCCAGCATCCAGAACTATGTAAAATAAATTTGTTTATAAGCCACTTAGTCTGCGGTATTTTGTTATAGCAGCCCACAAGGACTAAGACAGCGCTAAATTGTAAAGACAGTCAAGAGAATAACAAAATATTAAGTTATCCTTACAAACATTACTGAAGATACATTCTAGTATCTCAGTTATCTCTGCGACTGAGTGTTGCCCAGCAAACTTATATAATGATCCATATCCTACTTTTCTCTGCAGCCACTGGGCTAGTCCTAGGGACACAGAGATGCATAAAACAAGTCCTGGCCAATAAGGACTTGCAAACTAGTATGAGAGTCTGGCAGGAAAACAACCAACACGATAAAAATGGCAGACACTAGTCATGGATGAGGGAAGAAGGGGTAGGGATAGACTCTGCTTCAAAGAACTAGGAAGAGCTTCAAGAAGAGAGGAATAGTTCTAACAGAGGGAAGAGCAGGTGCAAAGGGGCTGGTGTCCACCACCCTCTGGACAACTGGAACAGAAGATGGCAGGCACAGCTGGATAAGTGGGCAAAAAGAAGGGCTGCACCAGGCTCTGCCCATCATACTGAGGAGTCCAGACTTGATCCCAAGGGGTTTTAGACAAAGAGGGACAAACTCGGATATGCATTTTGAAAGATCACTTATTCGATCAAATCAGGAGTTAGTAAAGGGCCAGACAGAAAACATTTTAGGTTTTGTTGGCCACATACAACTCTATTACTTGTTTTTCTTTTCCTTTTTTTCTCTTTGCTTTGCTTTTTAACATCCCTTTAAAAATGTAAAAACCATTCTCAGCTTGCAGGCCATACAAAAACAGACCACAGACCCAGAAGTCTACCAATTCCTGTTAGATAAAATCAAGGAATCAGAATTAATTTAGGATGGTGTGAGATAATGGCATTGTGGCCATTATCTTTTTTTTTTTTTAAGACTAAAGTATGCTAGGATAATATGGCATGATGTCTGGAATTTCCTTTAAAATACTTCAACAAAGAAAAATGAAAAAGGGAAAAGGGAAACAAATGTAGCCAAATCCTAATAACTGTTGAATCTGAGTGATGGATGTATGGAGTTCACTGTACTATTCTACTTTCCAGTTATGTTTACATTTCTTCATAATATAAAATTAAAAGAAATACAGATCACTCATACTAGTTGCAAGGGGAGAATGGATTGGGAGCGGGGGGTGGGGGGGGGAACTGAGTCCTGCAGTCTAGAAGGAGGTTATTATAATCCAATCAAGACTGATGTGGTGGCTAGCTCATGTGTCCCCTATGACACAAGAAAGGAATCGCTCCAAAAGCACAACTCCTGCATAGAGAGAGGGACAGACAGGTTTAATTTCTTAAAAGTTCTCAAAGCTGATGATGGGGAACTCCTCTCTAATCAGTTTTCAACAGAGAGAGAGCTGGTTACATCCCAATAACCTAGTTACATCAGTTAAAAGTTTCAGCCACAGAAAGCCATCCACTTCTTCCAAATTACACATGACCCACACCTCCGGGCAAATGTGTGCTTCATGCTGTTCACATTCTACCACCAATGCCTAGAAAAGAACATGCAGATAGTAAGAATCTGTCTGTAACTCTTACTATCCCTGCCCAGGAGAGTCAGGAGCCACTTCTCAAGAGTAGACTCACAAGAGAGGAACTGTGGCTCACTCTGGTTGAAAATTCCTCCCTTAACAACACACTTCAATAAGCAACAGGTGCAACACCTGCAGCTACCGTGGATTTTCAGAGTACCAACCATATTCCATAAATCAATCTACCATCTGAATTATGTGTCTTAAGTTCTTGGATATTATACTGGACTTGGAGGTGACCAGAGAAAGAAAAAGAGAAAATAAGAGGGAATGTGAGGGCAAAATGCTTACCAACTCAGAAGACAGAAGTGGGAGGATGGGACAAATGAAAGATGAGACTAAGGAGTGAGAAAAGTGATACGCAGATGGACAGAGAGTACGATTTGTGATTTAGTTATTGCATTAAGTTTACGAGTATCAGAATTGTAATTGGTTAACATAAGTTGGTTCTACTGCTTAATCCTTATGACTTAAGGTGTTTTTCCTTAAAGTAAAAAATGAAATAGAGCACTCTCAAACTTGGTAGGGGAGAAGAGATTTCTAGTCATCCTAAGGAATAAGGTAAGCAAAGGAGATTTTCTGAAGCTAAAGGGGCAAAGACTGGCTTGAAGACAGTCATTAATAGATGGTTGATTAGGCTACTGTAAGGCTAAGTATCATAAACACAAGTCTCTGGAGAGAAAAGTTACTTGGTTTAATTTGTTCCTTAAACACTCTACATGACTTATTATAATAATGTATTGACATATTTAACAATCTACCAATAAATGGCAGAGTTAATGTAAAACAAAAGTTTTTTATCATTGTTAATCCCTTCTTTAAAAACCCTTGCTCAGATAAGCCCTGGTACAATGTCCCTGGGTGTGCCATTGTTTGATGTAACAAAGAAACTGGAAACAACGCAAATGGCCTGAATAGATCTAAAAAATTACAGGACATCCAAAACATCCAAACAATGTCCGGTCCAATACCACAGCAATGTATTAAAAAAAAAAAAAAGCTCTTTGTGTTCTGATGACCTCTAACATAGATTTACCAAAAGAAGGGGCAGAACTCTGAACAGTACCTTACCACCTGTGTAAAAAAAGGAGGAACTAACTACATTCAGATCTGCCAGTGTTTGCATAAAGAAACTCTGGGAAGATACACTCAAATAACCTAACAAGTATGGTTGGTTATCTACTGGGGTTGGGCCTAGGCAGACGGCTGGGCAGAAGAAAACCTTTTCACTGACATCTTGTCATATATTTAATATCTGAACCATATGAATACATTACATAGTCAAAAACTTATTTAAGAAAAAATCCTCGTGTTTTCAAAAAGAAAACACTCCTGGTGGCCTCCTAGTCCAAAAGTCTTAGAGCAGCACACCCAGCCCCGGCATTCCCCATTCCTAATTCACATCCCCACGCCTGGGCTCCCACAGGCTGTCCCCAGGTCTAGGAGCCTCCTCGACCTTCTTCTCCCTGGGACCTAGTCAATTCCTTCTCATCTTGTGAGAGGCAGCTACAGGCAGCCTGATCCCCTGTCTGTAAAACAGGTGAGCTCCCCTAGGGCGAAGGCCGAGAAGCGCCTCCCAGCGGCTCGATCCACACCTGCGGTAAGAGTCTCTCAACATCACTGCCCCATCAAAGAAAAATAAAGGGGGGGGGTCCCTCCAACGCTTGTATTCACTCTCAAATCCCAAGGCCAAACTGAACTGCCACGGGGGCTTATTTTAAAGCACTAATTTTCAGTGTTCCCTTCCCGCCCGAAACAGCAGCGAAGAGTTGAAAAACACGGGTGCGGGGCCCCAGCCCTTCTGCACGCACCGGGTAGCCCCAACCCGGCCCTGACCCCCTCGGACCCGCCCGGAGGTGCGGCGTGCAGGGAGCCCATTATATTCCAGGGGCGAGCCCTAAACCCCTCGGCCGGCCCGAAATCTTCCCTCCCCTCCACTTCCCCGAACGCGCTTCCTGATGTATGTGTGGGGAGGGGGCGCGCTTCCTCCCGGATCCCGCCCGAGACCCGAGGGGTAGCTAGCACCCTGCCAAGAAGGGAAGGGCGTGGCAGGCTAGGGCCGGGGGCGGGAGCCCGGGCGGCCTCGGACTCACGTACTGGCTGTGGGGGCACCGCGGGAGCCCGGCCGCCGGCGGGACAAAAGCGCTGACGGCCCGGCCGGAATAACTCACGCCGGCTCTGGGGCACTTCCGAGTCCTCTCTGGGAGGCTGGAGGACTGACTCGATGATAGTTCCCGTTTCGGGCACGTGACCCGAGGCGCTCTGCGACTGAGTGGTCGCAGAGAGAGTACTGTTCCTTTACTATTAAGATAAATTCAGTGCTCGTTGTGGCGCGAGCAGGGGGCGAACTGACGAAGTTCCAGTTTTCAAGGACTTTACGTTCTGGGGTGGGGCAGACAATAAAGCAAATAAGTGGCTCGGTAGAATAAACACCTGATAACCTCTGTATTTGAACGTAACTTGTTACAAAGTGAGGCTGCGTGGGCGACCCCGGGAGGGAGGAATGAGGGCAGAGGAGAGGGCGGGGACTGGGGCCCCTGAGGATCTTAACAGGGGCTGGCGCGGCGGCTGGAGAGCTCCTGACCTCAGAGCGAAGAGAAGTGCTCCCGGACGGGCCGCTCAAGGACCAGACCTGACCCCAACTCTGCAGCTGCGGCAGCGGGGCAGTGACCTCCGGTGTCGGCTTCTGAAACCCCAGCTTGAAATGACTGAAAAGCGATCCTTTTTTTAAAGTAACATCTAAATATCTTTTATCTTAAGTTTAAGTAATTGCAGAAGACATCTTGAGGGCACATTGTGAATACTGACATTAAAAAAATATATAACAACCAAACAGCTTCTCATTAAGACGCATCCAAAGGACTCTAAATACAAAACGATTTGATACTATTATCAACTATTATACGTGACGATTTGATACTATTATCCACTTTATATAGTAAGGAATTTTACATCTTTTTGGGTATTTTCCTTGAACCTATATCTTTATGTACCTCACAGGGTTTTTATCCTAATCTAAAATATTTTAGTTCTAT
Source organism: Stenella coeruleoalba (assembly GCF_951394435.1). Taxonomy (NCBI): domain Eukaryota; kingdom Metazoa; phylum Chordata; class Mammalia; order Artiodactyla; family Delphinidae; genus Stenella; species Stenella coeruleoalba. The sequence continues at coordinate 160,125,174 of NC_137148.1, read as the reverse complement.
GTGCATCACTGAATTTGATTCTAATGTAAAGTAGTTTTATGCTTTAAGTCTTATCGTCCACCCTAGCATGCATTTCCATAACAAAATTAGTTTACAATTTTTTCTCGTGTTAAATATTTTCTGAATTATTAAAAAAGTGTATAGCACAGTATTAGTATCAATTCTTAGACAAAAAGTGAAATGCTTTGGAAGCACAACTTTTAATAAGATGGATTTTTTAATAGTTCAATATATGCAAGTTACTTGGATGGATTTTACTTATCGCTGTAGTTGTTACAGGAGAGTAGGTTCTTGTCTCACGGCAGAAAAAATTCAGAGATGAGACATGGAGGTCAAGAAAGAAACTGAGGGTTTAAGTGCTAGCTAGTAGGCTCTGAACGGAAGAGCAGGCGGACCCAGGTGAGTAGCTACCCTGAGTTTCTTTGGCAAGCCGGTGATGTGGGGTGCAGAAATGAATGGAAGGAATATTCATTGAGGAGGGAGAGGTTTGGGGTCGTATTTCCTGATTTTCATCCCAACTCCACCTTCCTGAGGGGAGGAGTGATTTTTGTCCTTATTTAGCCTTGATCGGTAGTATCATGGCATTGGTGCATAATGGGAACTTCTTATCTGCAAGGCTAATTTTATTGTAATGAGGGCATAGTGAGCAAAATGTTACATTTGGACCCTGGAGATTCCCACCTTTTCTCACCTTTCTTTGCGTCCAGGACACATCACCCCAAAATATGTGGTCTCCTGTCAGTCTGGAGGTTCCTGCTTTTCTTTGTTTGCCCAAGGAGCCCCGGTGTTCAGAAGATATATGGTTTCCTGCCATTTGGCCTGTGCCCCTCCTTTCTCTGCTCATATCTAGCTATCTGCCTGCTCTGAGTGAGCAGATGTTCAGCATCATTTCCACACTTCTTTTACATTTTTTATAGATGCAGGTAAATAGTGGGAATAGAAGGGGATTCCTTGTAGCAATGGGTCTTTGATCCATCTGGCTCCATACCAGTACGAGGTGTGTTCTGTCATAGAAAAGACCCAGGCAGCTTCAAACCCTGGGAGGAGAGTCCCAGGACTTTTTCAGCTGCGTGGTTTCAGGCAAAAGCACATGCACATGTTGAGGACTGGGATTTTGAGCTACCCCCAAAAGTAGCCTAGAACACATGTAGGTATTGAGCAGTTGAAAAGTGGCTAGTTCTCTGAATTTTTAATTACAGTTAATTTAAATAGTCATATGTGGCTAATAGCCCCTTACTGGACAGCAAGGCTCTAGATGTTGCTTTGGGCAGTCCTCACATGCCTCCAGAAAGATTCACACTCTAGATTGAAGGTTGCTATGTTGGGCTTGCCTACCATACATGGCAGAGGAAGACTGTTTTTATCCTTTATGTAGCAAAGTAGAAAAATATTTATGTCCAGGCTGGGTGGCTTTGCTCAGTGAAAGTTATTTGGTGGGGTGGGGAGTGGGAGACAGGGATCATTGAGAAGCCCGCATAATCTTGATTTTTATTTTAGGTAATTTTTTTCCTCCATGAGTTTTGCTATACTCCAGGCACCTTTTGTTTGGCCTTGTGTCTACACACACGCACGGGTGTGCACCTTTTCCAACACCTGTCTCTTCTGGAAATCTACAAATCAGAGCAGGGTCTAGACCTCCCCTGTCCACTATGTTAGCCACTATCCACATATGGTAAGCATATTAAACAGCTAGCCTGAATTGTGATGTGCTGTAAATGTAAAATCCATACTGGATTTCGGACTTGGTAGGAAAAGAGAATGTAAAATGTTATTATTTATGTTGATTACATAATGAAATGATAATATTTTGGTTTTATTGGGTTAAATAAAAGATATTGTTAAAATGAATTTCACCTGTTTCTTTTTACTTATGTGTCTACCAGAAAATCAGACATCACATACATGGCTGGCATTAACATTTCTAGATTACGTTTCTAGATGCTGCTCTAGAAGGCCAAAAGGTACGGCAATGACTGCCCAGAGTTTGCCCTTCCTTTAGGGTTCATCTGCCCCCTTTGGAGTGGTTCAAGTAGAGATTAATGTTGAGCTATGCCCAAAGGAGCTTGCTTACAACTCCACTTTTAGTCCTTGAATTTGGTCAAAAGTCCTTCTCCCACTATGGCATAATATCACCTCATTATGTAAAATTTGGAAAAAAAAGAAAAATTAGGAAAACTAATCACTTTTAATCCTGTTACCCTGTGGCAACCACTGTTAACATCTTGGTAAACTTCTTTCCCTTTTTATCGCCAATTTTCAGTTTTAGATAGTTATAATTGTACTATATCTCCAATTTTTAGATAGTGTTTTTACAAATTAAATTATACATTATCATTTTCCATGTTGTTACTCTTTGTGATATTCTACTGACCTATAATCTCTTCAACTTCTCTGCTTTTAATAACTTAAGTTCTTACTAAGTCTTTTTTTAAAAAAAAATAAATCGGTGCTGTAATACATATTAGTGTGCAAAAGCCTTTTCTATGTTTTCCTTGGAATAGTAAGAAGAGTCTAGAAGCATTGGAAGCAATCAGAGCAGAGAAACGGACAAGGATGTTACCCCCTCCTACGATTATTTCCCACTGCAGCTGGATAAGGGAAAAGAAAGCAGAATATAAACACTGGAAAGCAGGGGTATAATTATCCTATTTGTAGATTAAAAGATTTCATTTTTGAAAAGCCCTAGAGATTCAGCCAAAAAAAAAAAATCTAGAATAAACAGGAAGAGAATTCTGTAAGGGGTGTGGTTCCAAATTAACATACAGAAACCAATCATTTCCTTATGTACAAACTAGAATTAGAATAATGGAAGGAAAGCTTATGTTTACAGTAGAAACAAATATACAAAAGGCCAAATACCCAGAAATTAATAAGATATGTGCAAGACCTAAGTGAAGAAAAGTTACATTGCTCCCGGGGTCACAAAAGATTAGCTAAACGTATGGAAAGATTCTCAGATGCACCATTCACAGACATGGATTCAGCATCAGAACAATGTCATTTATAAATTAATCTGTAACTAATGATCCCAATAAAAAATAGCAATAGAGGGTGGGAGGGAGGGAGACGCAAGAGGGAAGAGATATGGGAACATATGTATACATATAACTGATTCACTTTGTTATAAAGCAGAAACTAACACACCATTGTAAAGCAACTATACTCCAATAAAGATGTTAAAAAAAATAGCAATAGAATCTTCTTTAGCAACATAACATTTATTCTAAAGTTCATGTGGGAAAATGAACAAGCTCTTGCTTGTTTGTTTCTAGCTAGAAAATGCCTGAGAAAAAGAAAATGTGATGGGGGAGCAGTGTTACAGAATATCAACAATTAAGTTGGTGTAATTATGAGACATAAAGTCTGAAAATAGACCTAAAGAGTCATGGGTATTTAGAGTCTGATAAATGTTGCACTTCAAATCAGTGGGGAAAACGTGGTGTGGGGAAAACTGTCAAGCATTAGAAAAGCATGTTGGGATTCAAACCTCTGTTCTTATACCAGGATAAACTCCAGATGTGTCAAAGAATTAAGTGTAAAACTTGCCCACACTAACCATCACTGCTGCTGCTAGCATCTCCATAAAAATATTAGAAAAAAGAAACACAGGACATTTTTTAGATCATACTGGAATGAGGAAGGGTTTTTTTTTCCTTTGTTGCTCTAACACAAAATCCAGAAACCATAAAAGTGAAGAGTAATCAATTCAAATACACACAAATAAATTTTATTTTAAAACCACCATAAGAAAAGTGAAAAATCAAATGGCTAGCTGGGAAAAAGTATTTGCATTTTGTATCACAAAGGGTAAATTTCCTTGCTACACAAAGAGCTCTTCCAAAACTGAAAGAAAGACCAACAATCTGATAGAAAAGTGGGTTCACAGAAACGTATGTACAAATGATTCATAATAACAATGCAAACCCAAACTTCACGGAGATGCCATTTTTCTCTTATGAGAATGGCAAAGATCCAAAAGTTTGAGAACACACTGTGGTGATGGGAAAAGGGAGGAAACAGCCCTCTCCTGCTGTGCTGGAGGAAGTGCAGACTCTCCTAGCGCCCAGGAAGGCACTGGGCAGTACGGATCACCATGCATGCATCCTTTTAAAAAAAAAAATTTTTTTTAATTGAGGTATAGTGAGCTACCAGAAAACTACTAGAGCTCGTCAACAAATTTGGTAAAGTTGCAGGATACAAAATAATACACAGAAATCTCTTGCATTCCTGTACACTAACAACAAAAAAATCAGAAAGAGAAATTCAGAAAACAATCCCATTTACCATCGCATCAAAAAGAATAAAATACCTAGGAATAAACCTACCTCGGGAGGTAAGAGACCTGTACTCAGAAAACTATAAGATACAGATGAAAGAAATCAAAGATGACACAAACAGATATAGGGATATACCATGTTCTTGGAGTGGAAGAATCAATATTGTCAAAATGACTATACTACCCAAAGCAATCTACAGATTGAATGCAATCCCTATCAAACTACCAATGGCATTTTTCACAGAATTAGAACAAAAAAAGTTAAAATTTGTATGGAAACACAAAGAACCCACCCCCGCCCCGAATAGTCAAAGCAATCTTGAAAAAGAAAAACAGAGCTGGAGGAATCAGGCTCCTTGACTTCAGACTATACTACAAAGCAACAGTCATCAAAACAGTATGGTGCTGGCACAAAAACAGAAATATAGGGCTTCCCTGGTGGCGCAGTGGTTGAGAATCTGCCTGCCAATGCAGGGGACACGGGTTCGAGCCCTGGTCTGGGAAGATCCCACATGCTGCGGAGCAACTGGGCCCGTGAGCCACAATTACTGAGCCTGCACGTGTGGAGCCTGTGCTCCACAACAAGAGAGGCCACGATAGTGAGAGACCTGCGCACCGTGATGAAGAGTGGCCCTTGCTTGCCACAACTAGAGAAAGCCCTCGCACAGAAACGAAGACCCAACACAGCCATAAATAAAATAAATTAAATTTTAAAAAAAAGGAGAATAACTAAAATTTAAAAAAAACAAACAAAAAAAAACAGAAATATAGATCAAGGGAACAGGATAGAAAGTCCAGAGATAAACCAACACACATATGGTCAACTAATCTATGACAAGGAGGCAAGAATATACAATGGAGAAAAGAAAGCCTCTTCAATAAATGGTGCTAAGAAACCTGGACAGCTACATGTAAAAGAATGAAATTAGAACACTCCCTAACACCATACACAAAAATAAACTCAAAATGGATTAAAGACCTAAATGTAAGGACAGACGCTATAAAACCCTTAGACAAAAAACATAGGCAGAACACTCTCTGACATAAATCACAAGATCTTTTTTGATTCACCTCCTATAGTAATGACAATAAAAACAAAAATAAATAAATGTGACCTAATTAAACTTAAAAGCTTTTGCACAGCAAAAGAAACCATAAACAAAATGAAAAGACAACACACAGAATGGGAGAAAATATTTGCAAATGATGTGACCAACAAGGGATTAATCTCTAAAATATACAAACAGCTCATGCAGCTCAATATTAAAAAAACAAACAACCCAATCAAAAAATGGGCAGAAGACCTAAATAGACATTTCTCCAAAGATGACATACAGATGGCCAAGAGGCACATGAAAAGATGCTCAAAGTCACTAATTATTAAAGAAATGCAAATCAAAACTACAGTGAGGTAGCACGTCACACTGGTCAGAATGGCCATCATCAAAAAATCTACAAACAATAAACGCTGGAGAGGGTGTGGAGAAAAGGGAACCCTCCTACACTGTTGGTGGAAATGTAAGTTGGTACAACCATTATGGAGGTTCCTTAAAAAGCTAATATAGAACTACCATAAGATCCAGTAATCCCACTCTTGGGCATATACTGGAGAAAACTGTAATTCGAGAAGATACATGCACCCCAATGTTCATGGCAGCACTATTTACAATAGCCAAGACATGAAAGCAACCTAACTGTCCATTGACAGAGGAATCGATAGAGAAGATGTGGTACATATATACAATCAAATATTACTCCGCCATAAAAAAGAACAAAATAATGCCATTTGCAGCAACATGGATGGACATAAGGATTATCATACTAAGTGAAGTAAGTCAGACAGAGAAAGACAAATATCATGTGATATCACTTACTTGTAGAAGCTAATAAAAAATGATACAGATGAACTTGTTTACAAAACAGAAACCAACTCACAGATCTTGAAATCAGACTTACGGTTACCAAGGGGGCAAGGCAGGGAGGGATAAATTGGGAGATTGGGATTAACATATACACACTACTATATGTAAAATGGATAACTAATAAGGACCTACTGTGTAGCACAGGAAACTACTCAATATTCTATAATAACCTACATATAGGAAAAGAATCTGAAAAAGAATGGATATATGTCTGTGTATGACTGATTCACTTTGCTGTACACCTGAAACTAACACAACATTTTAAGTCAACTACACTCTAATAAAAATTAAAGAAAAAAAAAGAGAGAGAGAAACTAGTTCTTCAAGTCAGCTACGGCTTGACCATAACATTGGATATTATAGATACCCATTGTCTCATTTATAAAATAAATGTCAATACTTGCAAAAAAATTGAAGTATAGTTGATGTACAATATTATATAAGTTACAGATATATAATTAGTGATTTACAATTTTTAAAGGATATACTGCATTTATAGTTTCACAAAATATTGACTATATTCCCTGTGTTGTACAGTATATCCTTGTAGCTTATTTTTCTTTTTAATTAAAAAACATTTTTTTTAAATTTTTGGCTGTGTTAGGTCTTCACTGCTGTGCACGGGCTTTCTCTAGTTGTGGCGAGCAGGGGCTACTCTTCATTGCGGTGCACAAGCTTCTCATTGCAGTGGCTGCTCTTGTTGCAGAGCACGTGGGCTTCAGTAGTTGCAACACACAGGCTCGGTAGCTGTGGCACGCGGGCCCTAGAGCAAGTGGGCTTCAGTAGTTGTGGTGCATGGGCTCAGTAGGTGTGGCTCGCGAGCTCTACAGCACAGACTAAGTAGTTGCAGCATGCGGGCTCTAGGGCACACGGGCTTCAGTAGTTGTGGCGCGTGGGCTCAGTAGTTGTGGCTCACAGCCTCTAGAGTGCAGGCTCAGTAGTTGTGGTGCACGGACTTAGTTGCTCCACACCATGTGGGATCTTCCCGGACCAGGGATCGAACCTGTGTCCCCTGCATTGGCAGGTAGATTCTCAACCACTGAGCCACCAGGGAAGTCCTGTAGCTTACTTTATACATACTAGTTTGTACTTCTTAATCCCCTACTCCTATCTTGCCCCTCCCCCTTCACTCTTCCCACTGGTAACCACTATTTTGTTCTCTATATCTGTAAGTCTGTTTCTTTTTTGTTATATTCACTGGTTTGTTGTGCTTTTTAGATTCCACATATAAGTAATATCATACAGTATTACGCATACATCCTTTGCCTTGGCGACTCTGCTCTAGAAATTCACCATACTGGTGTAGTCGTGTACTCATGAAATGGTGTGTGCAAAAGTCATTCACTGCAGCACTTTTAAAAGTAAACGATTGAAGAAAACCTAAAAAGTCCAAAGTAGGAAAGTAATTGAAAAAATTCTTGTACATCCACATGTACTAGTTTGCTCGGGCTGCCATAACAAAGTACCATAAACTGGGGTGCCTAAAGAGCAGAAATCTATTGTCCCACAATTCTGGAGGATAGAAGTCCAAGATCAGTGTCAGCAGGGTTGGTTCCTTCTGAGAGCTGTGAAAGAGAATCTATTCCATGCTTCTCACCTAGCTTCCGGTGGTTTGCTGGAAATCTTCGGTGTTCCTTGGCTTGTAGACACATCACTCCATCTCTGCCTTCATCTTCACATAGCATTCTCCCTGTGTGCATGTCTGTGTCCATATTTCCCCTTTATGTAAGGAAACCATTTATACTGGATTAGGGCCCAATCTATGTAACAGAGAACAAATCTGACTCCACATTGGATCTATTCCTTTAGCTCTAATCTTTGTGCTCTGTTGCCTGTGCTTAGTCATGCTGGCTCTGCACCTTCTGTAAAAAAATGTTGCCTATAGCCTGAAATATACAGGATAGCCCATTCTTAAGGCTCTGACCTTTAAAGGTATAACATTTTTCCATTAAAAAGTTGCAGAACAGAGAACAAGTTTTGTCTTGTTGGAGGTTTATAGGAACATTGTGACCAGACCTACTTGGACAGTTGCATGAACAAAGGATTCCAGTGCCAAGAAGTTTGCAACAATCAGCCACACACCCTCCTTTTGGTATAAAAGAAGCCTGAAAATTAAGATGGTTATTTGGGACACTAGTCCACCCCCTCTTGATCGGATAGCTTTTCAGATAAAGTCGCTATTCCTTGCCCCAACAACTTATCTCTCAATTTATTGGCCTGTCGTGCAATGAGTAGTACAAGCTTGGAACTGGAAACATCTACTCCACTGTGACCTCATCTTAATTAATTATGTCTGCAGTGACCCTATTTCCAGATAAGATCACATTCTGAGCTACTCAGGGTCAGGAGTTAGGACTTCAACGGAAGAATTCTCAAGGGGATACAAAACAACCCTTAACACCATGCAACAGACTAATATTCACCCATAAAAAAGAAATAGGGAGCTCTTTATGAAATGGTGTGGAAATATCTAAGATGCAAGAAGTCAATGTTCCAAGTTATCATATGCTATACTTTGTGTAAGAAAGGATGAAAAAATATGTACATATTTGTATACATAAAAATATCCCTGTAAGTTTACACCAGAAACCACTAACATTGGCTGTCTGTGGGGAGGTAGCTGGGTTGTTGGAAGAGATAGGTGGGAAGGAGTATTTTCAGTGCATATCCTTCTTATACTCCTTGCATTTTGAATCATGAGAGTGTAGTATTTATTCAAAAATTTAATTTAAGCTTAATAAAACTTAAATGGAATCAGACTGCTAAACTACTCTCAAGGAGGATTATATCAATTTACGAGGTCCCCAGCCATAAATACAGAGCCCTTTACACACACACCTCTCCAGGGCTAAGTTTTAACAGGTGTGTTTTTTTCTCTAAATTTCCAGGCAAAAAATCATATCTTGTTTAATTTGCTTACCCTTATAGTGATCTCCTCCATCGACCACTGGCCCTTCTTAGATCAAGTATCATCTTGACATCTTTTGTGGAGTTTTTATACATTGTAGGAATGCATTATGTATTAAAGAAATTTACCTTTTGAATTTACTATAAATGTTGCTATTCTCTTTTCTGTTTGCCTTTTAATGTCAGTGATTTTTACACAATGGGTGTGTAAAATTCTTATGTGGCACTGTTGAGCTGCAAGAGAGACAGGGAGGAACCTGCAGAAACATCATTTATCAGGGACTCTTAAGGGATAACTCACGATCCCTGGGAAAAGATCTGGAAGGGACAGTAGTTCTCCTACTGTTCTCATTTTTGGGGCAAAAGTAGATGTGTCTTTTTTTTTCAGAAGGCCTGGCTGAAACTTGTATCTGCAGTGATAATCAACAATATTGAGCACCCTTATGGTGTGTATTTTGTACTAGGTACTGTTCTAAGTGCTTTACATATATTGATATATTGAATTTTCTCATCAATCCTATGATGAAGGCACGGTATATACCACCCTGCATCCTATAGATGAGGAAACAAAGAGAGTAAGCAAATCACCCAAGGATACACAGCTGGGCAGTTTAGAAGCTATGATCTTTGACATCTTTGAAACATTGTCTTGAAAACATCTTTGGCACCAGCTGGTCCAAGCCCAGCTGACTGATCTCCTCTTGGAGATGCCATTTTTCTCCACTTGTCGCTCACAGACCACAGGACACCAAGACCAAGTAGGAGCCCATTTAAAAAAAAAAAAAAGAGAGAGCGAGAATTAGACTTCCTGTTGTAAACATGGATCAACCCACAGTTATATAAGACTTTGAGGAAGTTGAAAATCAAAGGAGCTCTCTATTTCCCTAATTTGGAGAGGCAGTTCTTAGAAAATGGAACCCTGCTCCATCTTGAATCAGTGTTGGGCTCTGGGTTTCTAGGTAATTGGGTAACCCTGGGCTGGTACTTAACTGCCCTGGGTCTCAGCATCCTCATCTGGAAAATAGGTAATAACAGTACCTACTTCACAGAACTGTTGTGAAAAATAAATTAGTATATATAAAGCACTTAGAGCTGGGCCTGACATATAATAAGCACTATATCAGTATTAACTACTATTGTTACTGGCGTCACATTCCTATAGGCGTTGGCTCCTGAGGGGCGTAGATCATCCTCCTTCATTCCCCAGTGAAGAGAAAGATATTGAGGTAGGACTTGAGGTCTTAGAAGTGCAGCTTTATGCAGGGTCAAATGTTGACTCCTTCCCGCTGGGTCTGGCTCTATTGGAGCCCAGAGAAGCACTTAGGGGAGAGGCCTGCCTCTAGCAGGGCGGGTATCTGTAAGGGACCCAGACTGCCTAGGATCTGTGGGTATCAAGTGTAGCCAGTGGTAGGTTTTTCTCCCAATAGTGAGGTCTTGTGAAACAACACGGCGTGTTCTTGGCTGGGCTAGGGAAAATTACAGAAAAGGCTGAGGTCCATATTTTTACCTGCGTGGTGGGCACCAGTGTTCCTAAACCTCTGGTCCTGTGACTTCATTCTGCAGGCGTGGGGTACCATCTGCTGAAAGAACTGAATCATGGAAGCAGAAACATCTCATCTGCATCCTGTAGAGATGTACACTCCCCCCACCCCCGACCACTCCACCCAATCCAAGATAGCACAGCATGGGGCACCGGGTCATAAGATGGGCTGTTGGAGGGAGGGAGGTGGCACAGGCATCACCTGTGAGCACATCCAGGACATCTGTCAGAAACCAGCAGGAGAAGGGGAGAGGGGGAGGCTTCTGATTGCAGAAGGGGTGGGAGGATACTCTGGAGCTGAGCTGTTTGCCCCTGGGATCTGGGCACCACATGGCCACCGATGCTGATAGTCAGTGCCAGGACCTCCATCCTCCACCCTGAGAAGTTTCAATCTGGACACATATGGGGTCCACAGCAAGGCGCCCTCCCTCAACCCCAAAAGACACAGAAACAGGAGGAAGAAGGCTACCATCTAGGAATTAAAATACTAAACTTCAGTATAATAAAGAGAATCAGTTTGGGGGAGATAAGCCAAGAAATTGTCTACAGAAATGTGTTTGAGCTTATAAACATCCCAAATCCCAATGATGCCAAGAGTGCAGTCTCAGAGAGGCACTCGGGGATGGGATTTCAGTTTGTGGACTGTGGATGATACTGTTGGACGCTTCCCCAGTAGTTATTCTACCTCCCTTCTTCTTGGCTAACAGAGTCCCCAAATTATAAGGGACAGCAATATGCCCAGACTGTTCCGGATTGGTGTAATGATTCTTATTGTTTTTTCAGATACTCAATTTCCCAGCCTTCCCCCTTGTAGCCAAAGGAGGCCAGGTAACCAATTTGGGCCATTGAGGTGTTCAGGGAAAGTCTACTGTGGATTTAGGAAAGATTTTGTTTTTAATTAAAAAAAGGAAACCAGCACAGAAGAGAGCTGGCTGATACTGCCTGTTCCTCCTTCTTCTTCCTGCTTAAAGGTCCGTATGATGCCTGGACCACCTGCAGTCTTCTTGTAACCATGAAGCAGCACACAGGAGAATCCAAAGGCAAACAACTGATGAGTGCAGGGCAGAAGATAGGGTGTGATGGCTAATTTTGTTTCAACTGACTGGTGCCCAGATATTTCTATACTGGAAATTCACATTTTAAAAACTTCAAAAAACTTGAGATATAGTTGATGTACAATATTACATACGTTACAGGTATACAACATAGTGATTCACAATTTTTAAAGGTTATACTCCATTTATAGTTATTATAAAATATTAGCTACAAGCCCCATGTTGTACAATATATCCTTGTAGCTTATTTTATACACAATAGTTCATACCTCTTAATCCCCCATCCCTATATTGTCCCTCCCCCCTTCTCCTTCCCCACTGGTAAACATAGTTTGTTCTCTGTATCTTTGAGTCTGTTTCATTTTTTGTTATATTCATTAGTTAAAAAAAATGTTTTTTAGAGTGCACATATAAGTGATATCATATAGTATTTGTTTTTCTCTGTCAACTTATTTCACTTAGCATAATACCCTCCAAGTCCATCCATGTCATTGCAAATGGCAATATTTCATTCTTTTTTATGGCTGTGTAGTATTCCATTATGTATATATATGCCACATTTTCTTTACCTCTGAATGAGATTCACACTTGATAGACTGAGTAAAGCAGGTTGCCCTCCCTTATTTGGGTGGGCCTCATCCAATTAATTGAAGGCCTGAATAGAACAAAAAGTCTTACCCTCCTCCAAGTAAGAGAGAATTCTTCCTGTCTGATGGCCTTCAAACTAGGACATTGGCTTTTTTCCTGTCTTTGGACTGGAACTAAAACATTGGCTCTCTTGGGTCTCAAGCATGCTGACACCCTGAAGATCTTAGAACTTGCTGGCCTCCATAACTGTGAGAGCCAATTCCTTATAATAAGTCAATCTCTCTCTCTCCCCCTATCGTTTCTGTTTCTCTGGAGTACTCTGACTAATACATGGGGTAAGCCTGAGTCTCCATCGATGCCACGGGTCTGCTGCACCAGTCCTGATGTTGGTCTGCACCACCATGCTCTTGACACACGACAAAATGAAATGTTCTCATTGTTCAAACCATTTAGTCAGTCTTTCATTACTTGCAGCAAAAGCATTCCTAAATAGTCCTGGTTAATGGAAACGAACTGTCTTTCATTCTCAGCTCCAGTGTACAAAATAATCACCCTGGGAAGACCCACCCTCCAGAAATTGTTTTAATAGCTCTGGGTGGTACTTAAGACTGTATTTGTCACAAGCTTCCAAGGAATTCTATTAGGCTCTGAGAAACACTGAACTGCAGAACATAGGGAGGCAGTAGGCATAATATCAATAGTAAGGTGGAAAATACTATTGAAAGAAAGAGCAGGATAAAAAGCATTATACTGTAAATGATTTACCTATTTAAAGAGACATGCAGAAGAACACTCTCTACAGTGGGGCAAAAAGGCTAGAAAGAAATTCATTTCTAGTGGTGGGATTTTGACATTTTTGTTTGTTAGCTTTTCAAAACTTCTGTAATCAAAGCCTGCCTTAGTAGTTTTAGTGGGGGCCTTAGTAGTTTTAGTGGGAGAGAACATACATGTACTTAAAAGAACATCCTTCTCTTAGTCGTCCTTGCCCATCCTGGTGATCTTCTGACTATGAATCCAGCTTCCTGGTTACCAAGGCATCTCATGATGCCTGTCCATGTGCATATTTCAGTCCCTGACACATAAGATTTCCCATTGTAAATGAATAAATTAGCATTTGTGTTGTTCTGTCAACTGTGAGCCTGGATAATGTGAATCAGTTAAGACAGACAAAACTGAGTTTGTGTCATCTAGACCCTGGCTTGTGGCAGGGCCCTTTGGCAGGGCTGGCAGGACCAAGAAAGAGAAAATTACACACAAACACCCACATTAACTGCAGCCAACATTTTAAGCACCTACTATGTGCCAAGTGCGGGGCTTAGCACTTCACAGACCATCTCATTTAATCCCCAGAACAATCCTGTGAGGAAAATACTGTTGGCACAAAAACCAGGAGGAACAGAGAGGATGGATCTAGGTGTAATTATTAGGAACACCAACACATAGGTGCAGATTTGGGTGGAAAGAAAGATAAAATATGCTAGGAAAAGTTAAAGCTACAGAAACAAAAAGTGTTTAGAGACTGGACAGAGGTTCTGGGGGGAAATGCAGCCTGTGATTCTGCAGGTACGGGGGGGGCTCCTTAGTGTAAAGATAAAATAAAATCCCTTAAGGAAAAGTAAAACTAAGAGGAATCCCCTGTGGAAGCAACATACAAAATGGACCCAGCATGGCTAACAGGGACCCAAAATAAAATGGAGCCAGGCGGTTATGACAGGCTGGGGGTTCAGTCATACATTCCGTATTCTTAGAAAAACCGCAATCACACAGCTATAAGGACTTCTGATTCTGCTAAGGATCCTGCCTGGAAAGCCCCTAACAAGAAGCTCCAAGAACAACAAATCATTGAGGAGTTTCAGTCAAGCTCTAAGGACTTGTGGTCAGGCTTCAAGAGCCATCCAAGTCTCTTACAAGCCTCCCAACTGTGGCTTCTGTGGTTTTTGCTTTTAAAAATCCATCGCCTCCTCCACTCCCGGGAAATGTACTTTCAGTCACAGCCAAAGGCTGCATATCCCCAGTTTGCAAACCTTTCAAACAATAAAGCTGTCCTTTTGCTTTAAGACAACCATGACACTTTACTGGGATTTATTTCTGATTTAGGACAACCGTAGCATTGTAAAGGGAGAGAGTTATCCCATGAGCTTAAAAAGGATTAAGACTCACTTTGAACTGGTATTTACTTAGAAGTGTAAGGAAGGAATAACTTTCCCTCTACCCTTTTACATTCAGTGACTGAGGGCATATGAATTTAACTAACAGAAGACAGATTAACAGGAAAAAAAAGGTATATAATTCTATTAAAATTTGACATGCACAGGAATCCACAGAAGAGACAAGAAACTGCTGTTGAACCCAAGTTCATATGCCTCACCCACAGTGAAGCGAAACAAACCAAAATGTGGAAGTTTGGATTAGAGAAAGTTTTATTGCAGGGCCAAGCAAGGAGAATGGGCAGCTTGTGCTCAAAAGGCCCAAACTCTCCAACAGCTTTTAGGGAAGATTTTTTAAAGGCAACATTTGGGGTGAGGGCTGCAGGATGCATGACTTTCTTCTGACTGGTTGATGGTGAGGTAACAGGGTGGTACTCCAGGAATCTCAATCATCAACCTTCTGGTTCGGACCAGTTTGGGGTCTCAGCACGTAGTTAAGTTGAATTAAGGCCCCCTGAGTAGGGGCCTTAGTTCCTGTTGAATATTCAAAGACACGTATCAGATTATTACATACGTATAGATTGACATAGATGTATATATATCACTTGAGGAGGAATTAGTACTGTTTTTATGCTGAACTATTATTTCTGGACTGCTTTTCCTTTGTTTCTGCATTCCCTCACTTTCCTAATTAGTAACTGCTTGAATCTGTTCTTTGGAACTCAGGAAAGGGCTAGGAGACTAAAGCCTTTTCCTACAAACTCAAGGGGTGGGGGGTGCAGCCTGGCAGGGCTTTTGCACAAGAAAGGTCCTGCAGCATCCTGCTCAGTTTCAATCTCCTCTTTTCCTTGATACTCCTCATCCCAAAAGGGGAACAGGTACAGGATAAGAGAAAGAAAAAAGCTTTGGACAGAGACGTTAACCGTAAACTAGGCAGAGAAACTCGGTTTAGGGGGACTCAGTTTCAAAACTGAAAGGAAAGATTAGACTCAAGAGCTTATATACCCTTCTTAACAAAGTTAAGAGGTTTTGGCTAGCAAAGGACAATTTCTGGATAGGTGACTAAGAAATATATGTGGGAACCAACAGAAGATAAGGGTTATTTTAGTAAGGCTTATTTTTGCAGACTTATCTGGGGTGCAGACTCTGTCATTGGGGATGAGTGGCTTTCCTCTTCCAGGTACCCATGAACAGAGCACCGCCTTCCCATGGGGAAATGTATGCCTTGTTTTTAGGCAGATAGGGGCAGAGAACCCTTTTCTGTACCTGGTGATTCTCAATTGCCTTTAGCTCAAAACGAACCTTATGCGGAAGGGGCCTATTACGGGATGGCATAGTCTGGTCCCTGCCAGAGGTAGTAAGGGCCACCCAAAGAAGGGTTAATTCAATGATCTTTCCTACATTTTACCCCCACTTAAATAACTCTTCACTGTTCCAGGAAAAAAAAAAAAAAAATCCACCATGCCACGCGGAAATTTCGATTCTGGAGAGGACACCGTGTTGCTCACGCTGCAGGTGTGACTTTCCAGATCCCAACCGGGAAGACTGTGAGAGGGCGCAGAGCAAGCCTCTTAGCCAAGCTCCCACCACTTCCCTGTCACTTCTCCCTGGGGTTAAGCGAGTTCTGCTACTGCTTGCTCGCTCCGCCCTCCCGCAGCCAGTGGACCGCGCAGGACGAACAGGCGCTTGCCCACCGTTTCCCTCCGCAGCAGCCAG
Source organism: Stenella coeruleoalba (assembly GCF_951394435.1). Lineage (NCBI taxonomy): Eukaryota > Metazoa > Chordata > Mammalia > Artiodactyla > Delphinidae > Stenella > Stenella coeruleoalba. Next base: position 160,109,023 of record NC_137148.1, on the reverse strand, counting down.
AGGCAGGGGAACACGTTCTCTTCCAGCCCTTCCCTCTGCGCACCTATCTGACATCCCGGAGTCTACAGCTGCTTGGCCCCTGCCCTGTACCCCCAACAACTGCGGCCGTGACCCCAACCTTTGAGCAAAGGTAACCAAGACAGAGAAGCCGCCGGGGCGCTGCGCTCTACAGACCCTCTGGTGAAGTTCTGGTTTCGCTCTAGGAGGCCGGGAGGACCGCGTCTCACTGACGCCGCCCTGCTGACCCACAGAATTTAAGTTCTCTTTCGGAGCTCTAGTTTACCATGTTTCAAAGTTAAACCTAAAACCAGGGGTGGCTGTAGACCTTTAGGAATGAACTGAAATTCCTGCAGAATGAAACAAGCATTTTCTGAGCTCCCCAGTCGTGGCCAGGAACAAAAAAGGCTGGTAAATATATAAATCCCATTAGTGAAGCAGAGAAACTAGGGGTCCTTGGAGAAATGGCTGACTGGGGAGGGAGTGAACCTGAAACACCTGGGCCAGGCAAGAGGAATCCGGGACCAACCTGAAGCTACCCCCTTTGGGCAAACTGATTTGCACTTCAGTGAGAATTGTAACTGCAGTGGACCAAACACATCTAATAAATTTAAATCCGCGGATTGATAATGGCATCAAAAAATATCCAACACCTTGAAACTGAGCAAAACCCTCCCCCACTTTGCCAAGTACAAAGGCCCCTCCGTGTCCCCTGCTTCTTGTTTGTAGAAAAGCTGAAATCTCCCAGGCCTCCCTGAGTCACAAAAGAGCGGGCTCCAGTAGTTAATGATTAGGACAATAGAGTCACAGAATCTTTCACTGTCTGATGCACATTCCTGAGTTGTTTTACAGATGCTATAACTGCCACCAGAGGGAAAAAGCTAACTGCATGATGACCAGACTGTAGCCATGACGTAAGCTTTTCCATCTTGAGCAGTACAGGGTCTATGGCCAGCACAATTCCACGAACTGGCCTCAAGAGAATGGGATTAACATTATCGCTCATAATAACCTATATCTTTGTGGGCATCAAAATAATTGCAGCAGGCTTCCCTGGTGGCGCAGTGGTTGAGAGTCTGCCTGCCGATGCAGGGGACACGGGTTCATGCCCCGGTCCGGGAAGATCCCACGTGCCGCGGAGCGGCTGGGCCCGTGAGCCATGGCTGCTGAGCCTGCGCGTCCGGAGCCTGTGCTCTGCAACGGGAGAGGCCACAACAGTGAGAGGCCAGCGTACCGCAAAAAAAAAATAATAATAATAATAATAATAATAATCGCAGCTTACTCTGCCCATATATATAAGTGAACAACTAAAATTGTCAGCAAAGAGATGCTACAGACCCAGGCCGACATCTTCCACTCTAAGTGTATGACGCCCTATGTTAGCATGAAGAAGTTACAGAAGATGGACCTTCGCCCCTAATTCTATAGAAATGGAATGATGTCTAACAGTGGAGATTTATAAGCAGCTCTTTTGCCCCTTCCCTTTTTGCCTATTTCTGTTCCCCTTAAATCTTATAGAAATGAGGCCACTAGGTAACATTCAACCTAACTCCTGACTTACGCTCTACTAAATGCAGACGATAACTTGCCTAATCTGTTGACTCTTTCCCTAGATTAAAAGAAGTAGGAGCAATCCCACTACTGGGCATATACCCAGAGAAAACAATAATTCAAAAAGACACATGCACCCCGGTGTTCATTGCAGCACTGTTTACAATAGCCAGCTCATAGAAGCAACCTAAATGCCCATCAACAGTTGAATGGATAAAGAAGATGTGGTACATATATACAAGGGAATATTACTCAGCCATAAAAAGGAACGAAATTGGGTCATTTGTAGAGACGTGGATGGACCTAGAGACTGTCATACAGAGTGAAGTAAGTCAGAAAGAGAAAAACAAATATTGTATGTTAACGCATATATGTGAAATCTAGAAAAATGGTACAGATGAACTGGTTTGGAAGACAGAAATAGAAACACATATGTAGAGAACAAATGTATAGACACCAAGGGGGGAAAGCGGGGAGGGGGTGGATGGTGGTGGTGGTGGTATGAATTGGGAGATTGACATATATACACTAATATGTATAAAATAGATAACTAATAAGAACCTGCTGTATAAAAAAATAAATAAAATTAAATTTAAAAACAATAAAAGAAGTAGGAATGAAGAATTAAATAAAGTATGACTAGCTCTCTACCCCCAGCAGCCCCCTTAGCAATCCTGCAGGCAGATCACGCAGATGAGATAACATCCTAAAGAAAGATCACAAGGAGTCAGCCAGCCTGCATGCAATGGAAAATGATGCAGAGCTTGACCACCTCCCTTGATGATTCACTGAGATTCTCCCCTTTTTCTCTTTAAAAATTGTCATGGCTTAGCAGAATCCTTGGAGTTGGTTTTGGGGACAAGAGTCTGCCTTCTCCCCAGATTGACAGCCTTCCAATTAAAGCAACTTTTTTTTTTTTTTTTTTTTGTGGTACGCGGGCCTCTCATTGTTGTGGCCCCTCCCACCGCGGAGCACAGGCTCTGGATGCGCAGGCCCAGCGGCCACAGCTCACGGGCCCAGCCGCTCCGCGGCATGTGGGATCTTCCTGGACTGGTGCACGAACCCGTGTCCCCTGCATCGGCAGGCGGACCCCCAACCACTGCGCCACCAGGGAAGCCCTAAAGCAACTTTTCTTTCTACCAGCACTTGCCTCTCAAATATTGGCTTTATAGTGGTGAGATGCCAAACCTGAGTCTGGTAACAACCTCATTTACTGCTAGGGAACCACTTTATTGAAAACTGGCAAAGTGTGTGTGGGGGGGGAGGGGTTGTGAAATCAAGCATTTATTCTGTACATACATGAGTATAACCAAATACTTGATGAGAAATCTCCTTTATAAAAGCTTTCCTGATAATCAGTGGGTAGCCATGGGGTTAGGATGTCATTGCCACTCCCAATGGAAGAATGGATGTAAGCAAAACAAAAAATAAACAAACAAAAAACCCAAACAATCCAACAAAAAACAACTTACCAACTAACCAAACAAACAAAATAAAAAACCCTGAATCTGATCAATTCTCTGGATCCAGTTACCAATTTACAGGAAATATAGGATCAGAGAATCATGTTAAAAGAGAGTCAGCCAGCAACATACAAACTGTGGGAAACTACCAGAAAAATGACTCAGTCTCTTCAACAAAAATTTGCAAGGAAAAATAAGAGAGAGAACTGTCATATTAAAAGATACTTAAGAGATGTATCAACTAATGATGATATTTCTAATTTATTTGGATATTGATAAAACACAGAAAGTAAATATATCTATATGTGTGTGAAACAATTGGGAAAATGAGAACAATGACTGGATACTTGATGATATGAAATGTTATTAATTTTTTTAAAACATGATAACAGTATTGCGGTATTATTTACACTGAAGTCTTTATGGATGAAATAATAAAATGTCTGAGATTTGTTTCAAAATTATGTGGAGGTTTGAGGGGAAGTAGGTGGGAATTTAGATGGCAGAAGATGACCAGGAGTTGGTAACTTTTGAAGCTAGTGATGGGTTTATTATATTTTACATATAATAAAATATTATATGTAATATATTTTATTATGTTATTTTTTAAAGTAGCATAAATAAAAAATATTTTAAAGTATTATATTTTACATCAGGGTTTATTATATTTTACTTCGTATGTGTTTGAACATTTCCAAATTGAAAGTTTGAAAAAGGGAAGGCAGAGAGAAGGCAGAGTTTGAAGAGGCGCATACACTTGCACTTTGTCACAGCAATTGCGGCTCAGTCAGCTAATGGAGGGTGCAGAGTTCAGGTCACTTTCAATCAGATAACGATAAAGGTCAGAGGGTAGGTACAGAGCTTTCTTAAGTTTAGGAGCCTCAGAGAGTGTGTTAAGTGAGAAAGGCTTTGATCATGTTTTGGAGAGAGGAAGAAAGTAAGGGCGTTTAGTGGGTGCATAGACAGGCTCCATAGCTTTACTCTCCAGGGTGGGCCTCTGCACCTCTGCTTTCACAGCCCCTGCAAATCCAAACCACAGGGGTGCTCTCTGGGCTCCAGCTGGGCGAGGGCACCACATCTAGGCAAGAAGGAAAACACCACAAGATGATAAATGGCTTGAGGGGCCACAGGGGTTCCCAGAGCAGAGCCCCATGCTCCTGGTGCAGGGACCTTGGTGTATCAACAGTATTCTTCTTCAATCTGCACCAGCATTCCTTGGGACCCTGTTCCCAGAGGGCACCCATGATCACAGGAGTATAGCCTTTATGTGCTACATTCTGCCCTCCCCCTGCCCTCCTTTGGATTCACGATGTCATTAGGCTATCGATGTTTCTGAGGAATTCTGCAGTAATTTCAATTTGTTTTAACCTACTGTTTTGCAAAATGTTTTTTTCCCATGGAACCCCCTTTTACATGGAACACCTATTAATATTTCTTTGCCCCAATGGGCGTCCTATCTAAAATTGCCCCTGCCCACCTCCCCAGCCCAGCTCTACCGCGATCCAGACTCTGACCCTACTCTAGTTCCTCCTTAGCATGTATTATTATCTAGCATTATATTAGCTTTCCCCCAGTCTTCAGTAAACAGAGCTACGGTTGAACCAGTTACTCAGGGCCCAAACCTGGACTCCCTTTCTCTCATACCCAAAGTCCAATCCACAGAAACAAGGTATCAGCTCTACCTGCAAAACCATTCTGGCCCAATCACATCTCACCTTTGCACTGTTATTACACTATTCAGAGCCGTCTTCACAGCTCACCTGGACAACGGTGGCAGCCTTCATAGTGGTCTCCCTGTTTCCTCTCTTTTTTCTTTTTATAGTTAATAATACTGTATATACTTGAAATTTGTTGAGTAGATCTTTCTTTTATTATTTCATTCTTTTTATTCCTCTGTTCATGGACATCTAGGTTGCTTCCACGTCTTCGCTATTGTAAATAATGTTTCAATGAACATTGGGATGCATGTATCTTTTCGAATTATGGTTTTCTTCAGATATATGCCCAGGAGTGGGATTGCTGGATCCATGTGGTAGTTCTACTTTCAGTTTTTTAAGGATCCCTGCTTCCCTTCTAGAGCCCCAAAACACTCATCCTCCACACAAAGGCCAGAGGGATACTTTAAAAATATAAATTAGATTATGCGGGCTTCCCTGGTGGTGCAGTGGTTGAGAGTCCACCTGCCGATGCAGGGGACACGGGTTCGTGCCCCGGTCCAGGAAGATCCCACATGCCGCGCAGCGGCTGGGCCCGTGAGCCATGGCCACTGAGCCTGCGCGTCCAGAGCCTGTGCTCCACAACGGGAGAGGCCGCAACAGTGAGAGGCCCGCGAACCGCAAAAAAAAAAAAAAAAAAAAAAAAGAAGATTATGATTCTGTCCTGCTCTCCACCCTTCACTGGCTTCCTGTGACACTTGAAATGAAACAAAAGATTCTTATCATTTTCTCCAAGGCCCTGTATGATGTGACCTTGCCCACCTCTCAATCTCACTTCCCACCCCTACTGTTCCCCCGACAGCCTCCTGCCCTGTTTACTGAGCTCAAGTCACATTGCCCCTCCCCTCACATTCCCCCAGAAGTGCTAGGCATGCTTGGCGGGGCAGGGAGTGTTTTTACTCATTGTTCCCTCTCCCTGGAAGCTATCTTTCCAAAATTTTTGCAAGCCAGTTTATTCTCTCACTTTTTGGAGATCTTTGCTCAAAAACCTCTAGAACTACCCTACTTAATAGAGCCCCCGTCCCTTCAGCCTCCCTTATTTTTCCTTTATAGCATGTATTTGTCTCTGATATTCTGTCTTTGTTCATGTGCTTATTTTCTGTCTCTCACTAGAATGTCAACCTGCCTGTGTTGTTCACCACTGTTTCTCCAGTGTCCATACAAAAAACAGGCACACAGTAGGTGTTCTCTGCATCCTGGGAGCAAATGTTCTGAAGGTAATATTTGTATATGCACACAGAACCCAGCCCCACACTCATGGACAAAGGTCACTGCAAAGTTAGAGTAGGAAGCCTGATCCTTCACTCCAGCCTGATCCTTGGAAAACCTTGAAGACAAAGAACAAACTGCTAAGCTGAGGCGCTGCAACCACCATCCCAGGGGCCCCTGATTCAACTTTGGAAACATAGAGAGACTATGTTCTATAATTCTTCAGGCTCATGTATGCCTAGAGACTCCTCTGAGCCAAGGTCAAGGTTCCCCTTCCATTTCTGTGAAGTGCGAAGCTGCATCATAAAATGATACCAGTTCCCGAAACAGCACATTCCTGGTATTCTCAGGCATCCTTGAGGCTTCAAGACAATGGTCTAGCGAAAAGATGGGGACATTTGTGTCTATATGTGTGCATGTTTAAAATGTTTATTAAATAATCTTTTATTTTGAGATAATTGTAGATTCACATGTAGTTCTAAAAATATAATACAGCGGTAGCTCATGTACACTTTACCCAGTTAACCCAGTGGTAACATCTTGCAAAACTATGGTAATATCACAACCTATATGTATCTGCTATAAATAGCACACTTTAGTAACATTCATACAGGCAAGGCACAGGACAGTTTTATCATCACAAGGATTCCTCCTGTGCCCTTTCATAGCTACATTCACCTCCCTCCCTTCCCCTATCCCATCCCCGACAACTGGAAACCACTAGTCTATTCTCCATCTCCATAATTTTAATATTTCAAGAATGCTACATAGATGCCAAAATAATTCAATGAGAAAAGAAGAGTCTTTTCAACAGATGGTTCTGGAACAACTGGATATCCACAAGCAAAAGAATGACTCTGGATCCTTACCTCCAACCATATAAAAAAATGAACTCAAAATGGATCAAATACCTAAATGTAAGAATTAAAACTATAGAACTTTTAGAGAAAAAAGTGGGTGAATTTCATAATCTTGGATGTGGCAGTGGTTTCTCATCCATGACACCAGAAGCGCAAACAACTAAAGAAAACAACAGATAGATGTGATGTCACTAAAATTGAAAATTTCTGTTTCTTAAAGGATACTATCAAGAAAGTGAAAAGACAACCCACTGAATGAGAAAAAAAAATGGCAAATAATAACTGATAAGAGATTTGTATTTAGAATATATATAGGACTCTAACAAATCACTCTTACAAATAACCCAAATAAGAAATGGGCAGAACATCCAAATAGACATTTCCCCAAATAAGATATACACATATTCAATAAGCCCATGAAAAACTCCTCCACAGCATTAGCCATCAGACAAATGCAAATCAAAACCACAATGAAATATCACTTCACACACACTAGGAGGCTATAAAAAAAAAGACAGATAATAATAAGTCTTAGTGAGGATATGTAGAAATTGGAGCGCTTTTAGGTCGCTGGTGGGAAAGTAAAATCATGTAGCCACTTTGGAAAACAGGCTGGAAGTTCCTGAAAAGGTTAAATATAGGATTGCTATATGACCCAGGAATTCTACTCCTAGGTATATATCCAAGAGAAATAAATACATATGTCTACATGAAAAATTGTACATGAATGTTCATAGTAGCACTATTCATAATAGTCAAAAGTTAGAAACAACCCAGATGTTCATCACTTGATAATTGGACACAGGAAATGTGGTATATCCACACAATGGAATATTATTCAGCTATAAAGAAGGAATGGTACATGCTACAACATGGATGAAACTTGAAAAATTGTGCTAAGTGATAGAACTCGGTCACAAAGACCACATGTCCAGAACAGGCAAATTTATAGAGACAGAAAGTAGATTGTGTTTGCCTATGGCAGGAGCAGATGAAGAGATCGAGAGGTGGCAACTAAAGAGTATGAGGTTTCTTTTGGGAGTGATGAAAATGTTCTAAAATTGACTGCAGTTATGGTTGTGCATATCAGTAACTATGGTAAAAAACATTGAATTTTATACTTTAAATGAGTGAATTGTATGTGAATTATACCTCAATAAAGCTGCTACAAAAAAAGAAAGAAATAGCTAAGCATGGGAATTATTTTTACAAAAAGGCTGCTATATGAGAGGAATATACAATATGCGACCTTTTGGGATTGGCTTTTTATCTTACTCAGCATAATTCCCTTTAGATCCATCCAAGTTGTTGCATTTATTAGCAGTTCATTCCTTTTTATTGCTGAGTAGTTTTCCATGGTAGTGATGTATCAAAATTCATTTAAATATCATATCAAGGTTGTTTCCAGTTTTTTTTGATTAATTAATTAATTTTTATTTGTTTATTTCTGGCTGCATTGGTTCTTTGCTGCTGTGCGTGGGTTTTCTCGAGTTGTGGCGTGCGGGCTTCTCACTGCGGTGGCTTCTCTTCTTGTGGAGAACACGGGCTCTAGGTACGCGGGCTTCAGTAGTCGTGGCTCTCGGGCTCTAGAGCACAGGCTCAGCAGCTGTGGCACGCGGGCCCAGCTGCTCCGCGGCATGTGGGGTCCTCCCGGACCAGGGATCGAACCCATGTCCCCTGCATTGGCAGGCGGACTCTCAACCACTGCACCACCAAGGAAGCCCTGTTTCCAGTTTTTGATATTACAAAGAAAAAAGCTGCTATGAACATTCGTGTACAAGTTTTTGTGTGAATATGTTTCATTTCCCTGGAATGAGTGCCCAGGAGTGCAATTGCTGGGTTGTATGGTAATTGCATGTTTAGTTTTTAAGATACTGCCAAACCATTTTCCAGAGTAGCATTTTATATTCCCACCAGCAGTGTGTGAGTGAACTAGTTTCTCTGCATCCTTACCAGCATTTAGTGTTGTCACTATTAAAAAATTTTTTTTAACTTTTTATTTTATATTGGAGTATATTAGATTAACAATGCTGTGGTAGTTTCAGGTGTACAACAAAGTGATTCAGTTATACATGTATCTATTCTTTTTCAAATTCTTTTCCCAATTAGGTTGTTACAGAGTATTGAGCAGAGTTCCCTGTGTGTCACTATTTTTTATTTTAGCTATTCTGATAGGTGTGTAGTGATATAAGGTGATAGTGGTTTTGATTTGCATTTCTCTGATGACTACTATGTCGAACATCTTTTCATGTGCTTACTTGTTATGTATATGTCTTCTTTCCGAAATGTCTCTTCATGTCTTTTGCCCATTTTCTACTTGGATTGTTTGGTTCTTTTACTGTTGAATCTTGAGAGTTCTTTACAGACTGTAAATAATAGTCCTTTTTGGATATGTGGTTTACAGAATTTTTCCCCTAGTCTGTAGCCTGTATTTTCATCCTCTTAAGAGGGCCTTTCACAAAGAAAATGTTGTTCAATTTTGATGAAGTCCAGTTTATTGATTTTTCCTTTTATGGGTTATGATTTTGGTATCCAGTATAAGAACTCTGCCTAGTCCGAGGTTCTGAAGATTTTCTTCTTTTTTTTTCTAAAATTTTATAGTTTCATACTTTGTCCTTAAGTCTGTGATCCATTTTGAGGTCATTTTTATATAAGATGTGAGGTTTAAATTGTGGTTCTTGTTTTGACTATTCAATTATTCTAGCACAGTTTGTGAAAAGGCTATCCTTCCTCCATGGAACTGCTTTTGCACATTAGTCAAAAATCAGTTGGGAATATTTGTATGCATCTGTTTCTGGGATCCTTATTGTGTTCCATTGTCCTATGTGTTTATGCTTCAGCAAATACCCCACAGTCTTGATTACTGTTGCTACGCACGAAGTGTTGAAATTGGGTAGACTGATTCCTTGTACTTCATTCTTCTTTTCTGAAATGATTTTAGCTATTCTTTGATTTTCCATATAAATTTTAGAATAATCTTGTCTATGTATACAAGATATTTTTGGGGGATTTTGATACAAATGCACAGGTTTACTCATATATTACATTGGAGAGAATTGGTATCTTCACTATGTTGATTCTTTCAATCCATGAAAGCAGTATGTCTTTCCATTTATTTGAATCTTCATTGATTTCTTTTATCAGTGTTTTGTATTTTTCAGCATGCAAGTCCTGTACATGTTTCAAGAGATTTAAGTCAAAGTATTTCTCCTTTTTTGAGCAATTATAAGTGGTATGGTATTTTAAATTTCAGTGCTCCCATGTTCATTGAACAATTAATTTTTGTATGTTTATCTTGTACCCAATGATCTAGATTAACTCACTTATTATTTCTAAGAGTTTTTTTTTTTTTTTTGGTGGTACGCGGGCCTCTCACTGTTGTGCCCTCTCCTGTTGCAGAGCACAGGCCCCAGACGCGCAGGCTCAGTGGCCATGGCTCACGGGCCTAGCCACTCCGTGGCATGTGGGATCTTCCCGGACCAGGGCACGAACCCATGTCCCCTGCATCGGCAGGTGGACTCTCAACCACTGCGCCACCAGGGAAGCCCTCTAGGAGATTTTTTTTAGTGGATTTCTTGGGATTTTCTACATAGACAATCATGTCATCTGCAAATAGGGACAGTTTTGGTTTTTCTTTACCAATCTCTAGGTCTTTTATTTCCTTTTCTTGCCTTATTACACTGGTTAGAACTTTCCTTATTAAGTTTTTTTAAAAATTAATTAATTATTTATTTATTTTTGGTCGCATTGGGTCTTCATTGCTGTGCGAAGACTTTCTCTAGTTGCATTGAGTGGGGACTACTCTTCGTTGTGGTGCATGGTCTTCTCATTGTGGTGGCTTCTTTTGTTGCAGAGCACAGGCTCTAGATGCGCAGGCTTCAGTAGTTGTGGCATGTGGGCTCAGTAGTTGTGGCGCATGGGTTTAATTGCTCTGCGGCATGTGGGATCTTCCCAGACCAGGAAATCGAACCTATGTCCCCTGCATTGGCAGGCGGATTCTTAACCACTGTGCCACCATGGAAGTCCCTCATTAGCATGTTGAATGAGAGTGGTGAGAGTGAAGATGCTTGCCTTGTTCCCAGTCTTGGGGGAAAGAAATCAGCCTTCCATCATTAAGAACCCTATTAGCTATAGATTTTTTTTGTTTTGCTAGATACTCTTCATCAAGTTGAGAAAGTTTCCTGTTTCTACTTTTTCTGAGAGTTAAAAAAATTATGAGTGGGTGTTTAATTTTGTCAAATACTTTTTCTTCAGTAATTGGTATGATCATGTGAATTTTCTTCATTAGCATGTTGACTTGGTAGATTACACTGATTGATTTTCAGATATTGAACTAGCCTTTTATCCCTGGATCAAATCCCCTTTGATCATGGTGTATAATTCTTTTTATATATTGCTTATATTTTTAAATGTTTTGTTAAGATCCCACCTCTCAGGTGAAAGACTTGAAAGGTGGGACACCTTTTAAGGTCTGTGGTGTCCAAACCCTTTGCTCCTCAGGGAGAATCTGTGAGTTGTGAGTTCCCTCCTGGTTGCATGTCACCATGCCTGGGGTGGGTTTTACGGTGATACTGTGTCTTGGTCTCTCCTACACATTTTGATCTGGTTATTTTCTTGTGTGCCTGAATGTGTAGGATTTGCTCATCTAGTTTCTAGATGTCTTTCAGGGAATTGTTGTTTATGGAGCTGTAGAGCCAGTGTGTCCATAGGAGGAGGTGAGTTGTTCAGGAGTCTCCTATGTCACCATCTTGAACCAGAACTCTTCTTTTTTAATGTTGGCTTTTATTGCTATGATTTTTCCTTTTGTTCCTACTTTTGCTGTGTCTTATAAGTTTTGCTGTGTTATGAGTTCATTTTCATTTGTCTTGAGATATTTTCTAACTTCCCTCTGATTTCTTCTTTGACCCAGTTGTTGTTCAAGAGTGTGTCATGTAATTTCCACATGAATTTTTAAATTTCCCTTTTGTTATTGATTTCTAGCTTCATTCCATTGTATTTGGAAGATACTTGGAATGACTTCAATATCCTTAAATTTGTTAAGACTTCTTTGTGGCCTCACATATGATCTATCATGGAGAATGTTCTGCGTGCCCTTGAGAAGAATGTGGATTCTGTTCCTCTGGGCTGGAATGTTCTGTATATCTGTGACGTTTATTTTGTCTATAATGTTAATGTTGGCTGTTTCCTTATTGATTTTCTGTCTGGATGATCTATCCATTATTGAAAGTGGGGTATTGAATCTTCTACTCTTAACTGTATTTCTATCTCCCTTCACACCTGTCAATATTTGCTTTACATATAGATGCTTTCATCTTGGGTGTACATGTATTTATAATTGTTATATATCTCTGTTGAATTGACCTTATTATCACTAGGTGATGACCTTATTTGTTTCTTGTGACAGTTTTTTACTAAAAGCCTTTTTTTTTTCTGATATGAGTATAGCCACCCTGCTTTCTTTTGGTTACCATTTGCATGGAATACGTTTTTCCATCCCTTCACTTTCAGCCTGTCGTGTTCTTAAATCTAAGGCAAGTCTCTTGTAGAAAGGATATAGTTAGATCTTGTTTTATTTCTCACTTAACTACTCTGTCTTTTGTTTACTGAGTTTAATTCATTTACATTTAAAGTAATTATTGATATGTAAGGAGTTATTATTGCCATTTTTAAAATTAAAAAAAAATTTTTTTACTATTGCCATTTAATTTGTTTTCTGATTTTTAGTTCTTTTGTTCCTATCTTACTTTCTTGCTTTTTGTAGTTTGATGATTTTTTTGTAGTGATGTGCCTTATTCTTTTCTCTTTGATTATTACTTTGAGGTTACCATGAGGCTTTCAAAGAACTTCTTAATGTTATAACCGTCTATTTTAGGCTGATAACAGCTTAAGTTCAATCACATATGAAAACTCTACATTTTTACTCCTCTTTCTCCTACACTCTGTTACTGCTGTTAGAATTTACTTCTTTTTATATTGTGTATCCATTAACATTTTTTGTGGTTATAGTTATTCTTAATACTTTTTTTAAAAATTTTTATACTAGGGTTAAAAGTAGTTTACATGCCACGATTACAGTGTTATAATATTCTGTGTTTGTCTATATATTTACCTTTTCCAGGAAAATTTGTACTCTCATATAATTTCATGTTGCTGTTTAGTGTATATTCATTTCAACTTGAAGAATTCTCTTTAGCACTTCTAGTGGTGACAAACTCCCTAAGTTATTGTTTATCTATAAAAGTCTGTATCTCCTTTATTTTTGAAGGACAGTTTTCCGGGTGTAGTATTCATGATTGGCAGTTTTCTCCTTTCATTAGTTTGAATATATCATTTCACTCTCCCTAGTCTGCAAGGTTTCTCCTGAGAAATCCACTGATAGCCTCATGGGGGTTCCCTTGCATATGGTGAATCACTTTCTCTTGTTGCTTTCAAAATCTCTCTTTGTCTTTGAGCTTTGACAACTTAATTATAATGTGTCTCAGTGTAGATTTCTGTATTAACCTATGTGGGGATTTTTGGACTTCATGAATTTGGATGTCCATTTCCATTCCCAAATTTGGGTAGTTTTCAGCCATTCTTTTTAAAAATAGGCTTTCTGCCCCCTTTCACTCTCTTCTTCTGGGATTCCAATAAGGCATATATTGTTTCATTTAATTGTGTCCCATAAGTCTCAGATTTTCTTCATGATTTTTTATTCTTTTTTCTTTTTGCTCCTCTGTCTGGATAACTTTAAATGACTTTACTTAGAGGACATTAATTTTTTCTTCTGTTTGATCAAGTGTGTTGTTGAAGCTCTCTACTGAATTTTTCAGTTCAGTAATTGTATTCTTCTGCCATAGAATTTCTGTGCCTTTTTGATGGTATCTATTTCTTTGTAATAACTTCTTATTTTGTTCATGTATGGCTTTCCTGATTTCATTTAGTTGTCTACCTGTGTTCTCTTGTTGTGCACTGAGCTACTTTAAAATAATTACCCTGAATTCTTTGTCAGGTAGTTTGTAGGTTTCCATTTTTATTACTTTTTGCTACTGAAGCTTTATTAGTTTCCTTTGTAATGTGATGTTTGCCTGATTCTTCATGATCTGTGTACCCTTGCATTGGTCTCTGTCATTTGAGGAAGTAATCACCACTTTCAGTCTTTCCAGGCTGGTTCAGCTGAGAAAGACCTTCATCAGTCAGCCTCACCTGGGAATCTAGGTGGGCCAGCTGGTAGCATCCTTAGGTAATTGGGGTCTAATGGTGGGGTCTGTGGGGTCCATGGTCAAGTGGGGCCCATTACTGGTGCTCTATGGTTGGGAAGGACCAGCCATAGGTTCTTCAGTTGGGCAGGGCTGCTGGCATGTCTTTCTAGTCAGACAGGGCTGCTGACAGGGTCAGTGGGATTGGATCCATGGTTGGGTAAGGCTAGCTAGAAGGACTCTGTGGTTAGGCAGGGGCCACGTTTCGGCATGGCCACTCACAGAGGACATGAAACTATTACCAAGATGTGAGTAAGCAGACCACTAACTACCTAGTTCATTTGTTTGTTTGTTTCTAGATGTTCCCAGGTAGTCTAGCCATGGCAATTCCCCTAGTGTTCTGTATTTTGATTACTGTTGCTTTGTAGTGTATTTTGAAATCAGGAAGTATGATGTCTCCAGCTTTGTTCTTGTTCAAGATTGTTTTGACTATTCAGGGTCTTTTGTGGTTTTATATGAATTTGGGGATAGTTTATTGTATTTCTGTGAAAAATACCATTAAAATTTTTATAGGGGTTGCATTGAACCTGTAGATCACTTCAGTAGTATGGGCATTTTAACAATATTAATTCTTCCACTCCAAGAACACAGGATATCTTTCCATTTGCTTGTGTCTTCTTCAGTTTCTTTCATCAATATCATATGGTTTTCACATCTTTCACGTCCTTGCTTAAATTTACAAAAATATTTTAATTTTTTGATGCTATTGTAAATGCAATTGTTTTCTTAATTTCTTTTGTAGATAGTTTATTAGTGTATAGAAATGTAAGTTACTTTTGTATATTGATTTTCTATCTTGCAACTTTACTAAATTTGCTTATTAATCTTAACAGGTTTTTTTTTGGTGGAGTCTTTAAGATTTTCTGTATATAAGATCATGTTATCTGCAAACAGAGACAATTGAAGACTGGCTTCCTGCAGGGGAAGACCTTCACCAGTCACCTCTGCTATGGAGTCTGGGGCTTCTCAAATCTTTTCTGGTGATTTCTCCTCTGGGCTTGTGTGTGTATTTCCCCAGCTAGGAAGGTTTCTCTGTTTGTTTTTTCGGGAGCTTATAATCTCTTGCTCCCTCTGGTGTCTGTCTGCAGCACTTCAGAATTTATGACACTGCTGCCAAACGCCCCGTTCTTTGTTCTCAGCAGCCCCTGGGCATCCAGACTCTGCTGGTTCCCTTTGGTTCTCTCCACAGTCAGTAGAGACAGAAGCCAGTCCCTCAGTCTATCCCGCGAAGAACCAGAATATTGGACACGCGTTTCCCTCTTCCCCTCCCTCCCAAAGGAGAAATCACAGTTTGGGTGCTTTCTTCCATTTGAACTGTGCTTTGCTGGCAGGGGGATGGGGGGTAGTAGCTAAAATGCAACCGTTTGTCTTCTCCAGTTCAAAACAGCTGTGCTCAGTTTCGCACTCACCTGTGGTACTGCAACTTCCTAGCTGGTTTCTGGAGTTCCTATAAATGTACTGCGGTCCAAGTATTGTTGTTAAATTAGTGTCTCTTTGAAGGAATGAGAAGTGGAACTTCCTGTTCCACCATATTTTTTTACTATACTACCCTGACTTCATTTTTATTTTTTTAAAAAAATATTTATTTATTTGGCTGCATTGAGTCTTAGCTACGGCTGTGGGATCTTCACTGCTGTGTGTGAGATTTTCATTTCATCATGCTGCATCTTTCAGTTGTGGCATGCGGGATCTAGTTCCCTGACCAGTGATCGAACCTGGGCCCCCTGCATTGGGAGCACAGAGTCTTAACCACTGGGCCACCAGAGAAGTCCCATGCCTTCACTTTTAAAGTTTAACTGCTGACAGCTTCCAGTCTGTACTACCACCACCCCTTTTCCTTTTACCTCGCATCTAGGCAAGCTGAGAACAGAGCCTGAACACTCCCTCTTTTGGCATCAGAGAGAAGTTCAAACCATGGAAACACTGCCTCATGCGTGAAGGAATTTTCACCCCATCCGCTTCCCCTAACTGCAGTGAAAGCCAAGTCAGTTTCCTTTCTTTGCTTTCTTATGCCATTTTTCACACCTGCTTAGGAGTCTGCCTTGCTTTTCCCAGAAAGCCTCATTATGTGACTAACAAACTTCCTCATATCTTTTTGATGCATGTATGACATCATCAGTCAACAAGAACCAAATTTTGAGAGGCAGGAGGAGGATCCATTCTCCCTCTGAAGGGCGACCACTGCCGTATATCTTTTTCTATCCTTTCCACTCACTCTACCAATGACGTTGTATTTGATATGAGTTTCCTATAGACAGCACATAACTGGGTTGTGGTTTTTTTTAATCTATTCTGCCTATTTATTTATTTAGCCGTGCCATGCAGCTTGTGGGATCTATGTTCCCCGACCAGGGATTGAACCCCAGCTCTCAGCAGTGAAAGCACAGAGTCCTAACCACTGGAATTCCCAGTGCCAATGGAATAATCAGGGAATTCCCACGGACAATTTCTTCATTAGCATATTTATAGCATTTAAATTTAAGGTAGTTATTGGTATTTAGAGCTTAACTCTGGCATTTTATTATTTGGTTTATGTTTGTTTCCTCTGTTATCCTTCCTCTATTTCTCTTTTCTTGACTTCCTAGGGATTACTAGAACATTTTTAGAATTCCATCTAGATTTACTCCCACTATTTTTGAGTACATCACTTTGTATAGTCGTCTTAGCATTTCATCTGGGTATTAGATATAAATATATGTACCACAACCTACTAGTACTGACATTTTATTACTTTGAGTAAAATGTGGAATACTTACTTCCATTTAGTTCTCTTTACCTTCTCCACATCTGAAGTAAAATTTCCTTAAGTATTTCTTCTACCTATATTGAGCATCAAATGAGATAGAATTATAACTTCTGTTTAAATCATGAAAGATAATTTCAAAAACTCATGAGAAGGGCAATCTATTGTCTTTACTTGTGATCAATCTATTTTTTTCCTTCATTCTTGATGTTGTAAGATTCCTTTTATCATTTTCTTCCTGTTTTAACAATTTTCTTTAGCCATTCTTTAAGACTAAGTCAACTAGCAACATATTCTTAGTTTTTTTTCATCTGAGAATGTCTTCATTTCCTTCTCATTTCAAACATCTGATTCAATCTGGTGTTGGCATCAGTCAACTGCCTATTCTTAAATTGAAAGTTGGGTATTTTTAATATTACATTAGTAAATCCCAGATCCTAGTCAAGGATGCTTCTGTTGTATCAGGCAGTCACACTGTTTGGGTTTAGCACTCAGGTCCTCATCCACTTTTTACAGTAGCGGTTTCAAGAACTATTTAATTTTCAGAGACTTCACTGTGCTGTTTTGGTCTGCTTGGTTTACTTGGTGATGTTGGAGATTCTTACTGATCCCTTCTAGTGTTTCCTGTGCAAATAGAGATGCTTCCCTAAGTCAGACTTCCTGGTATCTCTAGGTAATGGAGGGGAGTCCCTGGCCCATAGAGAAAAAGAATGATTCCCCTGGCCTATTGTCAGTGGAGGTTCCTGCTCAATCCTTTGGCTAGTACCACTTTGCCCACCTGATGTTGTCAGTGATGTGGGTGTGGAGTGAGCCTACTTGGGTCACATTCCTTTGCTGAGTAAGGGGTTGAATCATAAGATGCTTGGCTGCTATGTTGTTCCTCCAGACCTATGCCCCTAGTCAGTACATCTTCTTTCAAGTTTTCAGTGTTTCCTTATGGTTGCCTCATGCTATTTCCAGGGTTTGTAATTTTATTTAGTTGGATGCTCAAGGGGAGGTAAGTCTATGCTACCCTATCCAGACCCCTTTCTCTGGTGCTTACACCATCATTTCTTTTTTCATCTATTCAACCAACAAACATATATTAGGGTCTGTGCACTGATAAAAACCCCAGGGAATGTCAGAAAACAGCACATGGAGGCTAATTTCTGTCTGGTGAGGAGAGATGAGCAAAAACAAATGATCAAATAGAGGTCACCTGTGTAGAGAGGGCTCACCTTAGTGTCCCAAGTCATAAGAGTGGAGGTCAGATTAAATTCTACTCAGGATTCCAGTTATTTCTGTTGAATCAACTTCCCTACTATCTATCCCCTTATTGTAGCCTTCTTCTTTTCTAGCTCTCTTCTTCTACTTGTATGACTTTAGTGCTGCCTAGTTTGCCATTCTACACCTGGGAGATTCCAATCATCCTTTTTCCATGCTGCTGCCTTGGAGTCTCTCTAAGATGCAGGTCTGGTTGTAACCTCCTCCTGCCAAAAGTCAGTAAACAACTCTACAGAGCTACAATTCCTTCAGTGGCTATGGGGAAACTGTCTACACCTTTATTTCAGTATATTCACAGTCTCCGCAATGGGAGAGGCCACAACAGTGAGGCCCGCGTACCGCAAAAAAAAAAAAAAAAAAAAAAAAAAATCCCAGTGTTAGAGTGAAGTAAGTCAGAGAGAAAAACAAATACCATATGCTAACACATATATATGGAATCTAAGGAAAAAAACAAAAAAGGTCATGAAGAACCTATGGGTAAGATGGGAATAAAGACACAGACCTACTAGAGCATGGACTTGAGGGTATGGGGAGGGGAAGGGTAAGCTGTGACAAAGTGAGAGTGTGGCATGGACATATATACACTACCAAATGTAAAATAGATAGCTAGTAGGAAGCAGCCGCATAGCACAGGGAGATCAGCTAGGTGGTTTGTGACCACCTAGAGGGGTGGGATAGGGAGGGTGGGAGGGAGGGAGATGCAAGAGGGAAGAGATATGGAAACATATGTATATGTATAACTGATTCACTTTGTTATAAAGCAGAAACTAACACACTATTGTAAAGCAATTATACTCCAATAAAGATGTTAAAGAAAAAAAGAATAAATGGAGTCTACACAGACATAGAGAACAGGCGTGTGGTTGACAAGAGGGAGGGGTGGAGGGGAGGGATGGATTGCGAGTTTGGGACTAGCAGATGCAAACTATTATATATAGAATGGATAAACAACAACGTCCTATTGTATATTCAACATCCTGTAATAAACGATAATGGAAAAGGAAAAAAAATCCCAGTGTTGCAATTTTAAGAGAAAAACATAAAATATATGAACTATTCACTGAAGACAAAAAGTGGTAAAAGATATGCCAGACAAATATTAACCAAAGGAGAACCATAATGTTAGTGTCAAATAATAAAATAAAAAGAGGTTTTAAGAAAAAAGCACTATTAGAGATAATTATTCCATCAATATAAAAAGTTAATTCACTAGGAAAATATTTAAAATTTTAATGTATATGTACCTTATATCTTTAATATTCACAAAGCAAATATTGATACATATACAAGGAAAAATTGACATACTGTGCATTTCGAACCTGACTAAATAAGTAGACAAAATTAATGAGAATATAATATTTGAACTACAAATTAATAAGTTTGATCAAGTAGACATTCTTAGAATACTGATTCCTCAGAAAACATTATTTTGGAGCACACATGGACCATTCACAAACTTTCACCATGTACAAGCACATAAAATGGTTTTCAGAAAATCTCAAATAATTGGTGTCATTTAGGCAATGTTCTCTAATCTAAATACAATATAATTAAGTTAAATAACAATAATAAAAGTAGTGTAAAATTCTTATATATTTGAAAATTTTTAAACACACTTCTAAAATAACTGAGGACTCAAAGAAAAAATTATAATAGTACTTATAAGATTTTTAGAATTGAATGATATTGAAATCACAATATATCATAATGTATGAAATGGAGCTAATTTGGTTTGAGTCAAAGTTATATCCTTAAATATTATTATTAGAAATGAAAAAGTTGAACATTTATCTGTTTGTCATTTATATTTAAATCATAATATACTGGAAGAGAATAGAAGGATAAAAATTATAAAGAGAAGGATTTGTAGAAATAAAAAGACATATAGTTCAGATTAATAAAGCTAAAGTTAGATGATTCAAAGTACTATTAAAATAGATAAGCATCTGGCAACATCAATCAAGAATAAAAGAGAGGGCTTCCCTGATGGCGCAGTGGTTGAGAGTCCGCCTGCCGATGCAGGGGACACGGGTTCGAGCCCCGGTCCGGTGAGATCCCACATGCCGCGGAGCGGCTAGGCCCATAAGCCATGGCCGCTGAGCCTGCGCGTCCGGAGCCTGTGCTCCGCAACAGGAGAGGCCACAACAGTGAGAGGCCCGCGTACCGCAAAAAAAAAAAAAAAAACAGACAAGGGCAGTTTGGAAAAGGAAAAGTATTGATCAACATTATTCAGAAACAAAAATATAAAAGTAATACTGAAATTTTGCAAACTCAAACCAAAGGGTACAAAAACCATAATGCATGATGACCAAATTGAGCTTCTACTGGAATGAAAGATTAGGTCAATGTTGGAATACGTGTTAATGTAATTATCATCTTAATGAATTAAAGGAGTAAAACTATAATTTTTTAACAGATGTGAAAAACAAATAAATTTCAACATCCATTGATGATTTAAAATTTTAGTGAATCCAAAATAGAAGAAAATTGCTTATGAATCTAGAATTAAAAGAGAACCTCCTTAATCTGTTGAAAAAAAAAAAACTTAGCAAACATCATGCAAATTGTATATCATCACAGCAAACACCACACATAATCAGGAACATAATAAAGATGATTGCATTAAATATAGCTCTCCAAAACTATACTGAAGTACTAGTCATTTCAATAAGGGATAAAATGGGAAAAAGTTATAACTTTAGAAAGGAATAAATAGAATGGCCGCTACACAGAAAATCTAGAAGAATCTACGGATGAATTCATCATATTCATGTGACTTAAGATTAATAACCCAAATAAACTGCACTTCTATACAACAGCAAAGAAACAGCAAAGATAGAAAAACAAACATGCCATGTACAATATCAAAAGTGTGTAAATTAGGAATAAGTCCAATAAAATATTTGCAAACTTATTAAAGAACATTATGAAACTTTATTAAAAGACACTAAAGAAAACTGAAATAAGAGGAGAGACATAAAATCTTTCAGATAAAATATGTGTAATTTAAAGATATCATTTCTCCCAGAATTAATCTATACGTTCAAAACAATTTCTTTGAAAATCTCAGTGGAGTTTTCTTAGAACTTTGTAAGTGAATTTTTATGTGGTAGAGCAAATAGCCAGGAATTGACAAGACACAGCAGAATAAGAACAAGACTGGGAATCTTAGTCTCATATATATCAAGACATATCCCAGAACTGTGATGATTAAGCCAGCCAACATTTTGGGCGCAGAGATAGCCAAGTGGACCGATAGTAAAGAACAGAGAGCCAGGAAACAAATCCAAGGTTAAACAGAAACTTGATGTAGACAGAGTTGACATTGTGTGTTAAAACACAGTCCATTCACGAAGGATGTTGGCACAGTTGTTATCCATTTAGAAGAAACTGAACTTGATCCTGTACCTCATTTTACATAAAAAGATAAAATACACATAGATCAAGATTTATACAGATCTACATGCTCACCAGCATCTGATGTCAATATTCCCGGATTCAGCTGTTCTAATAGCCCAATGAGTGAAACCACAGGCACCAAAAGCGTACAGTGCCACAGGTGGTCTTTAAAGATGGTGACATTGGAGGCTTCTAAACTCTCTGTTGCCAAATCTCGGCTCCCTGTGCACCGATGCTGAATAAAAATACGGAGACAGAGATTTGGAAGATAAGAAATAGAGAGGTTTTTAATTTTCTTTGCCAGGCAAAAGGAAGACACAGCAGGCTAGCACCTCAAGAACTGTGTCTCCCTGTCCTGGGGAATTACAGGGGGTCTTATGGGTGGAACTCTCTGTCCAGGGTAAGTGATAAGGATCAAAGTGGTGAAGGTCTTGCATTCTGCTGCTTCTTCTTGCAATATTTTAAAACAGTCACGTTGTAACAAGGAAGAGCTAAATCGGACTCCATGGTCGATCTGTTTCTTTGACTTTAACCTTTGCTTTTCCTTGCTTTTGTTATTTTAATCATACATAATGGCCTGCCTCAGGGAACCCTGCCCCTCTGCCTGAATGTTAAACTGAAGTGCCTCTGTTCAGCTCGCAGTGAGCTAATATGACCCCGCCCACCACTAGACGGCCGCAAGAAAGAAGAAATTAACACATCCCCTCCCCGAGGGGGGCCATGCCAGGGGATATTTGCAAAACTTATGGCCTTTTTACTTTACTTCATCTCCTTCCCCTCTCTGTGCTATAAAAGAAACTGGCATCCAAGCCCTGAAAAGATGGTTTTTCAGACATTAGTCTGCCATCTTCTCGGTCTGCCGGCTTTTCGCGTGGCGAGCAGAGCGAGCTTGGACTCGGTAACAACTGCTGGCATCAGGCAGCCTGGTAACTGGTTCCGTCATCTCTGCATTATGGGCCTTAGACCCTTTTCTGAAATGTAAACAGCTACAAGGGATGATTTGCTACAAAAGAATGCAGCGAGAGTAAATGCCAGGTGGATTGTACAATTCATATGGAGTCAGTAATTAGCTTTGTTTAGCTTTGTGAAGGACAAGTCTAGCTACAAGTGTTTGTTGGTAGTAACAGCTAAAGAATAACCAAGATTGCTTAACTGTTTCAGGTCTGTTTATGTTGTTTCCCCAGCCTACTCATTGTTTGCTTATTTTCCTTGTTTGTCAGAAAAGTCTCATTTCTATATTTGCTACAACGTCCCCAGCTCCCATGGACACACAAAAGAGGTAGTTAGACATGAAGCGATCCCCTCTGAAAGAAATCCAGATACTGGCTGAGTGACTCCTACACATTGGGCTAATGAGCAAATACCCACATCAAAACAGGTAGGAAAGGCTGGGACACACTCTTGCCAAAAACCCCACCCCTGGTACAGTGCCAAAACGTCAGATCCCCACCCCCAATTCCCAGTTTCTGTCTGAAGAGTGAAGGGTTTGGAATACACAACTAGCACCTCAACTTTTAAGGCTCCCATCAGAGGGATCGGCCTCCAAAACACCTAGCTCTGCAAGTCATGGGGTTTGTGCACCTGAGACCCACAAACTACTATAGCAAACAAAGAAGCAGTTATTAATGGGAGCGAACACTTAACTGCAGCTATAATCCCAGTGCTCAGAGCTGAGGGAGCAGGAGAAAAGTGCCCATCTTCCAGTCTTTTCCTGAATGGAGTCTATCTGCACACTTTAAAAGCTGCTACCTGAGCATCAGGCTTCTAATTTAGCATCTCAAGGCTGATGCAATCCTCCTCAGAGACCAAGAAAGCCTGCAGGCACTCCCCATCACTCTCTCCCTCCTGCCCAAGTAGCTATTGTCCGACTGAAAAGAGTTTGTACATATGTCTCTGCCTCAGTTTTTGTGGCTGCTGCCCAAGGGGACATCTCCCTTGGTCACATGGCTCTGATAGCCAACAGGGCTTCCATTCAGGAGCCCCACAGACTATAACAAACAAAGAAGCAGTTCTTAACTGGCTTATTGTAGAGGGAGCAGAAATTCCCATCTCCCCAGTTTTTCCCTTAAAGGGGTCTATTTGTATACTTCAAAAGTTGCTACCTGAGGGTCAGGCTTCTATTCAAGCTTGCATCTATGGGCTGACTGCAATCCTCCAGGGAGACAAGGGAAGTGTGGGAACATCCCCCTCGCCCTCTTTCTCTAGCTCACTCCAAGTCACCAGTATCTCCATGGAAGGATCTTATACACATGTCTGCTACCTGATCTTTTGCAGCTGCTGCCTGAGGGAAGTGCCCCTGGATCACTGGCTCTGATAGACAACAGGGCATACATTCAGGAGTCCCACAGGACTGTGGTCAAAAAGCAGTTCTTAATGGGCTTAGGAGCAACCATCCCATGGTTTTACACCCCAGCTCAACACAGAGGGAGCAGGTAAAAAAATCCTACCTCTTGGGCTTCCCTGGTGGCGCAGTTGTTGAGAGTCCGCCTGCCGATGCAGGGGACATGGGTTCGTGCCCCAGTCCGGGAAGATCCCACATGCCGCGGAGTGGCTAGGCCCGTGAGCCATGGCCACGGGGCCTGTGCTGCGCAACGGGAGAGGCAACAGCAGTGAGAGGCCCGCGTACCACAAAAAAAAAACCCTTAATTTTATCAAAGTAATGCAGGCTCATGTTTAAAGAGTAAAATTGGACAAAAAACATAACCAAAAAACCATAGTCCTTTAACCTCCCTCCCTGCTTCATCTCTTCCCTAATCATCCTAGTTGTGTTTCCAGAGGGAGAACTTTGTGGCTTTGGGGTTTGGTTTTTCTGTAATTACTTCCTGAGGTCTAAATTATGTGTTAATACCACCAGTCCCTGTCTATTGACTCTGCTGGAAGAGATCAGGATTAAGTCCTTTACACTACCTTCTACCTCCTCAGCCCTCTTCCCACGGGACTATTACAGTTTCATTTCCTCCCATACACACATTCACATTTTTGAACAATAATCTTTCAACTAAGAAAGTAAAAGAAGATCTTCAGAAATGAAGGAAATCAGAGAAATTACACTATCGAAGGACATTTATGGAAATAAAATACTGGAGGATATTTCAAGCAAGATGAAGCCAAGGAAAGATAAAGTAGATGAGACATGTAACACAAGAAACAGTGATGTGCAATAAAATTGCCAAAAGTTGTGGTTGTTACTGTAATTGCTGCTAATGCACTCATGATTTTTTAATGTAATTTTTAGAAAATAGTTCCTAAGATAGAAGAAGGAAAAACTGTATTTGAAAGCATCTGAAACAAAACTTCCAGATTATTTCAATCAAACCTGGGAGTTTGGAGGGGGATGAGTAGAAAGGAAGAGAAGAGAGGTAAAGCATGCCCAATATTTTGTCTCATTCAGAAGTAACCAGCACTTCTAGACACTGAGGGAAAAAATACAGGCTTATACATTTTTAAGAGTAGTTACAAATAGAAATAGGTTCTAGAACCTTGAAACCACTAGAGGGGGCACAAAGAAAGAAAACTGTATGATCCAACCAGTCAGGAAAGAAAATACACAAGAAGAAAGCATGTCTCATAGGAACATAAGGTAAGGGGACAAGAATAAGTCAAAGAAAATCAGTAGCCACAATAAATGTGACAAATTAAGTTCTCTTATTAAAATACAGAGACTTCATCTTGTGGCATATACATTATCCATTGTTTGTGTTCTAACTTTGTTTATGGTATCTTTCATCTTAGAGTGATATAAAATTTTAATGTAGATAAATATGCTAATAATTTATTTTATAGTTTCTGGGGTCTGTTTCATGTTTTGAATATAAATATGATTTTAAAGGCATAAATATTTAAATAGAAAGAAAAATTTATTTCTTGCAAATGATAAAGTTGTCTACCTAGAAGACCCAAGAGAATCCACTGAAAAATTATTTGAACTGATGAGAGAGCTTTAAAGGGTGGTCAGGTGCAAGATATAAACAAGAAGACAATGATTTTTCCCCATACTCTAATAATAAGGAATAAAAACACTTTTTAAAATCCCTTTCATGATAGCCACACAATCTATAAAATAAAATCTAGGAGAAAAAATTTTAACAATGTGCCTGAAGAAGCAAACAAAAAGACTATACTAAAGGACAAAAAGTGGACAATATTCTTGGATGGAAAATTAACATATAATAAAGATGTCAGTCATTCTAACCCAAATCCCAGGATGTTTATTTTGAAAAATAGAGAAGACGATTCTGAAGTCCATATGGAGAAGCAAATATATAAATATACTTCAGACACTTTGAAAAAGGAAGCAAAGGGCTTCCCTGGTGGCGCAGTGGTTGAGAGTCCGCCTGCCGATGCAGGGAACACGGGTTCGTGCCCCGGTCCGGGAAGATCCCACATGCCGCAGAGCGGCTGGGCCCATGAGCCATGGCCGCTGAGCCTGCGCGTCCGAAGCCTGTGCTCCGCAACGGGAGAGGCCACAACAGTGAGAGGCCCGCGTACCGCAAAAAAAAAAAATTATATTGATATTCAAAACATGAAACAGAACCCAGGAGCTATAAAATACTGGCATATTTATCTACATTAGAACTTTACATCTCTCTAAGATGAAAGATGCCATAAGTAAAGTTAAAACAGAAACAATAGGTAAAATTATTCTAATCAGTATACAAAATATCTAAACACCTACAAATTGATAAGAAAAGGTAAGCAATCCAATATAAACGAGACAGAACAGACAACTCACAGCCCTGAAATACAAGTAGACCATAAACATGAACGAGAGATAGGAAAAGACACACTAAAATAAATTTAGCAAAATGCAAGAGATGTATGACTTCAGCATTTATTAAAAGTGTGTACAGGGATGGGCACCATTACACCCTGCTGCTGAAAGTGGCAATAGGTGTAACATTTTTGGAGGGTAGTCATCAGAACCTTAAAGGCATGTTCTCTGTTATCCAGAAATCCCCTTCCGTTCTAAGGAAATCATTACACAAATGCACAGAACACAGTCAGTGCAGCTTTTTCTGTGTGTAATAATGAATTTCTGCCCATCAGAAACCGACAGACAAGACAGAAAAGGTGCACAGAGCAACAGGAGTGGGATGATGGGAAGCATCGCCCTTGCGGGCTTGAAAGCCAAGTCTGAACAGAGATAACTGGGTCCGTGACCAGCTCTCGGCCTCACCTGGCGCAGATTCTCAGAACTGCACCCAGGCCATAGGGTGTGCACCTCCCAAGGGATGTGGTGTCATGGAAACTCTGCCTTCCTGTTACACTGGTGGAGTCACTCACACACTTTGCCGCTTGATTCTGGATTGTGCAATGAGGGGCTTGGGAGTATCTCTAAGGTATTCTGTCTCCTACACGCTGTGGAGGAACTTACCTCTAATTTTAGTCTCTTTGTTCCCTCCTCCATTTTCCTTCCTGGGGTCTGCTCAGGAGTTGGTGTGTTGTCCCAGCTGTGGGACAAACATTTTAGTAGTCACCGGAAGAGGTCAACTCTGAACGATATCCCCCTTTCCCCCCCCCCTCAGGCAGTTCTCAACAGGATCCGCATTCAGCTGGTGGCTTCTTTACAACCAATTTTCATTCTATATGGTTTTGCACGTTGTAAGAGGATGCTGGCTAATTCTTTATCGGAAAGGAATTCCTCTGAGGCTGGAGTGCCCAATGCTGATGCCTTTGGGCAATACTCTTCAAGTCACCCCAGAAATGCCTGCTGACCTTGGAGACTGGTGATTGGGCAGTGGAAGGGTGTGTGCAGCCCTTGCAGCCCTTTACACCTCCCAGGACCCAGCTAAAGATGAGCGCCTGCAGTTCAGAGAACAGGTAGTGTGCTTCTCCCTCTCTCTCAATGCATGTGTGTACTTCACCGTCTGTGTGACAGAAGCACAATGGTGGGTGCCCTGCCAGCTGACGGGCACAGGACTTTCAGTCTGAGTTTCTTGGAAAACAACAAAAGAAGGTATGTACTGAGGAAAGCTCAGGAGGCCACGCTTTGGGCTGGGGGAAGGTTGGTAAGAAATTAGCAAATCTGGGCTTCCCTGGTGGCGCAGTGGTTGAGAGTCCGCCTGCCGATGCAGGGAACACGGGTTCGTGCCCCGGTCCGGGAAGATCCCACATGCCGCAGAGCGGCTGGGCCCATGAGCCATGGCCGCTGAGCCTGCGCGTCCGAAGCCTGTGCTCCGCAACGGGAGAGGCCACAACAGTGAGAGGCCCGCGTACCGCAAAAAAAAAAAAAAAAAAAAAGAAGAAATTAGCAAATCTTTCTGTCCCTGAGCAGTGCAGAGCAAAAACCATCTCCCTTAATGACCGTCTCCTCTTTTGTGTATCAACTTATGCGATTAGCTAGTATCCTTCATGAGGAGGAATCTCTGCTGGTACCCAAGAATATGCCACGGGTCAAGGAGACTTGGCACTGAACACCGGGAGCCAGAATTGTAGATGAAAAGAAAATATAGTCACATAAAGACATTTGTAAATGTGGCCCCATTAGACATTTATACAAGTTCAAACTGTATGGGGCAACTTGAAGAGTGAGAAGGAGGAAGTGTGTGCACAGAGAGAGGTGGAGGAATTCATCCATGAAGACATTGGAAGAAGTTTTTAGCAGGAACTTGGGGAAAGAGATTGGCAAAGAGAAGAGGTGGGTAGGACGCCGGGTGTAAATGCATGGGGTGAAAGTGACCACCGTGCGTGCTTGACTCGTAAAGATTAGGGGCCAAGAATAAAAAGAAAGAAGGTTGGAAAAGCTAGAATGAGTATTGAGAGGTAGAGAGAGGGGTGATACAAATTTCTGCATGGACTCTGAAGATGAAGGAAAACATGTTATGTATTCTCAAACTCAGGAGAGAAGATGACTCTCCCCCAAACCTGCATCTGTGCTCACAAGCTTATCTTAAGCTGCTCTTACCGCCATTTCTTTTGCTATTTTTCCTTAGCAGAAGAGAATGATTAATTCATATACTTGAGAGTTTGGCATTACTTTTTTTTTTTTTTCCGGTACGCGGGCCTCTCACTGTTGTGGCCTCTCCCACTGCGGAGCACAGGCTCCGGACACGCAGGTTCAGCGGCCATGGCTCACGGACCCAGCCGCTCTGCGGCATGTGGGATCTTCCCGGACCGGGGCACGAACCCGTGTCCCCTGCATCGGCAGGCGGACTCTCAACCACTGCACCACCAGGGAAGCCCTATTGTGTCAATTTTATGTTTAATCTGTCCCTGAGCACCCCTCTGTCTCCCCAGCCCCAGGGACCTGAGCTCACCATCTGAGCTCACCACTTAGCCCCCTTTGCTGTCCTGGGATGTGTCTGTGCATGCATAAGCCTGGGATGCATGCACCAGCCTGCCTGAATATGAAGCATGACCTTCAAATTGGTGCCCCAAAGCTCACTGTTTTCACCTCCATCCACTAACCCAGAACCCTAGCACTTGCACAGACCCCTCCCCAAACAGGCATTTCTGGGAGTCTTCCATGTGCTTGAGTTACCCCGTGTCACAGATCTGACTTGTCCCCTAGGAAGGATGTCAGTGTCGGGGTACAGCCAGGTGGCTGGCACCTTGGTCCACTGTGCTTCTCTCCCACTAATACCAAAGTTGCACAGTGGCATATGGCAAAATGAGGTGAGGTGAGGTAGTCATTGCTTCTTATTTTTTGATTTCCACTCCATTAGAGAAATCCCAGTACAGCACCCCACTGTATTTCCAAGCTGTATGTGAACAGCTCTTGCAGGTTTTACTTATGGCAAAGTTACCGGGTTATTTTTCTTACTGTCCTTACCCTGCAGAGGAGGGTATAGCTGGGTAAGAGTTGAGCACCAGACCTTTCCTAACCCTTAGTTAGTGGATATTCCTGTCCTGTCTCTGTATCTTTTGCTATGATGGTGAAGAGAGAGGGGCTAGCCAGGCATGGCCATCCTGCCTCCCTGGAGCCCCAGATATCCCGGGCAGCCAGCTGGAGCGATTTTTCCCTGCTCTGAGCCTCTGTAGTTTGCAGTCTCTACAAATCTCCCAGATAGATACCTTTCCCCTCCTTCTAAGACCTTGGAGGGACACTTTCCATGGAAATTCAATTCATGGTTTTCCTCACACAGGCAGGATGTGACAGAGACTTCCTCGTTTTGTTCTATCTATCTTGGTTTTTATAGCAAAGGGCAGAGCAAGCAGCGTTGTGTCTTAAGGTGGAAGGTGGGTGGGTAATTTTGTCAAAGATGAGCTGGTTCCCCTCAGCTGAACTGCCAGCCCATGTCTAGGAGACCTTAGCATCTGGAATCTGAATACTTCACAACTGTCTGCCTTGCAGGGAAATTGAGATCACCCGATTCATCTGCCATTTTGGACCCTTCGCTGCTACTTGCCAGGTATGTGTCTCATTCTCAATGCCTGTCGAACCCTCCACCTTTCAGAAATGGGAGGCAGAAATGAGGGCTTAGGAGAGAGCGCAAGGTGGGTTGGCACCATCTTATCAGCTGAACCTGGCTGCAGGATAGGGATGTCAGTGTGACCAAGGGGAGATGCCCATTTAGGCAGCCCCACTTGAAGAGGAAGGATTCTGACACATCCCATTTCCCCCT
Organism: Stenella coeruleoalba; assembly: GCF_951394435.1. Classification (NCBI taxonomy): domain Eukaryota; kingdom Metazoa; phylum Chordata; class Mammalia; order Artiodactyla; family Delphinidae; genus Stenella; species Stenella coeruleoalba. The sequence continues at coordinate 160,079,021 of NC_137148.1, read as the reverse complement.
CAAGCCATGCGAAGCCTCAAAGAGGGTCCCTCCTTGGGACAGTTCATCTCCTGTAGAGACAAGGGGTGGAAACCCTCTTGTGGACCTATTGAAATAAAAACCAAAGCAAGCCAGTGAGCATTAATTGACAGCTTGTGAAAGGCAGAGCATTGCAGCAGGTGCTAGAAGGGGAGCGGGGTGCAAGAGTGCAAAAGCCCTATGCCTGGGGGCTCGTAGCTTAGGATACAGAGAACGGGAGAAGGGCAAAGCACACGCAGCCCAAGCTTACAAATTAGCAAAAGCAGAATATAATCATCTTTAAACGGGCTTCCCTGGTGGCGCAGTGGTTGAGAGTCCGCCTGCCGATGCAGGGGACACAGGTTCGTGCCCCGGTCTGGGAAGATCCCACATGCTGCGGAGCGCGTCAGGAGCCTGTGCTTCGCAACGGGAGAGGCCACAACAGTGAGAGGCCCGCGTACAGCAAAAAATCTTTAAAGAGAAATTCAAGAGCTGAAGGACTGGAAATCAGGGGAACATAAATGTTGTTTAGGAATTGGGGATGCAGGAGGAGAAAACTGGAATGGGGTTGGAGTGAGGCTAGGCAAAAAATGAGAAGGAAAGAAGAAGGAAGAGGAAAGATAGGCTTGGGTGGAAGGTAGCCGCGTTTCAGCAGCATTTCTTTGGTGTAGGTGTGCACGACCTTTATTCCTCCTTGCGTCTTCAGAGGCTCCCTGGAGAGCAGGGAGCATGTACCCCACCAGCAAAGCTTAGCTCCAGCCTGAGACCCCCTTTCTGGCTGTGCTTCCCCTCACTGGGTCCTCTCTCTTCCCCAAATATGCAACGTGGCCAGTCTCAACTTTCCCCAGCAAAACCTCCCCATTCTTTTTCTTTTCAGAAAAAGAATCTGAAATCTATTTACACTGTGATGCGAATAGCTGAAATCAGAAAGTGTTTCCCTTCAGAGGGGTAAGGATCAGAGACTTTCAACTGCAAAGGGAGGTTGGAAAAGGCAAACTTCAGGTAGCAACTGGAGAGTAGGGTGCTCTTTAGATCAGGAAGGGGCATTCAGCCCTTCTGAAGTCCCTTCCAGAATTTGCCAGACTGTCTCCCTCCTATTAAAGTCTTTAAAGTCAGGTCCTTGAGCGTTGGAAGGAAAGGTGCCACAAGGCATTACCTCCTGCTAGAGAAGATGCTGTTGATAAGGTCTAAGGGAAACTCCAGTTTTAAGTTGTTTTATCAGAAGTGGATTTTTAAATTTTTGTGCATTTGTTGGTTGGTTAGTCTTGTGGCTGACATATGGGGACTCAAGCCACTTCTTCAGTGCACGTGAGATGCTGTCAGGGTGAGCACTGCAGTCTGTGACCAGGCGATTCCTAACGGGGGTCACAGTTTGGGGGACAGGAAAACTGAGGGTGCACCCAACTTTGACACACGACAGCTGGTGAGGAACCTGTATCAAGAGAAGGGCAGAGCTTGGGAGGAACTCCCACTCCACCACCTTCTAGCCGTGTGTGCAGGGCAAGTCACTTGGCCTCCCTGCACCTCAGTTTCCGTGCCTGTAATTTGGTCCTATAATAATGGTGATAATACGTGTGATATAGGTAAGTACTTGGTAGATAGTGAGCGCTCGATTTATATTAGTTTTTATTACTGTGGGCACATGCATGTGTATATGTGTGTTTATGACCTCTTCCCCCTGCAACCTCAGTGACTGAGATCCCATGAATGTATCACAGAAGAGAACTGCCGTCCTGATAGTAATTCCAGTGTCTGGAACACACTGACTGACAGGTGGCAGCCTCCCCCTGCCTGGGAATATTGGAGCACGTGCTCCTGCTGTGGGGTGCCCCTGCCCCCTGCTGTGGGCCTGTCTAATGCCCCATTGCTGCCTTGGGAAGGACTCAGGTTAGCACCCAGCACAAGTATTGACCAATTCCTCAGAGTCTGGCCGATCCAGATGGATCCAGAAACACTCTCTGAGCCCCTCTTGTTTGGGAAGGCATTAGCTGGTGCTGATATACCCTCGTGGCTTCACCCCATGGGGCTTTATGTCCTTTGCTGCCAGTTCTAGGCCTGTCACAGACATATTCCTGCCATCAGCCAAAAGGGCCAGAGGCTGGACTGTCCAGCCTGAGCCTGGACCCTGGCCCAAGGTCTCTGTTCTGCTGGTTATTGTGTGAATAATGATTCCAGTAGCTGCTGGCTCTCAGCCAGGCACACTTCAGAGGGGACTCCTATCTCCTCCCTGAGGGGTCCCTTCTGAAACATGAATGGAGCCCCCCCAGCTTGCCCCTCTGTCTTCCCACCTGCGTGTGGAAGGGCAGGGCCCGCAGACCCTGGCCCACTCGACTCATAGGCCATTGCCCCTCCCTCCTGCTGTAGTCATGTCAGCCAGTGTCCTTCCAGCACAGAGGTCAGTCAGGGAGCCTCCCTTCCATTAACTCACCTGCACACCTCCTTAGACTAGTCTTCTGCTGCACGACCAGCAGCTTTTTAAGTCCTTCATCTACTGTAAGCTTTCTTTTTTTATTGTTAACAATTTTAGTTTAAGAATTTTGTCAATTTAGGTAAATAAATCAATTGAAAAACAGATTAAAGCAAATAAAGAAGAAAAAAATATACGACCACCTGAAGAGTTGCAGAAAAATAATTTACTAAAAGCTAATACTTTTTTCTCTCAGCTTTATGAAGTATGATTGACAAATAAAAATTGTATATATTTAAAGTATACAATGTGATATTTTGATATGTGCATTCATTGTCAAGCTAATTAACATATCCATCGTCTCACATAGCTACCTTTTTTTGTGTGGTGAGAACACTAAAAATTTATTCTTAGAAAAATTTAAGTATACCATACAGTAGTATTAATTATGATCACCATGCTGTACATTAGCTCTTTAGAACTTATTCATCTTATAACTGAAAGTTTGTACCATTTGACCAATATTGACTCCATTTCCCCCTCCCCTTCCCAGCCCCTGGTAACCAACATTCTACTCTTTTTGAGTTCAACTTTTTTTTTTTTTTTTTACTGTAAGCTTTTATATATAGAATGGATAAACAAGGTCCTACTGTAGAGCACAGAGACCTATATTCAATATCCTATGATAAACCATAATGGAAACAAATATTAAAAAAATATATATGTGTATAACTGAATCACTTTGCTGTACAGAAGTAATTAACACAACATTGTAACTCAACTACACTTCAATAAAAAAATAAAGTCCTTCATCTACATCCCGCTAGTGAGAGTGTGGCTGGGACTCTGCAGCCACAGGACCCCAGGAACACGTGCCACCTCGCAGGTCTGTGGGAAAAGGAAAACCAAACAGTGGAGTGGGGTGGCAGACAGAGGGAGGAGGGAGACTGGGGGAGCTGGAGAGTAGAAACTGCATAGGGCTTTCTGCTCTGGGGGTGCTATGATGGCATGAAAGGAGAGGGAGGCAGCCTCTGGAAGAAGATGGAGGCAGAGAGAGGAGCTGACTTTTTTTTTTTTAATATTTATTTATTTGTTTGGCTCCAGATCTTAGTCGCTGCACGCGGGATCTTTGTTGCCGCATGCGAGATCTTCATTAGGGGCCTGCGGAATCTTTTTAGTTGTGGCATGTGGGATCTTTTAGTTGTGGCATGAGAGAGTTTAGTGTGGCATGCAGGCGGGATATAGTTGCCTGACCAGGGATCGAACCGGGGGCCCCCTGCATTGGAAGCGTGGAGTCTTAACCACTGGACCACCAGGGAAGTCCCTGACTTTTCTTTAGAGAGCACCCATGCCACCCATAGGAGGCTTAAGCTTAACAACCCTCTGAGTTGGACTGGTTTCTTCCATTGTTTAAGCAAAGAAATTAAGGTTCAGCAAGGTCCATAATCTGTCTAAAGTCTCACAACTAAATAGAGGAGAAATGTGGAGAGGCTTATATATCTCCCAAGATGTACAGCTGCCCAGGCTCACTGGTTCTCAAGCTGTGAGGCATTACTTCAGGTCCCAAGGGGGCATCAGGAGTGAAGAGGGAACAGCCCTTGCCTGAGGCTGGGTCTCCAGTGCCACAGATGAGGCACGGGGAGGGCTAGATGGGACGGTACCATCACTATGGTCTCAAAGATGCTACTGACTCAGTGACAGTCACCAGCTGACCTCCTGGGAGCTCCACCTGAAGCCTCAGGGATGGAAGAAGGTGTCCTAGATGTGGTTGGAGTTAAAAGGCAGCCAGGCATGCATCCTACTTTGGAAAGATTAGAACTCTGTGTTTGTTCCTCTGTTTTGTGGACCTGATGTTCCAGGTCAAAGGGAACTGGGAGCAAGGCTGGGCAGAGAGAAGGAAAATGCATCTGGGAATCCTCATAGGTTTCCCTTTGTTTGGGCAAAGTCACTAAATCCTAGCTCAGCCCCAACACAATGCATGGCTCTGTTCCTGGCTCTAAACAATGCGAAGCTCAGAAGCTGCTTCCTCTGGGACCCTTTGGCCTTGTCCTCTCTCAGCTCTGTGAGTCCAAGCAAGGCCAACAATGCCATAAGCAGTGCCGCCTGTTAAAATTAGAAGCAGCTCTCACATCTGGCCATGATTGAAAAGAAGCCAGGCACTGGAGCCTGCGAGAACCAGACAAAAAATAATTGAGGCAGTGACAGACGTCAGGCCTGATGCACGGAGTTCCAGCTCTCCTGCGTCACTCCAGTACCTCTTTGCCCTTTCCAGGTGGCCCCCACTGCTGAGGAAAAGTGATGGATTTCCCAGTCTCCCTGGACTCCTGCCAGCGAGTACGTCTTCCCAGCAGTCTCTCCTTCCTCACTCACCTCCTCCTCCTGCTTCAGCCCGGGGAGATACACTCAGGTAACCTGTCTAATCTGCAGCCCAGACAGCCAGGACGTGAGCACCTCAGCTTCTGCCCACCCCTCCTGCAGGTGATTCCAGGGCTGAGATCTTGTAGCCTGGTACCAGGCTGTGCCAGGGGCTAAAATATAAGATTTCCATCCCAGTTGTTAAACAGCCACGCCCCCAAACACCATCCAGCCCCACAGTGCTCCCCCACCATCCCTGCAGCCACCCACAACTCCACAGCTCACAAGCATGGCAGAAGGCATAGCAGCAGGGTGCCAGGAGATTCTTATTGGTCTGTGCTTAGGCTGAACCAGTTGGAAAATATTTTTAACTCCTCTCCTGCATATAAACCATAGCTTTTGAACGGCAGGGAGGATCCTAATCTTACCATCTCTCATGAAAGAAGCAACTAACAGAGAGTGTAAACTAGTTATGCAAATACAATTCCCTAATTCCCTGAGCTGGAAACCAGGGATACCAAGGTGACTAGGCACAGCCCAGATCCTCAGTCATTCAAGGGAGGGGGACAGACGTGACATACACGGCTGTCCAGCTGTGTGACCAGAGCTGCAAGAGAAATGTACCCAAGGATTTGGGAGCATAACTAAGAGACCAGTTTGTTTTTTCCAGAAAGCCACGAAGGGCCATAGAAAAGAGGTATTATTTGAGTAGAGCCTTGCAGGAGGCATATTCTCCAGGAAGATGACAGATGGAGAGTAAACTGAGGCAGGCTGTGCCCAGGAAGAGGGCCAGGCATCAGGCACGGGGGCAGGGACAGCTGGAGAGAAACTGGAGAGGGAAGCTGGTAGGGATGGTATCAGGGCTACACCCAGTGGGCAACAGGGGTTCTCAAATGGAGTGAAGAAAGGTGCCCCCATGCTATATGGGCAAAGTGAAGGATGGGAGAGATTCATAAAGGAAGAATTTAGGGTGGGATTAAGCTGAGCTTTGAAAGAAGGAAAGGAGGTGTACAGAAGCCAGAAAAATGAATGAAGTCATGCTGGGTAGAGAGGCACTGCAGCAGGAATAGCAACTCTCATGGAAATTGCAGAAAACAGGGAGTAGAGGAGCCATACAGAGACATCACTGCAGAGAACAATCAAATGAAAGATCCAGATAAATTAAAATCTTGAAAGCAGGGTTTGGCCTTAGATAGGAAAACCCATGAAACAAGGAGCCCCCCCCCAGATTACTTTAATACCCTTTGTTATTACAGAAGCTGTCCATGTGCATTATACAATGTTAGAAAATCAGACAAAGCAAAAATAAGAAAACATCTATTCCCACCAGGCAGAAATTATCACTACCAATAATTTGGTCTATTTCCCTTCAGGTCTTTTATTCTGCACATTCATGCAAATATGTCAAATTTTTAATCAAATAAGAGGATAGTGTACATTTGGTTTTGAAACTTGCTTTTTTTTTTTTTTTTTTGCCAAAGATTCCATTTAATTTAATGCCCTGGCCATATTTACATAACTGTCCCCCGAATAATATTTGCAGTTGGTAGGTTCAAACCAGCTACCAGTCCAGCACCACACATTTGTATCTGGTTGTAATGTTCCTTGTGTATTTTTTAATGCGGCACACTCAACTTTTTCATGACAATTACTTGCTCAAGCAACCGGACCGGTCATCCTGTAGAGCGTCTCACCTTTGTCATTTGAATGGTTTACTGCAAAAAATCATATTTGAGGAGTGCTGATTTGGGCCATTGTCTGGGTTCTCGTCCTAGAGGAATTCAGGGTGGTAGGCCATGGGGAACCCATTCTGGCACACGTCGGGGATGAGGTGGAATTCTCGTGCCACCTGTCGCCGTACCGGGACGCCGAGCACATGGAGATCCGCTGGTTCCGGAGCCGGACCTCTGACGTGGTGCACCTGTACCGGGAACGGCAGGAGTTCTATGGCCAGCAGATGGCGCAGTTCCAGAACAGGACCGAACTCGTCACGGACGAGATCGCTGATGGCAGCGTGACCCTGAGGCTCCACCCCGTGGTCCCCGCCGACGAGGGTCCATACGGGTGCCGCTTCCTCTCCAGCGACTTCACTGGGGAAGCGGTCTGGGAGCTGGAGGTGGCAGGTGCGTGACCTGGTCAAGCCCCAACAGAGAGGAGAAAATGGTCCATTTGGAAACAGGTCAAGAGTAGATAGAAAAGAACAGAGAAAGGGAAAATATCTCTAATTTAAAAAAGAAGAGCATTAAAAAGAAAGATTCATTAGAAAATGAACAAAAAAATGCACACAAAAAAGATACACAAATGGCCCTGAAACATAAGAAAAGATGATTACTTTTACTCATAGTGAGAAAAAGGCAAATTAAAGCTACGGAGATACAATTTTTTTACCCATCAGATTGGCAAACATTCAATATTTGGATCACACACTCTTGGTGGAGGTGTAGGGAAGCAGGCCCCCTCCTACCTTTATTTATTTATTTATTTATTTATTTATTTATTTATTTATTTATTTATTTATGGCTGCATTGGATCTTCCTTGCTGCGCGTGGGCTTTCTCTAGCTGCGGGGAGCGGGGGCTACTCTTCGTTGCGGTGCGCGGGCTTCTCATTGCGGTGGCTCCTCATTGCGGAGCGCGGGCTCTAGGCGCGCAGGCTTCAGTAGCTGTAGCACATGGGCTTCAGTAGTTGTGGCACGTAAGCTCTAGAGCACAGGCTCAGTAGTTGTGGCGCATGGGCTTAGTTGCTCCGCAGCATGTGGGATCTTCCTGGACCAGGGCTCGAACCCATGTCCCCTGAACTGGCAGGCGGATTCTTAACCACTGTGCCACCAGGGAAGTCGCCACTTTTTTTTTTTTTTTTTTGCGGTACGTGGGCCTCTCACCGTTGTGGCCTCTCCCGTTGCGAACCACAGGCTCCGGACGCACAGGCCTAGCCGCTTCACGGCGTGTGGGATCTTCCCGGACCGGGGCACGAACCCGTGTCCCCTGCATCGGCAGGCGGACTCCCAAACACTGCGCCACCAGGGAAGCCCCTGGGGCTTTTTTGATCTACTGTTTTTTACAGTATTGATGTTTAAACCATCTTAATGTTTTGCATATTCAAAATATAAAGCTAGCTTACTTGGATAGAGAGATAAAGAAGTATATATAACAAAGCCACTTGAGTGCCAGTGGAATTCAAGAGAGAGAAAAGACAATCTATTGAAATCTGGGGTGGGACTACTCTTCATTCTACGGGGACTGTCCCTTGCATTATATGACTAAATATTAGTAGCCCTTCCCTATTTTAAAATGCCCTTCAGAGGTAGTGCTGTCCCCACACGCCACCGGTGACTTAGCCTGTCACTTATAGTCCACTGGTGGAGGGCTGCCAGCCCGCAAGCGTGTTAAGAGCAGTCACAGTCACGATGCCTTATGGTGACTGCAGATGGTGAATGGTGGCATGAACTTCGCATACAACTTCTGGGAAGGAGCCTCATCATTCCCACTCTTCCTGCCTCTCTCAGGGCTGGGCTCGGACCCTCACATCTCCCTTGAGGGCTTCAAGCAGGGAGGCATTCAGCTAAGGTGCAGCTCCAGTGGCTGGTACCCCAAGCCACAGTCTCAGTGGACAGACCATCAGGGACGATGCCTGCCTCCAGAGACTGAAGTCATCGTCAAGGATGCCCAAGGCCTGTTCAGTCTGGAAACCTCTGTGGTCGTCCAAGGGGGGGCCCACAGCAATGTGTCCTGCTCCATCCAGAACCCCCTCCTGGGCCAGAAGAAAGAGTTCGTGGTCCAGATAGCAGGTCAGTGGGTGCCAGTGCACCGTCATCTTCCTAGTCTTCAAGTTCTCCATGTCCTTTATCCCAGATACCATCTATTGGGACACAGTGGCACTGGAGCCTGGCTGTGTATGGGGGGGGGGCTAAACCTGACACCTTGAAAGTCAGCCGTAATATCAGGAACCTACTGAGTGTACAACCGACACCCCAAACAGTAATTGGGGGAGGTCCCAGAAAGCCAACATTATGAACCAAAGACCAGGCCCTAAAATCCAGAAACTCTAGTTATTAGAGGGCATCATGAGAGCCCATGTGTTCCTAATTTTATCCCTCAAACAATATTTATTGATCACCCACAATGTTCCCCAAACCCTTGGCCTCAGGTCCACATTCCAGCAGGGGAAACAGATACACAAAAGAATAAATTACAGCACATGTTAGAAGATGTTACCTGAGACAGAGAAACATGAAGCAGGGAAGCAGGCTAAGGCGGGGTGCAGTGTATATATGGATTTAAAAGTGGTGGATCAGGGACGAAGACCGTTAGGCACTGAGTTCAAAGGAAGACCATTATATAGGATCAAAGTTTTATCGTGAGGCACCCATTTGAAGGATTTAACGTTCATGGCTCTAATTGTTTTAAGTCTTGAGGATAAACCCAACCTATGGGCCATGTTTCACATTGGTCCAAATCAATAGTGATATTACCATAACAGAAAGAAATCTCACCCTTATAAGCGATAACTTGTCCTCGGGTAAGAGGACCTGATAAGCACGGTGTGTCATGCATAGTTCACCCGAAATTTACCTGGTAATTGGGTAAGGAGTAACATCTGTGTTCGCTAATTGTCTTTATCCAAAGGAGAAATAAGATATCTCTTATCTCTATGACAAGCACATAATTACAACTTGGAGCCAGGTGCCTAAGTGAAACTCCCAGCAGACCTGGAGATAGGGGTACTTTCTCCTTGATGTTTCCATTTCAAAGAGATGGCTCTAGCTCCTTAAGAAAAACATTCCTGGGTTTTAAAATTGGCAAGGGGCTTATTTAACTTTCAAAAAGATTTGTATACATCTTGAGGGGATAGAGAAAGAATTTACACATTTTCTAAAGGAAATACTCTAAGAGAAGGGAAAGGGGAATCTCCCTCCGTTTCTGCACCAGGGGAAATCCAGTTTTTAAATTTGTGTTTACCCTTGACAAAGTGTGTGGGTCACGTGGATATCTGCAAGGAGGCCATTCAGGTAGAGGCCATTCAAGTGCAAAGGTCCTGAGATGGAAATGTGTGTAGCTATCTGAGGAGCTGGAAAGATGCAGGAGAGACTGGAGATTGGAGGTCAGGGAGGCATAGGACCCTGAGCCCTTTAACCCCTAAGTCAGTGCTTCAAAAACACCTGTGGTGAAGGACCAATCCTTTGTAGCTCAATACTTTTCACCAAGACAATAAAAATGCACGGCTAGAAAAATAAAATTAAAAACTGAAAGAACGCATTATGCTAAAAGAAATAAGCCAGACACAAAAGGACAAATATTGTATGATTCTCTTTATATGAGGTACACAGAAGAGTCCATTGATAGAGAGGGAAAGTAGAATAGATGTTACCAGGGGCTGGGGGGTGTGGGGGGAATGGGGAGTCAGTGTTTAATGGGTAAAGAGTCTCCGTTTGGGAAGATGAAAAAAGTTCTGGTGGTGATGGTTGCACAACAATGTTAATATACTTGAGGCTGCTGACCTATAAGCTTAAAACGGTTAAGATAGTCAACTTTATGTTATGTATATTTTACTACGATAAAAAAATTTAAAGACCACTGAGATAAAAGCACCAATTTCTTATTATCTTCAACAGACACAAAATTATTCTATTAAATTGCCGCAAGAGTTACTAAAGGGTTGCTCTCTATTTTGCATTCATTTCTTTACTGTCCAGCCACTGTCCTTGCGAACCCTGAGCCACATTCTGCCTCTGGGCAGATCCTCCCTAGGAAGCCTGGAGAGGGAAGAGAAGAACTGTCAGTCAGCTGTCAAAGCTTTGCTAACAGTTCTTCCAAAGGTGTGATGAGAAGTAGAAGCCAGGTGTTCGCAAGAAGCGGGAGATGACGTGTGGATTCGTCAGAGTGGTAGAGAGCAGTTAGTCACTGGGTTTCAGGTATCAACACCTTGGATTGTCATGCCCTTGGATGTAAAGCAAGAGTAGGAAGAAGTAGAGGAAGGTCAGGGCTGTGGTCACAGAAGTTCTAAGCTGGAGGAGCGGGCAGAGCCCATCAGCGCCTTCCTTTCGCATCCTTCAGTTTGCAGTGTTTTCCTCTGCGCTGCGCAAGTTCAGGTTCGCCGCTGGTCCTCTGACGCTACCTCTCTCTAGAGCACTGGAGATTGGTTCTCAGGCCCGTTTTACAGAGGGCTATGCTGGGGCCCAGGAAGCGTCAACAGGCACTGGGAAGGTTTTCCGGCACGCAGTGTCTAGACTAGTCTTCTCATGTTTAGCGAAGACCAAATCGAGACAACTCCATGTGGGGTGTTTTCCAGACGTATTTTTACCCGGAACCTCTCCCTGGAAGAGAGCTTTCCTCGGGACTCTGGTGGGACCGCTGCTCGTCTTGGCTCTCCTCCCGACGCTGGCGCTGTACTTCTTTCGGAGGCAACGGAGGTCCCGAGGTACCAGGCAGGCTGGGGGCTGCCCTCCTGGAGTTGGCTTTGCCCAAGAGCAAAGTGGTGGAGGCGGCCACAGCGGGGCACTGCTGAGGGGCCATCCTGCGGAGGCAGGGCTGGCATGGGTCGTGGAAACAGGCAGGGGAGCGCGCACACTCACGTCTGCTCCCCTTTTTTCTTCCTTGCAGAAAAGCTGAAGAAGCAGGCGGAGAAGGACAAAGGTAAGCAGAGTGAAAGACGCGCTCTTCGCGCACATCCCTGACTCGCAGAAGTGGGGACGCTGGGTGAAGAAGACGCGTAGGTCGCGGGGGGGGGGGGGCAGGGTTGGGAGAGGGCAGAGACGGGGGGGCGGGGGGGCGGGGGGCGGCAGAGGATTTCTTCCACTTCTCCTGCCTCGGAGCCTGCTCCTCCCTCGAGTCCAGCTCATACTGGTTCTCCAGAGCACATGGGGTCCCAAGTCTGTGCACTTTGGAGATGCAAGGCCTCAGTGATCCATGTAGATTTTCCTCTTTTCTTCGTTTCTTTCTCCAGGGAAACTCACAGAAGAGCTGGGTAAGTTCTGGGTGCCATGCCCATGGTGCTGGCTGTGGGCTAGGGGGTTAACCCCGGCACACGGTGGAAGCAGGGGTTCAGTGATTTTAGGCCCCCTTTGGAGAGCAATGGATGGCAGCGCTCTAATTTGAAATCCATCCCTCTGCGCCTCCCGCCTTTCCCCTCCGAAACCGATTTGTGTGCACCTGTCAAGGAAGCCTGACCTAAGACCCTCTGGAAAGACTCTGCCAGGCCCTCTCCTGCCAATTGTACAATTCACTTCCAATTCCACTGTAAAAGGTCTACTCCTTCTGGTTCATCTTCCTAGGATAACCTCTTTTTAATGCAAATGTCACTGGGAAGGAAGCCAGTTTTAATTTGCACCAAAGTGAAAGCAATTTATCAAATCCACTTTTCTTCCCAGGGGGACTCAGCACCTTGAAACCATGTGGGGGGAGGAGGGAAGAGTGAATCCAAAGGAAGAGGGGATAGAGGAGAGGAGAAGGCCACCATGGGTGGGGGAGGACCTTGAGAACCACCTTGTCTGCCCCAGTAAAACACCAGACAATGCAGTAAAGTTGAAGCTTGTCTTGCAGTCTACCTAGTCATGGAGGGGAAAACAAAAACAAAAAAGGCAATCAACCAAACAGCAAAAAGAGCCACAATAATTCATTAACATCATAGGCCGAATTCGTGTATATTGTTGCCTTTCCCAGTCTTACTTTTAAAAGACAAAGATTAGAGAAATCAGAGGAATGCGTTTCTAGTGGCAAAATATTAGAGTTTTGGTATCTGGCCTGGGGAAATAATTGAGTGTGATGTCCTCCTAGTTCTTTAAATAATGTACCCAGTAAGTGACCCTGAGGCTCCTGCAGGGTGTGCTCAGTGCCTGGACTTACACAGGACTTCCTCCCCAGCAAAAGCTTGTATTACAGGGCAAGTGAGCAGTAGCCTCTCCAAACCAGACCAGAACCCTTGAAAGAGGTTCCTCAGTAGCAAGACCAGTTTTCCCTTCCCAGCGCTGTGCAGATTTCTGCCTTAGAGCAAAGAATAGGATGAGGTGTAAGAATCCTGCAGATGGGCTTCCCTGGTGGCGCAGTGGTTGAGAGTCCGCCTGCCGATGCAGGGGACACGGGTTCATGCCCCGGTCCGGGAGGATCCCACATGCCGCGGAGCGGCTGGGCCCGTGAGCCATGGCCGCTGAGCCTGCGCGTCCGGAGCCTGTGCTCCGCAACGGAAGAGGCCACAACAGTGAGAGGCCCGCGTACCACACACACACACACACACACACACACACACACACACACACAGAAAAAAGAATCCTGCAGATGGGTGATGCAGCATCTAGGATGGGGTCGGGGTGAGCAGTGGTTTAAGACTAAGAAACCTCTTCCCAGTGGCCTAACTGCCTCGGGAAGGTGGTTCCACTCATCCAAAGGCTGATGTTTTCTCTGTGTGTTCTGCTTACAGGGAAACTTCAAGTGGAGCTGGGTAAGTGACCCCCCCTTAGAACTATTTCTTGTCCACCTTGTAGCATGTGGGTATCCGTGTATGTTCGTCTTATCTCCCAGCCAGGTATGATGGCCAGGCTGGAACTCCGCTGGCTGTGTGGGTGGCAGGAGAAAGGGGAGAGGCGCAGGGGTGGGTGCAAAATTTGACGTGTGAACAAGGAAGCTGCAGGGACCTGCTGTTCTAATTCTGTTTTTCCTTGGCTACTTCAGACTGGAGAAGGGCTGAAGGCCAGGCTGGTGAGTGAAGCCTGTTTTCCTCCCACTGTCCACGTCACATCTCAGCATCCCAGTCACCTGCTCTGACTAACCAACTATGCTTCATTCTGGTTTATTCCATAGCTACACACATGTACTAATCTATGTTGCTTGGCATAGGTTATATTTGAGTTTTACTTTTATAGTTATTTTTATATTGTTCTGAAGTGTAAGCGTACGGTAAATCATTGGTGCCAATCCTGGTTGCACATCAGAATCACCTAGCTTCCTGGTGTCCCCCCTCAAAGACCCTCACTCCTGGTGAGAGTTACCTTATATGTAAATAGAAGGCATGTTACCTTATATGTAATTATTTCTCCCTGTACCTTCCTCCATTCCCCCCATAAAACAAACAGTCTAATGTGTATCTTTATTTTGTATGTATTCTTGCAAGAGGTGAATTTCTGTTTTGTGCGGTGCACTTCAGTTTCTGTAAAGACATTTACAGTCTCGTGCTGTTCCCTGCTTATCTCACTCATTGCTGTGTTTTACTATCCACCCCTGCTGCCACATGTAAATCTAGTCTGTATCTCCTTGCTGCTGAGCACTCCCTTTGAGCTGGCCACCCTCCTGGAGTAGACATCCAGCCTGCTTCTAACTCTATACCACCACAAACAAGGCTGAATAAATATCTGAACACGTGTTGCCTTCTGGCTCTGTGTGGAGATTTCTCTGGGATGTGTACCCCCGCGGGGAACTGCTGGCCCGTGGGGGATGTGTCACTAAGTGGGATGGAAGGATGTCCTGCAGCAGCACCATCATCCTTCACGCAGTGCGTGGAGGCTCCTTGTGCCCACATCCCGTGTGAGCCGGCTTTCTAAGTTTACCAGTCAACGGGGACAAGTGATTGTTCTTTCGGTTTGCACTCCTCTGCACACTAAGAAGCTTGAGCATCTCTTTATATGCCAGCTGGCTTTTTGCGCTTCCTCTTCTGAAAATTAGCAGTTCCTGTCCTTTGCCTGTTTTCCATATGGCATTGCTATCTTTTTCTTGTTGATTTCACAAGACAGGGCTGGTGTCAGTGCTGGGGAATGGAGCCTTTTGGTTTGCAGGCATCCTTCATGCGATATTATTATTATTGTAGAATATGATATATACACATAGGATATTAATCCCTCATTGTTATTATACATTGTGAATTCCTTCTTCTCTTCCGTCACCTGCTATTAGCTTTGTCCAATGGTGCCCCTTATTGAAAAGAAATAACCAGTTGTTTGTTTTTTTGTTTTTTTTTTTTTTTTTTTTTTTTTGCGGTACGCGGGCCTCTCACTTCTGTGGCCCCTCCCGTTGCGGAGCACAGGCTCCAGACGCGCAGGCTCAGCGGCCATGACTCACGGGCCCAGCCGCTCCGCGGTATGTGGGATTCTCCCGGACCGAGGCACGAACCCGCGTCCCCTGCATCGGCAGGCGGACTCTCAACCACTGCGCCACCAGGGAAGCCCCGAAATAACCAATTTTGATAAAAGCGAATGCATCACATTTTTACCTTAATGGCTTGTGTTTCTGAAGTTTTGTTGAAGATCTTCTTTACATTTAGGTCACAAAGACAGTCTCTTAACATTTTCTTCTACTCACTGTATATGTGTTATGTGCAGGTTTTTAATCCATCTGAAATTCACCATTTTATGTGGTGTTAGACAAGAACCCAGCAATTTTTCTCCGAATAAGGTGTCAGTTTTCCCAATCCCACCTACGACACCATCCACGATTTCCCCGTTGATTGGGGTATCACCTTTAGTGCATATTCAGTTCCCAGGTCTTCATGGGTCTGTCTTTTGGTCACATATTACTTTGGCCTTTAAAGTACCTGAAAGCGCAAGTCCTCCTCCATTTCCCCTTCCTTTTTAAAGTTAATGGACCTTTTTAAAATATAAATTTTAGGATGAATTTATGAAGTTTCTAAAAAAATCCAAAAGTAGTTTTATATGGGATTGCTTTGAATTTATAGATAAATTTAGGGAGAATTGACACCTTTGTCGAATTAAGTTATTCTATGCAAAAGCTCTATATTTTTAAAGATCTACTGGTTATTCTGATGCAAAATCAGGGTTGCAGGGCCTTGCTGTAAATTTATGGAGCTCTGAAAATGTCTTCTATTGCTTTTGCATTTTGTGACTTTGGTGCTCTCTTTGTTGTAAAATAGAACAAGATAAAACAAAACAGAAATCCACACAGAATGGCTCATGTTAAGAAAGAGGGCAAGACAGGGTGTCCAGAGGATGTCTTAGGACAGGAGCCAAGCTCAGCTGGGCCTCCTGGAGACTAAGCCAGTCAGAGATTGAGGCTTCATTTCCATCCTTTAAGGTATCCCAGTTGCTTGTATTGGTTCCCTTTGCCCACATACTCTGTCATCCCACTGTTCCCAGCACAACTTCAGCCTGTGCACAGCTTTGGTACGAGCCAGCACTGACACCAGCCCCCTACCCAATCCCAAATTCCCGGGAAGATGCCGTGGTGGACCCAGGCCAGTCTGGATCCAAGCCAGCTATCATGGTGGGAACGAGGTTACTTAGTTTGTAGGCGTCCCTTTTGCATTTTGAGCCGCCCTCAAGGTTCTAGGGTTACTGACCCAGATCTCTGAGCTTCTTTTTCCTCTCTGTTTGGTTTCAGAGTGGAGAGCAGCCCAACAACATGCAGGTAACTGAAGCCAAGGAACTGTGCCTTGTGAATTAGGTTGGCTGGATCTTAAGTAGAAGGGAGGTATCCAGAACTGAGATTAGAGGAAGGGTCTGTCCAGGAGCCAAGTATGGGCCCCACATACAGACACAAAAGCTCACTTATAAAACACATAATATGACACATATGCCTGCACACATACATGCTCACATGCATTAATGTGATTGCACTCACACGTGCACACGTTTGTGTGCACACACATGCTCCCACACGCACCTAGCTTTCCGGGTTTTACTAGATTTGTTTCCAACTGGCAGAAAGGTTGCTACTAGGGCCTCTTGGCAGGAGAGAATACAGAGTTTGTAAGGAACCTCCCACATCATCCGACAGAGGGTTCCTATCCATCAAATGGGTGTGGTTTTTTGGGGGGGATGGGGTGTTGGAGTGCAGGGTACTGGACTAGATGATCTCAGAGGTCCCCTACAGTTTTAAAATCCTAAAATTGCTGTAAAAGAGTCCCAGAGCTCACTAGTGATTTCATGGTTACACAGGGTGGTGAGAGCAGCCGGGACAGAATCAGCCCTAAGCTCCTTCCGGTTGATCAGGTCTTGGGGAAAGTGAGCCCACCTCTATCCCCACAAACCTACCTCATTTGCTCTCTCTGCTCTGCATGGCACCATGGAATTCAAGAACCTTCCGGTTCAGGAAAGAAATGGGATTCCTCTAATCACTTTCAAAAATTAGGAAGCGACTTTCATGCCCCTTCAGTACCAGGGTGGTGGGAAGGGGGTTGCAGGAGAGGGAGTGACTATTCCACTGATTGGTCCATCAGGAGAGCCAGAGGGTTTGCCTGTCGGGGGAGGGGACAGGCGTGGGAGTAGGGGCAGAACCGTCCTTCACCTGCACTAAACATATGCCTCTGCGCAGTGGATGTGACCCTGGATCCTGGCTCCGCCCACCCCAGCCTGGAGGTCTCCGAGGATGGCAAGAGCGTGTCCTCCCGCAGGATGGCGCCAGGCTCAGCGGCCGGTGACCCCCAGCGGTTCTCCGAGCAGATGTGCGTTCTAAGCCGGGAGCGCTTCTCCACGGGCCGCCACTACTGGGAGGTGCACGTGGGCCGCCGCAGCCGCTGGTTCCTAGGTGCGTGCCTGGCAGAGGTGCCGCGCGCAGGGCAGGCGCGCCTGAGCCCGGCGGGTGGCTACTGGGTGATGGGGCTGTGGAACGGCTGCGAGTACTTCGTGCTGGACCCGCACCGCATCGCGCTCACCATGCGCGTGCCACCCCGGTGCGTGGGCATCTTTCTGGACTGCGAGGCGGGAAAGCTGTCCTTCTTCAATGTATCCAATGGCTCCCACATCTTCACCTTCACGGACACCTTCTCTGGGGCACTCTGCGCGTATTTCAGGCCTAGAGCCCATGACGGCAGCGAACACCCAGATCCACTTACCATCCGCCCATTGCCAGTTAGAGAGAAACGCGTCCCCGAAGAGGAGGACAGTGACACCTGGTTACAACCCTATGAGCCCTCGGACCCCGCCCTGGCCATGTGGTGAGGCGCCCTCGTGGCCACAGGACTGGGTCCTGGGCGGCTTCCTGGATACCCAGTCAGTGCTTTGCTCTCCCGCTTCCTCTAGACGGAACAAACACAGCGACCCCAGTGTATGAACCAAAACGCCAGCAAAGGCTTAAAAGGCTCAGTATAGCCGAAATAGGAAAAAGCGAGACCTTTGCCCATGTATCAATAGATGTGTATGTGTACATGTAAGAATATGATTTTCTTTGAAAAAAAAAAAAAGGCAATTCCAAAGCTTATTTGTGTGTGTTGTAGGTTTGAGCTGATGAGTAGAAATATATTCATGTTGCTGCTAGTCAGGGTGTTCACTGTGGAAGACATGAAAGAAACTGGAATGGGGGAAAAAGAGGAGAAACTTCACTGGATAAAATTAGAGGTATCAGTTAACTTGTGTATTTTAATAGTTTTGTATATATTTTCTAGCTCTAGAATGATCTAGAAACAAGGACACTTCATAAACAATGAGTTCACTTAGGGCTCAGATCCTAGTTTTCACTGTCAATTCCCACTAAAATGAACTTGGAGAAATGGTGGGTTCCAGGGCTGGAGCAGAGAAAGTACAGGTGAATCTGGAACAACTTTTGCTGTAATGTACAAATATGCTCAAAAACTGACGGGGGGCTTCCCTGGTGGCACAGTGGTTAAGAATCCACCTGCCAATGCAGGGGACACGGTTTCAAGCCCTGGTCCGGGAAGATCCCACATGTTGCGGAGCAACTAAGCTCGTGTGCCACAACTACTGAGCCTGTGCTCTAGAGCCTGCGAGCCACAACTACTTAGCCTGCATGCCTAGAGCCCGTGCTCCGCAACAAGAGAAGCCACCGCAACGAGAAGCCCGCGCACTGCAACAAAGAGTAGACCCCACTCACCGCAACTAGAGAAAGCCCACGCACAGCACCGAGGACCCATTGCAGCCAAAAATAAATAAATAATTTTTTAAAAAATGTCAAAAAACTGATGGGAACATAACAAAAAGACATAGGAGCTAGGTCGAAGGGGCTCCACTGACCAATCATGGGACAATTTGAACATTAAAATGAATAATGACAAGAATCGCTCAACAAGGAGTTGATCAAAGAAAAAAATTCACTAAGTGTGCTGTCTCTTCAGCCAGAGAAAAGAAATACAAAAACAACAACAGACGAAAAACAGAAGCGAAAGGAGAGAATGAAAGAATAATTGTGAACTCATGGCTTTTACGATGTAATAGATGAAACACACATATGATACATAGATGGATAGATAGATTAGATAGATAGATGATAGATAGGTAGTGTGTGCACATACATATAGTTCCTAGCTCTGTCTGCTTTGAGGGCTTAGAAACAATAACACCCCTGTACCATTGAGCACACCTTGCACCCAGAACTTAGTTTTTAGTACTATTTACCACTGAAAGGAACTAAGGCTCCTTGGAGAAATGGTGGACTCCAGGGCTGGGGCAGGGAAAATGTAAGAAGGGTGTGATGTTCTGATTTATACTAGGAAATATTTATTTGGTCGTCAACCTAGATTTTATTTTTTTTAATTTTTTTTGCGTTACGCAGGCCTCTCACTGTTGTGGCCTCTCCCGTTGTGGAGCACAGGCTCCAGACGCGCAGGCCCAGCGGCCATGGCTCACGGGCCCAGCCACTACACGGCACGTGGGATCTTCCCGGACCGGGGCACGAACCCGCGTCCCCTGCATCGGCAGGCGGACTCCCAACCACTAAGCCAGCAGGGAAGCCCTGTAGCATTTTTTGACTCGCACTGTGGCTGATTTCAAGCCGCTGATGTGACTTTTTTGGTGAAGTTGAGAAGAGATGCCCTCGATCAGCTCTCATGAGACACCAGCTCCAGCCCATCACTGAGTTTATACAATTTCACGTAAGGCATTTGGTCACCTCCTGTGGTTTCTCTAACAAATCAAACATTTTTGAGCTTATGAAAATATGCTCGGCCACCTGTTATAATACAATTATAGCCTTATTTACATACCATGAATGATATTCAGAGAAAGGAAGTTTTTTAAAAAAATTTGTTTATTTTTATATTTATTTTTGGCTGCGTTGGGTCTTCGTTTCTGTGCGAGGGCTTTCTCTAGTTGCGGCAAGCGGGGGCCACTCTTCATCGCGGTGCGCGGGCCTCTTCACTATCACGGCCTCTCTTGTTGCGGAGCACAGGCTCCAGACGCGCAGGCTCAGCAGTTGTGGCTCAGGAGCCCAGTTGCTCCGCGGCATGTGGGATCTTCCCAGACCAGGGCTTGAACCCATGTCCCCTGCATTAGCAGGCAGATTCTCAACCACCGTGCCACCAGGGAAGCCCGGAGGTTTTATTTTCTATAATCATTTACATTAGTGTGCATATAGTTTGAAGTCCTCACAGGTGTTTTGTGATAACATTAAAAATATGTTCCTTGACCATATGCAATCATTATCTATTGCTTTAAGAGTTTTGCGTATGAAAACATTTGGGTATATAGCTGGTACAAAAGGCAACATTAAAGATCTTAGACATTCAGCTACATGTTCTGTGACCCATAAAGGCCATGCTGGAGGCCACCTAGGAGGCTGGAACATTCAGAATCCACACCCATCTCTTTCCAGCCCACACCCAGTGACCCCCTGGCAAGTTTCTAAAACTAGGACATGGTATATTCAGTTCTGCCCACTGTTCCCATTTTCCATGCAGCTATCCCGCAAACCTGGGAAAGGGTGAACACAGCATCTATGTATGGACCCCAATCCAGTGTACAAAACACACTTATGATATGAGGCTTTCCCTGCTTGAGGCAGCCTTTGTGATGGTTAACTCACCAAAACTGGCAGAGCTGAGAGGGCAGCTAGACTGTGACAACAGCATGCAAGTCAAGTTATCATTGGCTCCATAGAAATCTTACACGAAAAGACAAAGATTCCCATGGATTGGGCGCATTTTTGGTGGGCTTATAAATTGGTAGAGCCATTTCAAGGTCAATTTCGGTAACGTGTACTGATTTCTAAACATGAACGTCCTCTGACCAAGAATTCCACATCCAGAAATCTGTTCTACAGAAATATTCACACCAATACCTAAAGATACAAGAGGATGCTCACAGAAGCAGTGTGAAAGCAAGTGTCTGGAACTACCTACTTGCTACTAGGAGAACAGATATATATGGTTTATTCATACTAGGGGGTACTACGGCACTATAAATTTTTACGGTGCACGTACATTTTTACAGGGAGCATATATTGCTTCTGTTTAAAATTTAAAAAGTAAGCTGATGATTCTTTTCCTTCTGCCTCATCTCAATGGGAAAAAAATCACAAGAAAATCTTTTTTAAATGTATAATCGAATTGATCTGATTGAACACTCTTAACAGCACAGGGTAGTAACATGACATGTTGTCATGTCTGTTATAGTTTTCAAATCACTGCCTTTGATTTCCTCTGTGGAATCCTTCCTTATTGTCCCTCAATAGCATCTTGAACAAAGCATATCGTGTTCATACAACTTTGATTATACTGTTCAGTTTGCAAACTCTGACCTTGTATCCAATTCTTTTTTTGTGTGTGTGGTACGCGGGCCTCTCACTGTTGTGGCCTCTCCCGTTACGGAGCACAGGCTCCGGATGCGCAGGCTCAGCGGCCATGGCTCACGGGCCCAGCCGCTCTGCGGCATGTGGGATCTTCCCGGACCGAGGCACGAACCCGTGTCCCCTGCATCGGCAGGCGGACTCTCAACCACTGCGCCACCAGGGAAGCCCCCTTGTATCCAATTCTGATCCCAGCAGGTCGGGGGCCTGCTGTGGGGAGGGGGCCATTCTGCCTCCGGAAACTTCCTCTTGATCCCTCTCACAGGCTCTTGCTGTTCCTTCAGCGATGAGGCAATAATGGGAGATGAGAGAATTGGTGCAGCCACAGCCTCCCCAGATCCTCCCTATTCCTCAGTTCCCTCAGCTTTGGCCGAACCCCTAATCTCTGCTCCATCCTGCTCCTGCCAGGACAGCCCAATGCTCCTCTGATCCTGGATTCCCTCACCTGCAGACAGCATGCTTGAGAAGGATGCAGCAAAGTGGTTCAATTTGGCTAGCTTCCCAGATGTTCTTTTGACCCATGGGAAACTCACATGTGTGTGCATACTGAGTGCAGGCTGGCCATGCTCTCTTCAAGGACCACATCCCCCAGTTTCCTCCTCCTCTGGGTAGATCAACAATCCTATCAAACAAGATGACAAGCTCTTCCTGCAGGCATCATCGAAAATTACATGATTCTTTGAGAGTTGGCTTAGGGGAGTCGCAAGTGACTCCACCCCCAGGGAGAGTAATTACCTCTCAACATATGCATTCAAACTCCCAAGACCTCAGTGAACCCCCTTTCCAGTTTCCTTCCCATCCTCTGTCCCCCAAAGGAAATGATCTCTTTTAACCACTTATTTATTTCACACATTTATTTCTTTTATTTAGTTTATTGTCAACACACATCAGTTCTATAAAATGAAAAATTATGAATAATCAAAGCATAATCATGAAAATTCAAAGTAGCTATTCAACACAAAAAATACAACCACAAAAGCAGGTCCACTCACGCACACAGAGCAGCAGGAGATGCAGCAGATATTTCAAAGGACAGCAAGTGCTTGCTTTTTCATTTGAAGACCGTGACCATATCAGATACTAGAATGCATCAGTGAATCAGCGTGTGTTCACCACAGGAGTCAAAATTCATTTGTAAAAATGTCTTTCACACTGAAATTGTTGTAAAAGACACACTTTCCAGAATTAAGCCTCCTCTCAGGCTTCTTGCCAGTTTCTAACACCTAAAAACTAACTGATACAGAAAATGTTTCAGATGTTAACTATTCTGATTCTTAAAGGTTAAGAAAGGATGTTCAAAAATAATTTAAAAGAATCATTGCAAACAATCATACTGGTACTCTCCCAGCCTTACTCCAGCATGGGCGTCTCTGGTTCTGTATCTGCAGCCCCGGGCAGGGCCTTCAGCACACTCCCACCACTTTGCTTGCTTCCTTCCCTGGTTCTTCTACTGGTAGCTCCACTCTGGCTCCAGGCAGCTTTGTGTCCAGTGACTATGCCTGCTCCCAGAGTCTTGGTCTGAAACTCAGTTCCACAGGGGCCAAGGCTCAGGACATCCCCAACACTGGTGAGACTTGGGGGGTTCCTCCTCCAGCCAGCAGACCCCTGTATACTGGTTGCCACAGTCCACATCAGGCCGAGGAACTCTCACTGTCGTCTTCTTTCCCAGCAGCAATTTGGAGAAGATTTTGTAGACAAAGGTCCACATCACTGCTGGCACTCTGATTATGTCACGGCTGCTGCCTCCCTGGATGTTCTCTAGACTTTCCCTGGAGGTAGCCCTTGGAGAAGAGCTGGTCAGTGAGAGACCTGGGAGAACCTTAGGACTGGGAAACAGAGAAGTAGCAGGTTAGCTGGGCCGCACGGGGGTGCGGGCCAGAGTCTTTGTTGGGACTGAAGCTGGCTTTAGCATGGTAAACCCCACACAAGCTGCGGGCCACCTGTCATCTGCCTTCTACGAATCTGGAAGTTCACAACCTCATTGTAGGGCCAGGTGCTGACCACAATTTTAACTGTCACCTTCTTTGCTGCTCTCAGTAGATCAAAGAAGCAAGAGAAACACCAGTAGCATGAAAAAAACCAAAGTCAGTGAAAGGAAATGGGTCATTCAAGTGGAATTAGGTCCCTCTGTTGTCAGCTAAGGAACCTCAGGCACAGTAACCTAGATTTCGGATTTCTTCTCTGCACTATTAAAAGCTTAGAAGCATCACTCCCATTCTTACAATAAGAAAATAACTGAATAAATTGAAAAACAATATCTCTTCTTAGATCCATCAGAGAACTGAAGTCACAAGGCAAACTGTAACTAGAGAGAGAGGCAGATACAGAGAATCACAGCTTATGGGTGAAACCACACAACTCAGATGGGATTCAAACCCAGCCAAAACTCAGGTTGGGAACTGAACCCACGAACTAGGACTTTTACTCAGCCAAAACTCAGATCGGCACTTGAACCCACTGTCTTTTAGTTAAAATCACTCACCTGGTGTCAGGACTTACTGCAGCTCAGGTTCTTTATGTCTCAATGCAGAAGGAATTCGGTGAGAGACAAAATGATAGGTAAGAAGTGGATTTATTTAGTAAGCTACACATTCTATAGATAGAATGCAGTCCATCTCAAACGGCGAGAGTGGCCCTAAAATGTGGGGTGGTTAGTTTTTATGGGCTGCGTAATTCCGTAGGCTAATAAAATGGATTTTTCCATTCTTGGAGATTATTCCATCTTGGAGAAGGGGCGGAGATTTCCAGAAATTGAGCCACCACCCACTTTTTGGCCTTTTATGGTCGGCCTCAGAACAGTCATGGCACCTGTGGGTGCATCTTCTAGATGCTAATGCATTACAGTATGCATAAAATGAGGCTCAATGTCTAAGGGAAGTCAAATCTTCCACCATATTGGGCATAGTTGGTTCTAATGAGTTTATGTCATATCCTCAACGGCTATGTCATTCTTTAAGGGTTGTGCTCTGCCCCCCTTCCCTCCTGTTTCACAGGGAGCCCCAGAAGAGAAGCCTGCTGGTGGAGACAGTACCAGTAGGAACACAAACTGCAATTAACCAACTGCTGGGGGCAGAGTGTGGACAAGCTTGAGAGTTCAAAATGCTAGGCGGGGACCAGTTTAGTCCCCTCTCCCACTTTTCTGAGTTTCACCTCCAGGAGCCCCACCAAGTTCTCACTGTGAAGATTGGAGGAAAATCCCCTCATGCTTCCAGCAGGAACAAAAGCAACCATGTTGAAATCTGCCAGAGCATCCTGTTCTTCCTCCAATTCTCTGTGACAAAGGCCAGCACTCAAGGGAAACTACTTTATCTGACCTGGGGAAGGGCAATTAGCCAGCCCCTCTAGACTTCCTGTCAGTAGAAGAGGGGAGGGGGAGGCTGAGAAGCACTTGTGAAGATCATACCCCAGGGGCCCAGACCCACAAAAAGACTGAGACATAATTATAGGACTATAGAATGTTCCCTCTCCCCAGTGCCGCCTTCCAACTCAGCAACAGAACCCCTGCACGATGGCAGTGGATTATAGTTAAAAAAAACTGAAAGGCTCAGACTCTATTTAACAAGGACTTGATAGGACAAAGAAAAACAAGGACACTAGAGGAAACTGACATTTCAGACAACTACAGCTACAGCAAACAGCAAACACAATATAACTCCCAGCCAGATCAACATATACTGTCACACTAAGGCCAATTTATCTGGTTTCTATTACCTAATATATCAAGTTCAGCTTTCAACGAAAATACAAAGCATGCTAAAAGGCAAGACAAAAAAAAGTCTGAAGATAAAAAGAAAGCAACAGAACTGAATTCAGATATGGCAATGATTTTGGAATGACTGGACTGGGAATTTAAAATAACTATGATTGATATGCTAAGAATTCTAAAGGAAAAGGTGAACAACATTGCAAGAATGATGGATAACATAAGCAGGAAGACTGAAACCCTAAGAAGGAATTAAAAAAAATTGCTAGCAATCTAAAACACTGTAACAGAAATGCAGAATACCTTTGCTGGGCTCACCAATAGATAGGGCTGAGGAAAGAATCTCTGAGCTTGAGAATATCTCAATAGAAACTTCTCAAACTGAAATAAAAAGAGAAAAACATAGAAAAAATGAACAGAATATTCAAGAACTGTAGGACAATTACTGTAGGACAATTAAAGGTGTAACACATGCATAATAAGAATACCAAAAGGAAAAGAAAGAGAGAAGGGAACAGAAGAAGTATTAGAAGTAATAATGGCTAAAAATTTCCTCAAATTAATAACAGGCAGCAAACTACAAATCCAAGAAGCTCAGAGAACACCACGCAGGATAAAACACTAGAAGTCTACACCTATGCATATCATATGCAAATTGCAGAAAACAAAGACAAAAAGGAAAATCTTGAAAAAAGTCAGAGGGAAAAAAACACCTTATCTATAGATGAACCTTACCTATAGAGGTTAGGAATTACATTGAATTCTTGTCACAAACCATGTAAGCAAGAATTGAGTGAAGTATTGAAAGTATTGAAAGAAAAAACCACCAACCTAGAAATCCGTAGTCAGTGAAATTATCTAATGCAATAAGACAAGAAAAAGAAATAAAAGGCATAGAGATTGTGAAGGAAAAAATAAAAATGTCTTTGTTCAAGGATGACATAATTATCTTTGTAGAAAATCCCAAAGAATTGACAAAAAACTCCTGGAACTAAGAAGTGATTATAGCAAGGTTATAGGACACAAAGTTAATATACAAAAGTCAATTGCCTTCCTATATACCAGCAATGAACAAGTTGGATTTGAAACTAAAATCACAATACAATTTACATTAGCATGCCCCCCCCACACATACACACACACAAAGTATTATACGTAGGAATAAACTTAACAAAATAGATACAAGATCTATATGAAGAAATCTAAGAAGTGTGATAAAAGAAATCAAATAAATTCTAAATAAATGTAGAGATATGCCATGTACATGGAAAGGAATATTCAATATTGCTAAACTGTTAATTCTTCCTATTGATTTATAGATTCAATGCAATCCCAACCAAAATCCCAGCAAGTTATTTTGTGAATATCAACAAACTGATTCTGAAGCTAATATGGATCTGCAAAAGACCCAGAGTAACCAACACAATCATAATGAAAAACAAAGTCAGAAGACTGACACAATTCAATTTCAAGATTTACTGTAAAGCTACAGTAATTATGACAGTGTGACACTGCAAAAGAATAAATGGATCAATGGAAAGAAATAGAGAACCCAGAGATAAACCCAGGCAAATACAGCCAACTAATCTTTGTTAAGCAATGGTACTGGAACAACTGGACATCCAATGCAGAAGAAGAAGAAGGAGAAGAATTTAGACACTGACCTTGCACCTTTCACAAATATTCAAAATGAATCATAGGCCTAAATGTAAAATACGAAATTACAAAACTTCTAGAAGATAACATAGGAGAAAATCTAAAAGACCTTGGTTCGGTAATAAGATTTTAGATAAACACCAAAAGCATGATCTATGAAAGAAAAAAAATTATACACTGGATTTCATTTAAAACTTCTGCTCTGTGAAAGCATTAAAAATAAAAATACAAGTTACAGACTGATAGGAAATATTTGCAGAATACATATCTGATAAAGGACTTGTATCCAAAATATACCAAGAATGCTTAAAACTCAACAACAAATCCAGTTTTTAAATGGGCAAAAGATCCAAACAGACACCTCAGAGAAGATGTACCAATGACAAATAAGCATATGAAAGCATGTTCAACATCATATGCCATTAGAGAATTGCAAATAAAAACATCAGGTTATCACTACACACCTGTTAGAATGGCTAAAATCCAAAACACTGACAAACACCAAACACTGACAAGGATGTGGAGCAACAAGAACACTCATTCACTGCTGGTTGAGAATGCAAAAAGTAGGCAAGGGGTAGGCAGAAATCATCTATACTTTCTGCTCCATTTTTTGTAAACCTAGAACTGCTCTAAAAGATAAACAAAATTGACAAACCTTTAGCTAGACTAAGAAAAAGAGAGGAAGACTCAAATAAATAAAATTAGAAATGAAAGAGGAGGCATTACAACTGATACCACAGAAATACATAGAACCGTAAGCGACTGCTATGAACGATTATATTCCAACAAATTGCATAACCTAGAAGAAATGGATACATTTCTATTAAGGCTGAATCAGGAAGAAATAGAAAATCTGAACAGACCAATAATAAGTACAAAGGGATTGAATCAGTAATCAAAAAACTCCCAACACAGAAAACTCTAGGACCACACAACTTCACTGGTGAATTCTACTACACATTTAAAGAAGAATTAACAGCAATATTCCTTAAACTCTTCCAAAATATTGTGAAGGAGAGAACACTTCCAAACTCATTTTACAAAGACAGCATTACCTTCATGCCAAAACCAGATAAGGATACCACAAGAAAAGAAAACTATAGGCCAATATCCCTGATTAATATAGGTGCAAAAATTCTCAACATTAGCAAACTGAATTCAAGAATACATAAAAAGGATTATATACCATGACCAAGTGGGATTTATCCCTGGGATGCAAGGATGGTTCAACATACACAAATCAATAACTGTAATACATCACATCAATAAAATGAAAGATAAAATCAGGATTATATCAAGAGACACAGGAAAAAAAATTGACAAAATACAACATCCTTTCATGAATAAAACCCTTAATGGATTGGGTATAGAAGGAACATACTTCAATACAATAAAGGCTATATATATGTCAAACCTATAGCTCACATTATACTCAATGGAGGAAAATTGAAAGCTCTTCCTCTCAGATCAGGAACAAGACAAGGATGTCCACTCTCACCACTCCCATTTAGTACTAGAAGTCCTAGCTAGAGCAATTAGGCAAGACAAAGAAATAAAAGGCATCCAAATTGGAAACAAAGAAGAAAAACTGTTGTTATTTGCCAATGATATGGTCTCACATATTAAAAAACCCAAAGTCAATCAAAAAACTAATTGCCCTAACTAGGACTTCTAGTACTATATTGAATAGGAGTTGCAAGAGTGGTCTACTCAGCCATAAAAATGAATGAATTTTTGTCATCTGCAACATGGAGGGACCTGGAGGGTATGACGCTTAGTGAAGTAAACCAGACAGAGAAAGACAAATACTGTATGTTTTCACTTGTATGTGGAATCTAAAAAATGAAGCTAATGAATGAATATAATAAAACAGAAACAGACTCACAGATATAGAGAACAAACTAGTGGTCACCAGTGGGGGAAAGAAGGGAGAAGGGGCAAGATAGATGTATGCGATTAGGAGGTACAAATTACCATGTATAAAATACATAGGCTACAAGGATATATTGTACAGCACAAGGAACATAGCTAGTATTTTATAGTAACTTTAAATAGAGTATAATCTATAAAAATATTGAATCACTATGTTATACACCTGAAACTAATATTGTAAATCACTATACTTCAATAAAAAATAAAAATGAAGGAAAAAAAATTTTTAAAAAAGGAGAGAAAACTATTGGAACTAATCAATAGTTTCAGTAAAGTTGTAGGATACAATATCAATATTCAGAAATCAGTTGCATTCCTTTACACTAACGATGAAGCATCTGAAAAAGAAATAAAGAGAACTATCTCGGGGCTTCCCTGGTGGTGCAGTGGTTAAGAACCCGCCTGCCAATGCAGGGGATGAGGGTTCGAGCTCTGGTCCAGGAAGATCCCACATGCCGCGGAACAACTAAGCCCGTGCACCACAACTACTGAGTCTGTGCTCTAGAGCCTGTGAGCCACAACTACTGAGGCCGTGTGCCACAACTATTGAAACCCACGTCCCTAGAGCCTGTGCTCTGCAACAAGAGAAGCCACCGCAATGAGAAGCCCGTGCACTGCAACGAAGAGTAGCCCCCGCTCACTGCAACTAGAGAAGGCCTGCGCACAGCAATAAAGACCCAATGCAACCAAAAATAAATAATTAAAAAAAAGAAAACTATCTCATTCACAATAGCATCAAAAACAATAAAGTACTTAAAAATAAATTTAACCAAGGAAGTGAATGATCTGTACAATGAAAAGTAAAGATTTTGCTGAAAGAAATCAAACAAATGGAAAGACTTTTCATGTTCATGTATTGGAAGAATTAATATTGTTAAAATCGCTATACTACCCAAAGCCACCTACAGATTCAGCACAATCCTGATCAAAATAGCAAAGGCATTCTTCACAGAAGTGGAAGAAATAATCCTAAGATTTATGTGAAACTACAAAAGACCCTGAATAGCCAAAGCAATCCTGAGAAAAGAAAACAAAGCCAGAGGTATCATGCTTCTTGATTTCACACTATATGACAAAGCCATAGTAATAAAAACGGCATGGTACTAGTATAAAAATAGACACATAGACCAATGGAACATTATAGAGAGCTTGGAATTAAACCCCCGCATACATGGTTAACTAATATTCGACAAGGGAGCCAAGAACACCCAATGGGGAAAGAAGAGTCTCTTCAACAAATCATGCTGGGTGAACTAAACAAACACATGCAGAAAAAGAAATCTGGACCGCTATCTCACATCACTCACAAAAATTAACTCAAACTGGATCAAAGACTTAAACATAAAACCTGATACCACAAAACTCCTAGGGGAAAAAAAAGTGTAAGGAAGAAGCTCCTCAGTATTGGTCCTGGAAATGATTTTTTGTATATGACACCAAAAACACAAACACCAAAAGCAAAAATTAATCAATAGAACTATATCAAACTCAAAAGCTTCTGCTCAGCAAAAGAAACAATTAACAAAATGAAAAGACAACCTATAGAATGGGAGAAAAATTTTGCAAATCATATATTGGATAAGGGGATAATATCCAAAATATATAAAGAATTCATACAACTTAGCAACAACAATAAAAATCCAATTTTAAAATGCACAGAAAAACTAAATGGGCATTTTTCCAAAGAGGACATCAAAATGGCCAACAGGCACATGTAAAGATGCTCAACATCACTAATAATCAAGGAAATGGAAATCAAAACCACAAGAAGATATTACCTCCCATCTATCAGAATGGGTATCATCAAGAAGACAAGAGAAAACAAGTGCTGGTGAGGATGTGGTAAAAAGGAAATCCTGCTGTTGGTGGAAATGTAAATTCATCCAACAACTATGGAAAACCATATGGAGGTTCCTCAAAAAATTAAAAATAGATCTACCATATGTCCCAGCAATTCCACTTCTGGGTATGTATCCAAAGAAAATAAAAACATTATTTTGTAGAGCTATATGCACTCCCACATTTATCTCAGCATTATTCACCATAGCCAAGATATGGAAACAGACTAAATGCCCATCAACAGATGAATGGATAAAAAAGATGTGGTATATATTCACATGGATCATTCAACCATGAAAAGGAAGATATCCTGCCATTTGAAACAACAAAAATGGACCTTGAGCACATTATGCTAAGTGAGATAAATCAGACAGAGAAAGACAAGTACTATATGACATAGCTTATATTTGGAATCTAAAGAAGTCTGACAGGTAAAAAACAGAGTAAAATGGTGGTTACCAGGGCATGGGGGTTAGGGGGATAAGACTGATGTTGTTTAAGGATACAAACTTGCAGCAAGTAGTAAATAAGCATTTGAAATTTAATGCACATTATAATGAATATAGACAATAATATTATACTATAATTATGTAATATGTTAAATATCACTACAATGGCAAGCACATTACAATGTATAAATGTATCAAAGTAACATGTTGCATACCTTAAATTTACATAATGTTATATGTCAAAGTTATTCAATTAAAAAATATATTGGGCTTCCCTGGTGGTGCAGTGGTTGAGAGTCCGCCTGCCAATGCAGGGGACATGGGTTCATGCCCCGGTCTGGGAAGATCCCACATGCCGCGGAGCAGCTGGGCCCGTGAGCCATGGCCGCTGAGCCTGTGCATCCGGAGCCTGTGCTCCACAATGGGAGAGGCCACAACAGTGAGAGGCCCGCGTACCGCAAAAAAAAAAAAAAAAAAAAAAAAAAAAATACACATACAAAATAAAAAATAAAACTGCTCTGGAATATAAAGTAATAAGAAAAAAGGTAGTGCGAAACAAGCCATCAACAAAATGAAAAGGTAACCTACTAAATGGGAGAAAATATTTGCAAATCATGTCTGATAAAGGGTTTTAATCTAAAAATTATAAAAACTCATACAACTCAATTGAAAAAAAATAAACTATCCAATTTAAAAATGGGCAGAGAATCTGAATAGACATTTTTCCAACGAAGACATACAGATAGCCAACAGATATATGAAAAGATGCTCAACATCACTAATCATCAAAGAAATGCAAATCAAAACCACAATGAGATATCACCTCACACCTGTCAGAATGGCTGTTATCAAAAAGATAAAAGATAATAAGTGTTGGCAAGGATGTGAAGAAAAGGGAACACTTGTGCACTGTTGGTGGGAATGTAAACTGGTGCAACCACGATGGAGAACAGTATGGAGGATCCTCAAAAGATTAAAAACAGAACCACCATATGATCCAGCAATTCTACTTCTGGGGTATTTATCCAAAGAAAATGAAAACACTTAACTTAAAAAGATATCTTCACTCCCCTGTTCATTGCAGCATTATTTACAATAGCCAAGATGTGGAAACAACCTAAGTGTGCATCAATGAATGAATGAAGAAAATGTGGTATATAAATAAATATACACACAGTGGACTATTATTGAGCCATAAAAATTAAGGAAATCCTGCCATTTGTGACAATATGGATGGATCTTGAGTGCATTATGTATGTTAGGTGAAATGAGTCAGAAAGATAAATACTGTACCATCTCACTTATATGTGGAATCTATTAAAAAAAAAAAAAAGGAAAAAGGTAGCCTAGATTTGGGGAATGTAGGTTTCCAAAATCTCAGAGAAAGGAGGGCTAGGACCTGTGTCCCCACATTCATGAAGTTAGTAGCTCCAGAACCACGTGGTGAGGGAGCCACAGCGGAATTCCTAGAGAAATAGGGCAGTCATCTTAATTGAAAAGAAAAGGAATGAGGAACAGTAGACACCCATGTGGCAGCACAAGGACCTCTGCAAAATCAGGCAGGATAAATAGACGTGGAGAGCCACTGGCCCTGCACAAGACCTCAGAGACAGGCCCAGTTGCACTAAGACTCAGGCCACTGTGGTCTTACTTTCAGAGAACGGGAAGCTTCGCCTGCAGCAGGTGCTTGGCAAATCATCCACTGGTAGATTTGACTAATGTGCTCAAAGCTCAGAGGGTGTCAGGCCCTATGCTGGGGGGCTGAGGATCCAGTGTGGGTCTTATGGCCTAGCGGGAAGTGAAGGCATAGACCACTTATATGTGGCAGGAGCATGAGAGCTAGGAACTGGGAAACTCAGGAGCCACGTGGGTGCATGATGGGATCCCTACCTGAGCAGGGGATGGAAGATCTCTGAAAGGAAGAGAGGCCTGAATGATGTCTCATCATGGCCCAGGAGAAAGGGCTGGGGAGAAGGAAAGGTGCAGTCCATGCCACAGAACCAAGGGAGCCCCCAAGAACTTGATAATTACAGCAGGGTTGGGGTAAATGAGCGACTGGAGGAGGTTTGGGGGCAGGACAGAGAGAGGCCTTGGGGACACAAGAAGAGAGCTAGGTGTTCCCCACATATGGTCTGCCATAGGAGACCATGGCAGATGGGTCACACCCACAATTAAAATCAGATTTTTCACTTTTAAGTATTCTTTCAGGGTACAGAAGTTAGAAAATAAAAAGTGAGAGTAGGTCACAGGCATAAAAAACAAACTTATGGTTACCAAAGGGGAAAGGGGGGAGGGATAAATTAGGAGTTTGGGATTAACATATACACACGACTATATATAAAATAGATAATCAACAAGGACCTACTGTATAGCACAGGGAACTATACTCAATATTTTGTAATAAACTAGAAGGGAAAAGAATCTGAAAAAGAATATAGATATATATGTAAAACTGAATCACTGTGCTGTATACATGAAACTAAAACATTTATATACTTATTTAATTTTATTTTTAATTTTTAAAATTTTCTTATTTTTTAACATCTTTATTGGAGTATAACTGTTTTACAATGTTGTGTTAGTTTCTGCTGTGTAACAAAGTGAATCAGCTATACGTATACATATATCTCCATATCCCCTCCCTCTTGCGTCTCCCTCCCACCCTCCCTATTCCACCCCTCTAGGTGGTCACAGAGCACTGAATGGTGTCCCTGTGTTATGCAGCTGCTTCCCACTAGCTATCTATTTTACATTTGGTAGTGTATATATGTCCACGCCACTCTCTCATTTATCCCAGCTTACCCTTCCCCCTCCCCATGTCCTCAAGTCCATTCTCTACATCTGCATGTTTATTCCTGTCCTGCCCCTAGGTTCTTCAGAACCATTTTTTTTTTTAGATTCCATATATATGTGTTAGCATATGGTATTTGTTTTTCTCTTTCTGACTTACTTCACTCTGTATGACAGACTCTAGGTCCATCCACCTCACTACAAATAACTCAGTTTTGTTTCTTTTTACGGCTGAGTAATATTCCATTGTATATATGTGCCACATCTTCTTTATCCATTCAGTTGTCGATGGACACTTAGGTTGCTTCCATGTCCTGGCTATTGTAAATAGAGCTGCAATGAACATTGTGGTACATGACTCTTTTTGAATCATGGTTTTCTCAGGGTATATGCCCAGTAGTGGGATTGCTGGGTTGTATGGCAGTTCTAGTTTTAGTGTTTTAAGGAACCTCCATACTGTTCTCCATAG
This sequence comes from Stenella coeruleoalba, assembly GCF_951394435.1. Taxonomy (NCBI): domain Eukaryota; kingdom Metazoa; phylum Chordata; class Mammalia; order Artiodactyla; family Delphinidae; genus Stenella; species Stenella coeruleoalba. The sequence goes on along the minus strand of NC_137148.1, from coordinate 160,044,968 downwards.
TGGCTGTATCAATTTACATTCCCACCAACAGTGCAAGAGGGTTCCCTTTTCTCCACACCCTCTCCAGCATTTATTGTTTGTAGATTTTTTGATGATGGTCATTCTGACTGGTGTGAGGTGATACCTCATTGTAGTTTTGATTTGCATTTCTCTAAAGATTAGTGATGTTGAGCATCCTTTCATGTGTTTGTTGGCAATCTGTATATCTTCTTTGGAGAAATGTCTATTTAGGTCTTCTGCCCATTTTTGGATTTGGGTTGTTTGTTTTTTTGATATTGATCTGCATGAGCTCCTTGTATATTTTGGAGATTAATCCTTTGTCAGTTGCTTCCTTTGCAAAGATCTTCTCCCATTCTGAGGGCTGTCTTTTCGTCTTGTTTATGGTTTCCTTTGCTGTGCAAAAGCTTTTAAGTTTCATTAGGTCCCATTTGTTTATTTTTTAAAATTTCCATTACTCTAGGAGGTGGGTCAAAATGGAGCTTGCTGTGATATATATGATAGAGTGTTCTGCTATGTTTTCCTCTAAGAGATTGATAGTGTCTGGCCTTACATTTATGTCTTCAATCCATTTTGAGTTTATTTTTATGTATGGTCTTAGGGAGTGTTCTAATTTCATTCTTTTACACGTAGCTGTCCAGTTTTCCCAACCCACTTATTGAAGAGGCTGTCTTTCCTCCATTGTATATTCTTGCCTCCTTTGTCCAAGACAAGGTGACCATACATGCATGGGTTTATCTCTAGGCTTTCTATCCTGTTCCATTGATCTATATTTCTGTTTTTGTGGCACTACCATACTCTGTTGATTACTGTAGCTTTGTAGTATAGTCTGAAGTCAGGGAGCCTGATTCCTCCAGCTCCGTTTTTCTTTCTCAAGATTTCTTTGGCTCTTTGGGGTCTTTTGTGTTTCCGTACCAACTGTGAAATTTTTTGTTTTAGTTCTGTGAAAAATGCCATTGGTAATTTGATAGGGATTGCACTGAATCTGTAGATTGCTTTGGGTAGTGTAGTCATTTTCACAGTATTGATTCTTCCAATCCAAGAACATCGTATATCTCCCCATCTGTTTGTATCATGTTTTTTTTTAACATCTTTATTGGAGTATAATTGCTTTACAATGGTGTTAGTTTCTGCTTTATAACAAAGTGAATCAGCTATACATATACATATATCCCCATATCTCCTCCTTCTTGCGTCTCCCTCCCACCCTCCCTATCCCACCCCTCTAGGTGGTCACAAAGCACCGAGCTGATCTCCCTGTGCTATGCGGCTGCTTCCCACTAGCTATCTATTTTACATTTGGTAGTGTATATATGTCCATGCCACTCTCTCACTTCGTCCCAGCTTCCCCTTCCCCTCCCCATGTCCTCAAGTCCATTCTCTATGTCTGTCTTTATTCCTGTCCTGCCCCTCGGTTCTTCAGAACCCCCCCTTTTTTTTTAGATTCCATATATATGTGTTAGCATACAGTATTTGTTTTTCTCTTTCTGACTTACTTCACTCTGCATGACAGTCTCTAGGTCCATCCACCTTGCTACAAATAACTCAATTTCATTTCTTTTATGACAAAGTAATATTCCATTGTACATATGTGACACATTTTCTTTATCCATTCATCTGTCAATGGACAGTTATGTTGCTTCCATGTCCTGGCTGTTGTAAATAGTGCTGCAATGAACATTGTAACAGAACATTTAAAATCAACTATACATAAATAAAATTTTTTTTAAAAGTGAGGGTAGGGAGACAGGTCAGGAGATCATTTCTCAGGTGTAGGCAAAAGGGAATGGTGGCGTGGATGGGTGGTGAGAGTAACCAGGACGCCTAAGAGGCCCAGCAAACATAACCTGAAGACAAGGGAGCCTCTGACATCCTACCCTCTCCCCAACCAGCTTGCTCCCCGCCCTTGCAGGAAATGCTAACTCACTTCATTTTTCCTGTTGCTCAAGTCCTTGGTGCCATCTTTAACTCCTCTTTGTCCCATTTCAGCCTAGTCTGTCTGCAGATTCTATCAGTTTTACGTCCCCAATAAACCCAGAATTGCACCACTTCTTATCACCTGGTCTGAGACACCATCATGGGCAACTGGATCGTGGCAGTAGCTCGCCCTAGTCTCCTAGCCTGCCTTAGGGCTTGTCCATTTGGACAAGCTAACCCTCAGGATGCTGAAATACAGTGCTGAGCCCACTGCCTGCCCCTTCCCTGCAGACTCTAGATTAAAGTAGGATCACTATCACTTCCTTCCGAAACCATTCAGAATGTGCTGTAGCCAACGCAGCCAGATTGACATTGGGAAGGTTGTGTTTTGTTTGGGGAACAGTGAAGCAAGTCACCTAGCTCAAGTAGAGCTTGTATATTAAAGCTTGCCCTGGCCACTGTTTTGCCACCTTCCCACAACCCTGGAGATGTTCAGGTGATTTCTGGACCAGTGGACCCTCGGACTGAAACCTATCACATCCTATCTCCAACTTGAACCGTTTTCACAAGGAATTCTATTTCTGCTCTTGAGAGGGGCCCTGCCCTGTCCCAGTGATGGTCACTCACGTTTTACTTGCAGACGCAGCAGCTCCTCCAGACTGTGGAAGTGCACAGGGCTGCTGGAAATTCCACTCCAGAGGGACCCCAAACCACTGTGTGCATCAACCAGTTAAAAATCCAGCAGCTTGTGCTTCCCCTGCAGCCCTCTCTCCCTACCTCCTCTACTAGCCTCCACGAGAGACTGTATCAGGCATTTGCTGTTGGTGTGGGAGGAAAGAGGAGCATGGATCAGTGCTCGCTAAGGGCCAGGCACTGCAGACCAAAGATGAATGCTGTTCTCAGGGAGGCCAAGTTGCAAAGTGACAGCTGGAAACAATCACAAATCAGCAGGCAAGGCCCCAAGACAGGCGAAGGCAGGGTGGACAGAGCTTCAGAAGCCACCACAGGGGCCTCCCTGGTGGCGCAGTGGTTGAAAGTCCGCCTGCCGATGCAGGGGACACGGGTTTGTGCCCCAGTCTGGGAAGATTCCACATGCCGCGGAGCGGCTGGGCCCGTGAGCCATGGCCGCTGAGCCTGCGCTCTGCAACGGGAGAGGCCACAACAGTGAGAGGCCCACGTACCGCAAAAAAAAAAAAAAAAAAAAAAGAAGCAGCAGCCCCCACAGCAGGAAGTGCTGGAGCTGGTCTTTACCCTTTAGGATGCTTCAGAATTGCCCAGGGCCTTGTCACAAATGCAGATTCATGAGCTCCACCCCAAAACATTCTGATTCAGGAAGTCGGGAGAGGAGCCCTAGGACCCACAGGTTTAACAGGGTCTGGGTGATTCTGACTCAGGTGGATCTATTTTAGAAGCCTGGAGAATCAGACTGCTGTGGGGAGGGGAGCAATGAAGGTTTGGAGCCCCAGTATATTTCCTAGCAGTTCTAGTGGGGCTGGTTATGGGGTGTGCAAGGAATATAGATGGGGAAGGACAAGTGAGGCTAAAAGAGCAGCTGTGCTCAACAGAGGTCCCAAGATGGGTGTAAAAGGAGAACGCTGTCCCAAATGTTCTCTAGGAGTGCAGGTCCTGTGTACCTTCCAGAGGAGATTCAGTGAGTGACACCTGATCTCCCAGTCACTTCTCTAGAACAGATTAATTCTTCCTTCACGCCCCTCCTTCTTGGGACCTAACAGTCCATTGCTCAGATTTCATCAGCTCTCCATTTGCACCAGCTTCCCAACTGCAGCACAAACACGAGGCTCGCTGACTTCCAAATTCGGTCCTGCCTCACCCTTAGAACCACCAGCTGCCACTCTCTGAGCTACAAGAAGGCCTCACACAGGGGAGGGCCCTTGGGGATTTTAATTTTTTTAACCTGCATAGAGAGTTTCAGAACAAGGAATAGAAAAATCTCAGAGGCACCCCTAAGGCCAGGTAAGGTCAAAACTTGCTGGATGTGGGACTTCCCTGGTGGTTAAGACCCTACGCTTCCATTTCAGGGGGCACAGGTTCAACGCCTGGTCGGGGAACTAAGATCCTGCGTGCCCCACTGTGCAGTCAAAAAATAAAAAAAAAAATAAAACAAAACAACAACAAAATCTTGCTGGATGTCAAACTCCAAGGATGGTACCTAACCCCTCACCTCTACTGCACCACTGATGATCTTTTTTCTCCAAGAAACAGTTGGGAAGGATGCCCACTTCTCCTGCCAGTCAGCAGGGGGAACATGGCTCTGCAGCCACAAAGCGGAAGGTAAGATAAAGGTGGAGGAAACTGAGGTCACTGACAGTGTGGACTGGCAATGCAGGATGAAAGGTGCCAGTTACATGGAAGGCAGGAGAGGGCAGAACACAGGGCCTCAGGGAAGAGGGTGGGATGGCGGTCACTGAGTGCAGGGCTGGAGGAGATGGGAGGGGCTGGAGGCAAAGGACAAGAAGCTATTCAGGTGGGCAGAGAGAGGTCAGAGGACGGAAGAACTTAAGCTTTGTACTTCCTCAGCATTTACTAGAAGTAAGGGGTGGTGAATGGGGCTCTTCCCTTGAGACTTAGTACTTTTCCTTTCTCCAGGCACCCCACCCCCCAAGGCAGCAGAAAGCTGTTGAGAGGCAACTGAGTCAGCATGGCCATGGGAGGGACTCAGCTTCCAAGTGACAGTGAGAGGTGCTTATTGAGTAGGAGCACTGGGGCAGGCTTTGCAGGGGGGCTGAACCAAGCATGAAGAGAGAGAGAAGCACCCCCAAAGCAGTGCTTCTCCAAATGCGGGTGGCTCACCTGCACCACCATCTCCCAGCAGCTTTTTGGAAAAATGACTTCCTGATCCCGCACCTGATGTACTAAATCAGACCCTCTGAAGGTAGACCCCGCCCCCCCAATCTGCTCTATCAACAAGTCAACTTGAAAAGACCCACTGATCAAGGCCCACAGAGTGTGTCTGGGCCTTCCTCCAGTTTCTTAACAGTGTGCTGGGGAGAGAGGGCTACACTGTACTCTGCTGCTTTCCCAGCTGGATTAGCAGTTCATTTCAATTTGCTCTTCCTGCCCCGGGGATTTGAGGAGGATGCAGAAGAGGTCATCGCAAGCAACGGTTCCAAACTTTAGCTGCCTATCGGAATCACGTGAATATATTTTATTTATTTATTTTGTATTTAATTGTAGTTGATTTACAATGTTGTTTAGTTTCAGGTGTGCAGCTTCAGATTCTTTCCCATTATAGGTTATTACAAGATATTGAATATAATTCCGTGTGCTATGCAGTAAACTCTTGTGGCTCATCTATTTTATATATAACAGTGTGTATCTATTAATCCCATACTCCTAATTCACCTCTCCACCGCCCCTTTCCCCTTTGGTAACTATGCGTTTGTTTTCTATGTCTGTGAGTCTGCTTCTGTTTTGTAAATAAGTTGATTTGTATATATTTTTTAAGATTCCACATATAAGTCATGTGATATATATTTGTCTTTCTCTGTCTGACTCACTTCATTTAGTATGATAATCTCTAGGTCCACCCATGTTGCTGCAAATGGCAATATTTCATTCCTTTTTATGGCTGAGTAATATTCCATTACATATATATATATATATATATGTATATATGTGTGTATATGTATACACACACACACACACACACCCCACATCTTTTTTTTGAGGAATTTTTGAAATTTTAATTTTTTTATAATTATGTAAAATATTTACATGGGTTCAGAGTCAAGGCTACAGAACAAGGTATATTCAAAGAAATTTAGCCTCTATCTGTGTCTTCTCCATCCTATTCCCACCGCCCTCCATGGTCAAGTTTTTTAAAAAATTATGGCTAATACTGTCTATACCACATCTTCTTTATCCATCACATGAATATCTTTTAAAAGTTCCTTTGGCCCTTCCCCAGACCAGTTAAATCAAAAGCTCTCAGTTGGGAGCAAGATAAAACAATGTAAGGCTTGTGGGTGACTGTAATGGGCAGCCTAGGAAGAATACCATTGCACCAAAGGAGGGGTCTTAACCCTTTTTGTACCATGGACACCTTCTCAGAATGTTTGAGGTACATTCAAAATACACAGTATTACAAAGGAAAGTTATTGTATTAACCCTTGGTTATCCAAAACGAAAACAAATTTTATTTAGGTGGGCCATTTTTCTATGTCAAAATAGTCTAACAACCACTAGTAACTCCACATGGTTCAACCAAATAGTAACATATACTTATTATACAGTAAATAACAAGATAGAGCAGTAGGACTAACAAATGATGTAATTGCAAAGAAGTGATCAACATAAACAATATTTCAAGGTATCTGCAACAACTGCAATATAATCTGTAAATGGCTGTGATGTTTGTTGGTGAGACACACACTACCGGGATTTGTTGCTTCCATTCATAATTTTCAGAGAACAGCGACATCTGCTGGGAACTTGTTATGAACACAAACCCCAGATGGGCTGTATCTCTGGGGTCCATCAAGACAGCAGGCAGCTCCCTTCCCTCTCCATCTCCAGGTAGCATTAGTTTTTCAATCAGAAATAATCTGATAAGTAGAAAGGTATCTCAAATTAAAAAATAATCAATAAACATACTAGTTTTTCATCTTTATTGGCTATTTCTATTTCTTCCATGAATTGCTAATCAGGGGTTTTGTCCATGTTTCTGTCAAAGTGTATGTCTCTCTTTAGTGGCTCTCTTTATATACTGGGGACGTTAATCAATCTCTCTTTTCGTGAAATTTAACAAAATTTACCAATTTGACACTTATCTGTTTGCTTTATACATGGGTGTCTTGATAAACAGATATTATATTCAAGGATCAATCTGTGAAATTTCCTTCTTAAATTTAGAAAGATCTTCCCCTGTCACCTGAAGGTTAACATATACCTCGGTTTGCCTGCTTACTTTTAATTCCTTGCTCTTTAGTTTGGAATATAATTAAAGAGGTCTGTTTATTTTCTAAATAGTAAACAAATTATTTTAACATTAATTATGGTGAGAAATGCCAGGAAAGATAAAAGCAGCCCCAAACAACCGATAAACATAGACGCAAAAATCCTCAACAAAATACTAGCAAACTGAATCCAACGATACAATAAAAGGATCATACACAACAATCAAGTGGGATTTAGCCCACAGATGCAAGGATTTTTTCAATATCTTCAAATCAATTGCTGTGATATGCCACATCAACAAATTGAAGAATAAAAACCATATGATCATCTCAATAGATGCAGAAGAAGCTTTTGACAAAATTCACCACCCATTTATGATAAAAGCTCTCCAGAAAGTGGGCATAGAGGGGACCTACCTCAACGTAATAAAGGCCATATATGACAAACCTACAGCTAACATCATACTCAACAGTGAAAAGCTGAAAGCATTTCCTCTAAGATCAGGAATAAGACAAGGATGTCCACTCTCACCACTTTTTGTGTGTGTGTGGGTTCCCTTTTACCCACACCCTCTCCAGCATTTATTGTTTGTGTATTTTTTGATGATAGCCATTTTGACTGGCATGAGGTGATATCTCACTATAGTTTTGATTTGCATTTCTCTAATAATTAGTGGTGTTGAACATCTTTTCATGTGCCTCTTGGCCTCTTTAGAGAAATGTCTATTTAGTTCTTCTGCCCATTTTTTGATAGGGTTGTTTGTTTTGATGATATTAAGCCACATGAGCTGTTTGTAAATTTTGGAAAGGTGCTTTTATTCAACATAGTTTTGGAAGTCCTAGCCATGGCAATCAGAGAAGAAAGAAAAAAAAGGAATACATATTGGAAAAGAAGTAAAACTGTCACTGCTAGCAGATGACATGATACTATACACAGAAAATCCTAAAGACGCAACCAGAAAACTACTAGAGCTCATCAATGAATTTGGTAAACTTGCAGTATACAAAATTAACACACAGAAATCCTTGCATTCCTATACACTAAAGATCAGAAAGAGAAATTAAGGAAACAATCCCATTCACCATTGCAACAAAAAATAAAATACCTAGGAATAAACCTACCTAAGGAGGTAAAAGACCTGTACTCAGAAAAGTATAAGACACTGAAGAAAGAAATCAAAGATGACACAAACAGATGGAGAGATATACCATGTTCTTGGAATGGAAGTATCAATATTTTGAAAATGACTACACTACCCAAAGCAATCTACAGATTCAATGTAATCACAATCAAATTACCAATGGCATTTTTCACAGAACTAGAACAATAAAATTTAAAATTTGTAGGGAGACACAGAAGACCCTGAATAGCCAAAGCAATCTTGAGAAAAAAAAAAAAAAAGTGGAGCTGGAGGAGTCAGACTCCCTGACTTCAGACTACACAACAAAGCTACAGTAATCAAGACAATATGGTACTGGCACAAAAACATAAATATAAATCAATGGTACAGGATAGAAAGCCCAGAGATAAACCCATGCACCTATGGTCAACTAATCTATGACAAAGGAGACAAGGATATACAATGTAGAAAAGACAATCTCTTCAATAAGCAGTGCTGGGAAAACTGGACAGCTACATGTAAAAAATGAAATTAGAACATTCCCTAACATCATACACAAAAATAAACTCAAAATGGATTAAAGACCTAAATGGAAGACTGGACACTATAAAACTCTTAGGGGAAAACATAGGAGGAACACTCTGACATAAATCACCGCAAGATCTTTTTTTGCCCCACCTCCTAGAGTAATGGAAATAAAAACAAAAATAAACAAACAGGACCTAATGAAACTTAAAAGCTTTTGCACAGCAAAGGAAACCATAAACAAGACAAAAAGACAACCCTCAGAATGGGAGAAAATATTTATGAATGAATCAATGGACAAAGGATTAATCTCCAAAAAATAGAAACAGCACATGCAGCTCAATATCAAAAAAACAACAACCCAATCAAAAAATGGGTGGAAGACCTAAATAGACATTTCTCCAAAGAAAACATACAGATGGCTAAGAGGCACATGGAAGTGATGCTCAACATTGCTAACTATTAGAGAAATGCAAATCAAAACTACAATGAGATATCACCTCACACCAGTTAGAATGGGCATCGTTAGAAAAATCTACAAACAGTAAATGCTGGAGAGGGTGAGGAGAAAAGGGAACCCTCTTGCACTGTTGGCTGGAATGTAAATTGATACAGCCACTATGGAGAACAGTATGGAAGTTCCATAAAAAACTAAAAATAGAATTACCATATGACCCAGCAATCCCACTACTGAGCATATACCCAGAGAAAACCATAATTCAAAAAGACACATGCACCCCAATATTCATTGTAACACTATTTACAACAGCTAGGTCATGGAAGCAACATAAATGTCCATCAACAGATGAATGGATAAAGATGTGGTACATACATACAATGGAATATTACTCAGCCATAAAAAGGAACGAAATTGGGTCATTTGTAGAGATGTGGATGGACCTAGAGACTGTCATACAGAGTGAAGTAAGTCAGAAAGAGAAAAAGAAATATCATATGTTAACGCATGTATGTGGAATCTACCAAAAATTGTACAGATGAACCAGTTTGCAGGGTAGAAATAGACACAGAGATGTAGAGAACAAATGTATGGACACCAAGGGGGAAAAGTGGAGGTGGGATGAATTGGGAGATAGGGATTGACATATATACACTATATGTATAAAATAGATAACTAATGAGAACTTGCTGTATAGCCCAGGGAACTCTATTTCACTTCACTGTACAGTAGAAACTAACACAACATTGTAAAACATCTATACCCCAATAAAAAAAAAAAGATGTGGTACATATATACGATGGAATTTTACTCAGCCATTAAAAAGAATGAAATAATGCCATTTGCAGAAATGTGAATGAACCTGGAGATTATCTTACTAAGTGAAGTTAGACAGAGAAAGACAAATGTCATATGATATCTCTTATATGTGGAATCTAAAAAAAGAAAATGATACAAATGAACTTATTAAACAGAAAGAGACTCACAAACTTTAAAAGCAAACTTATGGTTACCAAAGGGGAAACATGGGGGGAAGCCTAAATTGGGAGTTTGGGATTGACATATACACACTACTGTATTTAAAATCAATAACCAACAAGGACCTTCTGTATAGCACAGGGAACTCTGATCAATATTCTGTAATAATGTAAATGGGAAAAGAATTTGAAAAAGAACAGATATATATATATGTGTGTGTGTGTGTGTAACTGAATCACTTTGCTGTACACCTGAAACTAACACAACATTGTTAATCAACTATACTCCAACATGAAATGAAAATTAAAAAAAAAAAACATTCATTATGGTGAGAAATGCCAGGAAACATAAAAGCAGCCCCTGACAACTTGAAACTGGCCTGACACCATCAACCAGCTTACAATTCGGACTTGGTGTTCTGTTGAACATAAACAATTTCACAGAACGCCAACATCACACAAGGCCATTCTGATACTGAAAAAAAGGGAGAGAAGGAAGATACTTGCACCCATCCCCTAGAACACCCATCCTTGCAACGCCGCCCCTCACCATACACACACTTCACACACTTGTGCTAACAAAACGTGTTACAGCCTGAACCCAGAGGAGGGCAAGGTTCACCTGATGCTCTGACTATCCCAGGACCCTGCTCACCTCACCCCCAGGCCCTCCTGAGGTTCAGACTTTGGTGCTGATGTCTTACCTTGACTAGAAAGAATGGGGCCAGATTTCCAGTTTCCAGTCCAGCATGTAAGGGGCTTAGAAGTCATCACTCCATCCTAACAAACAAAAAGCTGAACAGACTGAAAAATCAACAACTCCTCTTAGATCTGTCAGGGAAGTGAGGTCACAGGGCAAACCACTGCTCCCCAAATTGGGGAGACCGGCAGATTCAGAGAACCACAACTTAATGAAGCCAAAAACTTCCTCACAAGCAGAAACCTCCTTAGGCACAGGTGCTGGGGTAGGAAAACCGGGACTGTAATTGACAAATTGCTGGGGGCTCAGTGTGGTCAAATCTGGAAGTTAAACACTCCAGGGGCTCCAGTCACAGGGGGTCCCCACACTTTGTGAGTTTTACCTCCGGGAGCTCTACCAGATTCTGGCAGTGAAGATCAAAGCAAAATTCTCTCCTAATCCTGGCTGGGGGGAGGAGAAAAGTAACCACTGGGAAATACACCCCAGCAGTCTGTTCTAAAGGCTGCCGTGAAGAGAAACTTCCCAGAATCTCACCAGTCTGGGAAAAGGGAACTACCCAACCCCATCCCTCTAGCCATCCAGCCCCACCTAAGGGTGGGAAAACACTGAGAAGCTGGTGATATACATAGCCCAGGGGCACAGGCTCACTAAAAGTCTGGGACCTAATCATAAGATTATAAAATGCTTCTCCTCCCCCATACCTCAAGGTCACATCACTAAAGCCCTATTTATAGCAGTTCCTTTTAGTCAGTTCCTTTTAACAACAGTAACAACAACAAAAAAAAGCAAGGCGTACCAAAAGGTAAAAAGACAGTTTGAAAAGAGGGAGCAAGGATCAGAACCAGACTCAGATATGGCAGAGGGACGCTGGAATTATCAGACCAGGGATTTAAAACAATTATGATTAAGATGCTAAGGGCTCTAATGGAAAAAGTAGACAACATACAAGAGCAAACAGATGGGTAATGTGTAAGCAGAGAGATGGAAATTCTAAGAATCAAAAGCAAACACCAGAATTCAAAAACACTAACAGAAAAGAAGAATGCCTTTGATGGTCTCACAAGTATACTGGATACAGCTGAGGAAAGAATCTCTGACCTTGAGGATACGTCAAGAAATAGAAACTTCAAAAACTGAAAAGTAAGGCTTCCCTGGTGGCGCAGTGGTTGAGAGTCCGCCTGCCGATGCACGGGACGCGGGTTCGTGCCCCAGTCCGGGAATATCCCACATGCCGCGGAGCGGTTGGGCCCGTGAGCCATGGCCGCTGAACCTGCGCGTCCGGAGCCTGTGCTCCGCAACGGGAGAGGCCACAACAGTGAGAGGCCCGCGTACCGCAAAAAACAAACAAACAAACAAACAAACTGAAAAGTAAACCAAAGACAGAAAAAAAAGGAACAGAGTATCCAAGAACTGTGAGACAACCACAAAAGTTGTGGCACACTCATAATGGAAATATCAGGAGAAGAAACACAAGAAACAATTGAAGCAATAATGACCAAGAATTTCCCCAAATGAATATCAGATACCAAAACAGGCAGAGATCGAGGAAGCTCAGAGAATACCAAGCAGAAAAAATGTCTCCAAACCCACACCTATGTATATCATATTCAGCTGCAAAAAAAAAAAAAAGAGATAATGGGGTCCAGGCTTCTACTTGGAAAACATGAAGGAAATGAAATGAGAAATGTGTAGAACCCAAATTCAAATTCTTACCACTCCACTATCTTGTCAGTTCTCCCCTGCCAAGACCGAGGTGATACTGACACAGGAAGGGGGCAGGGCACAACCTTTAAAACAATGACATAGCCCGAGGGCATGGCATAAACTGATTAGAACCACCTAGGTCCAAGATGGACCATGACAGTTCCAAGGCTGACCATGTTAAGGTCAAAGTGGGCGGTGGTTCAATTCCTGGAAACCCCCACCCCTTCCCCAAAATAGCTGGAATACTCCTCCAACTCATCAGCCTATGAAATTACCCACCCCTATAAAAGCTGACGACCCCATACCCTGAGGCCTCTTGCCTTCCAAGATGGTCCACACTCTGTCTATGGAGTGTGTATCTCCCTGAATAAACCTTCTTTCACTTTACTACGTCTTGCTCTTGAATTCTTGCCTGCACGAAGCCAAGAACCCACACTTGGCGGCCATCCCAGGGACTCGGACATGGCTTGGGATGTGACCATCCTCTCGCACCCCACTCTCTTTCCTGCAACATCTTTTCTGGCACCCAATGCGGGGCCTCAAAGGCCATAATCTCGATCTGCCTACTGGGCTATGGCTCCCCTCTGAAGGGTGGCTGGGACTTACCCTGAGCCACGTAGATTCAAGTAGCCCGTTAAGGGGCAGCTGACGTCACCTGCAGGATCCGGCAGAGACCAGTTCTCTGGCCGCGAAGAAGCGCACTGAGGCCAAGGCTTTTCCCCTCAGTCTTTCTCATTCTCCTATTGCTCTATCTCTTTGGACTTGAAAAGATCCACCCAGACGACCACCGAACATCCAAATGAAGACTGCGCGGCAAGTAATTGACAACTTGGTTGGGTGAGTTTCCCCTGTGGCCCCTGGAGCCCAATTCCCCCTCCCTACTCGTTTCATCCCAGTCCAGTTCTGGGAAGTCAGAACTGCGACGGGGCCCAGATTGGGGGACTACTAGATTTGCAGCCCGCCCGCAAGGAGGCGTATGGCCTCATTGCACCTCGGAGCAGATGTTGCAGGCAAGCACTTCCCTAAAGACGGTTGCAGTCCCTTCCTCCCTAGGAAACGTCGAGGCTGTGCGCCTTCCTGATCCCACTCAGCCCTCCTACTTTTTCCGGATTTTATCAACCCCCAAGGGGAGGTAGCGGGTGAGCACCTTTCTCAGCGGGCTTACGAATCTCTCTTGGGAAGCATCCTGGCTGGACACCTTCCTTACTGTCCTGGATTTCCCTTATATCTTCCTTTTCTCATGACTTCTTGGACTGTCTGTTGATCCTTGAGCTTCCTTGCTGGCTTTACCGGCAAGTTGGGTATTACCTCTTTTACTTCTGTGGAGAGGTAGCCCTCCTCAACATCCCAAGGACCATGTCCTGAGGGGAGTTTTGCCTTTTATTGTTATCACCGCCTTGTGGGCTCCAGCCATACCCTTCAGCTCTATTTGTTTATCTTTCTTTTGTTTCAGTAGGAATAAAGTTCATCCGTTTAGGGGGTCCTAGGTCTCTTCCCTCCCTCTCTGACGGATTTAGGCCCTGAGACTCTAATTGCTTTTTCTCACCCTGGCTCTTGTTCCTTTCCTTGACTAATCCAAGGGGCCTCCTCAGGCTGACTGACCAGGCAGATTTGGGGTGCTCATAGGGACCCCACAGTTGACACTGGGAGAATGCCAGGACACATATCTACCATAACTACCATCTGTCCAGGATCCATCAGACCGCTGTCTTGTCAAGACATCCCAACAAAAAATGGGGCAACTCCAAGCACCCCAATGGACTCCCCACTAGGATGTATATTAGCTAATTGAGGAAAATGAGCTCATATGGCTAATTTAGCTATGGCTTAAAGAGGATGGCTTAAGAAAAAAAGAAATTAATTTCCTTTTGCAATACTGCGTGGCCCCAATACAAACTAGGGGACCAAGAGATCTGGCCAAAGAATGGGTCATTGAATCACAATATCATCTTTCAGCTGGACCTGTTTTGTAAAAGGGAAGGTAAATGGGTGGAAGTCCCATACATCCAAATGCTCATGGCCCTATTCCAAAATCCAGGTCTAAAGAACACCTGCCGGGGGCTTATCTGGTGACGCAGTGGTTGAGAATCTGCCTGCCAATGCAGGGGACAGGGGTTCGAGCCCTGGTCTGGGAGGATCCCACATGCCGCGGAGCAACTAGACCGTGAGCCACAACTACTGAGCCTGCGCGTCTGGAACCTGTGCTCTGCAACAAGAGAGGCCGCGATAGTGAGAGGCCCGCGCACCGCGATGAAGAGTGGCCCCTGCTTGCCACAACTAGAGAAAGCCCTCGCAGAGAAACGAAGACCCAGCACAGCCAAAAGTAAAAAAAATTAATAAATTAAAAAAAAAGAACTCCTGCCAGGTGTGCTTGGCTCACATCCCTTCAAAGTGCCCTCTCCTCCCGATAGCAACCTGATGTTTTAGATGATCTCCTTATGAGGCAACCTCCCCAAGGTCCACAACCGAGATATCTTACCTACCCCAATTCTGAGGGGGGACAGTTTCCAGACCATTTACCCCTAATCCCCTACACACACACACACACACACACACACACCCGCCGTAAATCAGCTCATGGATTTGGCTTTTGGAGTATTTAACAATAGAGATAGTGTTGAAGAGGCAAAAAGCATTAAGGGACAACATCTAACAGCACAATTACTGGAGGCAGCCCTACCCCTGCACCACCTCAGGGTTACCCTCCCTTGTGAAGACCCATGGTGAGGACAAGATCCAGAGAGCCTAGAGCAGAGCCACTGTCTCCTGAGAAAACATCTGTTTTAAGTGTAGCCAAGAGGGCCACTGGAAGAACGAACACTCCCTGTATGGGGAAATTTCACTGGGACACTGCCCAGTATGCGAATGAGAGGGCCACTGGAATTGGGACCACCCCCAAAGGGGGTGGACTCGGGGCCCCCAAACCAGTGATGGCCAAGAGGACTGAAGACTGATGGGACCTAGGAACCTCCCCAGCTCCCAAAGGACACCTGGTTATTTCTCTGGTGGAGCTTTGGGTAACCCTTGATGAGGCAGGTAGGAAATTTATTTTCTTATTCGCTACAGGGAACTCCTGCTCTGTGCTGACTGATTCCCCTGGACCCTTGTCCTCCCGATCCTGTATGATAATGGGGATTGGTGGAAAGCCCCAAACCAAGCAATTCACCCCTCCCCTCAACTGCTTGCTAGGAAATTTTACATTTGCCCATCAGTTTCTTCTCATGCCCGAGTGCCCTCTCCCCTTGTTGGGAACAGACTCGCTCATTAAATTCCAGACAATAGTCCAAGTTGGAGACCCTCACAGGGAAGACACCCACCAAGAAAGACAATGACTCTTGGCCGAAGGAGTCTACCCCAGTTCCAAGCCAGAGGGCGTGTCCATTCCACCCCGTCTGAGTTTTTAAACTATGGGCTATTAGACTGGTTCACAGTGGTAGAACTAAAGGTCACTTTCTTCTGCGTTCCCCTGCTGCACCAAGACTCCCAATATCTCTTTGCCTTTGAGTGGACAAATCCAGACGCTGTAATACCATGAATGCCTCCACTCTGTGCTTATAAAATTCAAGCTGAGTGTGCCTACAGGATAGGAATGGAATGGACGGAAAAAAATTGGGCTAAAAATTGTCCAGCTACCTTTAAAAATGGGATCACATGAGGCTATAGGCGAGCCTCCTCAGATCAAAGGCCAGAGTAAGAGCCATAATTTTAAAATTTCTTAAGCCCAGGGAGGATCCCCCAAATTGTAAATAGATTACCCAAATGAGAGGCCACTGGTCTGACTAAACTAACCATACCTGATAGGAATTTTGGGGGAGGGCTTCTCCCCTAAACTAAATGAGGAAAAGTAAAACATTCCAACATAGGTAAATGGGTACCTCAGTCCTTCAATATCATTGAGGTAACCATCCAATGCTTTGGAAAAAAACAAAACAAAACTTGTCCTTGTTTTGCAAATCTAGTTTTTACAGGACCAGAGGTGTGACTCCAAAAATAATCCAAAGCCCACCATTCCATTTACCACTCCCCAGACCTTCCCTATTTATCTTAAGAGGCTTGGAAGTATTAAACAAAGGGGAAACAAAGTCATCCTAGGAGGAACTTGCCTGTACCTTTGAGATGAAAATGTCCTGTCTGGTCTTCTCAGGAACGCTTCTCTCTGCCATCTTTTTAAAATACAAATTTTGAAAAAGGAGGTAAATAATTTGGAACTTGTCAAGGACAAATAAAAATCTTAAGTATCTTTTCCACAAATATTAGTAAAAAGGGTTTAGCCATTTGGACAAGTGAGCTTGATTTGTTCCATCTGCCAGAAACCCAGTTTTAATCCTATCTCTTTTGTAGACTGATGGGTTTTAAATTACTGTACCTGACTCATGGCTGAAATTTTGGAATGGGAACTCTGAGGCCTCTGTGTTTGTATGTATCTACGTGTGTGTCGTGGATGTATGGTATTGCCAAAAATTAATTCGTAAAAGAGCTCTATTTAATTGACTTAAAGAAAATTAAGCACTTATATAATCAGAAATAAAAAAATAATCTGGCCAGAATAAGTATTGTCTCACAGTGACCTGTGATCTTATTTAACCAAGTGTTTTAAAACTTTTTGACAAACTTCACAAATAAACATTTTAATTAAAGTTCTTTTGATATCCAGCTAACTTTGGGATAATTTAGAGGACCCCTAAAGTATCTCAAAGAGAAATATTTAACCAGGATTATTTGGTGTGTTAAATTAAATGCAGTCATTCATAATTCGGGTGATTGTAACCAAGTTTCTTTATCGATTGCACTGTAATCAGATGTTTAACCATGGCTGTTAAGTCTTTTGTCATTTGTAGTTATTCTTGTACTCTGATGCTGTTACAAAAAGTGTTTCATCGGGCTTCCCTGGTGGCGCAGTGGTTGAGAGTCCGCCTGCCGATGCAGGGGACACAGGTTCGTGCCTTGGTCTGGGAAGATCCCACATGCCGCGGAGCGGCTGGGCCCGTGAGCCATGGCCGCTGAGCCTGCGCGTCTGGAGCCTGTGCTCTGCAACGGGAGAGGCCACAACAGTGAGAGGCCTGCGTACAGCAAAAAAAAAAAAAGAATTAATAGTCTCCCCAAATTCCTTGATTGCCTGGAGTGATACCTTTGTGTCTCTGTCCCTTCTGCAGTGTTATACTGACGTACAGACTATAAAAGTGTTCTGGCTGTTTTTCTTGGAGATTTTCTACTTTGGCACTTATATTTAACATACAATTTCAAGAAGGCACAAAACTCTTTACATTGCTTAATGACATAAGACAGATTGAAACGGAGTTTGTGTTGTAGTAAGTAACTAGTAATTAGTGTCAGGAAATGTTGGACTTACTTTATTGGTAGCTATGATGGTACAGAGGATAAAGTGAAGCCCAGAGAATGAAGTAACATTGTCCAAGGTTGCACAGCTCCTACATGTCAGACTCCACCTCTGATCTTGGCACCACATTTCAGTGAACAATGAGCTCTGAATCGGTTCCCACTCCTTGCTCACTTTTTTTTTTTTTTTTTTTTTGCGGTACGCGGGCCTCTCACCGTTGTGGCCTCTCCCATTGCGGAGCACAGGCTCCGGACGCGCAGGCTCAGCGGCCATGGCTTACGGGCCCAACACCTCTGTGGCATGTGGGATCCTCCCGGACCGGGGCACGAACCCGCGTCCCCTGCATCGGCAGGCGGACTCCCAACCACTGCGCCACCAGGGAAGCCCTCCTTGCTCACTTTTAACATGCAATTCAGAAGAAAGACTGCCCCTAGCAATTTTGGAGAAAAGGTAACTAATGTATCTATGTATCTACCTTCATTGGACAGAAATAAGGGTGCTCAGTGGAGGAAAGATTCACTGTGAAACTGATCACTTACCATCTGTTTCCTTGACCTCTTCAATCCAAATGTTTTCAGATTGCTCAGCTCATAGCCTCAACCCAACCAGCCAGAAGGGCCCAAAGAGTAGAGAGGAGGACCATGAGCCACAAGAGCCCCTGAGCTGCAGAGGAAGGAGCAGAACAAGAGAGGAAGCCCCAAAAGGGTGGGCGTGTCTACACTCTCCGTCTCCCCAGCACCCTCTTCCGGGCCCTCATTACCTCCCTGTTCCTCAGGCTGTAAATGAGTGGGTTGAGCATTGGCACAAAGATGGTGTAGAAGGTGGAGATGGCTCTGTCTCCCGCTGGTGTTCCAGCAGAAGCCTTCTGCATGTAGTTAAATATGCCTCCCCTGTAGTAAAGGCCCACCACAGCCAGGTGGGAGGAGCAAGTGGTCAGAGCCTTCTGTTTCCCCTCAGTAGAAGGCATGCTAATCACAGCCGTGAGGACCCGGGCATGGGAAGCCACAGTGACCCCCAGAAGCAGCATGACCACACAGCAAGCGTAGATGAAGTCCTGAAGAGCGAGGTGTCAGCACAAGAGAGCCTCAGCAGGGCGGGGATCTCACAGAAAAAGTGATCCACCTGTAGAGAGCCGCAGTAGGGGAAGCGGAAGACCACACCCATGTCAATCACGCTGTCGGCCACTCCAACCATCCAGGACACCAGGGTCATCAGACAACAGGCCTTCCAGTTCATGAGCGTAGGGTACCGCAGGGGGGTGACACACTGCCACGTACCTGTCATAGGCCATGACACTAGGAGGAAGCACTCAGCTCCTCCTACCATGACCACTAAGAAGACCTGAGCTGCGCAGCCACCCTGAGAGATGAACTTACTGCCCGAGAGGAAGTTGGCTGTCATCTTGGGTACTACCGTGTCATTCAGGGTCAGGTCCATGATAGAGAGCTGGCTGAGAAAAACGTGCATCGGGGTGTGCAGGCACCTATCGGCTTGTATGAGCAGGAAGAAGAGGATGTTGCCAGCCAGGGCGGCAGCAGAGGCCAGAGGACGAGGGAAAAAAGGAAGAAATCATATGGTGAGTAGCTGAACAGACCCAAAAGGATGAAATCCGATAGGGCGGTGTGGTTCCACACACCCATGGCCTTGGCCCTGAAGAAAAAATAGAGGAGCAAGCATAAGAACAAAGCAACTTACCTGGCATCTGTATCATACAAGGAAGATAACTGCCTCCTGTCTCTTCTACAGGGCAGTGCCCGGCGCACCGTCATAGCCCCATCCTTTCCTTCTGCAGTGAATATCCATTTGCTCTCAGAGGTCCTCAGGATTTGATCTTATTTCTCTTGAAAGACCAGGGAGCAAGCCCCCAGAGGAGGAGGGTCAGAGAATGCAAGGGAGAGAGAGAAGGGGTTTTAAGGAACAGGTGACTAGCCATAGATTTACGAAAAGGGGATATAGATTTAAGAAGATGTAGGGGAACACAATGTCACCCCAAAATGTCTCTTTGGCATGTGGATTATTTAGAGCTGAAAACAATCCAGGCACAAAAGACTAAAGAAGAAACTTTGACCTTCCCCCAAGCACCTAAAAGAATTTAGACAGAGGGCCTGTCCCAGAATAGAGCTATCACCAGAGATATCTACAAAGAACATGGACCAAGTGTGTATGGTGTAGGGGCGGGGGGAGGGGGTGTGTGGGGTGTTGGGGGAACTCTAGGCGGAGTCTAGAGATCAGAGTCCACTCTGTTTCCCATTGTCACTGTATGGCCCAGCAAACATTTATTTACCAAACATTTGCTTTTTCATCTCCATGTGAATTGCCTTCCTCCCCTTTGAAGTCCCAGACCACTACCCCCAAATCCTCTTTTGCCTTGAAAGC
Source organism: Stenella coeruleoalba (assembly GCF_951394435.1). Lineage (NCBI taxonomy): Eukaryota > Metazoa > Chordata > Mammalia > Artiodactyla > Delphinidae > Stenella > Stenella coeruleoalba. The sequence goes on along the minus strand of NC_137148.1, from coordinate 160,024,940 downwards.
TGAAGATGGTGTTTAAGATGAAGGTTTTAGGGCTTCCGTGGTGGCGCAGTGGATGAGAGTCCGCTTGACGATGCAGGGGACACGGGTTTGTGCCCCGCGGAGCGGCTGCGCCCGTGAGCCATGGCCACTGAGCCTGCGTGTCTGGAGCCTGTGCTCCGCAACTGGAGAGGCTCACATACCCGCCCCTCCCCCAAAAAAAGATGAAGGTTTTAACCCTTTTGGTGAGTTACTCAGTTTTCCTGAGTCTCTCTCAGATATGCATGTTATTAAACCTTTGTTTGATTTTCTCCTGTGAATCTGTTTCATGTCAATCTAATTCTTAGACCAGCAAGAAGAACCTCGACAGGTATAGGAAAATTTCTTTCCCTCTGACAGGGGGAAGTGAGTATTGGGTGTGCAGAGAGAGAGAGAAGGAGGTGGGAAAGGGGGTGACAGGTGCAAGGACCAATACAAACTGAAAAGAAAGGAAAAGACTCCTACCTCCATTTTCCTTAGCAATTACTTAAAAAACGTGTAATTGTAAGTTCCTTATCTCTCTGAAATGTATGTAAACCTTTTAAAACTAAAATAAGCTCTAACCAGATTTCTGACTGAGGAATGTCTTCTGAAGGACCTAGAATCCATCTCTTTGAAATGTAATCATCAAGGAAGATAGAGCCCTTACATCTCAGGTTCTGTAGGTCAGGACCCTAACTTCAGCAGGCACCTTGCTCCAAGTTGCAGAACTCTCTGTTGTCATAACATGTGTGAAGTTTGTATTTGTTTGGATAAAGCCAGCTACCTAACACAGGTAGTTACCCCAATTACCAGGTGAATCTAGGATGAACTCTGTGTGACAAACGGTGCTGTCAAGTCCTCTTCCTTGAGGAGTAGCTACTGTTTATCTTGATAGCATGTTATGTAATGGGTTGTCACTGTCTACCTATACAAAAAGGTGACATTCCTTCTGTCTTTGCAATCTCTTAGCAGATTACCTGTGATGCACATCACATGCTGATTTAATGTTTATTCAAAAATAAAACTGTTTTCTTTCTCTTCTACTTTTGCGGAGAGGTTTTCAGGGTAGGGAGGACATTTGTTTTTTAATTATATTTTCCCAATGCAGCAGGCACTGCAACAGAGCTAAGTGTTGTGTCAAATGCATCATGAGAACCTCAGAACTCTAGAAATGCCTCTCTGTGTGGGAAGCAGTCAGCCTTGAGGGCAGGTAAGGACATGCCAGGCATGCGGCCGCTGCTCGAAGGGACTGTCCCTACTTGTTCCCCTCCTTGTTCCATTCCATGGGAGATAAATCACCAGGGCCCAGAGATCAGAAAGAATGTAAAATGAGACAAGCAAAGCTGTCTCCCCCCTGCACATGCAGGTTATTTTTGATGCTTCTGGGTTTATGGGTTTCCTCCCAGGGAAGTTAACCTTGAGCCGAGACAGTCTGTAGATAATGTAAACCACCATCTGGCAGCCTTCCTTTTTCTAGCCTAGATAATCTGCAACTGTAGCGCAATAAAATTTGCCTTGCAACCATCAGTTGTCTTGGTCCTTCTGACCCCATCCGTCGGTGCTACTTCAGTTCCTTACCCCTTCCCTTCTGACCCTGGGCGGTGAAATCCTCTTTCTCCGGCTGGTCCACAGCATCTCTGGACATATGTCAACCCTCCAGCCCACACTGCTACTTTGACAGTGTGGTGTATGAGGGCAGGGACTTGGACATATCTGTCTCCCGGTTGTACATCACTCACCTTGGTTGACACTAACCTGGTTAAAACCTGTGACTGTTTTAAGAATCAGTGACAAATAATATTCCAAAGAAGGAATGGCCAATACTCATTCCACAAATGGTGGGCCTCCACAGGTGTATTTTGGAGTGTGTTGCTTCTGTCTCGTGTGATGTCACAATTGCAATTCAAGAATTTCCCCTAATAGAAACTGGAAAGACTGTCAAAGAGAGACAAAAACTATTGAAAACATTTGTCATAGGAAGATAATTATGAACAGAAAAAAAAGCAAGAGTGAGATTCCTGGGGTCCTGTGCTCATGACTGAAGTCATGCTTATGTCTCTAAGATGTCTGAGAAAATGTTTTTTAAAATCTGCATATGGGGGCTTCCCTGGTGGCGCAGTGGTTGGGAGTCTGCCTGCCGATGCAGGGGGCGCCGGTTCGTGCCCCGGTCCGGGAGGATGCCGCGTGCCGCGGAGCGGCTGGGCCCGTGAGCCGTGGCCGCTGAGCCTGCGCGTCCGGAGCCTGTGCCTCGCAGCACGAGAGGCCGCAGCGGTGAGAGGCCCGCGTACCGCAAAAAAAAAAAAAAAAAAAGATGTGCATATGCCTTGGTCCCACCCCGTGGGGGAGTGGATACTGGGTCTGGATGGGGCGTAGTCATATATGATTTTTTAAAAGCTCCCAAGGTGATTCTGATGGGATATAGGTTCACACACTGGCTTGGGACAGTGTGCATGCACAATGCCATTTTCATCTTAGCACTAGAGTCAGGATATCATGGCAGCAGACAGGGAAATCCTAGGACATAGCGAGTTACAGAGACATGCCAGCAAAGGGAGACAGAAAATAACTCAGGGAGGTAGATGCCAAGATCAGCACAGGCAGGAATGAAGCACGGCCACAGGGCACCAGAGTAATGAGGGCACACGTGTGGCAGTGACCCAACAGGTCTGTCTGCCTGCTTTGGAACTGAGTCCAGAGACTGGAGATCAAATAAACAATGATAACAATGTTGCCCAAGTAAGATTACCATCTTCTTGGTCTCTGATACTGACAACTTTTGGCAACAAGGAGATATGTCTGTATCCAGCTGGACGCTCCCTAGGCTGAAACTTGAAGTCAGATCCACTTCTTCCCCTTCTGGTCACCTTTAGTCCATCATCTGGCAGGTCTTTCCTCACCCCCTTCAGCACCTATCACTCCCATTCAGGTCTCCACAGTTCACCTTCCACTCCACCCTGTGGAGCTCAGCAGAGACGGGTCAGACCCAAAAATACGCAAAGATCTAGTCCTCAGAGCAATGCATGAGCAATGTTGGCCTGAGTAAGGCTCTTACACATAGACTCTCCTCCAACTCCTTGGCTCCAAATAAAAATTTATAGAATTAACCATCTAAGGCATTCTTCTGCTTCTTCATAAATCGATGAGCTCATGTCCCAGGTTTACACCTCTAGTTGTAGAATAAATATCCTGGGAGACCCAACTCAGCTCATAATGACCCCAGAGAACAGACAGACGCTCCATCCCAACGAGCAAGCCAAACTTAATGAAATGGCTTCAGGACAAAGTTCATTCCCCATAGCCCTGGCTTTGAAAAATACCCCAGACTCCCTTCTAAACAAAGGAAAGAGGCATCCATGAAACATCCCTTCACACATCCACTTATACTTCTCTCAGGGGTCTCCACCCTCACCTCACCCATGGGGGCTGGGAGAGATGTGATCACCACTGAGTGTCACAGTGAATATCTAGCTACTCTCTGGGAACTGAATCGTGAATGACAAGAAGTGGAGTCTAGTCAGTTCTTCTGCAAATCTTGTACTCAATTGAAGTCCTGTAATTTTTCTACTCAATTATTGTTTTTTCATTGTTCATTCAACAAATAATTGTTGAGCACTGTGGATATAAATGAAGACCAGCTAAATGAGAAAAGTAAACACTATTTATTTAGAGCTTCATACAGCAAGGGAATCAACCATTGTCACTTGCATTTTGGCAGGGACTCAATGGCAGGCACTCTCATCATCTGAGTCCTTAGCTGACTCCTGTAATAAAAGACGGATTAACAAGAGAAAAACAAACAGAAATGTATTAATATGTATATCTCATGTATACATGTGAGATAACTGGAGAAAGTGAAAAACTCTGAGATGACTTAGAATTCAGGCTTAAATACCATCTTAATTTCAAAAGAGGAGTGGAGATACAGGCCGCTTAAGGAAGAGTAGGTGGTTTTTAGCAAAGATGGATGGGCCTTAGAAGAATAGATGGGAAATATGATAGTTTCTGACAAAGTTCATCTGGATGTGGGTGTCACTTCGTATCTCTTCTCCCATGATAAGAGTCAATTTTCCCTGTGGGATGAAACTCCTGGGGAGGGGAGTTTTGACAACCACATTCCTTTGGGAGGATATGTTTATAGACACATAAGGGGGAGTTCAGAGAAAGTCTCTCCCTGCATTCACTGTGTTTCAAGTGCTTTTAGCTCAAAACAAGATAGCACAGTGGAATTCTTTTGGGTGACATATTCTCCTATCCTCGAAGACAAATAGCAGATAGGCAAGTAAGTAAATGAGGAAGAAGGGAAAGCTCTTCCTTACTGTAGAATACTGACTCATAAATACAGGGGAAAAAATGGGCTTAGAAAATTAACCATTTTGCAAACACCATAGTAAAATGATTCAGGAATGCATCAATAGATGCTAAAGGGTTGAACAAGGGAGGGCTTAAGGAAAAACATACACTTAAAGAATCTCTACATAACCACTTACTAATTACTGAGGAAAGAGTAACCAAAGAACAACTGGTCAAAGTTAACATCAACAGCAAAGGGGCAAAAGATCAGGTGCTCAGAATGTGATTCTCTGAGAAAGACACAACATCACTTATGGAGTATTCCTGTACAGTTCTTTCTATTATTCCTGCAAATTTTTTGTAAGTCTGATATTGTTTACCCAAAAAGCAGTGGGAAACCCTCCCTTTGTTTTTCTTACACAGTTTCATTGTTAAAATTTTTTTGGATCCTAGATACACCTGAAATGTTGGAAATAATATGCGAGGTTAAAAACCTGACTTTATTTCCTTTTTTTCTCTGAGTTTATATTTTTTGGTCATCAGTAAGCAGACACCAAATCACCAAGGTTCTATTAAATTGTGTGAAGTAAACCATTTAGTCTTGTACTGAGACCTGATGGATCAAAGTGGAGCAACTTGTAAGGTTTGGCTACGCTCAGAAACTCACCCAATACATATTGGAAGTAAGAATAGGATAAAAATAGCAACTCAGCTCCTTTCAACTTGTTATTCTTCTGACAAACAAGTTAACATTAGCCTAAATTCCATCCCCAGGGCCTGAGGCTGTGCAGCCTCAGCCTTGCTCTCCTTCCCATTGTTGGCAGGCTCCAGTCTCCCTGGGGCAAGGGCCAGCCGTACCCTGCATCTCCATCAGTACCTTGAAGAGCACTAGGGTAGGCTGCAGTTGGGTAGATGCCATCTTGGGCTCCAACCCTGTCCAGGAACTAGAGCTCCAGCGCACCCTTGAGACAGACAGCGCATATGGGCAGCGTGCCTTTTGTTGAGGCTGCAAGCATCCCTAAAATGTTGGATCAGCATCTCCAGTGCCAAAGCGTGGGCTGGGGCGGGCAGTTCTCCAGCAGGAGACGCCTTCCTGCCGAAACAGGCTCCATGTCTCCGTGGGCACGGAGCTCCAACCAGCACGCACGAGTCTGGGAACTTCCTCCTCTGGAGTGAGACTGCAACTTCACCAAAGGGTGGTAGTCCTACAGGCTGAGAGGTTTAGGTACTTATTTATGGTCTTTGGGATGGAGATGAATGTATCACGTGGCTTCCAGTGTCAAGTACCATGGGAAGCTCCTTAATCTTCCTCGGCTGATGTCAACTATGTCTTGGCAGCCAGAATGGATGAGCAGGACAGAAGGAGTCCTAAGAGTTCAGGTTCACCATTCACCCCCATTTTTCTTTTCCCCATTTCCCAGGCCTGAACCCCATTGTCTCCAGTCAGGGCAAGACATCAGCATTTGAAGGACTCAAGAGGTTCTTAACTTCCCCCAGGCTTGGTGTGGACAGGTTGTGAGCACATAGCGTGTATATGTACATGGGAAGGGGAAAGGGGGAAAATCAAGAGTGGGGGAAGGAGAGATTTTTATATTGTTTTTACAAGTTTTTAAACTAGTAAGCTTGACATTAAGTGTCACAATTCTTTAGGTATTTGTTGTCACCAGGGAAATAGAGAAGAGACATGGAAATGTCAGCCGTTCTTGGGGACTGAGGACCTTCTTCCTTAATATATTAGTTCCAAGACATGAAGGTGGCCCCCATTCTTGTTTCCACTCACAGAGGACCCTGAAAAGAGACTCACTTACCTGATGCAAAATCAATACCTATGGAAACCCAAATCTTCAAAGGAGAGTAATTCTCTCATTCTTACTCTCAAGCCTCCAGGGAAAATTCAGAGTCCTCACCACAATAGCTGGCTGGAGGAGATCCACAAAATTATACAAGGCGTTTTTAAAAACAAGCAGTAGATGAAGTGAGAGAGTGGCATGGACATATAGACACTACCAAATGTAAAATAGATAGCTAGTGGGAAGCAGCTGCATAGCACAGGGAGATCAGCTCGGTGCTTTGTGACCACCTAGAGGGGTGGGATAGGGAGGGTGGGAGGGAGACGCAAGAGGGAGGGGATAAGGGGATATATGTATATGTATAGCTGATTCAATTTGTTATAAAGCAGAAACTAACACACCATTGTAAAGCAATTATACTCCAATAAAGATGTTAAAAAAAAGTTGTAGATAATTGGACATTTCTCCTTCCTTATTCTGAAAATTGAGGAATAGATGACTCAATAAATACTGCAAATCAAAGTGGTCCTCGAGTCCAGAAACAGATGGACCTGTTTCACAGGTATAGGCAAGGGTTTGGAGAATTACTGCAAATCATGAGTTACCAGTACTCAGTCAGCAACCTTGAGCAAGTTGCCCAACCTCTGTGAACCTCACTTTTCCTTGTCTGTTAAATAGGGATAAAGACTTTACAAAGCCGTTAGGAAAGTTAAGTGAATTGGTATCTGTGAAATGCATGGCAAGCAAAAGGTACTCAACCAATGACAGATTTCCATCCTCTGCTGCCTTCCCTCTTCTCTTGACAGCAGTCATCCCAGAAAAGCATCGTTCACATATCTGAGTCACAATTACCTCATCTGGAGTAACAACCCGTATATCACAGGGTATTTGTGGTGAGTATATAAGATGAGATAAGTGAAGCACCAGGTAGGTAACAGGCATATATCCAGTTGGGTTGATGCTCAAAAGCCTCATAGTCATTGGCTAGAAACAATGCTACTCTCATATTTATTATACATTTCTTTTTCATACTATGGAGAAGGGAGTTCATCCAGATGAGGGGAAAAATGTGACCCTTGCAAAAGTTCTCCCACCTTTCATGTTTCCATTAAACCCAGGAGAAACCAGATGTGGACTGCCATGAGATTGAAGTCTAGAAGAGTCCTAAATGTAAATATAACTCTCTTGATTAACAGTTCTTCCCACCAGAGAACTTCTGCTAATTAGCAGAAGGGATGGAGCTGGAAAACAGGGCACTCTCAGTCATGGGTTAGCCAGTGTCTTGCTAGAGGTGAATGCAGAAGTGAACTGACACTATTATAAGTGGAATCCAACCGTCTTCCAGCTCAAATCCTGATGTGGTCAAATAAATACAATCCTCAGTGGATGTGACACTAAAAGAATTCAAAGGTTGTAGTGAAAGGCAGTAATCACATTTTAAACCAAAGGAGAATTGAAACTGCCTCAGCCCCAACTCAGCTCTTCTAATGGTGAGCTCAAAATGATCAGCACCTCATACATTTCTGGGAAAATAAAACAAATAACTGATCTCTTTCAGTCTCCAGTGTTGGTTATTCAAAATGTGTGACATAAAATCAAAAATTATAAAGTATTCAAAAAGGCAAGAAAAAAAATTGTTACCTGCCAAGAGAAAACACCATCAATACAGGCAGACCCCTAGGTGGCCCAGGTTTAGAATTAGAAGAAAGAATTTTTAAATGACCAGTGCAAGTAGGTTAAATGAGGTACAGGATGAACCTGAGATTGAGTGACAAGAGAGATTTTCTGCAGAGCAATGGAAGTTTAAAAAGAACAATAGTGAAATTCTAGACCTGAAAAACACAAGCTGTGATGAAGAAATCATTGGATGAGATTAAGAGCATCTTGGACATAGTAGAAGGTAAAAAAATCATGAAGTAGAACAGAGATTGGCAAGTTTCTAAGGGACCAGATAGTAAACTTTTTAGGCTTCGCAAGCCCTATGATCTTTGTCACTGCTACTGAACTCTGCTGTTTTTACATAAAAGCGGCCTTAGACAATGTGTAAATGATTGTAGCTTTGTTCCAATAAGATTTTATTTTTAAAAATAGCCAGTGGACCATATTTGGCCCATGGGTCATAGTTTCCTGACCCCTGAACTATAAGACTAGCCAGTAGAAAGTCCTCAAGCTAAACACAGAAAGAGAACAGAATGGAAATGAAAACAGCGTCAGAAACCTATTGGAAAATATCAAATAATCTAACAAGTGTGTCAAGGAGTCCAAGAAAGAGAAAAGAGAAATATTTCCCCAAAATACTTGACATGGTACTGGCCTAAAATTTTCCATAATTATATATGACCCCAGTGTGTAGATCTAATTATCATTTAATTCAAATGACTAAAAAGAAACCCAGACTTCAGCACATTATTATCAAGCTGCTGAAAACATATAGTAGCGAAAAAGCCTTAAAATTAACCAAAGAGGGCTTCCCTGGTGGCGCAGTGGTTGAGAGTCTGCCTGCCGATGCAGGGGACACGAGTTTGTGCCCCGGTCCGGGAAGATCCCACATGCTGTGGAGCGGCTGTGCCCGTGAACCATGGCCACTGAGCCTGCGCGTCCGGAGCCTGTTGCTCCACAACGGGAGAGGCCACAACAGTGAGAGGCCTGCGTACCGCAAAAAAAAAAAAAAAAAAAAATTAACCAAAGAAAACAGGACATAACATAATTAATAATCTCCATTAAATATATAGGTGAACTCATTGGAAACTGGAGACAAGAAACAAATGGAAAGACATATTTAAAGTGCTGAAAGAAAAAAACTGTCAATCTACAATTTTAAAACCAGCAAAATACTGTTTAAGAATGAAGGCAAGGGGCTTCCTTGTCAATCCAGTGGTTAAATCTCTGCATGTCCACTGCAGGGGGCACAGGTTTGATCTCTGGTTGGGGAACTAAGATCCCACATGCTTGCGCAGTGCAGCCAAAAAAATAAAATAAAAAAATTTTTTAAATGAAGGCAAAATAAGAATATTTTTAGACAAGCCAAAGCAAGAGAATTTCCAGCATACTCAAACAAGATTTTTTAAAGGAATTATTTCAGACTAAGGGGAAATGATAGAAGATCAAAGCACAAGGAATGAAAAGCAGCAAAATAGAATATGTAAATAAATATAACAGATAATATTTCCTCAAATGAGTTAATCACTTCCTGTCTAGAAAAAAATATTAAAAGTGCATTGGGGATTTAAACATATGTGGAAATAAGCATATGACAAAAACACACTAGCCAGAAAAACCATAAATAGATTTAAAATATTGTAAATTTTCTATATTATACCTGAATTCATACAACATTAAATCAAACTGTAAACTGTAAGAAGTAGAAGACGCATAGTGTAAATATTAAAACAGCCACTAAAAAACAAAGAAAGTGGTATACCTAAAAGGTAATTGAGGGGATAAAATGGAACACCAATTTTGATTAATCCAATAGAATGTCAACAGAAGTAATTTTCTTAAAGGAAGTACAAGTGGAAAACAAGGAGCAAAATTGTAGATTTAAATCCATCCACAGCAATAACTACAATAAATATAAATGGAGTAAACACTTCAGTTAATAGAATTGTATAGACAGAGGTTTAAAAAATAATAAGAGCCTATGAGAAGCAGAGCAGGGAGGAGTCAAGATGGTGACCTAAGGGGACGTGGAGTTTGCATCTCTGTGTAACTAGGGCATCTACCAGGCACTGGTGGGGAACCACGGACACCTAAATGGACAGGAGGAACCCCCGAGTGACCAGGTAGGACGTGGGGGTGAAGGAGGGTGGGGAGAAGTGGAGGTGGGATGGGACTGGCCCCCCTCAGGGCGGCTGGGGGAGGGGTGGGGATCCAACACCTGGAGAGGAGACCCTCGGGAGGGTGGAAGATCAGAAGGGAACATGGCCAGCATTTCCCCTGCCCACTTGGGCCCTGGGGAGCCTGCTGAGTTTCTGGGCCTTATCCTCTGCCCACCAAAGCTCCCTCCAGCCACATGGGTCCTGCGGGAGTGGGAGGGAGAGTGGAGGAATGGAAAGGAGGGTGGCCAGCATTTCCCTCGCGCACTTGGGCCCCGTGGAGCCTGCTGAGGTCCCAGGCCTAATCATCCAGCCTCTGAGAACCCCTTCAATTGTGCTGGGCCTAAAATCCACCCCTCACACACACCCAGGGCCTCACCTCCGAACTCCACACTCCAAGGCCCCCCTTGGCTGTGCTGCTTTTCCCGGCTGCATGGGTCCTGAGCCTAGGCCTCACCCCATACCTAAAGCTCGCCCCACCTAGACCCTGCCCCCAAAGCCTATTCTGGTCTCACAGGTTCTTAGCATAGGCCCTGACCCCTGCCTAAGCTCTGTCCCCCATAGCCAAGGCCTTTTCCAGCCTTTTTATTTGTTTGTTTGTTTTTTAGGTTGTGGTTCTGCTTCACCTTGTTACTGTTAATTCATTTATATTTTTATTTTTTCTAATAAATTTTTTATATTTCTAATTTTATTTTATTCATTATACCTTGTTATTCTTTTGGCTTGTTCCCCCCCCCTTTTTTTTCTTTTTTCTGTTGAGGTTCTAACTTGTAATTGTTTCAGTTATATTTTTATTTTTCCTAATATATTATTTATTTATCGAATTTTATTTTATTTTTTATTCTTTGGTATTTTACTGCCCTTTTTCTTTTCTTTTCTTTTGCCATGCCACACAGCTTGTGGGATCTTGGTTCCCAGCCTGGGGGTCGGGTCTGAGCTCCTATGGTGGGAGCCCCGAGTCCAAACCACTGGACTAACAGAGAACCTCAGACTCTAGGGAATATTAATCAGAGTCAGGTCTCCCAGAGGTCCTCATCTCGGCATCAAGACCCAGCTCTACCTAACTGCCTGTAAACTCCACTGCTGGATGCCTCAGCCCAAACAACCAGTAAGACAGGAATACAGCCTCACCCATCAAAAAAAAAAATGAAATGACAAAAATATGTTACAGACGAAGGAGCAAGGTAAAAACCTACAAGATCAAATAAACAAAGAGGAAATAGGCAACCTACCTGAAAAAGAATTCAGACTAATAGTACTAATACTACTAATACTACTAATAGTAAAGATGATCCCAAATCCCAGAAATAGAATGGAGGCACAGATTGAGAAAATACAAGAAATGTTTCACAAAGACCTAGAAGAACTAAAGGACAAACAAAACATTGATGAACAACACAAAAACTGAAATGAAAAATACGCTAGAAGGGATCAATAGTAGAATAACTGAGGCAGAAGAGTGAATACGTGAGCTAGAAGATAGAATGGTGAAAATAAGTGCTGAGAGCAGAAGAGAAAAGAATGAAAAGAATCCAGGATAGTCTCAGAGACCTCTGGGACAACACTAAGTGCACCAGCATTCAAATTATAGGGGTCCCAGAAGAGGAAGAGAAAGAGAAAGGGTCTGAGAAAATATTTGAAGAGATTATAAAGTTTCCCAGCATGGGAAAGGAAATGGTCAACCCAGTCCAGGAAATGCAGAGAGTCCAATACAGGATAACCCTAGGAGAAACGCAACAATACACATAAAAATCAAAGTAACAAAAATTAAATTCAAAGAAAAAATACTAAAAGGAGCGAGGGAAAAGCAATAAATAACAAACAAGGGGATCCCCATAAGGGTATCAGCTGATTTTTCTACAGAAACTTTGCAGGCCAGAAGGGAAAGTCAGGACATATTTAAAGTGATGAAAGGGAAAAACCTCCAACCAAGATTACTGTACCCAGCAAGGATCTCATTCAGATGTGAGAGAGAAATCAAAGCTTCACAGACAAGCAAAAGCAAAGAATTCAGCACCACCAAACCAGCTTTACAGCAAATGCTAAAGGAACTTCTCTAGGCAGGAAACGCAAGAAAAGAAAAAGAAGTAAAAGAACAAATCCAAATCAATTAAGAAAATGGTAATAGGAACAAACATACGGATAATGACCTTGAATGTAAAGGGTTTAAATGCTCCAACCAAAAGACACAGACTGGCTGAATGGATACAAAAACAAGACCCATATGTATGCCCTCAACAAGAGACCTAGGGACCTAGGGACACATCCAGACTGAAAGTGAAGGGATGGAAAAAGATATTCACCCAAAAGGATGTGTTGCCAATTACTAGAGCGACCATGCATAGGGAAAACAGATATATTCAAACATTTTAGGAATTAAAAGTGTTGACTTACCCCCAAAATAACACCCGAAAAACCTGCAGATCAAACAAGGCCAATATTATTACTTAATTAGAAAAGGTAAACACCATCTTGACAGAATCTTAGTTTCATAAGGGGAGATCCATGTTTCATGTGTATAGTTTTAGGAACTGGATTTGAGTAGTTTGAAGTGGCTCTGACAATGCAGGGATCTGACTGGAACTGGTCAAAATCCATAATATAACAGGATTGATGGTCACCACGAGCATGAGTTGGGGAGGAGTCTTGGTGAGAAAACAATCAATTGGTAAGAAGCTGAGTTTGGCCAGCTGAGTCATCCATCGTCCAGAAAAGAGGACTGATTGAACAGTCTATTGTTCAGATAAAGCTAACAATGAAGTTATATTCCGACTTACAGCCTTATCATCCTGGGCAAGAATTTCCTGGAATATATAGAAAAGTCTTGTTGATGTAAGGACTTTCATTTTGAATCTTGATAATTAAGTCATGTGAATACAGATGGTCTTAGTTTCCTCTAGATAGTAGCTCTAAATTGATACTAATTTCTTGTGACCCCAAACTCCACTGCAGTCTACCAAAGTGGGGGTTTATGATGATGAGGTGATAAGTGGTGTTTTGGCCCAAGTTCAAATCACAGTGGTCCAAGTAGGTCCATAAACCTATCGCGTAGCTATTTCCCAGATCCTTAATGTATATTTTGAATAGTCATACCCAGAAACTAGTAGGAAACCCATACTGGCTCTCTGAACCCTAGCGGGAGTTTTATTATGGCAGAAAGAACGAATGAAAGCTCAGGAACTTCTATTTCCTACCAGACAGTAAACAAAAATTAATACTGTATCTCTAGGAGACCTGCATGTATTAATGCTACCATAAACTTGAAATGTGCACATCTTTTTTTGGCCTTCACAGAAGGTGAATGGACCTTAGAAAATTACTATAGATTGTTGTAAAGTTAATCAGTGGTAACTTTAACTGCAGTGGCTGTTACCGCCTATGTACTAACAGAATGCCTCAGATATAATCAAAGTACCTTGCTCAGCATTGCTTCTGATCAGGAAATTATTTCATAGCAAAAGAATGGCAGCAATGGACTTGTGTCCATAGAACTGACTGGTCTTGTATATGTGTCATCACTCAGAAGCAGTTGGCCTCAGTTATGGTACCAACTCATTTACAGTGTCATTTCAGAAATAAGACCCTGAAAATATGGAGTTCTATCTCATATAATGCAATATGTGCTTTGATTCAGTAATCAATATATGGGGCTATTTCTCCCATAACTGAACAACAATGGTCCCATCCAATCAGAAATTGAAATTTTACCTGGTTATTTTAGACTTCTCATGCCAGTGAACTAATAGGTAAATAAGACAGCAGCTCCACTAGAGTGGGATGGGTTGATTGATCTCAATTACAAGGGTTATAGAGGACAATCCTGAGACAGGGGATTCTCTGGGGCACCTTTCAGTACTTCCATGTCCAATAGTAAAAGATAATGGAAAAGTACAGCCACCAAAAATACAGGTAGTACCACTGAGGATTCAGACCTTTTTGGAATGAAGACATAGAGTACACCACCAGATAAATTATCCCAAAGGCATGAGGTTCTAGCTGAGAGCAAAGGAAATAAGGAATGGAAAATGGAAGAAGAAAGTTATAAATATCAATTATGGCTTCATGATCAATTAGCCTGTTGGGGTGTGTGTGTGTGTGTGTGTGTGCGCGCACATGTATGTGAGCTAGTTTGTTCTTATCTCTCTCTCTGCTCCTTCCTCTTACTATTTATATACTGATTGCTGTGGATAGCCAATATGCAGAGATTGTGACTGAGTATGAGCTATAACTGACATTGCCCATAGATGAATACTATAACTAATGAAGGATAACATGTATATGAAGAATAGTTACACATTGTTATGCTGTTGTTGCTATTTAACAGAAGTTCAAATATGGGTAAAATGATCCGGATGCTGAGTAGCCAAAGGAGTGGACTGTGCCAGTTCTTAAACTATTGCCTCAGCTCAAAATTCACATTTCTAGGGCTTCCCTGGTGGCTCAGTGGTTGAGAGTCCGCCTGCGGATGCAGGGGACGCGGGTTCGTGCCCTGGTCCGCGAAGATCCCACATGCCGCGGAGTGGCTGGGCCCGTGCGCCATGGATGCTGAGCCTGCGCGTCTGGAGCCTGTGCTCTGCAACGGGAGAGGCCACAACGGTGAGAGGCCCGCATACTGCGAAAAAAAAATTCACATTTCTACACTCCAATTTTTTATTCTAGGGCTGCTTTGTCTTCAAGGTTCACATTAGGATCTGCCAATAGGGCCACTAGAAGGAGACCGTAAGCCAGGGGAAGAGATAGAAAACTCTTTCATGATTTCCTGTTTTCTTCTGTCCAACCAATCCAGCAATGTCTCTTCATCCAGGCAGTTGGTTTGACTTTGCAGTTTATTTTCACACTCACAGAACCAGTCTCATCCTGTCCTTCAGAGGCGCAAGCACTAGCTGACCAACCCCTATTCCTGGGCAGTCTTGGGATAGAGCCTCTCCTGTGAACTTCTGGGGTGTCAGAACCAACTGCATAGCCCCCGCTTGTCAGAAGGCTAGGACCGAGCTCTGCAATCCCCTCTTTTTCCTTTAGGCTCTGGAGCAACCATCATAAGTCAGGGCCGAGCAGGCTTCTCTATGTCACCTATATGGGAGACACCTCCATAGGTACCTTCTGAGATAGGAATACCAGCTGGTCAGTGCTCACTCCTCAGACATCTGGACTCTAAGACTTCGGGTTTTAATGACTCTAACCTCTCCCTTTACATCCCCAGGCCTAGGAATAGTAGCTTCTTTCTGCAGGTTGTTTTTTCCTCTTCAATCCTTAGTGTTCTTGTTTTGTCATTTCAGATCTCAAATATCTGGTTAACAACTCTTTACACTACATTTTTTTCTGCTAAAATAATGGATATGGTTTTATTCCTGGCTGGACCCTGTCTGATATGTAAGATATAAAATAATGGCTCAATTTCTGTCTTTATTTCTGTTCTAATATTCAACTTCCAAAACGTATAGTTTTACTTTTGCAGAACTTGAAGTACAGAAATAATCACAGTTGCCACAGCAAATTTGCTATGTGAATAGTGCTTTTAAAAATGGTTTCATATATATTATCCCATTAGATGCCTCTTCCTGCATTTATTCAATAAAGTTTTATTAAGCAACTGTTGTCTATAAGGCACAGAGCCAGGTATTGAAAACACACAAATAATTTCTAAGCAGTTAAGGGTATATTTATATCTCTTAAAGGAAGTTTTGTAAAGCCTCTCATGGGAGAAGACTAGGGACCACCCAAGAAAGAATTATAGAGACTCAATTTCTGCCATCTAGAAAGTTTTTTTTTAATATCCATATTTATTAGGTAAAATCATCAATTTAATAATATAGATGACACAAAAAGGAAAAAGGACAGTGCCCAGCACATAGTAAGCGTTCAACAAAACACAGTTATAACCAAGAAGAATTAAGAAATTGAGTGAATTTACTTCAAGGACTTCATAAGTGATCAATAATGACAATAACGACAATGCATTGCTTCGTCATGGGGCTTTAGATTTACATGCAGTGATCCCTACAGAATCCCTGTGAGGTAAGGCAGGTGTCACGATTCTCATTTATTGATGAGGAAATAGACACTCCCAAAGGGTGAATGACTTTGCAGCATTATGCAACCAGGAGGTGGCAGCACCAGGTAGCAGATGCCCTGGCCGTCAAGGCCGACTGCCAATCCCGCAACGATCCAGCCCCTTCTTTTTTTTTTTTTCTTTCGGTACGCGGGCCTCTCACTGTTGTGGCTTCTCCCGTTGCGGAGCACAGGCTCCGGATGCGCAGGCTCAGCGGCCATGGCTCACGGGCCCAGCCGCTCCGCGGCATGTGGGATCTTCCCGGACCGGGGCACGAACCCGTTTTCCCTGCATCGGCAGGCGAACTCTCAACCACTGCGCCACCAGGGAAGCCCCAGCCCCTTCTTTAGGGCCCCCATCACCTCCCGATTCCTCAAGCTATAAATGAGAGGGTTGAGCATCGGAGTAAGGACTGTGTAGAAGATAAGAGACCACATTGTCATGGCTTGGGGCCTGATAGCGCCTGGGTCTCAGATAGATAAACATGGCTGCCCCATAGAAGAGGGACACTGCTGTCAGGTGGGAAGAACAGGTGGCCAGAGCCTTTTTATGGGCCTGAGCAGTGTGCATGGGGAGCGCAGATCCCCGGAGGTGAGCATAAGAGGCCACGATGATGGAGAAGGGCAGGAGCAGCATGAATACATAGCAAGCAAAAAACAGTATCAGGGCTTTCCTGGTGGCGCAGTGGTTGAGAGTCCGCCTGCCGATGCAAGGGACACGGGTTCGTGCCCCGGTCCGGGAAGATCCCACATGCCGCGGAGCAGCTGGACCCCGTGAGCCATGGCCGCTGAGCCTGCGCGTCCAGAGCCTGAGCTCCCCAACCGGAGAGGCCACAACAGTGAGAGGCCCGCGTACCGCAACAAACAAACAAACAAAAAACAGGGTATCAAAAATGGATGTGTCTGCACAGGCCAGTTTCAGTAAAGCTGGCACCTCACAGAAGAAGTGGTCCACATTCCTTGAGCCACAGTAGGGTAAGCTCATGGCTCCTGCCATCTGCATCATTCCATCTATTACCCCCAAAGTCCATGAACTCCCAGCAATCTGGAGACAGACCCTCTGACTCATGAGGATGGGATAGTGAAGTGGGTGGCTAATGGCCACATAGCAGTCATAAGCCATGAGTCCCGGCAAGAGCCCTTCAGATCCCACAAGAGAGATGAGAAAAACAATTTGCATGCCACAACACACAATGGAGATGGATTTTCAGCCAGAGAGAAGTTGGCTGCCATCTTGGGCACAGTGGCACAGACCAACATGAGGTCCATGAGGGAGAGGTGACTGAGGAAGCAGTACATGGGTGTACAAGGATCAATGTAGATGAGGAAGATGAGGAGGACATTGCCACAGAGGGCAACTGTGGAGACCACCATAACCACAGAGAACAGGGCAAGATCAGTCTGGCTATGAGAAGAGATTCCCAAGAGGATGAAGCCATCTATAGATCCCATGGATCAGTTGTTCCCAGTCACCTGAGAACATGGGCAGAGAAATTCTAAGATTGAGTGACATGTCTTTATTTATCTCTGGATTATTATTCTTCAGTCTTCTGTATCTTTTGTAATTTATTAGAGCACAACAACATATGCCTAGGGACACACAAGAGTATATTCTTTCATTTTTCCCATGACACGGATGATAGGATCTTTGCTAGCTCATAGAATTGAACCATTTATCTACATTTGTACGTATTCATACCAAGAAGAATAGAAACTGAATTATTTTATGTGTCGCAGGACTGTTGGACAATCCTTCAATAGGCAAAACATTGGCTTTCCCATAAGGCACTGACTCTTTTTAGCTGGGATTAAAGGGACTCAGTAAACTATCTCTAGCAGGACTTGGACCATTTCATCCCCAAGAGATCATTCATATACGTTACAATAAAGGAAGGTAATGGAGACTTGAGATGTTCTTTATTTTGCTTAGGCCAAATATCTTGAAATCATTTTTTAATTCCTCTATGTCTTTTATTCCCTAGATCCAAACCATCAGTAAAGCCTCTTGGCTATACATTCAGAATACCTCAGAATCCAATGAATGCTTATGCCCACTGCAACTGCCCTGGTCCAAGCCACCATCTTCTCTCAGATGGACTATTGTAGGCTTCTATCCAGTCTCTTGACATCTATCCTTGAATCCCTTGAGTCTGCTCTCATAACTATTCAAATGAGTCTGCTTAAAATGTAAGTCATATGATGTAATTCTCTTGCTGAAAGTAACTCAGTGACTCCCCAAATTACTCCAAATAAAGCCCAAATCCTTGCAGTGGCACACAAGGCCCTACATGATACACCCACACAGACACAGACACACACGCACACACACACACACACACACTCATATACACCGATACCTCTGACCTCATCTCCGACTGTGTCCCCTTCACTCACTGTGCTTCCTTGAATTTCCTTGGACAAATTGGACAAACACCCACCTTTGGATCTTTGCGTTTTCTTCTCTTTGGAATGCTCTTTCCTCAGATTTCTGTCTCTCATCTGCTTCAGATATTTATTCAAATGCCAACCTCTTTAGAGATGGCTTCTGTGAAAGTCACTGAAGTTATAAACGTCTTGCATTTTCAACCCCTGCTCTTGGTTTCTCCACAGCACTTATACCATTTCACACACACATGCTTACATTTTTAAACTTTTATGGTCTGTCTCATCCCACTGGAATAAAAGCACCATTTATTATTCACCATGACATTGGCAGCCCCTAGAAAGGTTGCCTAGTTCATAGTATAACCTTCAGTACGTAAGTGTTGATTGAATAGAATAATCATGGTGAAGTAATACATGGCTGCTGCTTCCATTTTCTCAAAGTAGAGAGACTCCCCCTTTAACTGATGGAGCCCTTGTTCTTGACCTCAATATACTAGTTCACTGTTCTATTTCTTCCTCTGAGGGATAGTGAGTGATATAGTAAGAACAATATTGAGGTATTAAAAAAAAAACAGGACTTCTCTGCAAATGGATGATAGTGGCATCCAGGTGACATTTGTTTGGGGTGTATTCATGTCTACCTTACCTCCTTGCAAGGAGGAAACAACTCAACCCCACAGAACACACTCTTTGTGTGAAGAAACAGAGTAATTTCAAAAACTAGGATAGGCCTGCCCAGATCCACCACCAGGGAGGCAGGCTCTGTGAGCTGAGATCTTACAGAATGGAGCACATCCTGACTCATGCCCAAAAAAGACATGCGCAGGTGTCTTTGCCAACAACAACACAAGGTGTGATGTTGAAGCTAGTGGGGAGGTCCTACAGGAGCAAATCACTGTTCCTACAGCCTTCAAATACCATCTTGGCCATATTAGCCCCAGACTAAACCAATCAACTGAACCAACCAGGTCCCATAGACCTCACACCAGAAATTCCTCCTCTTGTGCTAAGGACGTACTGTGTGCAGAATCATTCAGCTACATGCACCTTCAAAGACATGCACTCTACACGTCCTCTTCTCCCCCCCACAACCCCCCGCCACCTTATACTACAATATCATAGAGTTGATTAATGACATTTAAACTCCTTTGAATTCTAATTTTTTTTTTTTTTTTTTTTGCAGTACGTGGGCCTCTCACTGTTGTGGCCTCTCCCGTTGCGGAGCAGAGGCCAGAGACGTGCAGGCTCAGTGGCCATGGCTCATGGGCCCAGACGCTCCACGGCATGTGGGATCTTCCCGGACCGGGGCACGAACCCATGTCCCCTGCATCGGCAGGCGGACTCCCAACCACTGTGCCACCAGGGAAGCCCTGAATTCTAATTCTTATACCACTGTGTACTCATCACCTCCACTTGGATGTGCAATGGGCTTATGCTACCTAAAGTGACCAAATAGAGTCCTTGGTCCCCTCTGGAGAAGCATCTGGTCTAACCTTCTTCCCAGGTAAATTAAGGGCAGGTCTGTCCAGCTTCCAAGGGTACAACACATGGGTCACATTGAACCTCTCCTTCCCTCACACATCCCAACATCATAAATCCCTGCTGGTTCTTCCTGCAAAATGTATGTAACCCTGACCACTTCACAATCTTGCCCATCTCACCTGGCCACACTGTCATCACCGCTCCCCTGGTTGATGGTGGCCCCTAACTGAATTTGCCTCATCATTCATTCCATCCTTGCCCCCATCCCAGTCTCTTTGCACACAGCACTAAAGTGAACCCGTCTCTCTAAGAAGATGGCTTCTTGAAGCAGAATAAAGGAATGTTTTTATCAGCAGAACTTCCATCACCACCCAGGCCTCCTTTCCTTCTGCTCTCCCCAGAATTCCCATGATTCTCGTCTCACCAGCATCCTGTGTTTCCTCCCACACCAGCCTCGGAGGCCTTGGTCCTTGTTCTTGCCTACTCATGGAAATGTCTTCCCACATATGCTCCACCTGGTCCACTCACCTCCTAACTAACTTTCTCAGCCAGGGCTTCCTCACACCTATTTGGAGTTGAAATCCCTCTTCCCTCCCCGTTCCTTCCCTGCCTTATGTTTCTCTTAGCATTCAACACCATTGGGCATGCTACATTTAATTCGTATGAATTTGTTTTCTGCTTTCCAACTAGAACCTATATCCCCCATGCCACTTTTTCTCATGGGAGGATCCCCGGCTCTTAGAGCAGTGACTGGCATGTATTACGTGCTCAGTAAATACTGTCAAATGATTGATTGTATGCAAACAACTCAAGAAACTATTCTAGCATCTCACATATTCATTTCCTGCTCATTAACTTCATTCCTTTCTGCTGACTAGTTAATGGCTGCATTTTTCTTCTGAGAAATGACACCATAAAGAAGCCACCTTGTATCTAAAATATACTTTGGGGGACAAGCTGACTCTATGTCACATATCAGCCCTCTCCTTCCTGCCCCTTTACCTCCATGTCTCCCCACTCATCCTTTTTCCTCCTGTTAACCACTCTTCAACCCAGGAACCCAACACTATGGCCCCCAATCCAAAATGAGGGAAAGAGGAAAGAAAAAGGTCAATGATACATTTTCTTTCTTTAGAAAGAAAAACAGAGAAATAGATCAAATGAAAAGGACTAGAAGAAAGAAAGGAAAGACAAAGACAAATAACACTAAAAGGTATGTGCCCTCCACCTACTCCAAAAAAAAAAAAAAAAAAAGCTGAAAGAGGCAGACAACAACAGGAAGAAGAAATGCTGATAATTTTTTTAACATCTTTATTGGAGTATAATTGCTTTACAATGGTGTGTTAGTTTCTTCTGTATAACAAAGTGAATCAGCTATACATATACATACATCCCCATATCTCCTCCCTCTTGCATCTCCCTCCCACCTTCCCTATCCCACCCTTCTAGGTGATCACAAAGCACCCGAGCTGATCTCCCTGTGCTATGTGGCTGCTTCCCACTAGCTATCTATTTTACATTTGGTAGTGTAAATATGTCCATGCCACTCTCTCATTTCGCCCCAGCTTACACTTCCCCCTGCCCATGTCCTCAAGTCCATTCTCTATGTCTGTGTCTTTATTCCTGTCCTGCCCCTAGGTTCTTCAGAACTTTTTTTTAGATTCCATATATATGTGTTAGCATATGGTATTTGTTTTTCTCTTTCTGACTTACTTCACTCTGTATGACAGTCTCTAGGTCCATCCACCTCGCTACAAATAACTCAATTTCATTTCTTTTTATGACAGAGTAATATTCCATTATATATATGTGACACATCTTCTTTATACATTCATCTGTCGATGGACACTTAGGTTGTTTCCATCTCTGGGCTATTGTAAGTAGAGCTGCAATGAACATTGTGGTACATGACTCTTTTTGAATCATGGTTTTCTCAGGGTATATGCCCAGTAGTAGGATTGCTGGGTCATATGGTAGTTCTAGTTTTAGTTTTTTAAGGAACCTCCATACTGTTCTCCATCATGGCTCTATCAATTTACATTCCTACCAACAGTAGAAATGCTGATAATTAAATATAAATGTGAAATGACCAGCAACTAGTAATAGATGCAGCAAAGAGGAGAGAAGGGGGTGACAGGAAATGACCCTCACTCACCTTTAAGTGGGTTCCCTGAAGGAAAACCAATTCAGCAGATACCCTGTGGAGGAGATTCCAGCATTAAAATCATTTCTTCATCCTTCCATGTGTTTGCACTTACTGGGTCAGAGGGGTCAGGGAGGAGCCCCCCAGCTCTGAACTCCTTCCTCAGCTCCCACCAACCTCTCAGCCCAGCTGTGGGTGTCCACGTCACCCTCAGCCTCCCTGTGACTCTCTAGCTCAGACAGTGGGCCTCAGACAGGCAACAGCCTCCTCTCAGCAAAAGGGGTGTGGAGAAAGTGAACTTAGTCAAGGAGACGGTGGTGGGCAGATGGGGACAGAGCCAGGATCCGTGTATCTGAGCCCACTCCCCGATTCCCATCCACCTTCCATGGGCTGCCTCCCAGCCTGGGTTGCAGAACTGTCTCCCGCTGCCCATGCAGGTGCTTAACACTGAAGCTGAGTGAGGAAGGTAAAGCTGTGAAGTCCCAGGGGAGCCCACAAACTCCAGCCCTGGAGCAGAAGCTCCCAAGTTTATAATTAAAGAAAACCAAACAGGGAGCTTGGGGACAGGACCAGAAGAAGGGCCAGTGGGACAGTGTGGGGAAACCTGGTCATGGGAGGGGCACAGAGCAACCAGGGCACAGGAATGGGGAACAAGTTTCTTGGTGCTCTACCCCTCACCACAAACAAATTCCACACTTCCCCAGTGACCCCAAGGGCCTCCATGGGGTCTCCACCCTTGGGTTCCCTGATAGACTTTCTCTGCACCCCAGAATCTACACATGTTTTTTGCCAGCCCCATGAAGTCAACATACATTTATTGAGAACCCATGATATATAGAGCACTGGGTGAGCTGTTATGCTTGAATCAAAGGTGGAGACTGAACACAATCCTGGCCCTGAGAAGTTTATAACCTGATGGGAGGGGAAGAAGAGCACCCACATTCATGAGACTCACAGGGTGGCATGGGACTGGCTGTCATCCCAAACCCGGTCAGTCATACCTGTAAGCTCAGAGCCTTTCACAGTTTGCTATGGACAGTCCTGTGGTCTTCAGTTATGCCCCTCATCCCAGTGTAATCATGGATAGCACTCCCTTTCACTCTCAAGGATGTCCCAGGATTTTAAAAAAATATTTATTTATTTGTTTGTTTGTCTGCACCGGGTCTTAGTTGTGGCACATAGGATCTCTCGTGTGGGATCTAGTTTCCTGACCAGGGATCAAACCCGGGCTCCCTGCATTGGGAGCGCAGAGTCTTAACCACTGGACCACCAGGGAAGTCCCATCCTAGGTTTGATGATAATTTAATAGTCACTTTAATTTTGACTTTATGTCCCATGGAAGGAGGTCAATTTTCAAAATGGCCAATTCATTGGAAACCAAATGTCCAGATCATCAATTTATGTTGTTCTTTTAACTCTTTGATGTATGACTGGTTTTTATTTTATTTTCGCAGCAGCAATAAAACGTGTTTTCCTGCCATACAAATCTCTTGGGGCCTTTAGTTGGAGGCTGATGCTCAGAGAGGACAGATTAGACCAGAGGGCTGAGAGAAGGGGACTTGAAAGGAGAGGCGGGAAAACACAAGGAGGTGGAGACAGAGGGACCTAGAAAATAGAGGCCTCTGTCAAATTAGTTCCAGGCACACCAAACCGGTTTTTGAAGAAACTCCTTACAGCCACCTCACACTCTTCTGCTCCTGCCTCCTTCTCTGTCATTCCCCGCATCCCGCTGACCTACTTTGCTTCCCTATAGGTACTTGAAGTTTTTCCACTTCCGCATTTTTCCACCTCCGCATTTTTCTCAAGTTAACCTTCCCCTAGAACTTGCATTGCCTACTTTGTCTTTTCCTACTGAAACTCAGTTTATTCTATAAAGACCCATCTAAAGCCCATCATTACCACTCTCACCTTCCAAAGATTCAATCCACATCCCTTCAGCCTCTGTGAGTTCCTACAGTCTACTGTCTGTACAATGACAATTTATCCTGTTCTGCTCTGTGAAATCTGTTACATTACTATTTATTTAACCTACATAGTGATTGGGTGAAACTTGATTGCATACAACCAAGAAAGAGCTTTATGTTTAGCTAGGACCACTTTCACTCCTGGAAAATCCCTCACCACCTTTGATGGAGATCAGGCTGATCTCAGAGCTGTCTGGTCTGCTTCAGGTGTAAGTCTATTCCCACTGAGCTAATCAAGACCAACTTTCAGGTAGGATAAGATCCAGCCTGATACAAGTCGTGACTTAAATCTCTCACCAAATTCAAAATCTCCCCTGTGGCCTCTGTCTAGTTCAGATGTTTGGGAGTCTGGGGACCAACCACAGGGAAGGGTGAAAGATTCTGTCTTTTCACTCTTTCTCCTGCTCCCTTCATTCTGATACTTCGAGATCTCTCTTCCTTCTTTGGTTTTCTAGGATTTAAGGAAGGATTATGGATGTGGGGGGCAATGGGGCACCCTGTTGAGTAGTATATATCAGTGTCATCTGCAGTGAGATATCCAAATTCCATTGTGTGATCTATCTATCTATCTATCTGTCTATCTAATCATCCCTGCATGTTGATAGATGTTGAATGCCCTCCCCACCCTCTGAGAACTCTGCAGTGACAGTTCCCTGACAAGGGCAGGCTCTCTCCAGTTGACCTCTTGTGAGCCCCTCATTTCCTGACCCTAGCATTTTGCTTTCAGCCCCTTACACAGACCACTCTCAAGAGAGGGCTTTCCAAGAAGGCTTGAGATGGTAGCCTCACAAAACATCTACTTGACAAATAAACAATCTAGTCATCTTGACCCTGGACTGTTGCTGCACTTTGCTCTTTTCTTGCCAGCATGAACTGCTCTGTCTTGTCTCACAACTTCAGAATTGTCCAAGCACAAGTTCTACATTCACCTACCTATACAGTCTCCTTGGAAACACATGCCAGTTTCTCCTTGGAGATCCCTCATCTGGTCAACTCTATGCAATCAGGCCCATGAGTGTCTGTAGTTAGTGAGCCTCCATCCAGAAGTTGAGGGGCCAGTCCCCTTTCTAGGGGTGTAAGGAGGGGAACTTTTGAATCCCTTCTCAATCAGGGAGCAGAGAAGTAAAATGTCACTATAGTCAAACTGAGTTAGACTAGTTAATGTTTGATGCAGCGTGGAGAACAAAGGGATGTTTAGTGGGAGGGTGTAAGAGGAGCTTGTTATAAGATTGTTATGAAACTTGTCACATAAGGTGACTTCTATTTTGATGTTGAATGGTTTTCTGTTAACTTGAGGCACACGAAATCCTTACAAACACATCAGTCCTTGATCAAAGATGCAAACTCCAACTCTGGCAACTGATGTGTTCCTGATGGTCTCTGAGTGATGCACATTGTATTCATCTGCTCAGGCTACCATGACAAACCACCAAAGACTGTGTGGCTTAAACAACAAAAACTAATTAACTCACGGTTCTGGAGGCTGGAAAGTACAAGATCAAGTTTCTGGCAGGATTCAGTTTCAGGTGTGGGCTCTCTTCCTGGCTTGTAGACAGTGACTTTGTCCTCATGTGTTCTTTCCTCTGAGCATGTGCATGGAAAGAGTGAGCTCTCTGGTGTCTCTTCTTATAAGAACACTAATCCTATCAGATAAGGACCCCATCCTTATAAACTCCATTAACCTTAATTACTTCCTTACCCCAAATACAGTCACACTGGGTATTATGGCATAACTCAAAAATTTTCGGGAGACAAACATTCATTTAATTACAGGCACCAATGATACTTTTAACTTTGGTATCAAATAAATGTTTAACAGAATTAAGTAAAATTAAATTAAAAAATGTTTCCATGTTGAAGCTTTCTGTTTGTCAAAAAAAATGGGAAGACCTAGATAAGATAAAAGAGAAATTTGAAAGCATCAGAAAGAAATGACAGCCAAGACTTAGAGGCCAGAATCACAGAGAAAAAGGAAGCATGCTAAGGTGAACTCAGTTTTATCTGACCTTTTCCCCTTGAGGTGTCTGCTGATTAACAAGTAGCATAAGGCTCAGAGAGTGAGAAACTGAGCATAAAACAGAGACTGAAAGGTTAGGAGTCGAGTAGACCTTTTGGTAGTCTGATGTGCTGGAGATCCAAAAATAGGTGTTAAGGCTTAGCAATAGGAAGTTATTCTCCTCTAAAATTTTTTTTAAAAAGAAAAGAGACTTTTCAGGTGGAATGTTGAAAAGAACACACCCTAGAAGCAATGGTGAGCTGGAAAGAGATGAGCTCTCACAAAGACCATAATACAGCTTTAAATCGGTTCAATCATAGATTATATTAGGGTGAATGTCCACCTTAAAGCAAAATCCAAAAGCAAAATCAAAAGCAAACCCTCTCTTTAGGAAGTAACAACCTTCAAATTATTTCTATGGTTTATAAAATTACCAGGCATCTCAGAAGATAAGACCAAATGAACAAACAAACAAACAAAATAAGTAATAGAAGCAGACATAAAGGAGATTCAGGCTTAGGAGTTATAAGAAATGGACTTCGAAATAGCTGCTATTTATATATTCAAGGGGGAAAATCACACCGTGGAGAATTTTACTAGATACTTGTAATCAATAAAAAAAAATCAAATGGAAATTTGAGAACTGAAAAATACATTAAATAAAATCACAAACCCAACATATGAATTTACCTCCAGAATAGACACAGCTGAATACAGGATTAGCACCAGTAGAAAATATTCAGACTGAAGCATAAATATGAAAAGGATACTTAATACAGCAAGCCTGCTCTAGCCTCAGGACAAGTCTCACCCAAGAGCAAGGGAACAACATCAACAGGACAATCGCAGTCCTGCAGCCTGTGGACACAGCCCACCCATCAGCAGGCCAGATCCTGCTCAGGGACTAGCTGGGCTCTGGCTCCACTTATCAGCAAGCCAACACAAGCTTTGGGACACCCCAGACCTTACAGGTAGCTGTGTCAGGAGCCAGCCCCAATGACCAGCTGTCTGGCACCAGCCCTGGGACCCCTGGACCTTGCAGCAAGACCCCAGGACACAGCTCTGCCTGCCAGTGGGCCAGCACTAGCCCCAGGGCCTGGCTTCATCCACCAGTGAACAGACACCAGCCCTGGGATCTCCTGGACACTGACTCAGCCCACCAGTTAACCAGAAATAGCCCTGGGGTCCATTGAGGTTATGCACCAGCCACCTCATGACCGGGCCCTGCCAACCAGCAGCATGCAACATCTGCACAAAGCAGGGTCTGGCAACCAACCGGGCCAGGAGTGAACCAAGACTACCAGACCCAGT
Source organism: Stenella coeruleoalba (assembly GCF_951394435.1). Taxonomy (NCBI): domain Eukaryota; kingdom Metazoa; phylum Chordata; class Mammalia; order Artiodactyla; family Delphinidae; genus Stenella; species Stenella coeruleoalba. The sequence continues at coordinate 159,997,719 of NC_137148.1, read as the reverse complement.
AGTCAGTTCATCAGTACAGAAAAACCCACACAGCTCACACAGGGGGACCCCTAGAGATACAGCTCTGATGACAAGACAGGAGTGCACTGCTGAGATGCATAGGACATCTCCTACAAAAGTCCACTTATCCAAAGTCAAAAAACATAACTAACTTAGGAGATACATAGAAAATAGCAATTTTGGCAAAATGAGACTGGAACATGTTCCAAATGAAGGAACGGGATAAAACTCTTGTGAGGAAAAACAAATTGAGTGGAGATAGGAAATTTACACAAGAAAAAGTTCAGAGTGATGACCATAAAGATGATGAAAGAATTCAAGAGAAGAATGGAAGCACAGAGTGAGAAGTTAGAGGTTTTTAAGAGTTAGAAAATATGAAGAACAACCAAAGATGAAGAACACAATAAATGAAACGAAAATTACACTAGAAGGAATCAACAGTAGACTAAATGATACAGAGGAACGGATCAGTGAGCTAGAAGACAGAGTAGTGGAAATCACTGGAACTGAACCAAAAAAAAGAAGAAAAGAATGAGGACATTTTAAGAGACCTCTAGGACAACATCAAGTGCACTAATAGTCCCATTATAGGGGTCCCAGAAGGAGAAGACAGAGAGAAAATAGGGGCTGAGAACATATTTGAAGGCATAATAGATGAAAACTTCCTTAACCTAGGAATGGAAACAGACGTCCAAGTCCAGGAAGCACAGAGAGACCCACACAATATTAACCCAAAGAGGAACAAACCAGGACACGATGTAATTAAAATGGCAAAAATTAAGATAAAGAGAGATTAGAAGCAGCAAGGGAAAAGCAAGAAGTTATATACAAGGGAACTCCCACAAGGCTTTCAACTGACTTTTCAGCAGAAACTCTGCAGGCCAGAAGGGAGTGGCTTGGCATATTTAAAGTGATGAAAGGGAAGAACCTACAACCAAGAATATACTACTCAGCAAGGTTCTCATTCAGACACTCTCTTCAATAAGTGGTGCAGGGAAAGCTGGATAACTACATGTAAAAGAATAAAATTAGAACATTCTCTAAGATCATATACAAAAATAAATTCAAAATGGATTAAAGACCTAAATGTAAGACCAGAGACCATAAAACTCCTAGAAGAAAATATAGGCAGAATACTCTTCGACATAAATCGCAGAAATATTTTTTTGCATCTGTCTCCTAGAGTAATGTAAATAAAAGCAAAAATAATCAAATGGGACATAATTAAAATTAAAAGTTTTTGCACAGCAAAGGAAACCATAAACAAACACACAAAAAGACAACCTACAGACTGGGAGAAAATATTTGTAAATGATATGACGAACAAGGGATTAATTTCCAAAATATACAAACAGCTCATAGAGCTCAATATCAAAACAAACAAACAGACAAACAACCCAACCAAAAAATGGGCAGAAGATCTAAATAGACATTTATACAAAGAAGACATACAGATGGCCAATAGGCACATGAAAAGACACTCAACATTGCTAATTATTAGAGAAATGCAAATCAAAACTACAATGAGGTATCACCTCACATCAGTCAAAATGGCCATCATCAAAAAGTCGACAGGGCTTCCCTGGTGGCGCAGTGGTTGAGAGTCCGCCTGCCGATGCAGGGGACACGGGTTCGTGCCCCAGTCCGGGAAGATCCCACATGCTGTGGAGCGGCTGTGCCCGTGAACCATGGCCGCTGACCCTGCGCGTCCAGAGCCTGTGCTCCGCAACGGGAGAGGCCACAACAGTGAGAGGCCTGCGTACCGCAAAAAAAAAAAAAAAAAAGATACAGATGTAGAGAATGGACTTGAGGACACGAGGAGGGGGAAGGGTAAGCTGGGACGCAGTTAGAGAGTGGCATGAACATATTTACACTACCAAATGTAAAATAGATAGCTACTGGGAAGCAGCTGCATAGCACAGGGAGATCAACTCGGTGCTTTGTGACCATGTAGAGGGGTGGGATAGGGAGGGTGGGAGGGAGATGCAAGACAGAGGAGATATGGGGATGTATATATATGTATAGCTGATTCACTTTGCTGTGCAGCAGAAACTAACACACCACTGTAAAGAAATTATACCCCAATAAAGATGTTAAAAAAAATCTACAAACAATAAATGCTGGAGAAGGTGTGAAGAAAGGGAACCCTCTTGCACTGTTGGTGGGAATGTAAATTGATACAGCCACCATGGAGAACAGTATGGAAGTCCCTTAAAAAAGTGAAAATAGAACTACCATATGACCCAGCAATCCCACTATGGGGCATATACCCAGAGAAAACCATAACTCAAAAAGACACATGCAGGGCTTCCCTGGTGGCGCAGTGGTTGAGAGTCCGCCTGCCGATGCAGGGGACACGGGTTCGTGCCCCGGTCCGGGAAGATCCCACATGCCGCAGAGCGGCTGGGCCCGTGAGCCATGGTCACTGAGCCTGCGCGTCCGGAGCCTGTGCTCCACAACGGGAGAGGCCACAGCAGTGAGAGGCCCGCGTACCGCAAAAAAAAAAAAAAAAAAAAAAGACACATGCACCCCAACGTTCATTGCAGCACTATTTACATTAGCCAGCTCATGGAAACAACCTAAATGCCTGTCGACAGACAAATGGATAAAGAAGTTGTGGTACATATATACAATGGAATATTACTCAGCCATAAGAAGGAACAAAATTGGGTCATTTGTAGGGACGTGGATGGACCTAGAGACTGTCATACAGAATGAAGTAAATCAGAAAGAGAAAAATGAATATCGTATATTAATGCATATATGCGGAATCTAGAAAAATGGTACAAGTGAACCAGTTTGCAAGGCAGAAATAGAGACACAGACATAGAGAACAACATATGGACAGCAAGGGGGAAAGGGGGATGGGGGGGTAGGATGAACTGGGAGATTGGGATTGACATATATACACTAACTAATATGTATAAAATAGATAACTAATGAGAACCTGCTGTATAGCACAGGGAACTCCACTTTGCTGTACAGTAGAAACTAATACAACATTGTAAAACAACTATACCCCAATAAAAACAAAGTGGGGTGGTGTAGAGTGAAATTCTCTCCCAAGTATCGAATGTATCTTTCTGGGGATATTTTGTGCATTTAAAAACCAGTACATACATGAATTTGTTCCCCATGTTTACACAAAAGTTAGAACACTATAAACACTGTTCTACACCTTGATTTTCTAATTTTTAGTTTTTTATTTTAAAATATATATAATGTATTCCAGAGATTTTTATATATGTAGTGTTTCTTTGGTAACTTCCTGAGATGGAAATTAGACAGTTGATTTTCTGCCTTTTTCATTTTTAAATATATCCATTTAAAGCTATGAATTTCCCACTAAGCATGGCTTTACCTATATTCCACAAGTTTGGACATGTCATATCTTTGTTATCTCTCTTTTCAAAATATTTTAAAATTTCCATTGTAATTTCTTATTTAACTCGTGGGTTACTTAGAAGCTTATCCCTTAATTTCCATATATACGAATATACTGTTGACCTGAAACAAATAGACTCCAGATGTTTCTCCAGCAAAGATGGATTTATTCAGGATCAGCAGAAAATTGCAATTCAAGGTCTGCTACCATGGGGAGCCATACGCAAGTGCCCTAACAACAAGGGAAGGAGAACCTTTTTTTGTTTCAACACCTTTATTGGAGTATAATTGCTTTACAATGTTGTGTTAGTTTCTGCTGTATAACAAAGTGAATCAGCTATACGTATACATATATCCCCATATCCCCTCCCTCTTGGGTCTCCCTCCCACCCTCCCTATCCCACCTCTCCAGGTGGTCACAAATTGGGAGGGGTAGAGCAAACAGAATCCACAGCTTTTCATCTGCTGAGTCCTTGTCCGTAAAGAAGTTTTTCTTCTTCCTGTTGGGCTCTGCTCTCATGGAAGGGCATGAGAGCTCCCCCTTCTTGTCTCACAGCTCTATTTTATTGAGTTTTCTGTTTACTAATTTTTCATAATACATATGAATGGATTTTCTAGTTTTGTCTATTGTCAATTAATTTCTAGTGTAATACTAGAAGAATATTGAAATCTGTCTGATTTCAAGGCTCTGAAATATGTCAAGACTTGCTTTATGGGACAGCATGTGATCAATTTTGGCAACTGTTGGGTGTGCAGTTGAAGAGAATGTGTATTTTGTGGTAGTTGGGTACGATTTTCTAGTTATGTCCACTAGGTCAAGTTGCTACTCTAGTTGTTCAAATCTTCCATATCCTTACTGGTATTTTTGTTACTGTATTCTAAAGTTACTAAGACATGTGTGCAAAAATCTCACATTATGCTGTGAATTTGTCTATTTCCACGTTTAGTTCTTTCAAGTTTCCCTTTATATAAGGCCACATTGTTACATACGTTTAATTTTTAAAATTTTTTTATTTTTAAATTTTTTTACAGTAGTCCTTATTGTTTATCTATTTTAAATATAGCTGTGTGTACATGTCAATCACAAACTCCCAATCTATCCCACCCCTCCACCCTTCCCCCCATAACCGTAAGTTCATTTTCTAAGTCTGTGAGTCTGTTTCTGTTTTGTAAATAAGTTCATTTGTATCATTTTTTTTAGATTCCACATACAAGCCATATCATATGATATTTATTTTTCTCTGTCTGACTTACTTCACTTGATATGATAATCCCCAGGTCCATCCATGTTGCTGCAAATGGCAGTATTTCGTTCTTTTTTCGGCTGAGCAATATTCCATTGTATATAGGTACCACATCTTCTTTATATACTCATCTGCTGATGGACATTTTGGTTGCTTCCATGTCTTGGTTATTGTAAACAGAGCTGCAATAAACATTAGGGTGCATGTATCATTTCGAACCATGCTTTTTTCCAGATATATGTCCTGGAGTGGGATTGTAGCTCATACTGTAGCTCTATTTTTAGATTTTTAAGGAACCTCCATCCTGTTCTCCATAGTGACTGTACCAATTTACATTCCCACCAACAGTGAAGGAGGGTTCCCTTTTCTCTACACCCTCTCCAGCATTTATCGTTTGTAGATTTTCTGATCATGGCCATTCTGACTGTTGTGAAGTGATACCTCATTGTAGTTTTGATTTGCATTTCTCTAATAATTAGCAATGTTGAGTATCTTTTCTTGTGCCTCTTGGCCATCTGCATGTCTTCTTTGGAGAAATGTTGATTTAGGTTTTCTGCCCATTTTTTGATTGGGTTGTTTGTTTTTTGGATATTGAGCTGCATGAGCGGTTTGTAAATTTTGGAGACTAATCTCTTGTCCATAGTATCATTTGTCAATATTTTCTCCCATCCTGTGGGCTGTCTTCTCATTTTGTTGTGGCTTCCTTTGCTTGCAAAAGCTTTTGAATTAAATTCTGTCCCATTTGTTTATTTTTGCTTTTATTTCCATTACTCTGGGAGACAGATTGAAAAAGATGTTGCTGTGATTTATATCAAAGAGTGTTTTGCCTATGTTTTCTTCTGAGTTTTATAGTATCCAGTCTTACATTTAGGTCTTTAATCCATTTTGAGTTTATTTTTATGTATGGTGTTAAAGAATGGTCGTTTCATTTTCTTACATGTACCTGTCCAGTTTTCCCCTCACCATTTATTGAAGAGACTGTCTTTTCTCCATTGTGTAGTCTTGCCTCTCTTGTCATAGATTAATTGACCATAGGTGTGTGGGTTTATTTTTGGACTTTCTATCCTGTTCCATTGATCTATATTTCTGTTTTTCTGCCAGTACCATACTTTTTTGATGACTATAGCTTTGTAGTGTAGTCTGAAGTCAGGGAGTCTGATTCTTCCAGCTTCGTTTTTCTTTCTTAAGATTGTTTTAGCTATACAGTGTCTTTTGTGTCTCCATACAAATTTTAAGATTTTTTTGATCTGTGAAAAATGCCATTGGTAACTTCATAAGGATTGCATTGAATCTGTAGATTGCCTTGGATAGTATAGTCATTTTAACAATATTGATTCTTCCGATCCAAGAACATGGTATATCTTTCCATCTGTTTGTTTCGTATTTGATTTCTTTCATCAGCATCTTATAGTTTATCCCTAGGTATTTTATTCTTTGATGCAATGGTAAAAGGGATTGTTTCTTTCATTTCTCTTTCTGATCTTTTATTGTTAGTGTATGGAAGTGCAACAGATTTCTGTGTATTAATTTTGTTTCCTTCAACTTTACCAAATTTATTGATGAGCTCTAGCTGTTTTCTGGTAGCATCTTTAGGATTTTCTATGTATAGTATCATGTCATCTGCAAACAGTGACAGTTTTACTTCTTCTTTTTCAATTTGGATTCCTTTTATTTCTTTTTTTTCTCTAATTGGCTGGGCTAGGACTTCCAAAACTATGTTGAGTATAAGTGGTGAGAGTGGACATTCTTGTCTTATTCCTGATCTTAGAAGGAATGCTTTCAGCTTTTTACCATTGAGTATGAGGTTAGATGTAGGTTTGTCATATATGGCTTTATTATATTGAGGTAGGTTCCCTCTATGCCCACTTTCTGGAGAGTTTTATCATAAACAGGTGTTGAATTTTGTCAAAAGATTTTTCTGCAACTATTGAGATGATCATATGGTTTTTATTCTTCAATTTGTTGATGTGGTGTATCACACTGACTGATTTGCAGATATTGAAGAATCCTTGCATCCCAGGGATAAATCCCACTTGATCATGGTGTGTGATCCTTTTAATGTATTATTGGATTCAGATTGCTAGTATTTTGTTGAGGCTTTCTGCAACTATGTTAACCAGTGACATTGGCCTATAATTTTCTTTTTTTGTGGTATCTTTGTCTGGTTTTGATATCAGGGTGATGGTGTCCTCATAAAATGAGTTTGGGAGTGTTCCCTCCTCTGCAATTTTTTGGAATAGTTTCAGAAGTGTAGGTATTAACTCTTCTCTAAATGTTTGATAGACTTTGCCTGTGAAGCCATCTGATCCTGGACTTTTGTTTTTTGGGAGATTTTATATCACAGTTTCAATTTCAGTACTTATGATTGGTCTATTCATATTTTCTATTTCTTCCTGGTTCCGACTTGGGAGATTGTACCTTTCTAAGAATGTGTCCATTTCTACCAGTTTGGCCATTTTATTGGCATATAGTTGCTTGAGGTACATATAAATTTTAAATTATTTTACCTTCCTGGTTGAATGACCCTTTTATGGAATATCCCACTATATCTCTAGTTTTGCTTTTTACTTTAATGTCTGTTTTGCCTGATATTAACATAGTTTCATCAACATTTTTTACATTGTTGGCATAGCATGTATTTGTCCATTCTTTTGCTTTATACTGTTAATACCCTTAATTTTAAGAGAATATTTTGTGTACAGTTTATGCTTTTTAAAAAATTGAGCCTGACAATTTTCATCATTTTTTGACATATTTAGTCCACTTACATTTAGTATGATGTCTGTGATAGTTTTCTAAGGCTGCCATAACAGAGTACCACAGAGTGGGTGGCTTAAACAACAGAAATTTATTTTCTCACAGTTCTGAAGACTAGAAGTCCAAGATCAAAATGTCAGCAGGTTTGGTTTCTTTTGAGGCCTCTCTCCTTGGCTTGCAGATGGCTGCCTTCTCACTACGTTTTTTCCTCTGTGTGTTTTTGCCCCTCATGTCTCTTTTGTGTGTCTAAATTTCCTCTTTTTAATAAGGACACCACTCAGATTGGATTAGGACTTGCCCTAATAGCATCATTTTAACTTAATCACATTTATTAGGCTCTATCTCCAAATATAGTCACATTCTGAGGTACTTGGGGGTTAGAGCTTCAGTGTATGAATATAGGGGGGATACAATTCAGCCCCTAACAATATCTGATATATTTCAGTTTAAACTCATAATCTTACTATTTGGTTTTTCACTTGTTCCACTTGTACTAATTTCTCCCTGCCTTATTATTATTGTTATTATTAATTAGGTAATATTTTTCATTCTTTTCTTTTTATCTAATAACTTCTGGCATACTTGATTACTAGTGTCTAATCCAAATAAATATTTTTGCTACTTCCTGCTTAACATGAGGACCTCAGAACACTTTACCCATTATTTTTTGTAAAAGGCAACTCTTAGTCTTCTTACTGCACTTCTTAATGTAATCTGTCTTTTTTAATGGATGCTGTTAAATTTTTTCTTTTTGTTTTGATTATCCACAGTTTACACTATGTATTTCTTTTTATCCACCTTGCTTTTGACTAATAGAGCTTCTATGACTTGAGGTTTTCCATCACTTTTGGAAATATCTTTACCACTATTTTTTTCAAATATTGTTTCTGCCCTATTCTCTTTTTCCCCTCTGCTTTTGAGACTCCAGTTACATTTAAGTTAGACCTCACTGAGTCCATATGTTTCTCATGCTCTTTCCCATATTTTATGTTCTTTTTCTGTGTTTCAGTCTTGATTTTTCTATTGACCTACTGCTCTCCTCACTTGTGTCTAAACTGCTCCTAAATCCATTTATTAAGTTCTTAGTTTAGTTTTTGATTTTTTTTCATTCTAGAGTTTTATTTGAATGTTTTCATAGATTACACCTGTCTGGTGAAATTATCCATCTTCTTTTCTTTTCTCTTGAATATAATAATAATAGTTATTTTAAAGTCTCTAAAAGGTAATGTCAATATATGGATCTCCTTTGAGTTTGTTTCTTTTTCTTCTCTCTTGATTTTTGGTCATTTTATCCTTGCCCTGGAATACCTTGCATTTTTCTTGAATGGAAAACATTGTGAATTACATATTAAGAGATAGTCTGAAGCTCTGGATGATAATCTTTTCCTCTGTCATGCAGCTAAATTGTCAGCAGATTTTAATCTAGCCTATGACTGACCTGAAGGAAGCTGGGTCAGTATTTATGAGAATTTGTCTATTTCTGATTAATTATTATTCCTAGGGTATAGTCCTTCTGTGGTCTTAGCTGGAAACCTGGGATGTTTTTGAGGGCTTTGAACTCCAATTTTTGTCTCCCAGATCTTTGAGATTACTGAAAGCTCTGCTCAGCTTTCCAGCCATTAGACCCTTTGCTGCTTAAATCAACAAATTCCTTGAAAGAAAAAGCACCACAGAACATCCAACTCATCTCAAAATACTTCCCTTCTATCTGGGACCTCAGCCTCTCAAGTCATGGTTGCTTTGCTATTGTTATGATGCCTTAAAAAAATTTTGCTTTCTTGTATTTTATCCAACTTCTATAATTGTTCTCATTGTGAAAGTTGCTCTAATACAAATTACTCCACTATAGCTAGAAATTTTTTCTTATTTATTTTATTTTTAATTGTGTGAAACTTTTGCCAAAACCCAAACTATAAACAAAAGTACATTCAAAGATGCCTAGTTTCTATCTCTGTCTTCTCCAAAATTTCTTCCTTCTTCCTATATGAAACACATTTTTATTAGTTTTTTGTTATCCATTCATTTTTCAATTTTGAAAATATAAACAAATGTATATATATATACATATATATAATTATCCTCCTTTCTTACACAAGAGATAGCATGCTATGTACACTGTTTTGCACTCAACATTATATCTTGAAGATCACTTCAGCATAGCAGATAGAAATACTTTGGTTGTTTTTTTACAGTTGTGTAGTACTCCATCGTGTGGCTATATTATAACTTGATCAGACCACCTTTAGTGAGCTTTCAATTTTTGTTATTATGAAAAAAATTTGGACATGTATGAAGTTAGAGAGAATGGTTTAATAAATGTCCATGTACCTATCACCTAGCTTTGACAATTATCAACTAATGGCCAATATTGTTTCATCTGCTCTCCCACCCACCTCTCCCTGCCTCCCTCATCTGTGGATTATTCGGAAACAAAAATTCAGGAATCATATAACTTCATAACATGTAAATACATTAGTGTGTTTCTCTAAAAGATAAGGAAATTAAAAAAATAATAGAATGAACATTTTAAAAGAATTTCTAACAGAGAAATATTGATATTGACATCTCATGGACATTCATGTCACAGTTACTGCTGTCTTTATAGTGTTTAAAGTTTGGGGGAGTAATTTGAATACCCTCAGACACTTGAAAAATTATTTTAGAAAATTACACTTACACGTTAAAGTAAAACAGAATACTTCTATTTATTCGAGGTAGTTTTCAAAATAAAAAAGAAGGTATCAGTTCAGACTTCCTTGTAGTTTATTTGAGAAAAAAAATTATTTGAGAAAAGACTACGTCTATAGCCTTTAGAATCTTTAAAGATAAGGAATAATTGTTATTAATAGACTTTTCTCGCTTCCCTACTGTGGGTCTTCAAGCCTCAAGCTATCTTGATTTAGGATGGATCAAGGAGAAAAACACTGAATTTGAATATGAGATTCAAGTCTGATTTTTAATGGACTGGATTTAGAATACTTAAATGAGCTTTAGTCTAACCACCCAACTCTTGAATATGCATGAGATATCATGAAAAAATGGGGATGAAAGAATTGAGATGTCCTATTTAAAAGCAGTGGTTGTACAAAAATAAAGGCGTTTCCTTGTTTGTACAAGATAACTGGAGCCTGTTCAGTATAATGAATGGTAATATAGGAGATGTCACATGGCAATACAGTATATGTTTCCCAGGATGTAGACAGTAGGCTTGCAGTGATTCGTGGGAGGCTGAAATCATGGTGGATTGAGTTTTGGGGTAGTTTGGAAGAAGATGTGCTCAAGCTCGATTTTGGAGAATTAGTAATGACCGAGGAAGACTAGAGGAAACAGACATAGTACAGTCGTCCCCAGGTATACATGGGGGATTTACTCCAGGATCCCCTCTCCCCAGTGGATACCAAAACCTCTGCAGGCTCAAGTCGTTTTTATAAATGGTTAAATTGCATATAACCTGTGCTCATCCTCCCATATACTGTAAATCATCATCATAATATTATTTAACCTAATACAATGTAGATGGTATGTGAATAGTTGCCAGTGCATGGCAAATTCAAGTTTTGCTTGTTGGAACTTTCTGGGGTTTTTTTTTTTTTTTCCTGAATACTTTCAATCTATGGTTGGTTGACACTGCAGATCCAGAACCCAGAGATACAGAGGGCTGACTGTAATCTCCAATGGGGAAATATGGTTTGAGCAAAAGTGTGGACATTGAAAACCATCAGATGTATAAAGAGGATAAGAGGAATAGGCTGAAAAGGGAGAAGAGTGGTAAATGCTCTAAGTCATGTCCTCAGCAGCCAATGTGCTGAAAACCAATTTGCTAGAACCCAATTCCATTCTCTGTTCTCTGGTCTTCCTGCCTCTCCCTCTAAGCATTCCCCTCAATGTGTTCCTTGCCTCCAGCTGAAGGAGCTGGAAGCAAGAGCACACAAAGGGGCACATAAAAAAAACCTGTAAAAAAGACACTGTTTTATGATGGTCTCATCTTATCAATAACCAATGCTGTGGCTGGACCAGCCCTTGTGGTTCCTATTATGACTGCAACATACCCTTCAGCAGTAGCCATCAGGAAACTTTGAAAAAATAGAGGTTTATTACATACACAACACACCTGGGACCACACAGTGAGGCAGCAAGTAGAGAAAGAGAAAGAAAGAGAGTGGGCCTGGGGTCCTGCTTTTACAGGGGTCAAGGATGGGGGGCTAGGACTTTAGGGGATCACTCTTTATTAGTTAATTTAAACATAAGACCATGAATTTAAATCACAGGAAGAGAAAAAAAAACAAGCAGCCCAAATGGCCAATTATTGAAATCAACCAGGATGTCTAAAACAAAGGAGCCTCAGTGGGGAGAGGCAGCCAGGCTCTGGTTCTTTGTCTGGCAACATGGCTGGCAATGTGTTCATTCCACACAGTCTTCTCTGAAGTGGATGCCTTCAAAGAAGTGGCAATCAAAACTTAAGTCAGGTACTTGCATTATAAAAAAACACAAACAAACAAGCCACTGTCTGAGCTTATACTACAGACACCTGAAAATATAAGGATTAAGAAGAAACAAGTTTGGTGACTTAGCCATTTGGCAGGTAAAATGCCACCATATTGGTCAGTGAGAAAATTAATTAATTCTATAGGACATAAAGCCCAAAATAGAGAAACCATAAAATTTATCATTCAACATGAGACACTCTTGAGAGTGAAAGGGAGTGCTATCCATGATTACGCTGGGACAACAGGCATAATAACTAGACCACAGGATTGTCCACAGAAAAACATGAAGGGCACTGAGCTTAAATAAACATCTAACAGGGTTTGGGATGACACCCAGCTCCCATGCCACCATCTGACTCTCTCAAAGGTGGGTGCTTTTCTTTCCCTCCCACTAGGAGGGACAGAATTGTGTTCAGTTCCCACTTTTGATTCAAGTGCAACATCTCACCCAGTGCTCTGCCTACCATAGGCCTCCAGTAGACGCAGGCTGACTTCACAGGTCAGGAAAAGGACAGGTGTGGATGGCGCAGTGCAGGGAGAGCCAATTGGGGCAGTCACAGGTAAAGACCCCATGTGGGCCTGGGAGGTCACTGGGGAACCATTGAAATGTGTCTGTGGTGGGGGGTAGAGCACCAAGAAACCTGCACCCCATTTCTGTGCCCTGTGCCCCTCCCATGACCAGATTTCCCCACACTGTCCCACTGGCCCTTCTTCTGGTCCTGTCCCCAAGCTCCCTGTTTGGTTTTCTTTAATTATAAACTTGGGAGCTTCTGCTCCAGGGCTGGAGTTTGTGGGCTGCCCTGGGACTTCACAGCTTTACCTTCCTCACTCAGCTTCAGTGTTAAGCACCTGCATGGGCAGCGGGAGACAGTTCTGCAGCCCAGGCTGGGAGGCAGCCCGTGGAAGGTGGACGGGAATCAGGGAGTGGGCTCAGATACACGGATCCTGGCTCTGTCCCCATCTGCCCACCACCGTCTCCTTGACTAAGTTCACTTTCTCCACACCCCTTTTGCTGAGAGGAGGCTGTTGCCTGTCTGAGGCCCACTGTCTGAGCTAGAGAGTCACAGGGAGGCTGAGGGTGACGTGGACACCCACAGCTGGGCTGAGAGGTTGGTGGGAGCTGAGGAAGGTCAGAGCTGGGGGGCTCCTCTCTGACCCCTCTGACCCAGTAAGTGCAAACAAAGAAAGGAGGATGAAATGATTTTGAGGCTGAAATCTCCTTCACAGGGTATTTGCTGAGTTTGTTTTCTTCCAGGGAACCCACCTTTAGGTGAGGGTCTTTACCTGTTACCCTCCTCTCTCCTTTTTGCAGTTCCTATTACTGATCGCTGGCCATTTCGCATTTCTATCGATCAGCATTTTCTCTTCCTGTTATTTTCTGCCTCTGTTAGTTTTTATTTTCTTTTGGGGGGATGAGGGGGTGGGCATATATCTTCTAGTGTTATGCCTCTTCTCACTCTTTCTTCCAGTCCTCTTCCTTTGATCTACTTCTCCCTTTTTCTTAACTTAGTGTCTCATTGACCTTTTTCTTTTCTCTTTCCCTCTGTCTGGATTGGGGGGCCACAGTGATGGGTTGAAGAGTTTTCTAAAGCAGGAAGACAGAGGATGAGTGGAGAGAGATGCAGGTAAAGAGGCAGGGAGGAGAGGGGATGTTGAGTCGTTTTTTCCCCAAAAGGTGACTTGTTTTATGGTGTCATTTCTAGGAAGAAAAATGAACTCGCTAACTAAACACCCATAGTTACCGTGCAAGAAATGAGCACGTGTGAGATGCCAGAATAATTTCTTGAATTGCTTTGCATAATACAATTACTCATTCAACAGATATGTGCTGGGAACAAAATATATGCCAGGCACTGTCCTAAGAGCCTGAGATCCCACCGTGTGCAAAAGTGGCATCAGTGAATACAGGTTTTAGTCGAGAAATCAGGAGTATAACAAAATTCATGTGAATTAAATGTAGCATGCCCAATGGTGTTTAGTGCAATGAAAAACATAAGGCAGGTTAGGAATGAGAAGGAAAAAAGGATTTCAACTCGAAATAGATGTGGAGGAAGGCCTGGCTAAGAAGGTGAGGAGCAGGTAAGGGAACGAGGTGGAATATACCTGGCGAGAGTATTATATGAGGAGGTAAGAGCAAGCCTTGCATCCGCCTGCTCTGTTGGAGGAACGGAAGGGAGGCCAGTGAGACTTGAGTGAAGGAAATTCCAGGGAGAGCAGAACATATATCCTTTTGCCTACGGATGCTCCAGCAACATCTGTTGAAAAGGTTGTCCCTTCTCTGAGAAATTGAATTGTTTTTGCCCCTTTGTCAATGTAGTGTATACAGAAGTAGAAATACAATGTTGCACATGAAACATATAATGCCATAAACCAATGTTACCTCAAAAAAAAAAAAAAGGCAAGCAGCAAAAAGGATAGCAACAACAATGACAAAAAGATTAGTTGGGGAGAAAATATTTGCAAACCACATATTTGACAAAGGACTTGTAGCTGGACTAAATAAAGAACTCATCAAAACTTAATATTTTAAAAAGTTGTCCACATGAACAGAATTAAGGGAGGGAAAATCACATGATCATCTCAATTGCTGCAGAAACAGTATTTGACAAAATTTAGTACACTTTTATGATAAAAACATTCAACAGACTGGGTGTAAAAGTAAACAGGTGAATGGTTAAACAATCTGTGGTACATTTATACCATGGAATATTACTCAGCAATTAAAAAAGAAAGAAATACTATTGATATAACTGGAATGGATCCCAAGGCAATTATGCAGAGTAAAAAAGCCAATCTCTAGAGGCTACATATTGTCTTACTCCATTTATATAGCATTCTTGAAGCGACAGAATTAGAGACAGAGAATAGATTAGTGGTTGCCAGGGGTTAGGGATGGGAGACAGGAGAAATTAGAGGGGTTGTATGTGGCTATAAAAAAGTAGCCCAAGGGAGTCTTGTGGTGATGGAACAGTTCTGTGTCTTGATTGTGACACTTACCTGAAGCTACACATGTGATAAAATTGCTATATATCAGGTCCTGGTGCAGGAAGGGGCAGCAGTGCAGCTGTTATCTGTCACTGGGGGTCGACTGTGGCCCGGTGCTATCTCTTAGATCCTTCACTGTCCCCTTAAAAAAATATTAAAAAATAAGAAGTAGTGAGTCAAACAAAGAATCATGCCCCTTGAGAACTAGGTAAATTTAAATCTTGGGTAGCCTAATAGACAATGTTCAATCATGACATTGAAAAAACATGCAGTTTTGTTGTGCTGTGTTTTCATTTTTATTTGTCTCTAAGTGTTCTGCAGTTTCCCTTGTGATTTCTTCATCGATCCACTGGTTGTTTAAGATTGTATTGTTTAGTTTCCACAAATTAGTGAATTACAGTTTTACTTCTGTTATTGACAAAAAATGATGTACATTTTAAAGTAATGCAAATTATATAAGTTTAAATAGTGAGTAGATTCCAGTGTAAATAAAGAATGAGAAAATGAATGTGCTGGGGGAAAAAATTGCTATATAGAGATATGGAGAAATCTGAAAACTCTATGGGTTGTACCAATATCAATTTCCAGTTTTGTTACTGCACTATACTTATACAAGATGGCATCATTGGAGAGAGCAGGTGAAAGGTACATGAGACCTCCCTGTACATTTCTTTGCAACTTTATGTGAATCTATAATTATTTCAAAATATTTTCTTCCTTCCTTCCTTTCTTTCTCTCTTTCTTTGAGCCCAGGTTCCAAATTAACATTCTAAGAAGTTAATGCTCTAATGTGTAGATAGTAAGAGCCCTGCTAATGTCAGGGGCTGTGGTCAGTTCATGATTCCATGTGGTTTTACAGACACATTTTCTAATCCACACTGAGGACCTCACTGTGAAGCAGTGGAAGGGCCTGTTAATAAAATGACTGAGTGGAAGGTCGCGTTATTATTATTAAAACACGAAATACTCAGCTAAGGCCAATCTCTTCAGGCCCATGAGGCCTGAAAGACACACACATTGGTTGAAAAGCAGACAGCTATACAAATTTATAAAAATCACACCACAATCTTTACATTAAGATTTAACATAAGCACCAGGAATAAAGCCACCGAATGCAGCAGTAATCCCAGAGTATTGGTTACCCTCTTCTCTTCGAATCTCCCATCCAAACTCAGAGCCCTCGGGACAGAAATCAGGATACTTTTGTCTTCTAGAATTTGAGCCAACCATTCAAATGAGGTTTTGGAAAATTTAATAACATAAAAATCTAAGTTTAAAAAATGTGATTCAAGGCGTGGCTCCGATCTTGCTAAAAACGCCTTTTGGGAGGTTGAGCCGCTTGCACAATGTTGGGAATGAATGAGCCATCCCAGCTCTATGAAGAGAGCAATGACGTGCAGATGGACCTGATGCCTGGCAAGAGTGACCTTCTACAGATGCAGGTAGGCAACGGGAGCCGGGAGCCATCCCCGAACCCCCCGCACCGGAGCCCTGCCACAGCTCGACCAGGACGGCCCAATGGAGGAAGAGGCGGCCCAGCCAACGGCGGAGCCCCAGGGGGACAGAGGCCTTGCTACCCGGCCCAGCTCTGGGGAGTAGCCAGGCCAGATCGCCAGCCATGGCTTGGAGAAGGTGGGGGAGGGGGGAGGGGGTACGACGAGAAAGACTAGGAATTTGATGACTGGGAGGACGACTGCGACTATCTGGCAGAGGAGCCGCTGAGTGGCGCAGGCTGCACTTTCAGCAGCCCTTGGAGGAGACAACGTGCTTCTGAGAACCTCCAGAGTAAGAGAAGCAGCTCTGGATGGCGGGTTTTAAATGCGTTATGAAAACACCTCTTTTGATCAGTTGGCTTTTATGGAAAAGCTTTTTTCACTTATGGTTGGCAATCGTTTGACTGAAGAACTCGGCTGTGATTAGATCATTGATATGATACAGAGTAGTTAAGTGATTTGGGAGAGACCCAGCGTTCCACTGTCTCTCGGGTTCTTTCCAAATAGGTCTGTGCCAATGGAAAACTTGATCTTAAAAAATTTTTTTCTTATTTAATTAAATTAATTAATTAATTAATTAATTTTTGCAGAGTAGAATAGGGCAGGGACAGCACAGTTATGAAAAAGGAAGATAATTGGTAAAGAAAAAGGCTGTTAGTACTGTTGAATCCTGTTTTCAAGAATGTCCTGAAACACCTATGGCTTTGACTTTGTTATTGATCCAGATTATTTTCCTTGCATTGGGGAAAATATCTTTCATATGTAAGGGATGGTTTTGCAAGAATAAGTCATGACCAAGACAAACTACCAGCACAAGAGCCCACTGTATTAGTTGCATGACAAAGAGTAGCTAATTTGTCCAATTAAAGACACGATCTCTTTGAGTTATTTGGACTGAAAGCATTTTAATTATTTATTTATTTGCCACACCGCAAGGCTTGCAGGATCTTAGTTCTCTGACCAGGGATTGAACCCACACCCTCAGCAGTAATATCACCGAGTCCTAATCCCTGGACTGCCAGGGAATTCCCTTATCTGAAAGTATATGGAGAAAACTTTGAAGATTCCACTTTGTGATCTATCCAAGCTGTGGCTATCAAAGGCTGAATTTTTAGTGTAAGATAAATTGAGTATTCTTCAGTATCCCTAAAGGATAATGAAGCCCCCAAAGAAATATGTATTGTGTGTGCTATGTCTTAAAATGTGTTTCCAAGATCATCTGAAATTTTGCTTGCACTACTGTATCTTAATCATTTAGATAGCTACTGTGATCTAGAATTCAAGAAAATACCTTGCCTTGACTATTTTTAAAAGTAAAATTTAAGACGTCCTTAATAAAGTTTCAAATTTGAGACATTAAAATGTATGTGAAAGTACAAGAAAACAAACTATTTCTAACATCCTTATACTCTAGAGAAAGTGTCTGTTTTACTTGCTCTCTGTTTTTCATTTAACTTTACAGATAAAAGACTGTTTCAACGTCATAATGTAAGAACTGTTAAGTGAAAATTGTCAAGTAAAAAGAAAGCCCTAACATCTAAAAGAGACTTTATGAACACTCATGTCCGTCAACGCTTAAAGGTTTTAAACCTGCCCAGAAATCCCCCTCAGTATCTGAAGTTTCCTTCTCTAGTTAAGCTTGTTATTGGTTAGGCACTGGCATTCGAGGTAATTTTTTTCTTTTTAAAGCACAATTCAAGTGTGTATCTGAAGCAAAATCACACACTGATGCAGGTAAAAATCAACAGAAAACCAAACTGGAGATTAGTTCACCAAATAGTGATGGTTGTCTCTGAGTTTGGGGCTTGTAGATTAATTTTTTTCTATATACTTTTTTTCTTGGATTTGCTATTTTTTAAGAAGTGGGTTTTTATAATGAGGGGCGGGGGGGGGGTGTCTCCGTACAGTGTGCAGTCAAGCGTGTTTTGTCAAGACCCCATACCTCCATACCTCCAGCTGGAACATTTGTTTCAAGGGTGGAAGCATCAGGCAACAGAACTGCATGGATGGAGGCTTCTGAGACCGCCAAGGCGGTCACTAACCACTGAACCACTTCTGAATGCGTCGGTGTTATTTGCCAAAAAATGTTATGGGTTAAACAAAAAAGAATTGGGAGGAAGTAGTGCAGTGTTTCCCCTTCCTTTTTTTAATTCATAAAAGCAACACAAGCTCACGGGTAAAACAAAACAAAACAAAACAAGTGATAGTGTAGAAGGCTTCCCCTGCGTCCACGCCCACTCCCCCAAAGTGAACTGCAGGAGTGACTTCTTGAGTTTCCTTCCCAAAAACATTGTGTGCGTCTGTGCTTCGCGAATTCTCCTTTGTCAGAGAGCTCGCAGAGCGCAGATTCCACGCCGGTGGCTCTGGGCAATCTAATTCTGCTAGTTGGAGTGTGGTTCTGCTGACCTGTAGACCCACCCCAACAATTGATTTCCCACAGGACCCTGCGGGTGTTATCTAAATTGAAAAATAACACCCAAGCCATGACCAAAGGCAGGGTAGCGTGGCCGAGCGGTCTAAGGCGCTGGATTAAGGCTCCAGTCTCTTCGGGGGCGTGGGTTCGAATCCCACCGCTGCCAGCTTGTTTATCCCTTTTTCTCCCCCACCCCATTCATCACAAAAAGGATTATGCAAATTGGACGCTCAACCGCGGGCCCCGCCTTCACTCGGAGCATGGGATTGCGTTCACCAGCCTGCTGAGATATAGCTCAGCCCAGCGCGCGCCGAAGTCCCAGACCGCAAATTGGGTGGGCCCGAGGATGAGTCGGGGAACCCAGCGCTGTAGATGCTGGTTCTCCCCTCCCTGGAAAACCGGAAGAGGTGATGATGGGATGTCCTGAACTGGGACCAAATTTACTCCAAAGTAATAAATTTCAAGAAGCAAAAAGGGAAAGCCAACCACGACCTAACGCTGTTTCCGCCCGGCTTCGAACCGGGGACCTTTCGCGTGTTAGGCGAACGTGATAACCACTACACTACGGAAACAGGCCCGTCGGGCTCTCTTCGTAATACTACTGAAAAATCTCTAGTTAGGAAAACTTCTTGTGAGTACGATGCATATCACAGCTCTATGGTGGTGAAACAATGGTCCCACGATCCAGATCGTTGGAAACGCCCACAGAAGGCTCTGCACCCAATCTTTCACCGGCAAGCTGCTCACCCACTCTTCTACCTGCACTTCTTTCCCATCCCGGAACTCTTGGTGATGCCCACTGCCCGTCCAGGACGAAACCTGTCCACATAACAAGAAATTATCAGAAGGTAAATGAAAAAAGAAAAAAATGGGGCTCGTCCGGGATTTGAACCCGGGACCTCTCGCACCCAAAGCGAGAATCATACCCCTAGACCAACGAGCCACCCGGTGAGGAAGTTTCTGATTCAATCCTTGATATGCTTCTAGGTGGAGTCGTTTAATCGCTGAGAAAGTAAACATTTTTTTCTGGTATAATGAAAGCGTTCTCTGGATCTCCGAGTCTCTCACGCCCAACCTATCCCTGTTCGACCGTCTTCGCGTCAACTGTTAACTCTCAGCAGTAGATAGTTCGCCCAGCATAAAAGCTCGGTATCCCTTGGCCCCTCTGAGATCTCCTGGAATCCAAATGAGCGCCTCATTGCTAAGGCTACTCGGGCAGCAGGCAGGGGCATCCTTCCACTTTGGGGACTCCTCCTCTCCCAGGGGATCCCAAATAAGGCGCAAGTCTGGAGGCCCAAGGGCAGGGTACAGAAGCCGGGAGAGCCGGGGGGCTCCTGGAGAGAACCGGGAGCCGGGCTTGTAGGGGAGGCGGGATGGACTAGGTCCCGAGCCGCGACAGACGAAATGAAACCTGGGTAGTTCCTTCCTATGAAGCGCCTGGTAAGGGCGGGAGGGGGGGCGGGAGGGGGCCTTTTCTTTATCGTTTTATGAAAATGTTAAAAACAACATCTACTTATTTGCAAAATATTCAGAAAGTGTAGGGAAGTGAGAAATGAGCAGCATAAATGAGATGGCCAGGAACCCCGCTCCCTCAAAAGGTGACCGACCAAGGTAGTTGGTGCGCAGCCCCCCCGAGGCTAGGATCGGTGCGCGCGCGCACACACACACACGCGGCGCCCAGGCCGCGTGTCTTGGCTACCCGCCCTAGCTGCGTTCTCCCGGGATCGCCCCAGAACAGTCGCGCGCCCAGTGAACCGGAGGCCCGGGCTGTGCGGGCGCTTTCCTCCTCCAGTTCCACTGGGTTATTTAGTAGTACAAAGCAGTGATTCGGGATCCCTGCTTTCAAAGTTCACGAAAATCCACTCAGAGTGGACCCAAAAGTTTATTTTTGTGCCACCAGCAGAGAAATTCCCTACACGGATGGCTGTTACAAAAGAGAGAGACGAATGGTGGTTAAACTACTCCGAGGGGAAAAAAGTGCTATTTTTCCATTGCCACTCTCCGAGATCTTGCTCAGCCCTCTGACCTGACCTCTCTACTCGCTGCCGCTCCTCCTCTCGGCCTCTTCCTTGGAGACCACGAGGCTAACGCACTCCATCCCCACCTGCTGTGGTCTTCCCCTCCTCCCGTGCGCACTCAGCGTTAGGTGGGCTCTCCTCTGCTTCCGGCGGCTGTGCGTCCTTGGCCTCCCAGTCACTACCGCCTCCGTGTTGCAAGTATTCGCTTCTCTTCTCTGTGGAATTATATAAAGAGAAGTGCAAACAAATGTCCACACTCGTGACACCTGGACCTAAAAAGTGTAACTTTGTCACATTCGCTTCCCGTCTTTTTTTAAAACAACTATTTAGTTTTCCTTTTAACAAACAAAAAACAGTAATACATGCTGACCTTCTGACTTATTTATTCTGTTAACGGAAGTCAAGTGTACAAAATGACCCTAAATCCTCAGTGAACATGGGGCCCCTGCCCAATGGGCAGAACCAGGCCCGCTGGAGGTCTCGGGCGCCCGCCCGCCCGCCGTGGCCTTCGCGGGCATGACCCATCCGGGGGGCCTTGGCAGAAGCAGAGCCCTGACTAGGCCCCGCCGCATCATCCGAGACCGCTGGAGCCCTCTCTCCAGCGGATGAGGACCCTCAGAAAAGCCCTGAGCGAGTCGCCATCCCACGTGAGGTTTAGCTTGGATCAGCGTTCGATAACAGAACTCGGGTCTCCTTCTCACCAGAAGAGAGAAAACCGCTCGCAGGAACCTGGGTAGACGCCCAGGAGGGGTGAATGAGGTGGGTCGGGGGGGTGGCAGAGGAGGCACACACTTCCCTCCCTCACACAAACCAGCTCCCATCCAACGAGGCAGGCTTTCCATCAAGACCCAAAGGGACTCGCCCCACACGGGCACGCTGAGGCACTTGCGCGTCCCGGACTCCCGGGATTCTTCGACCCCTATGTGACTGCCCTACCGGAAGGCCACCTCATTAAAGAAGCCCCTGCGGGGACCAATGGCAAGCTACGCGGGGTCTTAAACATCGCTCCACTCTCGACTAAAATAGTAGATTCCCAGGGGGCGGGGGCGGGAGGGCTTTCACAGGTGATCCCCCAAGCAACGCAGAAAGAATTAGAGACCAGGGCAAGCCGCTGGCCGAGTGGAGCGACAGGAGGGGAACGGAAAGACCCGCCGTGAACTCGCGGAGAGGGCGCGCATAAGGAAGCGAGAGAGGGGTCGCGGGGGAGAAGGCGCGCGGGGCCAGCAGAACCTGTGATCTCAAAGCCAGGGACGCAGTGGGTCTGGATCTTCGCGAGAGTCGACGGGAGGGAGGGACCGAAGGGTGGCAAGCATTTAAGGGGCACTTGAGAGGCAAAAACACATAATGGCGGAAATTCGTGTTGGGGTGTGCATTTTCAGCTCTTCAGAAGAGAGGAATGGAAAAATGTCAAAGTAGGCCCCAGCGAGATTTGAACTCGCGACCCCTGGTTTACAAGACCAGTGCTCTAACCCCTGAGCTATGGAGCCAACTGCGAGTCGCCTTTCTGCGCACGAGTACTTGACACCACTTTGGTCACCGCGCAGCCGCAGACACTGGTCACCGCGCAGCCGCAGACACCAACATGCAGGCGGGGCCCACGTCCCTCGGCCAGTGAGCGCCCCGTCCGACTGCCGCCCCCTCAGCTGCGGCGTCAGTGTCAGTGTCGCGGGTCGAGCTGCAAATCCTGGGAGAGAGCCCAGAGGACAGAGGAGGAGAGTTGCGCCCGCTGGGGAGCGGAAGCTGTGAGAGATCTGGTGAGGGCGGGGCGCGCTGCGGGAGGGGGCGGGGCCACCAATGGGCTGAATACGAGGAGGGCCTGGGGTCTGCCGCCCGGCTTTGGGGTCTGGGGCGAAAACTTGTTGAGGATAGAGTCCTATGACAGTAGGGGTCCGAGGTTGGGGCTCTGAGAGGAGGGCTAGAGAAAGGGTGTCAGTGTGCCTGTCCTGAGAGGAATCCAGGTCTGGTCTGGGTGGGTGATCAGGAGGGAAAGATTGGTAGAGAAAGGTGGGAAAATCAAAAGGTCGATGTGTGAAGGACTGGAACGGGACAGGAGGTCCCTAGCCCCTACCGCAACTTAAGGCAAATTAGGAAAAGGAAATCCTTAGGGGCCCGTCTTGAATTTTGGGGGAGCTGGTTCCATCGGGGCCCCCCAAAGCGCCCACGGGACAAAGGGAAGAGATTGAGAGCCCAGGTGAGGGACAGGAGCCCTAGCCCAGAAATGGTCAGAAACTGTGGCTGTAGTTGGTGGAACTTGGTCTGATGGCCCAACCCACCCTTTGGTCCCTGCAAGGCCAGATGACTTAGGTCACTGGGTGGCCAGGCCAGAGGAAGGTCCCTAGGTGCCCTCTTGTCTGGATGCTGAGGAGTGGTGTGAGGGTCTGGTTTCAAGGATGTGGGTTTTCATGTCTCAGCAGCTCACAAGGATCTAGGACCAATGAATGGATGGAGTCAGAAGGAACCCAGCTTAGGCCAGTCATTGCTCTCAGAGGCCCAGACATCTCAGAGATCTTATGATGGTCAAAGGATGGGAGAGGAAAATGCACACACACAGGCATACTCTCACACCAGCCTTGTGACATCCTAAGTCACTGCACCACCCTAGTGACCAAGAGAGAACATCTGTCATACTGTCCACGTGTAATTGTTATGTAACTGTTGTTACATCTCTTCGAATATGTATATATCTACATTGTTAGTCTGCAAACTCTGATAGACACACAATCACATTCACAAACACAAAAGCTGAAAATATAAACACAGCCACCCCTGCAGTGCCCAGACCTGAACCTAGTCACCCTACCTTCCGTGACCTGTAATGTGTTGCAATACTTCAGCACAGTTGTTAGACGATATAAAGGGTAATTGTGCTACTCAATCCAAAAGCCATACAAGCCTGGATAACATTAAGGCTTGATGATAGCATTAGGCAATTTAATTAATAAGTGAATGTTAGAAATGGATTTTCCTTGTGGAAATCAGTGGTATTCAAATACACTGATTAGCTACAGTGTTCTAGAGCTACTCTCCATGTATGAACACCACACAGGGTTCACCCTCTGGGATGCTGCTATAGGCTGGACTCTTCAATGGTCCTGTCCCCAGCCCACAGGACACTGGATTCTGACTGCCTAGTGCTATATCTCTAGATTGCCTCTAGAAAAGTGTCATGCCTGCCCCGACAAGAACATCTCTCTTACCGTCCCTTGTATGCAAAGTGTGCTTGAAGTATCTCAGGGACAGAGAGCATGGAAACTCCAAGATGCTTGCAGATCAGACTGTTTGATGGTCACTGCCCCTGCATGCCAACACGTCTATCTATAAACAATGTGTGCAGGACAGAATTAGGTCTGAGACTGGATTTCATCTAGCTGGGCAGCTAGGTAGTGGGGGAAGGAAACCTTTGGCTTTCACCTAAATATGGGGTGGCTAATATTTTACAACTACAAATCAAAAATAGGGTGTGACCATACTGACCTATGTCTGTTCGCACCTAAACCTTATACGCATGCTCATAAACGCCCTCTCCAAAATCCACATGGCCCCGCCCCCCGCTCCTGAGATCTGAGATCTAAACACACATGCAAACGTTCCTCACACAGATAAACACACACGCTCACCTGGTCTGGCAGAAACCTTTGCTCGTAACTGTGCTCTTGCATTCAGACTGGGGGAGTTAAGAATGAGCCAAGACACCCTAGAAATGAGCTCACAGTCTGTATTTCCATCTCCCCATGCCCCTTTCCTGGAGCACACTAAGCAGGGAACAGCCTACCTCCACTCTCCCAGAAGCCCAGCCATGCAGAAGCTGGGGAACCATTAGCCAAGGGAATAACACCCTCCAGGGTACGCGCTGAGCAGGCCGTGGCACCAGGGTCTTCTGCTGCTGGCATACATTTGGGAAGCTCCAGGAAGTGTCTGTCAGGGGCATGCCTGTGCTCTGTGCATTTCCATGCTGGTGTTAGTTGCTTCTGTAAAATTATACGTGCCGCCTTGAGGTTCAAAATTCCAGAATCTTTGGTCTCCTTACCCAAGGGAGACTGTACTTTGGCACTTGAAAAGGGTTTAGGCAAACTTGCGTACACGGAGCAGTCACTGTGGCCAAGGATGTGTTGTACATACACTCTATCATCAGGCTAAGCCACATTGGACGGCAGCTATGCCTATATACTGTTACCCTGGGCTTTGCCCTCATGTACAGATCAAGGGTCTCCTACCAGTTCCGGCCCAAACTCTCCACTGAGCTGGAAGTACAGTGATCCTCCCTGAGTAGACAACTTCGTCAGGCCAGCTAGATTCAGGTCTCTGAAGGCAGAGCTGGCAGCTGACAGGAAGGCAGAGCAGAAGGGATCATGAACCTGATTGGCCTGGCAGGAACCTGCCCCCCTTGCAACTGAGGATGGCAAAGGACCAGAGCTTGGTTTTGTTCCACGGAACCAGAAGCCCTGCTGAGTTGGGGCAGTGATAGGAAGCACCTCTGGTGGAGCTGGGCTCCTGTCCTCATCCACCTCCACCTCCTCACAGCTCAGGCCAAATCCACACGTGGACAACAGGCAGGAGACATGCCAGGAGGGTCCAAAGCATCTCTTCCCCTGCTCAACTGACCTCAGAGCCCTTTTCCCCAACAGCCCATTCTCATGTCTTTGATGCTGTAGTCTGCAGAAGCCCCTCTAAGGCAGCCTGGGACAAGAGTCTGGAGGGCATACCCAGAGTGACCAGGAGGCCCCATCCGAGGGCAACATGCCTTCCCATGACGCACTGACCCCCTCAGGGAGGCCGGGCAATGCCCCTCAAGGCCAGATTCGCAAGTAGGTACCAGTGGAGCAGACAGAGAAAAGGGGGAACACGCGCTCTTGGAAGTTGACACGGAAGGTGTAGATGTGGTGCATGTCCTCCGCAGCATAGAAGGACACGGCCCCCACCTCCAGGTCCAGGGCGACCCGCACGCGGGACAGGTGCCCACAGCTGAGGGGCGTCCTTTCAGGGCTGGTCACCGCCCAGTACTGCCCGCTGTTGAGCTGCAGCGCCCAGACGCCCTCTTCGGGGGTGAAGGGCGTGAGGCCCTTGCGGCGCACGCTCTCACGTGCCACGCCAAAGGCCCAGCCGTCCTTGGAGCCCACTTCCACCTCCCAGTGGTGCCTCCCGGAGGAGAAACCGGAGGATGCCAGAACTCGCATGTTGGTGTCGAAGCGGCGCGGGTGGCTGGGCAGGTCCTGGGCCCGCTGTCCAAGGCGCACGCTCTTAAGATCCAGAGAGAGGATGAGGCGGGGGTTGGCCGTGTCGGGGTCCAAGGTCAGCTCCACTGCGGGGTATGGGGAGGGGGGAAGACAGGGAGAGACGTCCCATGCAGTGTCCTTGCACGGCTCCCATCGCCCCACTCCCACCGCCCCCTCATTAAGTAGGTGTTGAAATCACAGAAAGGCAATTTATGGACCTGATTTGGATCTCAATTCAAACAGATTGACAAATCCAATTTAAAAGACCGTGGGGGGGGGGGGGTGGCCTTCCCTACTGGCGCAGTGGTTAAGACTCTGCCTGCCACTGCAGGCTACACAGGTTCGAGCCCTGGGTCCGGAAGATCCCACAGGTGGAGCAAGTAAACCCCTGCGCCACAACGACTGAGCCTGCGCTCTAGAGCCCGCAAGCCACAACTTCTGAAGCCCGCGAAGCCACCACAATGAGAAGCCCGTGCACCGCATCGGGTAGACCCCGCGCACACAACTAGAGAAAAGCCCGCATGCAGCAATGAAGACCCAAGGCAGCGCAAAAGAGAAAAAAAAAGAAAATTGGGGCTGTACAGCAGAGATTGGCAAAACATTGTAAATGAATTATACTTCAATTGAAAAAATAAAATTAAGAAAAAAGACAAGTGGGGGATTTCGGACACTAGATACTGGAAAGAAGCATTAATTTTTTAGTTATGACGTTGGTTTTGTGTTTGCTTTCTTAATGGTTTTGTGTTTATGTTTTTTTTAAAGTCTATCTCTTTAGAGACAACATACTGAGATATTTACAGAAATGAGAGCTATCTGTGGTTTGCTGCGAAATAATGCAGTGGGAAGAAGTGGGTAGGGGTGTTTATGAAAAATACTAGCCACGAGTCAATAATTGATGAAGGTGTATGATGAGTACATAATACTCGTCATGCTCTTCTCTCTACTTGTGTATGTTTGAAATTTTCCATAATAAAAAGTTAAAATATGCACACTTGCTGCAAGTGCTACTATGTTCCAGGTCTGTTCTAGGCCCTGAGAATCCCACAGTGGAGTATCCCTGCCCTCCTGAAGCTTCCTTTCTGTGGGGAGAAGGAGAGACAATACACGATAGAGGGATCAGGAGAGCAGGCTGTAATTTCAACTAGAGGGGCCAGGGAAGGCCTTACTGAAAAAGTGCATTTGAGCACAGACATCAAGGAGATAGGAAGTCAGATATGCAGCTGTGTGGGGGAAGGGTGTTCCAGGCCCTGGCACAGCCGGTGCAGTGCAAAGGCCCTTAAGCAGCTGTGTGCTTGGTGCCTTCCAGGAGCAGCAAGGAGTGTGTGTGGCTGCACGGAGTGAACCAGGGGAAGAGTGTGCAGTGAGACTCCAGACCCCGTAGGGCCTTCAAGAGCACTGCAGGAACTCCAGCCCTTACTGAGTGAGAGAGGCAGGGTTCTGAGCAGAGGAGGACATAGTCTGACTCGGCTGGTTTAGATTCTTCCCGAGTAAGATCTGATTTAGCTCAGTCACATCAGCATCAGGAATATGTGTCCTCCCCTCCCCACTTCCCTTCCCCTTGGGGTTAGATCCCACTCACCCCAGAGCCCTGCAGGAGTGATCACCACCTCCCTTCCAGTCTCCCCCTGCTTCCCCCGACCCCTGCACACAATCCCTGTCCCCAGGAGAGGCCTCCGTCTCTCTGGGAGTGGGAACAGGGAAGAGACGCTTGTCCAGGTGACCGACAAGCACTCCCCGATCTGAGTATCTCAAGGTGCAGGGCACTCCTGCTCTGGAACAACTTATAGGCCTATGGGCCCCACGGTGGCCTGAAGGAATCAGACTTGTGAGGATGAGGAAGAAAGGGCAGTTGATGGCAAAGTTGCTGAGGTGGACAGGCAGAAGGAACCAACCATGCACAGAGCCCCGAGAGACAGTCACTGGATCTCTGCATGGCCAAATGACGGGCACTCACTGTTAAAACAGCCATCATACCTTTCTCCTCTTTCTCCAGTTCTCCCCGAAGATCCTCTGAAGGGGAGAAACAAAGCAGGTTGTGTGTGAATGACATGGGAAATTTCTATTTGGCAACAACGGTGACACCACCTCTTGACACTGACAGCCCCACTGTAAATGTTCAATATCTGGGGGTTCACTCACTCCCCAGATACCCTAGAGTTGATGGGCAAGTGCTGGGCCGATCATGGGGGTGGGCAGGGGGCTGTATTCTAGCTCTACCTCTCCCACTTCCCCCTCTTTTGTCTGGAGCCATTCTGAGCTGAGCTCTCCCTCTTCATCCTTCTTTCTGCCCCCAGTGCCCCTCTACTCCATCTGTCCCCAGGGGAAGCTTCATGCCCTGGGGTAGGGGCGGGGGTTCTAAATAAATTAGCCACCACCGCCTCCCCGCACCAGTCTGGCCTTGACACACCCTAGTTCCTGTTTTATCATACAGCTTTTGGAAAGGCACATCTTCAGGACCCCAAACCACCAGAAACACGCCATCACCACCAGGACTGCAGGGCCCAGCCCCACACACAAGTCCCTACCTCTGAACTTCTTGAGCAGCCCCTTTAAGACAAAGGTCTTGAGAGAAACATTCCAGACTTTATTCTTCATCTCAGAAGAGACTGTGGTTGGCTTGGGGGCGGGCACATTGCTGCACCTGCAGGACAAGGACCCTGAGGAAGGCCCACTAGCACTGTCCCACTCCCACTGGGCTTGACAGTTAGGACGGTGAGGTCCTCTGGGTGGGGAGAGGTGAAAAGGAGAGCCTGAGCCCGTGCCGAATACCCATGGCCAGGCAGCAGATGTTTGCCTCAGAAGGTACCCAGGTAAGGCACTGGGGGCATCGGGAGGTGAGAGGTCAGGGGTGGGGAATGAAGACAGGAAGCTAAGTGGAAAAGAAGTGCCAGCTTAGAGAGGCCCAAGGTATTGTTAGGTCCACTCACCTGCTTAGTGTGTTTTTGAATTCCTGGAAAGAACAATGAGAGAAAACCAAATCAGCATTCACCTTTGAGAAAATAAAACTGGCCCCTTCCCTCCTTCCAGGGGAATAAGCAGGTGTATCACCCCCTGCCTCCTGCATGGGCCCCAGGTGGCAAGAGCTTCCCGACGCTCCCATTTATTACAGAATCATCATGGAGCCAAGGGCTGGGACCCAGTGCTGCCTCTGCTTTCAACATCGCCCAAGACAAGTGACAGCTCTTATGCAACACCTGGACGTCACTCAGATTAGTGCCTTTTAAATGACCTGTTTTGTTTTGTTTTGTTTGGGCCTCATGGCTTTCTGGTATCTTAGTTACCTGACCATGGATTGAACCCAGGCCCCCGGCAGTGGAAGTACAGAGTCCAGGGAATTCACTTAAATGACCATTCTTGATCCATTTGTGACTTGTGAAGTTTATTTCGTGGATTGTGACTCTTTATTTTAGAAGGAAATAAGACAGAATAAAAAACATCAAAGTGCATCACATGTAGTACGGGTAAGTGTCATTTTCCGAGACTTTTGTCACAACGTATATGATAGAATACATTGTAAGAGATGTTATTGTGGATCATGGTCAAGAAAGTTTTTATCACATCCCTTTAGACCTCTAACCCCAGGAAAATCAGCGCTCCTCTCTCTAGTCCACTTTGGCTCCAGATGTGTGATTCTACTAAACTCATAGGATCTGATTCTGTTCTCGCCGCCGTTCTTGTTTCCTCATTTGAAAAGTGGGAGGGATAAATTCATGCCTCCTGCCTTAGGATAAAGGACTCGTACCCTGGCCAAGCCAGGCTCACCTGGAGAACGTCAAGATCAGGCTTGCCAGTTGTCTCCTGGATCTCGCTGCTGAGCTTGGAGAGCTGGGCAATCTCACCCCCAAGCCGGGCCAGGTTCTCATTCTGCTTCTGTGTCACCTCCCGGGACAGCTCCTCCAGGCGGCCCAGGAGCCGACCCTCCTGTTCCACCAGGAAGGCCCGCAGAGCCTGGAACTCCGCCCCAACCTTCTCTCGCTCGGCTGCCATCTGCTTCTGTCCCAGGAGAGGTGAAGTTGAAGAGGGCAAAGGGGTGTGGGCATCTGAGACACAGCATTTGGATAGAAGCCTCTGAGCCATCCCACAGGGCAGGGGTGCATCCCCCTCACTGCTCAGGGGTCAGAGACTCACGCGTGCAGGCCCACCGTGCACACGCTTTAGTTGAAATGTCCCAATTCCGAGCACGCAGCAGCCTCAACACGTGCCTTCCCTTTCCCTGTCACAGTTGCGCCCATGTGTCTCTTTAGACCTGGGTTCTCCCACCAACCTAGGGAAACTTCAAACTCACCCCAGAATCCCCCAGGGCTGCAGTCTCCTTATTTGAAAAGTGGGAGGGATAAAATAGTGCCTCCTGCAGTCACTGTAAGGATTAAACTGAGGTCCCCAAACACATTTGTTTTGTGTTCAAAGCAAGACAACAGGCCCCAAATGGAGTCGCTTATGTTAAGCCCCACATCACCAAACCGAGACCTAATGACAGCTTCAGCTCTCCCACAAATGTTATCTTAAACCAGCCTATAAGGAACGGCCTGATCAGTATTTGTTCAGTAATCTGCCTGATAAACCCCTGCCATCCCCTACAGGGAAAGCAACTTTGCGATAGCCAACCCACTTTTGTGTGTGTGTGACCAAATTTATGATCTTTATTCTGCTGAAATTAGAGCATCCAAACACGTGATGGTTTCAAGTTATTGTAGAGTTGGAAAACATCTTTGATAGCACACACTGAGATCTCAAACATAATGCCGTATAACTCTTCTCACTTCGGTTTAGTTCGACATTTTCAGCGATGATTTAATATATGATTTATAAGGCAACTTTAAGGTGTGGCTTTGTGGAAGTAGGGGGGTGGAGTGGGGGCTGCTGATGAAAACTCATTTTAAGACACAGAAACTTAAAGTAAATCATTGATGTCACTGGCTGTCAGACAAGCAGGCCAACAAAGTACCCTAATTCGTTGTTAGGCTGCAAGGGTGACGCAAGTATCTAATGGAGAGATGATGGCAGGTCTCACATTTAAAGAAGCACATTCACAGCATTAACAACATGTACTGGGCTTCCCTGGTGGTGCAGTGGTTGAGAGTCCGCCTGCCGATGCAGGGGACACGGGTTCGTGCCCCGGTTCAGGAAGATCCCACATGCCGTGGAGCGGCTGGGCCCGTGAGCCATGGCCGCTAAGCCTGCGCGTCCGGAGCCTGTGCTCCGCAACGGGAGAAGCCGCAACAGTGAGAGGCCCGCGTACCGCAAAAAACAAACAAACAAACAAACAAAACATGTACTAACAGGATATCAAAACTGCAAGACTGGAAATAAATTTAAAATACTTCTACCTTCACAGCACTTCTTATGTTTAAATTCCCTCTCTAATCAGACACCCAAACTACTCTGGGATCATAAGTCATGTTGATGAATCAAACAGTCTATAAGTCCTTGGTAGTGCTGGCTTGGGCTCTGCAGGCAGAAAAGACAACTCTTACTCAGAAATGTGTCAGTTCCAGCCAAGATAAAATGCTGTCCCTTCCAGGGTGGAAGAGGTCCAGTGCAATCCATCTGCTACCAGGTAACTGGTTTCCTTCAAGGGTGATGTTATATCAGGCCTCTGCAGTGGTTCTGCTGCTGCCAGGCTGAACATTGGGCAGCAGCAGCAGCTGCTAGATCATTCTTGGTGAGTGGGAGCCCGTGCTGTTGGGCCAATGAAAAGCCTTCTTAACCGTCAAAACAACTCTTCTACTCATGAGCCTCTGTGGCCAACCCACTTTTTTGCCTAGTACAACTTCCTTCTTCCTGCTTCCTCTGCCTGTAAAGTCTCTTGCCTTGTATAGCTCTTCAGAACTTCTTTCTTTCTGCAAGATGGGATGTTGGCTGATTTATGAACCACTGAATAAAGCCAATAAGATCTTTAAGTTTTACTCATTTGAATTTTGTACTTTAACATTTGTCACCCCTCCAACTTTCACGCTTCACTTTACCTCATTTTAAAGGGCACCTTTTCTGTTTAGCAATCGTAAAAGCAACACAAGTTCATAATATAAAACCTGGAAATGCAGGAAAGTAGAAAGAAAGAAGGAAAATCAATGCCAGTGATCAGAGGTAACAGCACACCCACAACGACCTAAGTAAGAGTCTGCTGTGTGCAAGCTTTCTATCCTATTCTTTCCATGACCACTATCCACAGGATTTTCACCCCTGTGATTTCAGACACAGACTCTCGCTCCTGACCCTCTTGAGTCTTTACATGAACACCTGGGAGGGACTCTGCATGATATAACAAGTGAGGCCTCTCGTGGCCAGTGAGAAGGATTCCATCCCTCCAGGACAAGCGCAAATGTCAAAGTTCCTCTTCCCTGAAAACTCTAGGGGGGGAGGGGGTGGCTGGAAGAGGAGACTATAAGTGGGTTCTGAAGTTAGGAGACCTGGGTTCAGTTCGCTGCTCCCCAGTCTTCAGGATTTGGGCAAGCAGGCAGCAACAGCCCAGGAAACTTTACAGGCGTTAACTCCCTCAATGCTGACAACCACCCAGTGACCTGGGTACACTCTCATCCTGATTTACAAATGAGAAGACCAAGACAGAGAGGTGCATTACCAGGAAGTGGGAAGTCAGGATTCTAATCCAGGGACTCTGACCCCAGAGTCCAAGCTTCTTGCAATTATAGCATACGGTCTCCCAAGGAAGTAACACAAGTGGGACAATATTTACCAAAACACTCTAAATCGGGGTTTCCAACCTCGGCGCTATTGACATTTGGGGCAAGATAATTATTTGTGGTGGAGGGCTGTCCTATGCATCGCAGGATGTTTAAGCAGTACCCTGGCCTCTACCGGTAAACACCAGTAGCACCCCTGCCCCAGTGCTGACAACCAAAAATATCTCCAGACATTGCCAAATGTCCCCTGGGGCCCAAAATTGCCACCAGTTGAGAACTACTCCTCTAAATGGTAAGAGCATTTTCAAATAAAAATATTCCTTCTCCTTGTTCTCATAGCAGCAATGGTTGTCTCATTAAGCAGGTATTTTGTAATCATAAAGGATGTGTGGGCCACAGGGGGGTTGGCTGGGTGGGGGCAGGACAGAGTAGAAAGTGCTAAGCAATGTCATGGGGTGTGGGGTTAGAGACCATGAAGCTGCCCAAGCTGGAGAAGGCCCTCTGGATCACGGATGTACAGCAATGGCCTAAGAGCCACGTGCTTACTCTTTTTTTTTTATCGGTACGCGGGCCTCTCACTGTTGTGGCCTCTCCCGTTGCGGAGCACAGGCTCCGGACGCGCAGGCTCAGCGGCCATGGCTCACGGGCCCAGCCGCTCTGTGGCATGTGGGATCCTCCCGGACCGGGGCACGAACCCGTGTCCCCTGCATCAGCAGGCGGACTCTCAACCACTGCGCCACCAAGGAAGCCCCACATGCTTACTCTTTTTTTCCAGCAGAGCAGGGCGGAGATCTGGAGGGGTGAGGGGTGAGCCCTTCCTTGTGGAGGGAAGTGAATGTTCAGAAGAGAATGTCTGAGATGTGCATGGGATGCAGGTGTACCAGGTGCAGTTCAGGGTCAGGAAAGGACCCTGGGGCACCTGTACACAGGGTCCTCCCCTTCACCCCACACCTCCTTCCCTTAAGGGGGGGGGGCGACCCTCAGGTTGCTCTCCCTCCATTTTCCAACTCTAGGACTTAAGAGCCCTGCCCTAACAGGCCTTAGTGGATCCTTTCATTCTCTTAACCCCTAGTTTTTGAGCTAGGAACTGAATTTTCGAGATGGAAAATGACAGTGACCCACATTTGCCCACCTTAACCAAAATGAACCCCATTTCACTTTCCTGTTCCACTTCAAGGAAGACAAAATACCACCCTAAGCGCTGGGCAGTGAGGGTGCTATAGCACAATCGGCTGCTGCAAACCCAAGTCCTGGACCCTCCTGCCCTCTGCTGGGTGGGGAGCAGCTCGGCCATCTCCTCCCCCATCCCCCCAACCCCGCTCCCCTAGCCTCGATTTCAAAATCGAAAAAACTCTAAAACTGAAAGATAACTCCTTTGGTGGTCAAATACGCCATAGACTGACAGAAGCCTCCCACTTAGTATGAATATTCATATGTTTCTCTATAGAAATATTAATGTGTTCCATTACAAGATGCTCCACAGACCCTAACTGGGGTGTTATGTAATATTAGGGGGACTATACATCCTGATTCACCTGGACAGTTCCACTTCAAGCCAGCTGTTCTAAAATAATTATTTTAGCCCTCACTTTCACTCTCAAAAGCTCTGGTTATATAATAAATTACACGGTCACCCTATATAATAGGCACCTCATTATATTTCTAAACTCCACCTCGGCTCTTCCCCAGGCACACACTCCAAAGCCACACACACCTAGCCAGAGTGGTGGGTGGCCCTCTGCTGTCACCCAGGGGAGCCACCCTGGGGGTTGCCATGCTCACCAGGAGCTCCTTGCTCTCCTTCCCTTCAGTGGAACGAAATGCCTCATAGTCCTCCAGATCCTTCTTCAAGACCTGCAGCCTGGACTCCAGGAGCTCCTGCGGAAGAGTGAGAAGGAGGACACTGTGGGGAGAGGATTCTGGCAACTCCCACTTGTGCCTTCCTGAAGCCACCCAGGAGAAAGGGAAGGCCCTGTTCATTGAGGAAGAGGCGGCAGGGTTGAAGCCACCTCTGGACGTCGGGATGGCTACAGCCTGCACAGGCTGCACGTAAGGGTACAGGACAGCTGCTGGGTGACTCCAAAGGCCTCAGGGTCTCCCGTCCTCAAGACCATCTGTGCACCATCCAGGCTGACATCAAGCCCGCCAGCAGCCCAACCTGCCTAGTCCTCTCTTCTGCTTTCCTCACCACCATCGGAAAGCCCTCTGGGTGGGAGAGCTGGAGCAGGGTAAGAGCAAAGAAAGACCGGGGACTGTGCCAGAGGCGTCCGCGCACACCCTAGCAAGTTGGCAGGAATGGGAGGTGCCAGAATCCCAGATGGCTCTTGGCTCTCTACTCAGCCCTGGAGCCACCCACCCCCTTACCCCGACCTCCTGGGAAGGTCGTCCCACTCGGCCACAGAAGGTGAGAACACCGAACAGAGCTATGTCCAGGGAAAGGGCTGAGAGTGGGGGTAGCGAATGTGTGGGTGTGACGGAGAAACCGCTCAAAGCCAGGTACTGACAGAAAGAAAATCTCCAAATCTGTGGGGCATCACGCAGGCGGCCCAGTAGGGGCCCAAAGGGAAACGCGAGGGGTTTGGGAAGGTGGTATTGGTGGTGTCGGGGGTGACAGAGGGAGAGCCGCACTCAGTCCCGAAGCCAATGCTGCGCAGCATGGGATAAGGGAAAAGAAGCAGGGGCTCACCTGGGCCTTCCTGCCTGCGCGGGAACGCAGAACGGGGACTGGGGGTCCCGGGGACGCGTAGGGGTGGGGACGGCGCTCACCTTGGCCTCCTGCACCGCCTCGTCCAGGGGTAACACGGCGTGAGCGCGGTGCTCGCGGGCGCGGTCGCACACCACGCAAATGGCACGTCCATCGTCCTGACAGTAGAGCTTGAGCGGTTCGCGGTGCTGCGCGCACCCGGCCGCCCCCGCTTCCGGAGGCCCGCGTTCCCCCTGCGCGCCGGCTGTTAGGCTGAAGCGCCGCAGCAGCGTGGCCACCGCGGCCAGCTGCCGGTTGGGCCGCAGCTGGCCCGGGCGCGCGGGCTCGCGACACTGCGGGCAGGGCAGCGAGCAGGACAACTTGTGGGACGCAGCGGTGGCCCCGGCGCCCGAGCGCTCCCAGCAGCGCGCGATACAGGCGCGGCAGAAGCTGTGGCCGCACTCGACGGACACCGGCTCCCGGAAGAGCTCCAGGCAGATGGAGCAGGTCACCTCGCCCTGCAGCTCTACCGCCAGCGCCAGTGCTTCGGCCCCAGCGCCCGGGCCAGTCCGCGGCCCCACCGCCGCCATGCGCACCCTCAGCTCACCCAAGTCGGGCGGCGCGGGAGAGGATACCTACCCTACGGTACGCCACTCCCAGCGTAGCGGCCGGGGCGGGCCTCCGAGCGCCCACGGGAAGAAGAAGGGCGGGGCTGACCCCTGCTGGCAGAGACTGGAGCTGAGGGTGCGCCAGGATGGGAAACGTGAGGGGAGGGTGCGCTTTGATAGCTGACCGGGCAGCACAGGGCGAGGGGATCTCAGCGCAGGCCAGTGCTCTGCGCTCCAGTTCTGGGCCGCTCAATATCCCGCCTTGGCCCGCGGCCTCCTGGGTCCCGAGTCGCCCTCTCTCCGTCTCTCCCTTCTCTCAGCCCTAACGCGAGCCTGTCTAGGCCGCCCCAGCCTGACCCAGTCAGCCTTGGGAAACGGGCCGGGACAGGTGGAAGCACACGCCCATCTGGGCGCCACTCCCAGTTGCCGCCCGAGGCCCAGCCAGCACAGCCCGAGGGCCTGACGCCGGACCAGTGTCAGGTTCCCGGAGCTCAGGTTTGTCCGGCCCTGTGCTGAGCTAAATTTAGAGTCTGGAACCTGACTCTTGTCCCCGACCCCCAAGCGTGGCCTTGTATCCACTTTTGTAGCTACCTCTCCCGCGATTGTGTCCCCCCGCCTCCCCTTTTATTCTTTATTTTTGTTTTGTTTTTTTAAGCAAGTAATACAGTTACAGTCAATTCCCCCACTTTATTCGGTGTTATACCCCTCCAAAACCCAATCCTTTGTTTCTCTAGCTCGTTTCTACAGTCCCCCTACCCACCGCCCAGAACTGCCATTGTATTTGCTCACACCCTCTCTCACCTCACTCCCTCTGGAGGGCACTTGGGGCAGATTTTCTTCCCCAACCTCCTCAGAAACTGCTCTTGTCAAGGTCACCAGTGACCACAGCGATCCTAACCCAAAGGTGAAAGCAGGCCCCTTCTCAGGCCTTACCTCCCCTCTCCTCTGATGCTTCCCCCTTCCGGACACCCTTTCTCAGCGCCTTCTGGGATGCTGTACTCCCTGACTCTCCTCCCACCTCCATGGCCTCCTACCCACTTCTTGGCCACCGTGGTGGTTTCCTCCTCAACCTTTGGACTTTCCCTTGCTCAACCCTTGGACTTCTGTCTATACTCACTTCCTTGTGATCTCTTCCACTTTCTTGCTTAAAAGACCTTCTCCCTGCTCCAAAGTACAAAGCCCCAGCCCAGCTCTTCCTAGGATGTCTGGCTCCTGGCTCCCACATCCAACTCACTGGGCAGCATCTCCACATGCAGAATTCTAAGGGGGAGGCACACACTCACGGTTTCCACAATGCACTTCTGCTCTGCCCCTCCACCTGCTCCGCCCACAGCCTTCCCCACCCCATCCCAGTTAACAACTCTACCCCTCCAGGTGCTCAGGCCCAAAGGGGTGAGTCCTCTGACAGACAAGGGAAATGAGAAGGCCCCACTCACAGTCCTCAGCATCTCCTCACTCTCTCACCCCCTCCACCGCATCATCTCCTATAATTTGATGATCACAACAGTTTTCTCCCCTTCTGCCCCACTCCTGCCCTGTCTTCTCCATCCAGCTGTGAGAACAATCCTGTTAAAATGTTAAATCAGATAGGGGCTCTCCTTTGCTGAAATCCTCCTGTGGCTCCCATCTCTCTCAGAGTAAAAGTCAAAGTCTTCACAATCGTCTAAAGGCCCTACCCATTCTTCCTCTCCATCCTCTGCACACAACCTCTCCACCCTCATCTCCTCTCACTCTCCCCTGCCACGTGGACTTCCTTATTATTCCTGCAATAACAAGTCAGAAAGATCCTACTTCAGGGCCTTTAAACTGGCTGTTAACCTTTACTTGGACCTCTCTTTCCTCAGATACCTGCATGGCTCAGGTCCCATCTCCTTCAAGCCTTTTTTCAAAAGTCACCTTCTCAAAATCACACATTACTATATTCTCTCCCTCAACGCCGGCTCTGTTTTCTCTCTAGCACTCTACCTCCTCTGGAATAGGAGCTGATAGATGTAATGGACTATGTCAGTTTTGTTCACAGTTGAACCTCCAGTTTTCTAGAGCAGTTCTTGGTACACAGTAGAGCTCGGTAAACTTTTCTTGGATTGAATTGATTTAAATGTGGCTCAAAATTCAGATATACAGAGCGGTTAACAGTGAAAAATCTGCCTATCACCTACGTCCCAGTTCCCTTACAATCCCAAGCAATCAACTTTGCAATTCTGAATTACTTTATACAAATATTACATATTTTGCTACACTCCCCCCTCTTTTTGTTTAACAAAAGTAACATCCTGCACCCAGTCTGAACTTTCCTTTTTTCGGCTCACAGTTCATTTTGGGTATCGTGCCG
Source organism: Stenella coeruleoalba (assembly GCF_951394435.1). NCBI lineage: Eukaryota > Metazoa > Chordata > Mammalia > Artiodactyla > Delphinidae > Stenella > Stenella coeruleoalba. The sequence continues at coordinate 159,959,461 of NC_137148.1, read as the reverse complement.
GATGACTTTCCCTTCTTTTTCCCCGCTGCCTCCAAGGGTTTATCCCGGTCCTGTGCTCCCCCCGGGCGACCCTCGGTAGTGGTCCGCTCGCCTAGAATCAGTAGAGGACCCTGGAACAGCTCCCGGCGCTGGCCGCCGAGCTTTGCTGCGTTTGGGTTGTCGCGACTGGCGATGCTATTCATTCACCCTTGCCTTTCGCCAATAAAGGACTAAGGGAACATGGAAAATGTGCGCTCTGAGAGTGGGGATGTAGCTCAGTGGTAGAGCGCATGCTTTGCATGTATGAGGCCCCGGGTTCGATCCCCGGCATCTCCAGCGCAGGTATGCGTGACCGTTTTGCTTCCTCTCCTTCCAAGTTTCGAAACGCAGAACACTAGGAAAATTCCTAAAGAGTGGAGTTTGCGCAGGTTGGAGGAGCCGGCGGCCCTCACCCACTACAAGCCCAACCCCGCGGCTCTACCTTTAAACTTCGGACTGAAAAATCACAGGGTGAGCTCATCGATGGCGTCAGCGTGAGCAGTTTTTCCCTGCGCTGAGCCGTACGTTTTCCAGGGATGGAAAAGGGCAAGGTCCCTGGCGGAAAAGGGCAAGGTCCCTGGCGGAAAAGGGCAAGAAGAATACGGACGGAAGTGGGAGGGACGGTCAGTCAAGCACGATCGGTAGAGTTTGAGTTTCCTGGGCTGCTAAGAATCTTGTCTTTAGTGGCCAGATCTTGTCCCAACTAACTTCAAACCTGGAGCTAGATACAGCCCGAATCCTACCTTGAAGTAAGAATTACTGAAGAAAGTGACACGCACGCCCGACTAGCTCAGTCGGTAGAGCATGAGACTCTTAATCTCAGGGTCGTGGGTTCGAGCCCCACGTTGGGCGAAGTGTGTGTTTTGGTCACACGAAGCACTTCCTTGCCTGACCCGCTTTCGGAAGAAATAAAGAAATCCTGTACGGGAAATTCCCTGTGTGTGATATTCACTAGGCCGTTTTGTTGTCACTCTCCGGTTCACTGATTAATCTATCCTTTACCTACTAACAAAGTGGGTTTTTAAATATTTTTTTGGGTTAAAAAAATTTTTTTAAAAATTTTTTTTAAGACAGACATAATAAAATGTACCACTTTCATCATTTAAAAAAATTGAAGTATAGTTGATATACAATGTTGTGTTAGCTTCTGGTGTACAGCAAAGATAATATATATAGACTGTTTTTCAGATTCTTTTCCATTATGGTTTATTACAAGATATTGAATATAGTTCCCTGTGCTATACAGTAGGACCTTGTTCATTTTCACCATTTTAAAGTTCACAGCTCTGTGGCTTTAAACACATTCACATTGTTGGGCAACCATCACCACCATCCATCTCCAGAACTTTTTCATATTCCCCAGCTGCAACTCTGTACCCGGTGAACATTAACTCCCTAACTATCTTTCTCCCAGCCCCTGGCAACCACCATTCTACTCTCTGTCTCTATGAATTTGACTACTCTAGGGACCTCATATAAGATGAACCATACAATATTTGTCCTTTTGTGACTGGCTTATTTCACTCAGCATAATGTCTTCAAGGTTCTTCCACGTTGTAGCATGTGTCCGAATTCCTTCCTTTTAAGGCTACATAATATTCGATTGTATGTATATACCACATTTTGTTTATCCATTTATCTCTCGATAGACACTTGGGTCCCTTCCACCTTTCGGCGATTGTGGATAATGCTGCTATGAACATGGGTGTCCTACTAGTACACATGTTCAAGTTCCTGCTTTCACCTCTTTTGGGTATATATCTAGAAGTGGATTTGCTGATATATGGTATTTCCCTGTTTAATTTTTTGTGGAATTGCTATACCATTTTCCACAGAGGCTGCACCACAAAATGAGTTTTTAAAACATCTTTTGAGTAGGTAATAAACTGTACTGTTCAAAAATTGAACCATCTATAAAAATATTCAGTGAAAAGAATCTAACTTCCATCCTCCCTTCCTAGGTAACAAGTTTTGTATCTATGTACATATTCTTCCAGAGTTTTTTAATGAAAATATATTTTTGTTTTCCCCTATTTTACACAAAAATATAATTACAGCTCTGTTATATTTTGATGATCTTTCCATCTCAAGACATAGAAATTTTCCTCAGTCTTTTTTTGCAGCTGCATAATATTCCACTGTAGATGAACCCTAGTTTAACAGATCACCTACTGATGGATATTCATAGTTTCCAATCTCTTGCTATTACAATCAATGCTGCAGTTAATAAGCATGTAGTGTTGTCATTTTGCACTTTTGAACTTATATCTGTAAGGCAAATTCCCAAGAAGTAAGATTCCTGGGTCAAGGTATATATGAAGTTGTAATGTAAAATAGACAAATCACCAGGCTATGGGTCCTACAGGGTGATCTTACCTCCCACCAGTCATGAATAAGATTGACTGTTTCTTCACTGCCTTGGTGGCATCGGGCTGCTTTAACAACAAACCTAACATGTGACTGTCCCTACCCCCTTAAAATTAACAGGGCCCCTCACTGTCTGTCCTATAGGATAATAACCATTGCAGGGCCAACAGGGAGAGGGACCTTCCTTTTGCCTCTCACAGGCACATACTTGGACAAAAGATTTTGAAGATCACATTGTCACTCTAATTTACGGTTTCTAATCCAATTCTATAGGACAACGTTATTTTTTTCTCTTTTCAGTCCTGTTTCTGTGGGAGGCCATCATGTTTTCTTCACTTGCAAAGCCATGACATCATTGGAAAGGCCTGCTCAGTTATTTTTTACTCGGCAAATTTTCTCCTTGGACAAGGAGACTCCAACAAGATATAAGACATTAAATTTGTATGTGATGTTATACAAGGTCTTGGTGTCATATGGGGGATATATAAATTATTAGATCATGCATGTAGTTTATGAAGTGGTCTAAAACAATGATTATATATAATTTATATGTAAATTATTAATCAACCATCCACACGAATATTCTTATTTAAAAACCTCATTTGAAACAGAAGATTATTTCCAGGTTTAATATATTCATGGCTATATTCTAACTAGTCTAAAAATACTCCAGTATCATCTTTTTCTTTAACAGCCACTGGTTTCCCTTTACTAGACTTGAGAAAATCATTCTTCTATGGTCTGCGTAGCATCAGGAGAGAAGGTTCAATCACTATCAAACGCTCACCCATTATTTCATTGCTGTTTATGTCATATCACATTGGTTTAAGGGTGCAAGCCCCCCAAGAAAACGGCAGGTCTCAGTCACATGCTGGTGTCATGGGGAATGTGAATTGTGGGTAAGGAGGAAGACAAAATGTCAACCAGAACAAGCTAATTCTGGAGGACTGCCTGCAAAAGGAAGAGTGGCCAAAAAAGACGACCCAGAATGACCTGCTCCTCTATTCTGTGTCAGGACCAACTGAACTAAAATCACTGGCTATTTTGGGAAACCCTCTCTGTTATCATTTGAGATGTTTAGTGCCTAAGGGCAAGGGGGAGTCTTTTGAATAGGGAAAAGTATGTATTCTTTTCAATACATACTTCTTTTGTGATTAATATTCAATGTATTACAGTTGTAAATGTTAAAGTCTAGTTTTCCTCAAGGCTTTAAATTTAATTTACAAATATTGTTGTTCTTCTTATAGAGCTAGACATTTCTGAAACAAATGGAACAATCCCTTTCACTGGTTCTTTCATGAATTAAGGTTACCAAAAGGCATCTTCCTGAACACCTAAGCCACTGGTGATATTCTCTTAGACATTTTAAATGACAATTACAGAATTTATCTGAACCTTCAATTCATGGTGAGGTGAGGGAGGCACTGGGGAGGCAGTGATTAGGTCACAGCTGGAATCTAGAGCTGGTGTTTTTGTTTATTTGAAATTTTCTGAATGAACCTATGTGTTAATTCATTTGTCCTTAAAAACTCCACATGGTGTTAAAAACTCTACTCTGTTCTTCATTTGCCTGGGAGTCCTCAAAGACATAAGATCCCGTGTCCTCCACTCATTTTTCTACCCACCTGCAAACAAAACCAGCAAATGGTGTGGAGGCAGTCATCTGAATGCAGAGCCAAGGAGGTATAGGTGTGGCTCCTTAGCCTCCAAGCCCCTGGTCTTCCGTCCTTGAACCCACCAAGTTTACTCCTACTTCAGGGCCTTTGAACTCTCTGCTCCCTCTCCCAAAGGCCTCTTCCCCAAGATATTTGGAAGGCTAGCTCTTTCTTATCTTCCTGACTCAGCTCATTGTCACCTCTTCTGATACATCTTTTCTGGCCTATCTCTCTAATACTGTGCTCTGCCTGACACTCTATCAGATCACCCTCATTAATTTTCTCACAGTCCTTATCGCTCTCTGAGATTATTTTTCTACCTGTTTATTTGTCTGTTATTTTAATTGCCCATCAGAAGGTAAACACCAGGAGGGCAGGGACCTGGTCTGTCTTTTTCACTGCAATGTAAATGAACGAGTGAATGAAGTTTCCTTTTAATAGTGGCACACCATAGGTTTGTTGCAAGGGTGCAAAGGAGTCAATGATGCCCAGCATCTAGAACAGTTTCTAGTCCACGGTAAGGACCCAATTCATGAGATTTGTAGCTATTAATATTATTTCCTAACCTTGAAGTTTTACACATAAAAGAACCAGAGGGAAAGGGAGGTGATCAATAGAGTGACGATAGAAGGCTATTCCATGAAATCTATGAGGATTATGAAGAAAAGAGGCAGTGGGATGGGAAGTGGTAGATGTAGAGATAAAACAGAAATGGTGGAAGAGAGAAAAGTGTTGAAGCTGAGTGATGAGTACTTGGGGTTTCCTAATACCATTCTGTCTACTTTAAATTTTCTAATAAAAGTTTAAAACATGAAAGCAAAAAGGAATACAATTACTTTTGAGTGAGAGATTTAGGTAAATAATTTTGTAGAGTAATGATGTTGAGGTCTATTTGAAAAAAAAAAAGTAAAGATCTAGCAAAGCTACAATTAAATAGAGCTGTCAGTGTAAGCTTACATCCTTTTAAGGATTTCCCTAGGGTACGTCAGAAGTGGGGGAGCCAGGGACTTTTGGCCCCATGCACTGTCCTGACACCCAGATTTGGCTCTTTTCTTTTACTCTTCACTAAAAATCAATCCATCAATCAAGCTCCCTGAACATTCTCCTGCATCCAGGAAAAATTATAGATAGGCCCGAAGTGTGCACTTCTACCAGGGAACAAGGATGCTCTCAAATTGCCAGGGCAATGCTGAAAGGACCAAGGGACCAATTTAAAGGGGCTTCCACTGACAAGCAGCTACAATTTAAGGATCTAAAAGAGCATAATTTTAGCATTAATTGAAACAAGATGAATCTAGGAAAGCTGTCAAGTCCTATTGACGATTTAGCATGAAAGGTAGCCCAAAAGAAATATGACTCACGTGAGACAGCTTTCTGTCGAGCTTATTGCTCAGTCCAGCTGGTTCTTTGGTGTTAATTGTGTTGCACTGAATTTGTTTACTGTCTCCCCAAGGAAGTCAGATGACAACTCTTATGTTAGCTGAGGCACAGACCAAAATCCACCTGGAGAAGAGTGACAGGACTGAGTGATGGTCCTGGCCTCCCAGAGTCCTGGGTCGGCTTGGAGGGGTTGCAAGAGAACCTCTGGCAGTCCGGAGCCTCGGATGCAGGGACTGTACTGACTCATCTCAAATTACTATGAAAAACACGAGGAAAAAAAAAGAAATTGGGTCAGCAGGGGAAAGTCTGGGAGAATTCTTCCAAGTGGGGTCCAAAATTCTTCACTCTTGTAGAGCTCTAAGCTGCATGACAAGGCCCTGTCATTCTTGGTTGGGTTTACATCTGTAAACCCAGGTAAGGCATACAAATAAGTATAAAAGAGCAATGATAAAGAGATGCGCCCGATATTGATTCTGTGTGTGTGTAAGTTATGTGAATGCAGGTGGCCTAACAAGTTTTGCCATCACTGGGCTATTTTTGGTTACGTTTTGTCTGCATTTAAGATGTGTGAAATTTTAGGGAATTCCCTGGAGGCCCAATGGTTAGGACTCGGCACTTTCACTGCCAGGGCCAGGATTTGATCCCTAGTCTGGGAAATGAGATCCCGCCAGCTGCGAAGGGAAGCCAAAAAAGAAAAGAAAAAAAAAATGCGTGAAACTTGAAAGAGAATTTGATTTACCACTTTGATGTTATCTCTACTCGACTTTCAAGTTTGACAGAAGTCCTGGGAAAGAAGTTGCTTCTCTCACGTGTAAGTTTGTGTACCGTCAGGTGTATGAGAGTGTGAACCCCATTTTCTAGGCTGCACTGCAAAAGTCCACATCTTGTGTTTCTCTACTGACAGCTCTCCGGCCGGGAACTCTGTTTTGGGGACTCCAAGCACCGCTGGTCTGCTTCTGTGAAGCCTTCGCTGCCTTTTCCCCTTGATCTCTGGAGCCCGTTTCTCAACACACCTGTCACTTCTCACAGGCCTGAAACAGATGCGCAGCAAGTGAGGATCGGTGAAGAAGGCGGCTGACCGAGACACCTCTGGAGAGACTGATGGTTCTTTTTACTGTTCTGCACTGCCGCTGAGGACAGGTTGATGAGGAGGCGCAGGATGGGAGTGAAACCAGTCAGGGTAGAAAAACTCAGACTCGCTCACGGTGTTGTCCGTAAGGTGGAGGTTGTCGCGATAGCCAGCAGCGCCGAGCAGGAGCCAGTCACCAGCAGATCACTGGCAGAACCAGGTGCTTTTCCGTCTGTGCTAACTTGAATTTCTCTCGGTGCCCTGTTTCTTCCCCCATTCTCCGTTCTTTAGCACCGTCTACTATTTCCTCTACCCCACATTTGCTCACCTTATGTGATGTGTCTGCGCCTCAGTGGCCTCACCTACAGTAGAGGGAGACACCTGCAACAGGACCAGACACAGTCAACATGATGTGATAGATGGTGTGGTTATATATTTTTAAAATATTTTAAAAATATTTTTAAAATATTTCATTTGTCGTTGAGTGGCATTCCCGCCTTTTGCTGCCTCTAAATCTTCTAGGATTTTAAGTTCTGTGAAGTCTGGCTCTAATGACGTAGACCACCTGCTTTTGCACTACAGACCTAGAGATGTGGAACATATTAGCTTGAAGGGAACTGGTAATAGATTGGAAAAGACAGGAGTATGGATAAAACTGTAAAAGTTATGCGTACTTTTATACACATACATTCCGGCAACAAATGACAGAAGTAGGCAAGTTAACTGGAAGAAACTGTTTTAGCAGGGGAAAAAAAAAAGAAATATAACGTTGTTGTTTCCGCCCGGTTTCGAACCGGGGACCTTTCGCGTGTTAGGCGAACGTGATAACCACTACACTACGGAAACACATGACTGTTCAGCTTCCCATATCTTTTATAGGACTTATGATCATGGTCAATGTCCAGGACCCTCTACCCATCCGCTGGCTCAGAGCCCCTGGAACCATTCTTCCCTGGAATACCGGTCCCTTGGTGGCCTTGGGTAACAGTGTTTGTCAAACTGTGGAGCGCGATCCGTTAGTGGGTAGTGAAATCAATCAAGTGTAGCAATTAAAAAAAAAAAAAAGTGCGAATGAAAGCAGCGGGCCTCGTGGGAGGGAAGGTAAAATGTGGCTTGAGGCTGGATAACCCTCTCCATTATCTCTGTCTTCTAGGGAGATAGCTGCTAGGTTTAAATTTTCAGATAATTTGTGCTCTATTGACAGATCTAAAGGGTTCAAATACATTCAAAGTATATGAGATTTGAATATATTTTCGTCAAAATGTAAATTAGATACGAACAAGCAACAATGAAATTAATTTTACATATGCTTTCAATATAATTATATATTTCTTAGAAATTATACAAAATTATTAAGAATAAAGGGGAGATTGAAATTAGTGAATACCAAATTTTAAGTCGATGTTATTTAAATAAAGCTGAAAAAAATTTATTAAATTTTGAAAACGTAGTGAAATCTTTTAAGTATTTTATAAAAATAAAACTCATTCAGTTTCCAGAATTGGGATGAGGTTTAACATATGCTATATGTAGAGCTACATGTATGCAAATTTAAGATTAGTATCGATGGTATAATATTGCAAAATGTTTTTCTGTTGCCGATGCTTGTTCCCAAAGACCTAGGTAACCAGGAATTGGAACAGAGGCTGAGTCCTACTGAGTAGGGATCCTTAAAGTGTCTGTGACACGGAAGGCCCTCTCCCCCAGAGCACGGGGCAGGAGGCCCTCTTGTCCAAGTCTAGTTCAAGGTTACCAAGGGGCCTGCAAGTGGCCCATGGACGCTTTACCATTTTCCCTTCCTAGACTATAATTTGACTCTACCCACTTGTCGTCCCTTTTTGCACATCTCGACTCCCTTGGCTTCAATGGAAGCTTCGCTGCTGGCTTTCCTCCTATTCCGACTCCTCCTTCTTGTACCTGAGGCCATCTCCCTGAGGGTCAGATCCCAGCTCACAGCTTGACCCACACTCTATCCCTGCAACTGAGACTCCAGCTAAGACTGCTCTCCCCTGTCTTGCACATGTCCCTTTAGACGTCTCCCAACTTGTTCAAGACTGAACTCATTACTCCTCTCTCCTCTCTCCCCGGCCACTTCCAATCTTCAGTATCCGATCTCGGTTGTTAAACCATCGAAAGCAGAAATCCAGGAGACCCCTCTCCTGCCCTGAGTACAAACCATACATCCAGCTCCTTCACCGCTTCTCCGGTCGGCTGCTGCCTTGCCCCTGGCGCCAGCCGCCTCCTGTCTGGACCGTGACTGTTTCCTTCCGGCCCCTCTCCCTGACGCGGTCTCAGTCCCCTCACACCTCCTGCTCATCATTCCTGAAAGAATCCAAGACGTAAATCAGTGCGAGTCTTTCTGCCTCTGCAGCTTTTACTACAGCTCGAGGAAAAGACCAAAGATCCTACCATGCATTTGCCTAACGTCTGAACCTATGAACGCCAAGAGCAACGTGGTCACTTACTAGCACAGGGATTCTAAACCAGACCCGACCCGAGGGGCAGCGGTGGAAGGGGCGGAGAGGAAAGAAAAGCAGGAATTGTAGCAAAAAGCTCGGGCGGGCGTGCCCTGGGCTTGTTGGGAGACAGGGAAGAGAAGCTTGTCCACTTAGGATTCTCTCTTTTTTTTTTTTAACATCTTTATGGGAGTATAATTGCTTTACAGTGGTGTGTTAGTTTCTGCTTTATAACAAAGTGAATCAGTTATACATATACATATGTTCCCATATCTCTTCCCTCTTGCGTCTTCCTCCCTCCCACCCTCCCTATCCCACCCCTCTAGGTGGTCACAAAGCCCCGAGCTGATCTCCCTGTGCTATGCGGCTGCTTCCCACTAGCTATCTATTTTACATTTGGTAGTGTATATATGTCCATGCCACTCTCTCACTTTGTTCCAGCTTACCCTTCCCTCTTCCCGTGTCCTCATGTCCATTCTCTACGTCTGCATCTTTATTCCTGTCGTGCACTTCGGCTTTCTCTTAATGAAAAAGCCAGAATCTTTCAGGAATGTTTTCCAGTCCCACTAAAGGTGGTAAAAAATAACCCTGAAACCACTTTGCAAACGAATCCACAAGCATTTGTACAAGACGAAATGCCAAAGTTCAAACTCTTCTAACACCGTCTTGTTTAGACCCAAACGTTCCAAGAAAAGACCATAATAACACTAACTCCCCAGGGACGCGTGAGGTAGGCCTGTACTAGCAACTCTGCCCATTTCCTGTCCACACTGCTCTCAGAGGGTGTCATGCTAAATCCTCCCTAACGCTCCCTTTTGATACACTTCTGAGACCGAAGGTGGTACTATCCTTCGCTTAGCAAGTTTAATAAACCAGCTTTATATAATTAACAGACTTCTCTCGTGGTCTGGTGTGTATGTGGGGAGACTTCTACAGACGGAAAATAGAAAATGGGCTGAATTTACAGGACTAAGGAACAATAAATGGAAAAGGATGAATTCAAGTGAAGTTAAGGAAGAATTTCGTGACACGACCGGTAAACTGAAGATGTTCATGTTAGGGTGTTCCAAGAAAGGACATTTTAACGTTCCTTTACGTGTAGGGGGAATGTGGAGGCTGGCATGTGTGGGGCAACATTTCACAAAAGATCGACTCGATACCGGCCATAAAGAGAGTATACTGGACATGAGGGTCTCGGACATCGAAACAGGGCGGCGGCAGAGAGCGCGGAATACTAACCTCTAAATCACCTGGTAAGGTGGTCGCTAATCAGGGGCCCCTGGGGTCCTACCGCAGCTTCCGGGGGTCACTCAGTGCCCTCCCTCCCAGGGCAGCTTGCCCGGGACACGCGGGCAGGTCGTCTCTTAAAGAGAGGGCGCCTAATACATGTTGAGCGCTGATAGGAGGATTTCAGTAAGCGGAATGTGGTCTGAGGAACAGGCCCCTAGGAATTTGTTCGCCGGCAGTCACCCTTCACTCTCCCTTTCGGGAAGCGATAGGCCTTAGAGCTGGGTGCACTCGATCTCGAGTGCGGATCTCGGTCTGGAGAATACCTTGCTGCCCTTACATCAAAAGCTTTTATTATCCTCATTTCCAAAATGAACCAGCGCCCAACGTGGGGCTCGAACCCACGACCCTGAGATTAAGAGTCTCATGCTCTACCGACTGAGCTAGCCGGGCGGCTACTGAAGGGCCCTTTTCTGTCCCAAGGGACCAAGATCCACAAGCAAGGATGCAGGCACACTGCTACGCAACCGCAGAAGTATTATAGAGCGCCAACTGTGCGCCTGGCTCTGCCCTAATGACTAGGGCCTAGGGGTCCGAAGTCTACGCCCCCTCGACACGGAAGAGGTGGCCGTGCAGGCGTCCGGGGGGAAGAGTAAAGAGATTAGCTGAGGTAACGAGACCTGAATTTACGTTGGAGCACTTATGCAGAATATAGACTGCTACGGTACCGCCTCACGGCCAGTCTCCGAGAAACAGAAATAGAGATGAACACACACTTGTCCTTCATGTGACAGCCTTCACTCTCCGGGATGCCGGAGAGACGGTGACTAGGACCAAAAGTTGTTTCCGCCCGGTTTCGAACCGGGGACCTTTCGCGTGTGAGGCGAACGTGATAACCACTACACTACGGAAACACCCATAGGGACAGCATTCCTGATAATACCCTGAAATCTACACGTAGCCGGAACTGGCAGGGTTGAGAAACACCACAAATCCAGAGGAACAAGGGGCTCCCATCAGGGGCCGGCTGAACCGTGTTCAGGTCTTGTGGCCCCATTTTTCTGCCACAGTAGCGCTCGCAGCTCCCGGCACGGCCTAGTACAGTTCACGCACGAGGATTCGTGGTTTTGGCGCGTTCGGACCACCACTTTAGAAAGCACGTCCATTTGGAGCGTCCCCAAGAGGTGGGAAGGGCCTCGAGATCAGGGTCAATTCTGCATGCCCAGCCCTGGCATCGCGCAGCGTCCGACACTCGCTGGGGATTCTGTACATGGACACAGGTCCTGTAACTTTCCCCGCAGTTTTTTTTAAATTTTTAATTAATTGATATATATATATTTTTTAAAGCATCAAGTATTATTTCTATTGCACAAATAATCTATTTGGCAGAGTTGCTCTGAGTACCACAGCAGTATCTTTACTGATGCCGTTCTACATGCCCCCTAGGATTCTCTCAAGTAAAATCAATTCCGCAAACCCATTCTGAGTCCCTGCTCTTAGACTGCGACTCCACGAAGACAGACCTCGAGGTTTTCTGGGCGTGGAGCACGCGTGGGGCACAGCTCAGAAAGTGTTAAATGAATCGACAGCACTTGGGGAAATAAACTTTTTTTTTTCTTTAAGGCAATACATTGACATGGTTAAAAATTCAAAACACACACAACGACATTTACGGAAAAGTGTCCTTCCTATCCTGGATCCTCAGACTTCCCGGAGAAACTAGTATTCTTCCAGAGATAGACGACGACGATGATAATAATGGGTAGCTAAAACTTGTATCTCACTTACCATGTGCTAAGCAACATTCTAATAGCTTTGCATTACATTAATTTCACTAAGCCCTCTGAGATAGGAACAACTGCCCTTACTTTATGAGTAAACACAAGACTATAAAGCTATTACATACATTTAACATCCTATTCCCCCCCCCACTTTTTACAGATATACTCTACACAGTATTCAGCACCTTGCTTTTTTCACTTCAGAATACTGTACATTTTGAAGAGGATTCCCTTTTTATATCTAAAGTGTTCCAATGTGTGAATGTGCATGTCATGATTTGCAACCGTTCCTTTACTGATGGCAATTAGGAAAGTTCATCTAAACGATGCGATAGTGACCGACCGCAGTTTCTAAAATGGGTGTGGAAATGCCAACTACAGAGGGGAGGAGGAGGGGGACGGTCTCCGGTCCCACCTCCACCGCACTTCTACAGGCCCCGCCCCCTAGTCTCGGAGGGACGCTCAGAGCCCTCAAACAACAAAGTCCTTCGCCTAGAAGGGCCGGAAGTACTTCAGGGCGCTCACCGACCGCCGCCCCTCCGCTTCCGGCATCGGCGGTGCGGAGTCCCTGCTGCAGTTCTCTGTGTCCGGTCGGTAGGATGGCGCCGGGCCGATGCGGTCATAGCACTGAGAGCAGACGGGCGCCAGGCCCTTCCACCGTCCCCCGAAGTTTATCCCCAGTGGCGGGCGATGGGGGAGGCCGAGCTTTCTGTTTCGTCTGCGTTCCCTGCTCCTTCGCATCACAGAGGCGTGCGCCTCTGTCTTTCTAGGTCTCCCGCCCTGTTCCCGAGTGCCTGCTAGAGCGTCTTCTCACCGTTTTCTGTCACCCAGGGGCCCGGGGCGGGTAAGGGCGGGGAGAGGGATAGAAAGGGATGTACCGTGACCGCGTATGGAACTCGCGAGCTTGGGTGGCTCGCAGCACCGGAAGTGTTGGGGGGACGGAAATGAGGGGGCGGAGCCAGGAAGTGAGGAGGGGCGGGGGTTTATGAGGAGGCCAAGGGAGCTTTGGGGTAGATTTGCACTCAGGGCCACCTGAGGGACTTGGGGGTAGCGCTCAGCTGTATCCCCTCCCCTCTCAGGGACACGGTTGTTGTCTGGGAGTAGGGAACTCTGTGCGGAGGGGTGGGTTGTCGGGAGGACATTTCTCTGGCTGCGCTTGAGGCAAGGTGTATAGAGGCAGGGCTGGGGGTGGGGCTGGGTCGTCAGGGCGTCTGAGAGGGAAGACCCCCCCCCGCCCCCCAGCTCCCCACCGCCCGTCTACACTGGCTGACTGGACACTAAGATGGCTGCCGTTGCCATGGCACCCAACCCTGTGCAGACCCTTCAGGAGGAGGCGGTGTGCGCCATCTGCCTCGATTACTTCACGGACCCTGTGTCCATCGGCTGCGGGCACAACTTCTGCCGAGTGTGTGTAACCCAGCTGTGGGGAGGGGAGGATGAAGAGGACAGGGACGAGTTAGACCGGGAGGAAGAGGAGGAGGACGGAGAGGAGGAGGAAGTGGAGGCTGTGGGGGCCGGTGGGGGGTGGGACACCCCCATGCGGGATGAAGACTATGAGGGCGACATGGAGGAGGAAGTCGAGGAGGAAGAGGAGGGTGTGTTCTGGACCAGTGGCATGGGCGGGTCCAACTGGGAAAACATGGACTACGTGTGGGAGGAGGAGGACGAGGAGGAAGACCTGGACTACTACTTGGGGAACGTGGAGGGGGACCTGAGGGGGGAGGATGAGGAGGATGAGGAGGAAGTGCTGGAGGAGGACGAGGAAGAGGAACTAGATCCCGTCACCCCACTGCCCCCGCCTCCAGCCCCTCGGAGGTGCTTCACCTGCCCGCAGTGCCGCAAGAGCTTTCCCAGGCGGAGCTTCCGCCCCAACCTGCAGCTGGCTAACATGGTCCAGGTGATTCGGCAGATGCACCCAACCCCTGGTCGAGGGAGCCGTGGGAACGAGCAGGGCATTTGTCCCAAACACCAAGAAGCCCTGAAGCTCTTTTGCGAGGTGGATGAAGAAGCCATCTGTGTGGTGTGCCGAGAATCCAGGAGCCACAAACAGCACAGCGTGGTGCCACTGGAGGAGGTGGTGCAGGAGTACAAGGTGAGAGAAGTAGAAGATGGGAGTTTAGTGGGGGTGGAGAGGAAGTAAGAGGAGCTGGGAAAAGGAAACCTGTCTTCCCCCCGCCCCCCGCTCCCCCTCGAAGAACCTCATGTACTGTTGAGCTGATTCTCCTTACCTAAGCACTTACTGGCACCAGGATGGGTTAGAGTGAGAAGGATCCTGGACACAGGCAAAGTAGACACAGTGAAGAAGACCAGGGAAGACTGGCTTCCTCAGAGGAGATCTGGCAAAATTGATGATGCCATATCTCTGGGCTTTGTCTTCTGGGGAAAAGCCACTGCTCTTCTACACTTCCACTGTCCCTAAGTAATAGGAATGCAAGTGACAAGCCCCTAGGGCTTTACTACCAGTCTCATTTAACTCTGGGTGACTCTTAAATGTGTCCTTGACTAAAACCCCTAGCAATGGAAAGAACTTGGGGCTCAAATAAGAAGGGGCTCTGAGGGGTAGGAATGTAGTATTGACTACTCGTATCAGACCCATACGCTCCTCACTTGCTTTCTAAGGCGTTCCCCACCCACTCCAAGATACGGCTTGGTTCTCTTTGTGGATCTGCATCATTCTGGTGTCGTGGCCAGGGCTTCTTACCTTTCCTGGGAATTCAGAAAAAAGAGAGAGGTTTTTAAGTCAGAAGACCTGGCTTTTAGTCTCTGAATGTCTTTGAACTTTAATTTCTTGGTATGTACCCCAGCACTGTACTAAGCACTTTTCATGGACTGTTTCATTTAAAACTGAGAACAATCCTGTGAGTTTGATATGGTTTGTATTCCTGTTTTACAGATTGGGAAACAGAGAGATTTAAGTAATATACGCAGGGCCACACAGCTACTAGTAACTGGTGGACTTGGTTTGACCACCCCCCGCCCTGGCCTATACTGTTAACAGCGTCACCACCGTTTGGATGTCTGTTGTTTGTTTGACTTTTCTGACATGTGACTTTTCTTGGAGTCTGATTCTAGTTTAGTTAATATCTTGCCTCCTACTTCTGATCCTGATTCTTTGGACACAGATAAAGGAGATTTGTGTTTGAGACAGCCAGTAGAAATAACATTATTTAGCAAAGGCCCAGATGGGTTTGTAGCAGTGGAACCAGGAGGAGAGGGTAGCTTCTTCTATGTAGTCTGCACAGAGCTTTTTTGTTTTATGACTTGCGTTTTCATACCTTTTCCTGATTCCTACAGTAACGTTATTTAGGTATTATTATCATTACCCCAGTTTTAGAGTGAGATGTCTAGAGCTTCTCAGCTGTGAGTGATACATACAGCTAATACAAACCTATACCCCTCATGACAAGTAACTATTCCTTGCACACAGTGATTGTCAAACGTGGCTGACTGTCCCAATTATTAGTGGAGGTTTTCAGAAGTACAGTGCGCCATACCGTTAGAGATTCTGAATCAGTGACAGGGAGAATATCTTTAGAAAGCCCAAGCTAGTATGGGAATCACTGAACTGGTAATACCGCCTGCCTTTTAGGCCCTACATTATTAGGGGAGATTGTGAGCTCCTTTTGTCCTTCCATTTTGTATCCCCTCAGTTTCTAGTTAATTGTACTCATCACACAATGTGCAGTCACTTTGTTAACTGGATCCCAGGGCGGAATATCCATGGGCATTCCACCCCTTCTCCACCCTTCCCTTGCAGAACTCTTCTGAAGAGCTTCTGAAACTGGATTTTAATTTGTGTTAGCCATAGCTGTTGAATGCCAGGCCAGTAGAGCTGTGCAATTTGGAGAGGCCACACAGACACAAATAATCTGATCAGCAAATGCAAATACATAAGTTTCATTATGTCAAACGATAATTTGAGTGACTCCCTTTCTAACTTACAGGGTATTTTACAGGCAGGTGGTTTCTTTTCAGGTATGTACACTAACTAGCATTAGCTTGGCACACTGTTGTTTTGTAGAGATATTTCCTTATTGAATAGGTAATAATGCACAAATGATATATAAATAAAGCTTCAAAAAAGTTAAACGTTCTTGAAACTTTCTCTTAAATGGTACTCTATTTGGATTTGTGTGTATGAATTTTTTGTCAACAATTTAGGAAAAATATTAAATGAGAAACTTATGCCTCATGAATTCTGACTTAATAGAGTTGAAATTATTGTGGAGAAAAGTAGATAGTAATAGCAAAAGGCAAAATTTTGTGTAGTTTATGTTCTTTTTATGTTACGGATTGATTGTAATTTTATTATGATTTTTTTCTTCGACCAGTTAACCTGTGCAACAACTACCTTTTGTGCTCTGGGACACTCACCTCTGGATCAAGGGTCATTGTCAGGCTGTCATTGGCAGCTGAGGCTTGGGTAGGGAATTTTAGATAACATTTAGTACTGATCTTTTGCTCCATGCCAGACACTGTGCTAAGCATAGTGTCTGTGAGGCAGATTCTGTTATTCCCAGTTCCTCTTTTGAGATGAGGAAACTGGAAGCATGGCTTGCCTCGGGCTGCATTCAGGTTCAGATCAGAGTCTAGGCTTGAGCTCTTCTATGCTGTATTACCCCTCAAGGAAAAGGCGAAGGCATAGAAGGCAGAAGGAGTAGATGGCATAAAAAAGGAAAGAGCACAAAAGTTGGGCTTATCTCATCCATTCTAGTCTAACAGCCCTTTAAAGCAAAAGATTTTGCTACAGATGATTAGAACACAGAGCTCAAGAGCATATTTGCTGAGAGAGTTAAAACTTTAGGAGGAGAGGGTATTTGTTTTCCATTTAGCAAGTAACTGAGTAGGAGAGAAAGCCAGTGGACAGAGAGAAGCATAGAAATTACAATAAGTAAAGCGGGGTTCCTGCTGCCATGAGTCTGTGTGTCCTGGGGGCAGCACACTTGTAAATGATTGCAGTGCAGGGGAGTATTGTAAAGGCATATTCACGTTCCTTGGGATCACAGAGGAAGTTGGGGACCATCAGGGACATGGTCAGGTAGCTGGGTTTTAAAGGAAGAATGCCTTGGGCTAAGTGTAGAAGGGCAGCCCCAGGCAGAGGGAACAGCATGGATAAAGGTATGGAATTATGCTCAGGAAAAGACAAGTTTTATGTGACTAAAACTAAGAGTCTATGTTGAGGGGGTGTAGGAGGGGAGGTGTAGGAGGGGAGGCTAGAAATGAAGGAGCAATGAGAGCCTCATATTTTGCAAGTCATGGAGAACTGTTGAAAGATTTTTAGCACAGGCATAAAATCATCAGAAGAGTATTTAGAGATGAAAATTATGAGGAAGATTGCTTATGAGGGGGAAGGGACTATAGGTAGGAACATTCATATGGAAGGACTTTGTGTGGTGAGGGGCTCAAGCCAGGTTTACTCCAACTCTGAGTGCGGGGCTATGTAGTCATCAGGATCCTACCTTTATTTTTAATTTTAATTTTTTTTTTTTTTTACTTTTTGGCTGTGCTGCATGGTATGCGGGATCTTAGTTCCCTGACCAGGGATCGAACCCTCGCTCCCTGCAGTGGAAGCGTGGAATCTTAACTGCTGGACTGCCTGGGAAGTCCCAGGATCCTACCTTAAGAGCACACCCAGGGCTTTGTACATGAGAGCAGGTGGAGGGTTGGAGGCCTTTATCATCATCTGAAGAGAAGAAAGGGGAGGAAGGGAGTGTGATGCTCCTTTGATACCTGTGATGGTGATCAGGCTTTGAGCCCCAACCCCAAATGGGAGAATGGGGTATGTGGGCTCAGAGAACAGGTGCCTCTCGCATCCCAGGCCTCTAATCTTCCTTTCCCCGTTTCCTTAGGCCAAACTGCAGGGGCATGTGGAACCACTGAGGAAGCACTTGGAGGCTGTGCAGAAGATGAAAGCCAAGGAGGAGAGGCGGGTGACAGAGTTGAAGGTGAGTGAATGTCCTTGACAGGGCTCTGTGGTCAGAGCAGGGAAGATGGGCTCTCACAAGGGGTGACTAGATCCGCTGGAGAGGGGCAGCCGAGGCCTGGGAGAGAGGCAGACACCTTCCCAGGGTTGTGAGGAGAGAGGGGCCTTAGTGGATCAAGAGGCATGTTTGTTCCTAGGTTCCAAAATGGAGTGAAACAGGTTTAGCTTGGAGAGGGTTGGTGCCTGGCCCAAGGCTGCAGAGCAGGTTTACCACCCCAGACACCTAACCCAAGAGCTGCTGCCCCATACTGCTGTGCCCGCCACACCAGATAACACAGAGGGCAGAAGAGGGCAAGGCAAAATTCAGATATCAGCTATCAGAGAAGCTCCAGGTTCCAGGATAGATGGCAAATGGTGGGCAAAGCAGCAGTGAGCATGAGGGGAGGAATGTTAGCACTGCAGAGACCTAATATCTTCTAGTCCAGTGTTTCTGATATAAGGAGTATTTTTAGATATTTTCCCCCAAATTCCCACCCCTTACCTCTGCCTCTTTTTGTAAGGCCGGGAGGCACTGGAATAGCCTGGCACTGAGCTTTGGAGACCAAGCCAGGGCATCCTTCCTGTCTGTCCTCTTCCCCCATCCCTCCAATGCCTGCCACCCTGAGAGGGTGGCTGAGCCTTGCCGCTTCCCGGGGCCCGTGCTCATTCATTGCCACATACACATAGGGACTCTGTTGCTGGCAGTTGCTAGGCACTGAGTGGTGAAATCTGAGTCTGGGAGTTGGGGAGTTATCTTGCTTCTAGCCAGCTGCCCAGGTTGAGACTTTTGGGCTCCTGGAGTGCAGAGGTGTCAGGATCTGAGTTTCACTGGAACAGAGAGTGAAACTGACTATTTCCTTCACCCACTTGGCCAGCCAGGACTTTCCTCCCCACTCTGGCCTGTTACTCTTTTTCCTAAGAATGTCTCCATCTTATATCTGGGCAAAAAGTGTGCCCATCATCTGGGATTGTCCAGCCCAGGCAGACAGGGTGGGAATGGGCAGAGGTTTTCTCTCATTATATATAGAAGTTACCTACATAATAATATCCATGATTTTGTCTCTTGGCCCATAAAGTGTAAAATATTATCTGACCCTTTACAGAAGAAGTTTGCTGACTCCTGATCTAGAAGGATTGGGTGACTTTCCCAAGGTCCTTAGTGGTATAGCCAGGACCCTAATTTCATATCTTGATTCCTGAATCTTTTATTCATTTCAAAAACTTCTTACCAGCACCTACTCTGTGGTCGGCACTGTGCCAGGGTCCGAGGACCCTGTGGCAACAGCGCTTACAGAGAAGTGGGTGAAGACAATGTTAAAAGATACTCCACTGTAAATACATTTCAAATTGAGATATATGCCATGAGGAGATACAATGATATTTATGAGGGTGGTCCTGATTTAGATCTGGAAGAGAGATACTTCTCTTAGGAATGTTTAAGCTTAGACCTGAAGAACGAGTCAAGTTAGGTAGCCAGGGTGGAGATAAGTGTTGCAGGCATTGGTTGGTGAGTTTGGGACCAGTGTGCCAGGAGCATGGAAGTGGTGCCTGCTAAAGCCAGGAGATGGGGAAGGGGACAGGGCCCTTTTTCCATTCAGAATGTAGGGCTCCTTTGCCTTGGATTGAGGGGCAGCAGTTGCAAAATTGGAGGTTTATGTTTCTGTGTGTTGAGGTGGTATCCACCATCCCCTTTGCATCATCCCAGAGCCAGATGAAGTCAGAGCTGGCAGCTGTGGCCTCAGAATTTGGGCGGCTGACACGGTTTCTGGCCGAAGAGCAGGCAGGGCTAGAGCGGCGCCTCCGAGAGATGCACGAAGCTCAGCTGGGGCGCGCGGGAGCAGCGGCCAGCCGCCTCTCGGAGCAGGCTGCCCAGCTGAGCCGCCTGCTGGCTGAGGCCCAGGAGCGGAGCCAGCAGGGGGGCCTGCGGCTGCTCCAGGTGAGCAATGGCCCCTTCCCTGTCCACCCTCCAGAACCCTGTGTCTGCTCTGTCAGGCGGTGCTTACCAAACACCTGTCCAGAGCTGCCTCTCTTCTCACTGGGAGGAACCCACAGTGAGTTAACCTGAAGACCAAAAAGGTTTTTGAGGCTGCAGAGTAGTTGATGCCAAATGTGGTTTGTGTGTTGATTATACGCAATGAAAAGAACGAAGATTCTGTTCGTAGGAGGAGGGTTTTAAGAGTTGAGGAAAGAATTTTTGACAGTGACATCCTGAAAAATATAACCAAGTCGTATTGTGAAAATCCTTTTACTGGGGTTGAAAATTCTGTTGGGCCCACAGTAGGATGAGTTAAATTAGGCATACTGAGGCATAGGGGTGGTCGAGATGGATGCATGTTCACTGAGGGCCTTGTGTCCTTTTTCTTACTCCCTTGTTCAAGTTCAGTTCTTTCTCTGGCTGGAATCAGATGGGGAGAAGGGAGCCATCCCTGTGCAGCTGACTCTCTCTTTGTCTCTTTCTCCCTCTCCCTCTTTTTGTTTCTGTTATTCCCAGGACATCAAGGAGACTTTCAATAGGTGTGTTCCCACCCTTTATCCTTTGTGACCCAGTGGCATCTGGTTCCCCATCCCTGCCTCTCTTGGATATCCTGCTCCTCTCCTTCCTTCCCCAGGACCCGAGTTTCTGCCTCCTGGACCCTCTCCTTCCCCTCAGCTTCTGCTCTTCCCTCTGGGAATATCATGGTCCCACCCCCTGCCCGGTCCCCTTCCTCCAGGTGTGAAGAGGTACAGCTGCAGCCCCCAGAGGTCTGGTCCCCTGACCCGTGTCAACCCCATAGCCATGACTTCCTGACAGACGCCATCGTGAGGAAAATGAGCCGGATGTTCTGTCAGGCTGCCCGAGGTAGGGAGGTCATGTTTGACCTTCCTTTGCCTTTTTCTTCACATACCTGAGATTGGGTTCTGAGGGAAGTTGGGCCCTGGGGGAATAATGGGTACTGAGATGGAGCAGGATACAGGGAGGCCAACTGGGGGGGGGGCTTCAAGCCAAGAGTAGCTTTTGTCCTAGCCCAGGTAGGTGTTGGGGAATAAGAGCTGGGGCCAGAGGGAAACAGATGGTGTTTTGGTGTCCTGAAAACAGAGTGGGGAAAGGAGGAGAGCCCCTAGGAACTTGAGCCTGGACTCTAGGTTGGGGTGGGGAGCTGAGGACAGCTGGATGGTGGGGAGGGAGAGAGGTGAACGGCAGGGCAGCAGGAAAGGCCAAACCTTGGAGTTAGCTGCTAACAGGGAACAGTCGTTCCAGCCTTGGCATATTTGTCCTCCCTCCTCCCAAGTGGACCTGACGCTGGACCCTGACACGGCTCACCCGGCCCTGATGCTGTCCCCTGACCGCCGGGGGGTCCGCCTGGCAGAGCGGCGGCAGGAGGTTGCTGACCATTCCAAGCGCTTCTCTGCAGACTGCTGCGTGCTGGGGGCCCAGGGCTTCCGCTCTGGCCGGCACTACTGGGAGGTAGAGGTGGGCGGGCGGCGGGGCTGGGCAGTGGGTGCTGCCCGTGAATCAACCCATCATAAGGAGAAGGTGGGCTCTGGGGGGTCCTCTGTGGGCAGCGGTGATGCCAGCTCCTCCTCTCGCCATCACCACCGCCGCCGCCGCCTCCACCTGCCCCAGCAGCCCCTGCTCCAGCGGGAAGTGTGGTGTGTGGGCACCAATGGCAAACGCTACCAGGCACAGAGCTCAACGGAGCAGACACTGCTGAGCCCAAGTGAGAAACCAAGGCGCTTTGGTGTGTACCTGGACTATGAGGCCGGGCGCCTGGGCTTCTACAATGCAGAGACTCTGGCTCATGTGCACACCTTTTCGGCTGCCTTCCTGGGCGAGCGTGTCTTCCCTTTCTTCCGGGTGCTCTCCAAGGGTACCCGTATCAAGCTCTGCCCTTGATCAACCTGCCACCCGCAGGGGCCCCTCTGGTTAGCACTGGGGGGCGGGTGGTGGTGGAAAGTAGCCCATAAATTTGGGAGCTCAAAGGCTCCTCTATTGGTTACTGCGTTGCTTCCGGCTCCTCCTTGACCCCAGGCCCCTGCTTCTCCCTTAGGAGCCTAATGAACTCCCCTAGCCTCCAGCTCAGTCTTCTCACCTACTATGTTTGTCCAACAGGTCTGCATGGGTCCCTGATGAGAACAGTTGCCTGGTCTTCTCTCCCTCCCTCCGCCCAGGGATCTGAGTTTTTGAGTAGGGGATGAGGGGAGATTGTAATCTCATTATAAACTTCCCTTTCCCCATCCCCGTTCAACTTTCATGTCAGTTCTGAGACTGGAGGATTTGGGCAAGACTCATGACAGCCCTCATTTCCAATTCCATTTTCTGATGCAAATTTTAGCTAAGGGACTTGGAAGCTTTTTTGGGGGAAGCAGGCTGGGAAAAGGGTAGACCTGGCTAATAAACAGTCTACTCTCTGGGGGAAGTACGAAGGATTCTAATTTTTCTTCCATCCCCAATTTCTACCTCCATAGACTGGCCAGAATTTAGCTTCAGTGAGAGATCTGGAATGGTCGACATGATCAAAACTCCGTACATCACGTCACCCAATAAATTATTCCTCGCCCCCTTCCTTTTTTTCAGCACTTAATCTAGGAGCAAAGCTCCTCCCCTCCCCAAACCCTCAGGTCTTTTCACTGCCAGGCTCCTTTCCCTTTTGTTCAGTGGAGTTCCTTTTGTCAGGGTTCCAGCCTCTCTTCTTTGCTTAGTTCCCTCCATTTGGTGAGCCCTGGAGGGGAGCCTGGGGACAGGGATTTGAATCCCTGGGAGGAGAGCCTTGGGCAGAATCTATTTTTCTAGTAACCCTTTGCCTTCTGTCACTTATTAGCTTTTGTCCTCTGCTTTGATGGCTGGGGTCAATTTATGCTCCTGGGGGAAAGGGAAGATGGGTTGTGTTGCGGAAATAAAAAGTTTATTTGCTGCTTTTGTGGAGTCCACTCCTTTAGAAAAGTATAAAGTAAGGAGATGCCACCAAATGGAGGACAGATTAATTGTACCTTCCCTATCAGGTGTGATTCTGTTTCAACAGACTGAGGTATAAATCTTACCCCCCTCCATTTGAATACCCTGCCTAGCCTGTTACTGGCAGGCCCCTCAGAATACCTACTTGAAGAACATTTGCCACTTCTTTTCTACCACTGCTATGAGACTTTATACCATACCATGGCCCTCAAGCCCAAGACTGAGGCACACTACATCTCCAAAGTCTTTTTATATGTCATTATATCTAGTTGAAATTCCACTAAATTGAAGTCAAAGAAAAGACTCATTGCCATTATGAGTTGGAGGGTATATGTAAGAGACCTCAATATGCCGCACATCTGTCATTTAGCTGCCACTTGAGGAAAAGCCATCTCTGTGATTATATTTATTAACACCACCAGACCATCCCACACTATTTTGAATCTTCAATTATGGAAGGAGTGCAAAGGAGTCACTACGCAGCAGCTCTTCTGGTGAGTTGCCTTGCCTTAAAGCAGGGGTCCCCAACCTCTGGTGAGTGGCGGGCGAGCAAGGAAGCTTTGGTCTGCTGCTCCCCATTGCTCACATTACTGCCCAAACCACCAACCTCTCCCCAAACCCTGGTCCGTGGAAGAAGTGCCTTCCATGAAACAAGTCCCTGCTGTCAAAAAGGTCGGGGAGCACTGCCTTAAAGGATTAAAACAAGAAAAGCAAAACCTTTTTAACCAGAGCCCCAATCTGATGCAGACGGCACAAACCTGATGAGTTTCAGGAAGTTTTCAGAGAAGACACTCACTATAAAAGAAAACCAGTTTAATTTTTAAAGCTCTCCCATGTTTTCAGCGGGTGCCAATGGTCACCTGCCACACTCGCACCAGGTTGTCTGTGTAGCCAGCAAACAGAGTCTGCAAGGGAGAAATGACAGGTTAAATCAGAGCCATGGAGTTCTACAGTCCTGCTACTGCCACAAAGATGGCCCTTCTTTTTAATCAGCCACTACTATTCACGGGTGATTATGTATTCCTAGAGGAAGCAACAGCTGGCAGTAAGCACGCACAGGTTTGTAAACTGGTGAAGTTAATCAAGGTCTTAACTGAAGACAGGTAACCACTGCCCCATGGACCACAATCTTCCTACTGATGCTGTGTCAGTAAAATGACAGTAAGCCATCATTTTACTTATGTCAAAGACACTGGTTTTATAAATGGCTGACGAGCAGAAAGTGAGAAAGGTTACAAGCTGAATCACCTGAGGACAGACCCACTTACCTGGCCATCAGCAGACCAGGCCAGAGAGGTACACTGAGGCGGCTCTGCCTTGCTGCTGGTACTGATAACTTCTTGCTTCAGTTCATCTACAATGATTTTGCCCTCCAAGTCCTGGGGAAGGGGTAAAACCGGACACTCAGCACTTCAATGCCACTCTCAAAAGCCTCTCTGATCTGTAATTCAGTAATTCTCAAAAGAGAATGATTTTTTTGCCCCCTTGGGGACAGTTGGCAATGCCGAGAGGCATTTTTGTTTGCCACTAGTTTGCTACAGGCATCTTGTGGGAAGTAGAGGCCTGGGAGGCTGTTACACATCCTAAAGTGCACAAGACTGCCTCTTCCAACAATGGATTACCCGAAGTGTCAATTGTGCTGAGGTTGAGTAAATTGCTACGCTTGGTCATCCTTCTTTTTCAGTAGGCAAAGATCTACCACCACTGCAAATCCCAATCCCAAGAAGTTTTACTCATTCTTCTCAGGTATCCACTGGCAGTGTGATGGTTCAGTTGTTCAGGAAGTTCAAATCCCACCAGTGAGCCAGATGACACATTGGGAAATAACATTGCCGGGGCTTGCAGAGCCAGGTATCTGGCCTCAACTGCAGCCCACACTCACCCAGATCTTGATGCTAGGGCCCGTAGCAGCACAGAGCCAGTAGCGGTTGGGACTGAAGCACAGGGCATTGATGATGTCCCCACCATCTAGCGTGTAAAGGTGCTTGCCTTCATTGAGGTCCCACAACATGGCCTGGCCATCCTGGGTGGACAAGGCACAAGTGAGGGCAATGTGACTTCTTCCGGATGTTAATCCCACCCACCTTGTCTCAAGATTCTGCCTTAACTCTTAACTGCTTATCACAGTACCCTGACCTCCCCAAAGCCAATTTCTCAAGTATCAACATTTATCTCTGTGTGCTTTTCCTTTAATACATGACACCTCACTAACCCTATCAAGAGTCTCTGACAACTTCAAAATGCATCACTATAAGCTCCAAAAACACAGGATCCTAATCTCATCAGCAGCTTTAGGAAACCAGCTTCACAGAAAAGGATCTCTTTTAAAGAGCATACCATATCTATGTTATTTTCAGAATATTCTTCAGAAACATTTACTCTTAAATTGCTATCTCATTATCTTAGGTATTCTAAGACACTGTCCCCCAATGAATAGGAGACTCCTGGCCTCTGAATACCTTGCCTCCAGAAGCACAGAGGGATCCATCTGGAGAGACGGTCACAGTGTTCAGGTAGCCTGTGTGGCCAATGTGATTGGTCTTCAGCTTACAGTTTGCCAAGTTCCATACCTAGAATTGTGGGTCATAGGTGAAGAACCTGGCCTGGGGATCCATCAGGGTCAAGAGGGCTCAGCTCAAATAAAAGGCACGGCACCGTGCTTAAAAGTATTCCTGGATAGGATAGCCAATTTCCATTCTATCAGTAACAAAGAAGGTCAAAGAATCTGTCTTGGCAACGTAAGGACAATGAGGATTAAAACAAGGGAGGGGGGAAAAAAAAAAGCTTTCTGTGTTGCCATCTTACAAGGGACTCTGGGTTCCCAATTAGCTACTTCAGACCAAATATCAAAATTTAATGGCCTGTAATGAGCAAATATCAAGAAGAAAATGGTCACTTGAGGAACAAAGCTTTCAGAGTGACCAACTGGGAGGCAGTGAGAACACATTCTGGTTGGCAAAGGCCTTACACCCTGGGTCCAAGCTCACCTTGACCAACTTGTCCCAGCCACAGGAGACAATAATGGGATTGCTGCTGTTGGGCGAGAAGCGGACGCAAGACACCCACTCTGAGTGGCTCTCATCCTGCAAAGGATGGAAAGGAAATAAGGAGAAACTGTCTTGTCCCATGAAACTGTAGAACCGCACCCATCCCCTCAGTTACGTGGGATGTTGACAGTCTTGTATTCATACCTTCAGAATCCAAACCTTTAAGATTGACAGAACCCCTTTAGGTTCCAGATGAGGCTTGAAATCACCACATAAAGGCACCATTAAGAAGGGTGGGAGAAAGTGTTCAACATGTGCTCCCTACACATGCCTTCACTTTACCTGGACAGTATATTTGCATACACCCAGAGTATTCCATAGCTTGATGGTTTTATCTCGGGAGCCAGAGACAATTTGCCGGTTGTCAGAAGAGAAGGCCACACTCAGCACATCCTTGGTATGGCCTACAAATCGGCGCGTGGTGGTGCCCCTGAAAGGAAGGACGTGGTTACTCTCTAGACCGACTTTGCAAACATTCTTACACAGTCAGACTGTTTCCCTGACCTGGTTCCTCTCCCAGTGGAGCGGCATCACTCACACAACCCTGGACATGGCTCTGATAACAGCAGGCCCTTGGCCGAGAATATGCCGGAGAATCCCTTCAGAATTGCAGGACATGTCCTCACTCCCATGTGGGGATTGGCTGACAATGTCACCTCTCATCACCAAGATCCTCCGTTATGCCTGACCATCCAAAGACTGAGCTACCAGCACACAACACAGTCAAACTGTGCCTACTCCCAAGTGCAATATCTGATAAAACTGCTCGGCCAGACCACTCCTCAGCAATTCTGTATAACATTAAAAACAAGGAGGGTGGCCACGCAACTATCTTCTCCAGGTATTCTCTGCCTTATAGTTCCCACAACGAACCCATCACCCCTGGGAAACCACTTCCAGATATTATCTACCTCATTTCTACCCAGCTTTCCCCCAGTGCCCCAGAGCAGCTACTTGCGTTGTGAGATCCCAGAGGCGAAGGGTTCCATCCCAGGAGCCTGAGAGGGCAAACTGGCCATCTGAGGAGATGACCACGTCACTAACAAAGTGGGAGTGACCCCGAAGAGCACGCTGTGGGATTCCGTAGTTGGTCTCATCTCTGGTCAGCTTCCACATGATGATGGTCTTGTCTAAGGGCAGGTAAAACAAAAGAAAACCCAGTGAGAAACCCCACAGCCCACCCTCTGACCTACTGGATAATGCCTCAAGGTGACTGGTGGGCTCACAAGATTAATTAAGGGCGTTTAGGGCGTAGGGGAACTACAGGCTATGACTGCAGTTACTAGCCAAATCCAAGTGACTCTCTATTCAAGAGTCAAGTAGAGCTAAGTGGTACCCTGAGAATTTAACTCAGGTGTGTGGAACTTTACCAGGTTATGGATGCCCCTTTTGGAGATTCAGACCAAGTCAACGTCTATTTTAAGTATTTTCTGAGATCTAATGCATTAACACAGCAGCCTGGGTGTGGGAAGACTAGCTGTGGGCCTCCAGAGACTACTGAGGGCTGCAAGAAGTGCTGGAATTAGAAGTCACTTTAGGCGCTACAGGACTGCATGCTTTCCCTGCAACGTGTTCCACTCAACAAGCTTTCCTATTAAGTGCCAGACACGATCCTAGCCTTAGATGATCCATTTTTAAATAGCGTGGGCGCAAACACAAGGCACAAGAAGTCTCCAAAGGCAACCAGGTACACAGTGAATAAGAAAAACCCAGAGCAGAATGGGCAGACGCGGGTTAGCCGTGAGACTGGTGTCACGAGGTTCTCCGTGGAGTCCCCCCACTTCCCACCGAGTAGACGGCGGGGCGGCAGCTCAGAAACAGCCTCTGGGTTTCAGCATGGGCACTCAGATGGCATGTTGGGTTCATCACCGCGCCGCCCGACGCGTAGGCTCCTAGGCACACAGCCACACACGCGGGTTAGGGGACCAGAGACTTTAAAAAAGCCCCCAACCGTGCAACCTTCCCGGCAGCCATCCGTGTTTCGGAGTCGGCCAAGTGGGGACGCCTCATGGGTTTAGCCGTGAGGACAACTAGGCAGGGGTCAACTCACACCCCACCTCGCGGCCCACAGGCCCAGTCATGCGACGCGCGCAACGCCCCCTACCCCTCAGTCCTCTACCTGACACCTCAGCCGTACCTCGAGAGGCGGACAGTATCATGTCCGGGAACTGGGGAGTGGTAGCGATCTGGGTCACCCAGCCGTTGTGGCCCTTGAGGGTGCCACGAAGGGTCATCTGTTCAGTCATGACGGCGGCGGATGCGGGTGTCGCCGCAGCGACAAGGATGGAACTGGATAGCTCAGAGAGGCGACCCACACACACACGTTCCTGCCGCGGCCCTGCGGAGAAAAAGAAGGAGCAGCTCCGCGCCGGAACCGGAAATATCCGCCCTCCCGAGCAAAATGGCGCCCTCCTATAATTCACTTCTGCTCAAGATGGTGGCGCCGTGTAGTGCACGGTGGGATGTAAAATAAGACCACCTCATGGTCTCCTCCGCCGCGCAACATAATTCGGCAACACCTTACAAATACATTCCGAAACCAACACGCCCGAATATTTAAAAAAGGCTCCTCACGGTTGGGGCATGAGGTCTAAGAAGCGGAAGAGAGAAAGTGCACGCCCCATTCCCGTAAGGATCGCCTAGCGTCTTCACTAGCCCTACGTGGCTCAGCGCGAACCCGGCCCTTTCCGCTTGGTGGCTTGGAGGGCAGCGGAGAGGGAGCGTAATTTCGTGGGCGCAACTGTGAGTAACGGTGGGCAATGTGAAAAATACGATATTAAATTGTAAAAATAAACTGTGCTCAGGTAAACTATTTAACCCTAACATTTCCTTGCGCGCAGGGGGCGGGGGCAACTCTTCCCTCAAGAGATTGATGCTCTGATGATTTTGGTTGAGGAACTCCATGCCCGGAAAGACTTAGTCCACCCAGGACTAAGGCAGGAATGGGTTACGGAGCGGAAAACCGGGGATGGAGGAAAAATCAGTCTGTGGGCTGCTGGACAGTAGCCCGCTCCCGCCTAGGCAAGAGCGCGGAGAGCTCTCGCAGAAACTGAAAGGCCCCAAGAGGAAGGACCTCCGGGTTCTGACTTCTCCGTACTCGGGCCAAACCACTCACAGAAAGGTGAGGGGTTTGCGGGTCCAGGCGTGCCCAAGTATTTCATTCCTGTTTGTAACATGTATTATTTTCTCATCTGTGAAATGAGAGTGGGAATAATAGTACCTACCTCACATGGTGTGGAGAGTAAATGGGTTAAGATAGGTAAAACGCCCAGAAAAATGCCTGGCAGAGTAAATGCACGCAACTTAGTGAGCACCTCTTGGGTACCAGACCCTATTTTAGGTCTTGGGAATACAGCAGTGAACAAGATAAAACGTACCTGTTTCTTTGTTGCTTTTTGAGTTTACATACGATGGGATGGAGAGGAGAGAGCTCGAGGGGGAGATTTTAACAAAGACAGGAAGATGTGGGAGAAAGCCCTGAGAATTTATGGGGGGATAATGTTCCAATCGGAGGGAAGAGTCAGTGCAAAAGTACAGAGCTGGAGCGTTGGAGGCCGTGGGGACCAAAACAATGAGAGGGAGGTGGGGGGCAGTTGACTGAGGGCCTCGCAGTCTGGGGGAAGGACCTTGGAAAGCCGTGCTAGAACGCGTGCCTTTGGGGAAAAAAGGCAAGGGGCAATGGCAAAGCTGCTGTGGGTTATGGCCACTCAAGTGTGCGAAGAAGGCCAGAATCCATCCCTTGAGAGCAGCTACTCTCCTGGTCCCTTGCAGACCCCTGCCTTCCTCCGCAGCCACGCTGGGCTCCTCCATAGCCTAACGACTGTCCTTTAAGGCTTCCAGGCTTGTACATCACCTGCCTCCATGGCGCCCCCACCTGGCTATCCTGTCGCTTTTCCAACACAACTCTACCCCCACCCACGTGTTTTGTTTCTCCTGTGGTCGTGGTAGACCCTTGCGTTTACTCACCCCAGTATCCAGCTCGCTGCCCATGACTCCCGCCGTGCCTGCGCCCTACCGGGCGCTCAGCACAGTGGAGAGGTTAGCGATTCTTTGTCATCTCAGTGTGGAATGTGGGATGTGTTGCACAGCATCTCCTCTCTGCCCTCGAAAACACTGGCTCCTCCACCTCCTACCTCCACTCTCCAAAGACATCATCACTCAATCACATTATTACATTTTTTCCCCTCGAGAAACCTCATTCGGCTCTCTGTTTCTTGAACTTTGCCCGGGGTGCCCCTGTGGAATCCGCGTCCTTGAGGTAGGCCACCAGGAGACTAGGTTCAAAAGGAGCCAGCCAGGTCCTTCACACCGGCTCAAAGATGGGACCTTTCTGTAACATAGGCTCTTTTCCAGAAGCCTCCCAGATAAGCCCTGCCCTCCCGGGTTCCCCAGCCCACCTCTGCCCAGCCCCTCCCAAGTCCTCTTTGCCCTGCCTCTGGGCCGAGACCCTTGAAGGTGCCTTTCCTCCCCACACTTGTCTCTACTCTTGAGACGTTCTCGCAGCGCCACCTCCTATGGGGCCAAGGAGGGAATTCAGGTTTTGCCCTGGAGCCCACCAGGACTAAGCCAGTGATGCCAGTGGAGGAGAGAGAGAAATGGGATGTAGTGGAATTTCCTGTTGACCAGAGACCCTGCAGGATTCAGGCTTTCCACTTCAGAGTTTTCCTCCAACCACCACCTGGCCTACCCCTTCTTGGAGGGTAGGCCAGCAGGCCATAATGCCACTGAAAGACAATCTTTAGCCGAAGGAGGCCTTGCCCCAACCCTGGGGACGCTGGGGACCTCTGGCAGTAGCTCCGGCAGGGGCGGGGGTGGTGGTGGTGGAGCAGCCTTTCCTGCCCAGCCCCAGCTGCAGTTGAGTCCCATCCACGCCCACTTCCCTCAAGGGCGTCCGTGGCTTCCTGCTGGGCATCCAGGTCCTCGCCTGGCCCGGTTAGGGTCCACCTGGTCTCCTCACTCCTCTCAAGTAGGAATCTGTAGGTTCACTCTCAGTTAGCAAAGGGAGCCTGGCCTTTGGGAAAAAGGGACATAGAGTGATGTCCCTCCGCTGCTGGATAGTTTGAGAATCAGCTGTGCCTTTCACAACGAAGTATACTAACTACTCTAGCCAGGTTGGGCCGGGCCTCCAGCCCTCTTCCTTCTCACCCAGGGCATCTTTTCTCCAACCTCAGGGAGGTGGAAGCCTGCTCTCACCTGCCCTTTGGGGAAAATTCAGCTCTCCTCCAAGCCATCTTCTCACTTCTCCAGGCTGCCCACGCCCTATAGGCAAAACTGGTCCTGGCCCCGAGTTCAGTGTTGTCTCACCCACTTATCATCTGAGCCCCTGGGCTGCCCCATCTTTCCCGTCCCGACGGGCACCACCTCCATTCCACACAAGGTACGAATCCCACGGAAGAAACTGGAGAGGCTCTTCTAAGGAAGTCTGTCTCACTATTCCTTTTCTGAAGGGAGCCCCCAGGACCCACACAGCTGGAAAGAGCCCCTTAGGCTTCTTGCCAGAGGCCCGTGATCTCCGGGAGCAGAGGCCTCCATCCCCTCCTGCCAGCATTCAAGAGGTGAGAGAGGTCTTCCCTTGAATGCTGAGGTGAGGGCTTCTGTAGGTGCTGGGTAAGGGAAGGAGGGAAAGGTGTGTGGCCAGGACCAGAGGGCCTGCTGACTGCCAGCCCTGGGCAGGCGGTTTCCCTTCATCATTTTACTGTCCTTCTGCGGATTCAGTGTGGTTGGCTCTGGCATGCCCCATGCTCTGTTGCTGTGACTACATTGGCCCTCCCTTGCTCCTCCAATTCATCCGTTCTCTCCCACACAGAACACACACTGTTCTTCTGCCTGGAAGGCCCACCGTGTCTAACCCCCCTTTTCTTAGTTAAATCTAAGCTTCTTTCAGGTCTCAGCTCCGGTTGCCACATCTGGGAAGCGCTCTGTGACCCTCAGATGTAGGTGAGGCTCCTTTATTTCATGCTGTCATAGTGGTGGTGCAGTGTTTGTTGGGTCTCATTTAAGTTCTGCCACCGTCTCCTCTGAGTGCCCTAAGGACAGGGACTAGGCTGTTTCTGCTCACATGTTGCATTCCCAGCAGCTGGTAGAGGCTTTGGTATGAGGAAGATTCTAATCATGGTGGCCAGCCCCACAGGCTGAGTAGTTAGGGGCAAGTAGTTAAAGGGAGGGGCGCTCCAGGCAGAGGGATCAGCTTGGGGGACAAGGTGTGCAAGTGGTTTGCATGCACAGGTTTGGGAGTGATGGTTTCAAGAAGGAAAGTAGAGTGAAATCCAAGGTGGGCAGGGAACCCTAGTGCTTTTGTCCTGAAGCCCAGGACAGTCTCTTTAGGATTATCTCATCCCTCTCCTGCCTAGCCTTGATTTTACTGAAAGGCATCTGTAGTCAGAGTGAAGGCTAGGTCGGAGGAGTAAGACTAGAAACAAGTAGAGTTCAGAAGCTGGAGAGGAGGGTCTCCTAGAGGATCATGAGAGTCTTACAAAGGAAAGGACAGAGGACTTAACCAAAGGCCTTATGAGTGAGGGGTTGACCATCTCTTCCAATCCATCTCTACCCTGCTTCCTTTACTCCAGGGTCTAGACTCGGGTTCTGAATACAGAAGCTATTTAATGATTGAGGCCTAAAGAATTAAGTTCAGAAAGGCTGGAGACAAGGAAATGTGAGACTGTCATTATAGGTTCTGTTCCATTCTTCCTAGTGAGAGGTGGGGATGTGGCATTAAATCAATGCTGGGAACAGATCTTACAAAGAAATCACATGCCATTTTTTAATGTCTCTTGAAAAAGATTCCTTGTCCATCTTAGCCAGTAATCTGAGGTCTAACAGTCGCCTAGAAAGCTGCTAAGGCATTCTATTGGGTCTTCCCTGCGAGAGGGACTGTGGGATTCCCCAGGGCCTGGGTGCTTTAGCAGATGCGCAGAATCAGAGGCTATGAAAGTGGGCATGATCTGGTCAGGTGTATTCCAGGCAGGACTATAAGAAATGCCAGCAGAAGGCAAGCTTCTTGCCTTGTTAAAGGATTTAAAGCAGCATTAGGTGGTAGGGAGAGACAAAAGGTGACCCAAGGTGCCTGTTCTCGGCTTTTTACCAGGAAGAGGATTTCATATGAACCAGGGTCAGGAGATTATGTTGAAATGGAACGTTGAGGCTAGCTAGCTCACTACAAGATATGACAGCTGAGGAGACAGGCCTCAGCTCTCATAACCCTTCCCTGCTCACACCTGGGTTAAACAGCCAGCGCCTGCTGAGAAATTCCATCCTTTGCTACAGAGGGAGAGAAGGGATTTTATGTGCCTAGGAAATGGTAGACAAAAAAGGGGGTGTGACCGCCAGGGATCCTCTTGCAGGCCACCTGGATCCCCATTTATCTTTGCAGGGGCCCTGCTAGATGCCAAGTGGAATTTTCAACCAGAAGGCTCTGACCAACTCTGGATCTGAATCCTTTAGGATGGGAGAAAAGGCAAGGAAGGCCTAAGCATGAACCTCAGTTAGTGAGATAGATATGGAGGAATGAACCTCCCTGGTCTTTAAGGCTATATCTAATTCAAATCCCTGAGGTATCCATTTCCCCCCTTTTTGGAAGGTGGATAGTTGGGGAGAAGAGTAGCAGGTCTCCTAGTAACAGGAGCCTTGTGGCATCTCCTCCTATACTTCCCACATGCACAGATGAGCTGTTTCCCCAAGCCCCAGATTCTCATACTGTACCTCTGAGGACTCTGGTTTGTGGGCAAACACTATCATTAAAAGTTAAATTTATCATTACCTTTAGCTCTCACAGTCTCCTCTTCAGCCCTGTTATTCTTAGAACCTCTCACTTCATCTTCTCTCATTAACACTGCCACCGGAAACTGCTTTCCCTTCCAGGACTCCAAGACCTCCTCACCACCTTCTGTCAGGATCTAGTGTGAAAGGAGAAAGGGAAGAACCTACTTACCTGCTTAAACACTAGGTTCTGCCCCTCATCCCATTTTCAAAAAGTCAGGCATGAAATAAAACCTTATTTATACTTACACTCCTCCTGTTTTGAGGTTCTAGCCCCAGCTCTTTTTGGGAAGAGGGTAATGGGGGTTTTTTTAGCTGCTTTTCACTAGAGTTCTCCCCTGTCACATCTCTTACATGTGATCCACATGGATCACAATTGTAACCGGCTCAAGGCCATTTTGGTCAGATTTAAAAAAAAAAAGAGCGCTGCCTTTTCTCCTTTTATACCTAAAAATATCACCTTACAGCCATCTCTCTCCTGACTGAGAAAAGAAAGTTGTCTTACTTCGCCTTTTTCTTCTTCCCTTTGGACTTTAGTACTCCTGAAGGTCCTAGGAAGGACCAGAATTCAACCTGCCTTTTTTGTATAGAACTGTACAGTTCAACATGATTTGACAGCCACTAGCCATATATGACTATTTAAATTAAAAACAATGAAAAATTCGGTTCCTGAGTTGCACTTGCCACGTTTCAAGAGCTCAAGTCATATGCAGCCAGTGGTACCTCTACTATATTGCATAGCACAGATTTAGAACACTTCCATCATTGCAGAAAGTCCTTTTAGAGCTGGTATAGAGGGCTAGTGTCCCTGTCTCCCCCTTTTTGTAATCCTGTTTTATCAGTCAATAAATACTTGTGCTAACTTCACTGTTACAGGATAGCTTTCAAAGGTGGTCAGGGATTAGGGGTGGCAAACAGCATAGAATCTCTTGGTCCTATAAAGGTTTCAGAAGGGATGGCATAGGGACCAGAGTTTGATGGCCAATCTGAGGAGGAGCCTCAGATTTTAAGGAAGTGCTTTAAGGGCTGATGTTATATAATATGTATCAGCCCAGGGCTTCTCCCACTCTGACAGGAACAGAGAGGCTCTGGTCTTATCTATAAGTTCTGTATAATACTTAAAAAAACAAAATAAACAATTGCCCTATGGCCCTGCTGAAACTAAGGAATAGCTGAAGTGATTGCCTTTTCTTGCTAATTGTTTCTAGATCTCAATTTCATATACTGCTTTATCTGTTTTAGCCCTTGATGGCAGTGATATAGACAGCTCTAATGTTTACAAAAGGCCTGTTGACCCTGCCACCTGTATGCCAAGAGCTGGGAGAAGTGGGGGTCATATCAATTAATCCACTGATGCTAAGGCTACATTTAATAAAATTCCAGATAGGTGAGGCTGTTCTTCCACTGAACACTTTTGAACACCTGTGCTAGGCACTGGCTATAGGGCCTAAGTGAGGCTAGTCATGGCACGTCCGTAGATCTGACCGCTTTTCCCTGAGACTAGACAAGTGGTTCTCAACCAGGGATGCTTTCGCACCACCCCTCCCCAAGACATTTGGCAAGGTCTGGAGACATTTGTGGTTGTCACAATGGTGGAGGAGTGCTCCATACATCTAGTGGGTAGAGTCCACGGATGCTACTAAGCATCCTTGAATGCACAGGACATCCCCCACGCCCCAAAGCAAAGAACTATCTCACTCAAAAATGTCAAGAGTGCTGAGGTTGAGAAACCCTGGTCTAGACCACAACATGGATCAGTTCTTCGTGCCAAGACTAATCATGCGGTCCAGGGTCAGAAGGATAGTAAGTGAGGCTAACAAGTGTCTGATAAATTGGGAAAGAAAAAAATTAGGAGTCAGTGCAACAGTGACCTCCATAAAGATGAAGGGCAGGTATAACTGGAGTGTGTTTAACTGCACTAGAATGCTAAGAGCTAAGGTCATGGTGCAATTGGAGTTCAGGATTTCAGATGTGTAGCAAGTCTGTGTGAAGATGAGGTGCAGGGTACAGCCACAGGAGTAGAGAGGAGCAAGTTTAAACAGTCTGTCTTGTGATACAGCAGTCAACAGCTGAACCTAGTAGGGAAGACATTCAATAAGCAGATGAGCGTCTGGTGCATGTAGATATATATCAGTTTTTCTCAATGTTTTTGTAACCCACACCTTTACTTTCCATATACCTTAACATCTCACATTCTCTCTCCCTCAGTGTTATTTAAAATTTCAAAATTAAGTTTCATGATTAAAATTAATCAAAGCAATGGTAATTTTGGAAGGCAAAAATTTATTCAGATGATGTAATAACCATGTCACTATTAAGCCTTAACTTTTCTTTCCTGGATGGTGTAGAAGATGCAACAAAACACAAGCTGCTTTGACAACACTCTTGCAGTGTTTTCTCCCACAGTTAGTTATACCAAAAAAAAAAAAGCTTTTAAGATATAAGGAGAAAATGGAATAACGAATGGATTAAAGTCTGAAAGTTTCTAGTCAAAACAATCAGACTTTGAGTTCCACAAACTCCTCCTGAAGTTTTTCCAGTGAGGATTGAACATCAGTGTGAAACATTCTTCCCAAAAGCTACCGCAGGTAGGTTTCAAGAACAAGGTCAAGAACACATCACCCAAAATAGTTTTAGATTCCCTTCCTTCCTTCTCCTTCCTTCCTTCTCTCTTTCTTCCTTTCCTGGAAATAACATTCATGTATCCCATTCTCTAAAGATTGGCCAAGAAAATTAAGACATTTTAAGCATGAGTTTGCTATCTGTAGCTAGATTTTTGGCAAGTACTTAAAGTATTTCGTAATGAGCAGTGATGTTGGTGTTTGCCCCCTGACATTTCAGGGTCAATGTATTTTAAGCCTCAACGTGTTAAATTATGCTTGAAGTTTTAATTTTTGAAGTTTTTTTTTTTTTTTGCGGTACGCGGGCCTCTCACTGTTGTGGCCTCTCCCGTTGCGGAGCACAGGCTCCGGACGCGCAGGCTCAGCGTCCATGGCGCACAAGCCCAGCCACTCCGCGGCATGTGGGATCTTCCCGGACCAGGGCACGAGCCCGTGTCCCCTGCATCGGCAGGCGGACTCCCAACCACTGCGCCACCAGGGAAGCCCGATTTTTGAAGTTTTAAAGTACAGATTCTTTATCACAGGTGTCCCAAAATCAGTTCTGTCCATAAATTCAGCTGAACGAAGTTCTTTGACAACCAAGGAACCTCAGTATATGACAGAAAACACTCTCAACAGCATTCAGATCTTCGAAAACCAAGGCAAACTGGGATCAAATGTACTATTTTTCACAACAGTTATGCTGACAGCAAGGCTTAAGATTTCCAGTAGATTATGGGCAGACTGATGGAAGTCGATGCTTGATGGTGACTGCTGCAGTACATCTTTCTTTCAAAATAAATTTATTTATTTATGGCTGTGTTGGGTCTTTGTTGCTGTGCAGGGCCTTCTCTAGTTGCGGTGAGCGGGGGCTACTCTTCTTCATTGTGGTGTGCAGGTTTCTCACTGCGGTGGCTTCTCTTGTTGCAGAGCACAGGCTCTAGGCACACGGGCTTCAGTAGTTGTGGCATGCGGGCTCAGTAGTTGTGGTTCATGGGCTCTAGAGCGCAGGCTCAGTAGTTGTGGCGCACGGGCTTAGTTGCTCTGCAGCATGTGGGATCTCCCTGGACCAGGGCTCGAACCCGTGTTCCCTGCATTGGCAGGCGGCTTCTTAGCCACTGCGCCACCAGGGAAGCCCTGCAGTACATCTTGAATGCCAGTTTTCTTGAATTTTTGACAAAGACCCATATCTAAAACATGTCATTGCTGTAGCACTACCAACATATACTCCTATAATTTTTTTCTTCCAAGTTCATTTCATACAACTTCAAAAATATTGTCTTTAGTGCTCGCTTAGTGAAAATAGCACATCCACAGTTTTTAAAGCCTTATTCTGAACATAAACAAAGCACAATTTTCTTCATCAGTAGATTAATCTCAACTAATAGCAAAGAAGGATGAGCTGTTTTTTTTAAAACCTGACGTTTGATATGCTCAGTCAATGAATTCAGAGTTCAGACGCAGAAATCGATGAAGAAATTCTGGAATTCCTCAATTTCCTCTCAAAGTTGTGGCAGCATTCGGAATGCAAGGTTTCACAAGTTTCTCCATTTTTTTCTCCTTTGCAATTAAAAGGGCTATTTAATAGTAAGCTTTCATTGCCTTTGAAGATTCCTGTTAATATTCCAATACTGTCCAGTCTTAAAACTGCAGAGAATTGTGCTCTGCAGAATACTGGTTTTAGTGGCATAACTTTAACAGTGTTTGGCATGTGTCACTGCCCAACACTTTCAGATAACTCAGCTGAAGAAGTTGACCCTATCTTCTGCATAATACATGAATCCATACTTGATAAAAGCCTCAAAAAACTTTTGGCTGCCATCTTTAGCTACTTCAAAGGAGAAAACAGAAAAACAAGGAGTACTGATGATGGAAGCATCTGGTCCCTCTTGCAAAGCGATGAATGACTTTATCAGCGGCAGCTGGGTGGCAGGGCAATTACAGGCATCCAGTTATGCCTGAGCCTCAACAAGTGAAATCTTTGTTCATTTTCTTTTTATACACCCGTCTGCCGCCTAAAACCTGACACCATTTAATGGTGCCCTTGGTCAATCTAAATGATCTCATTTTCATAGTCCTCTGATTCTAGCTTGAAGAGTTAAGACGAACTCTAACTCATGGGATGGACAAAATGGAAGATGTAAATAAGTAAACTTTTCAGAGCTAAAAAGCCTCTTCTTATACAAAATTAAACTTTAAGGAATAGCAGTATAAATGGCACCATATCCACAACAAACATCTCTGGGTATCCAACTAGTTATACACCCCACTGACAATAGGCCTTACGCTGAATGATTCTTGCTCCATCTTTGTATTCCCACCAGCCAAGGAGTTCTTTCCAATTTATTTCTTATATTATGAAAAATTAAATCTTTTTTTCTTTTTAACATTATAATACTAAATATGATTTTATAAATGATAACTCTCCCCATACCCTGCAATGCTGATATAATGTGTGAAGGGAGGGGGAGAGAATGCCTTTCTTTTCTTTCCTGAAAATCACTGACCTATTCCTTGAGTCTGTGAGTAACAACTCCCGACTCATAGCCCCTAAAGCTAAAAAAGCTTGATCACCTCCAAAGTAAGATTAAAATCTTGTTGAATTAGTAGCCGACAAGAGAGAATTTAACGTAACCAGAACTATGTGGTGGCTAATGTATAGCATATTAAATAAACCATTATATAAAAATAGTTCTGGGCTTCCCTGGTGGCGCAGTGGTTGAGAGTCCGCCTGCCGATGCAGGGGATGCGTGTTCGTGCCCTGGTCCTGGAAGATCCCACATGCCGCAGAGCGGCTGGGCCCATGAGCCATGGACGCTGAGCCTGCACGTCTAGAGCCTGTGCTCCGCAACGGGAGAGGCCACAACAGTAAGAGGCCCGCGTACCGCAAAAAAAAAAAAAAGTTCCATATAATGCTAACTATTGTGAGAGTTTTGTATACTATGATTCTAAATCATGCTACTGTAAGGTGCATGTTTACCAATGAAAGGAAGTGGCAAAACTATAAACTGTATAAAGAATGAAGGACTATGTCAGTTAATATCAGTTTACACATAGCCTACATAATTTTTACGTCTTCAGTGTAACTCCTATGTTTGGTAACACCATCAACCTAAGTTCTGGTATATGTTTGAAAGTAAGTTTTATTTTTTAAAAAAATATTACATATTTTGAAAGGGATTATCTCCTATTTGTTTAACTTGGTTTTGCTGTTTATACTTACTAAGGTGCTTTATAAATAACTTCTGAGGTTTCAAATGAGTGTTAGCTGGTCTCCCCAGATGAAAAGACCACCTCTTTTCTCTTGTCTAAATTGGCTTTCAATTAAAATTTTGGTTTCAAAATCCTTTCTAGAGAATCCTAGCAGAGGAATGAAAGGTTACCTCCTCTCCTCAGCTTCAATGTACCAAAACCCAGAAATATAGGACATAGCTTCTTCTATAAGCAAACTTGATTATTACCCTGGGGGGAAAGCATGGTAGTAGGGTTTATTCTTAAATCATATTAATATGATGGAACTAGCAGTGGTTTGTAGTGAAGGTTTGAGTCTTAACTGTGCACTTGCCAATAGTTACTGTGAAATGGGGGGTGATGATATTATCTAATATGTAATGCCTGTAGGGCAGTGTTCTGTTTTGTGTTTTGAAACCAAGTATACACCTGTGTACATATAATTTAAAAGTTTCATTAAACAATACTTACTGTGCTCCCATGCACTCTGATATTTTCTCTTCTGTTTCATTTAAAAATAATGCTGGGCATAATCCATTTATTTTAAGACCCACTAATTGGTCAAAATCTATGGTTTGAAAGTCACTGCTGTAGAAGAACATGAGGAAATACATTTTATAAACTGTAAAGCACTACTAAGACGTGAGCAGTTGCTATTGATTATAAGACTTTTATGGACTTGAAGGCAACCTCTCCCTCCTTGGGTACTGCTAGGAGTCACATCCATCTAGGCTTCTTGACAGTATTCATGCTGTCATTGAGACAATTTTCTAATACTCAGATCAGGCCTAGAAAGCAAGGTATTAACCAAATCAGAACCCAAAGAAATGAAAGGAAACTAGAGGAAAGTCAAACTAAAGAAACATTTGTTCAGCGCTTTATGGTTTATAAAATACTTTCACATATATGATCTCTTTTAATCTTAACAAGCCTAAGGGAAAAGTAAAGCTAAGAGGTTGAGACTTGCCCAAGATTAGACAGTAAATTGCAGAGCTAGGTCATCTGATCCTAAATCCTTAACTTCTTCCACTCTGATAAAATACCAGGTAAGGAAAGTGATCAGGCCAAGAGGTTTATTCTGAACCATCAAAGATGTTTATGCCCTCTGCCTTTCTCTACAGGGAAAATGGGCTCTACTGAAGGTGGGAAAGTGACCCCAGACTTTGGGAGGGTGGGTGTGTCCAGTTGCTCTATTAGTCCAGGAATCACACCTGGATTTTTGGTCTAACCAGTATTAGTCCTCTGTTTTGATACTGCTTGTGCTGACGTCCTGAATGTCTGTTATCTACAAGTACTGTGGCTTTCCATTCCTATGTATTAAGGTCCCCGAGTCTTGGTCAGGTGTAGACTCAGGACTCACATCAGAGGGAAATTAAGTACTGGGGGTGGGGTGGGGGGGTCTGTCACTTATACCCCCTTATACTTCGGTAGATTGAAAGGGAGTAACAACAGTGGTCAGCTCCCAGTTACTGTCTTTTGTCAGTTTCCTCTGGAGAAGCCAGTCAGCCGCAGCCAATGTCTCCTTCGTCCACATATACCCATCTGTCTCCACCCTGTGCCCCATCTGTCACAGAAGAAGAGGCTCAACTGCCAAGTCCCCAGCTCCCCTGGTTTCTCCTCCACTCCCTTCAAATCCCCACATTCCCTCATGCCGCTCACCTGGTACTCATGAACCACTTCCTCCGTCGGCACCACGCTGTGCTGTTTTTGGCTCCTGGATTCTCGACACACCACACAGACGGCCTCTTTGTCCACCTCACAGAATAGTTTCAGAGCTTCTTGGTGTTTGGAGCAGATGCCCTGATCATTCCCCTGGCTCCCTCGATTAGGAGTGGGGCACATCTGGCGAATTATCTGGACCGTGTTGGCCAGCTGCAAGTTGAGACGAAAGCTGCGACGCGTAAAGCTCTTTTGGCATTGGGGGCAGATGAACTGCCGTGGAGGGGCCGGGGGAGGAGGCAGGTGAGTGTCAGGATACAGCTCTTGGTCGTCCTCATCGTGTTCTTCCAATATCTCCTCTTCTGGATAGACGTCAGTTCTCAG
Source organism: Stenella coeruleoalba (assembly GCF_951394435.1). Taxonomy (NCBI): domain Eukaryota; kingdom Metazoa; phylum Chordata; class Mammalia; order Artiodactyla; family Delphinidae; genus Stenella; species Stenella coeruleoalba. The sequence goes on along the minus strand of NC_137148.1, from coordinate 159,917,937 downwards.
GTCATGTCTCACGCCTCCTAGGTAATGGTCCGTATCCTCCTCTTCTTCCTCCTGGTCCCACACATAATCCACGTTGTCCCAATCCCTTACGCCACCGTCACCGTCCCAGAGTTCATCACCCTCTTGGTCCTGGCACAACTCCTCGTCAGCATTCCCCTGGTATAAAACCTCTCGAATGGAGTTGCCACATCCACCGATGGCCCCCACCGCCTCGCCGTCCTCCTCCCATTCACCTTCCTCTTCGTCCCTGACTTCCTTATCATCTTCCTTGCCCCACAGCTGCGTCACACTCCCTCGGCAGAAGTTATGCCCGCAGCCGATGGATACGGGATCCTTGAAGTAATCCAGGCAGACGGCACACACCGCTTCCTCCTGAAGGGTCTGCGAGGCGTTGGGAGCAGCGGCATAGCCAGCCATCTTAACGCGCTGCCGGTTCGTATGGATGCGTCTGCTCACAGCTGAGAAGCGGGGGACACACCTGCAGGCCTGCCTCCAAGCGACGCTGGTGATCCAAAGCTGTCCCCAACCCTGCTCTGCCTGCTCGGGCCCTCAGAGAAGCCTTGCGCCCCTCTCTCAGACTCTCCCCAGCTTTAAGCGCGAAAGCCCCAGGCCCGAACTCACAGCTGCCCTCGGAAGGCAGTGGGGGCGGAACCAGGCTGCGGCCCCCACCTCCCTTTGAGACTCAGCGTGCAAACTCCGATCCCTTCACGTTTCTCGCCTCCCTTCCGGTTTGCCTGACCTGGCGGCTTCCGCCTCAGAAGCCGGCGCTCCTCACCCCGCCAGAGGTGACCGAAAATGACGTAGGCGCGTTAACCCACACTCGGGAGGGGGCGGACTGGGCGGACGGAGGGCCACCTCTCTATGGTTTCCCCCGGAAACTGGAGACGCGACCCCCGGAAACCCCTGCAGCCCATCCAGCCGCCCCAGACAGGAAAGAGGGCCTGGTCAGAATGGGTGGAGGCGGCGAGAAAATCAGTTTAAGCCACTGAGCGCTCTAATCAGCCAGACGCAGAGGGTCCAACAGCCGCTCAGGAAAGCCCGTCCCCAGATGGACCCAAAAGGGTCGGGATTGCGGTGGCTGACCTCTGGTATTCTCGTGCACTTCCGGCCCCTCTACCCAGAGGCCTTTGTGGTAGGGAGGATTCTGTCTGCACTGCTGCAGCGCTCGAGGGCGTGGTCTGTAGCAACCTGGCGGGATCGAGCTCACTGCGCAGTTGGGTGGCGGTGAGATCAAAGAATCTCGCGTGAAGACTTGGGTGCTTCCAACTTTCCTCAGACCAATTCACCCCTTTCTTGCTGCCTGCCCTCAGCAGGCACCAGCTTCGCCTGTGGATCTTTTTACCTCCATTTATAATCCTTCCATTCACCATCCACTCACCATGCATGCATGCATCCACCCACCCAAATAACCATTCATTTTTCATCCATCCCTCTATCTCTCCATCCATCCATCATAGGCATGCATAACCCATCCATCCATTTATCCATCCATTTTCATCTATCCACGTTATAGGAACAAAAAAATGAGTAAGGCATGATTGTTCCTTCAAGGAGTATAGAGTTATACGCGAGCGGTCATCCTTCACCCAACGTTCACAAGGCTTATTTTGTTCTTTTTTTAACTTGACCCTCAGTAAGAATTACATTGCAAGTACTGATCCAATACAGACTTGCACATATATGACAGAAACAAAATTGGGGGAAATTGTTCTTTTCCTTAGGGCGTTCAAGTCCCTCTGATATGTTCTGTTTTACTTCATTAAGATGCTGTTCAACACCCGTTGGAGTGATTGCACCCCTCAATAATTGGTCACTTTGGTTTGAGGAACTCCACCTGCCCTAATGGAAACTTCAACGAGCCCTGGATCCCTTCCTTTCCCTCTCTGGGCCCAAGCTTGGACTCTTAAGTCCCACAGAGCAAGAATGGTAAATGTGCTATTCAACATTATACACATAGCTCCTCTGTCATAGTGCTGAACATATAGCAGGCACTCCCTACATATCTGCTGAGTAAATAAATGGAACCCAACAAATTGCTACCATCAAGTCCTGCTGGTTTTTATCTCCTCAGATCTAGGTCTTCTCTATCTCTGTTCCTTCCAGCCTACATCTGACCCCATAGCTTCCAAATGGACAAGAAGTTTCCTGAAGGGTCACTTGGCCTCATTTTAAGTCCATCTTTCAGCCACCAGTACCATTCACCTGAGATGAAAGTCTGACACTCAAGCCAAGTTGTTGCCTCTATGTCTTTGGGCATGTTGTTCACTCACCTAGAAGGCTCTCACCTCACTGCTTCACTTGGATATAATCCCTAATTAACCTTCAAGTCTCTGCCCAGGCATAATCTCCTGAAGGAGACTTCCCTGAGGCTGGCACCAGGCTGTGTTCACATCCCAACTCTGTCACTCTCTGTATGACCTTGGATTAGTTTCTTAACATCCCTGTGCTTCAGTTTCCCTATCTGCAACATAAAGATGATAGTAGCACACACGTCATGGGTTGTTGTGAAGTTGGATTAATTGTAAAATGGTTTGAACAGTGCCCACTGCAGTTATCTTTTTATCCTCATCACCTGCCACTATATTCCTTTCCTGTAGTAGATAAACCTTAGAAGAAACTCTCCCTTATCTCCTATTCTCTCCCACTTTGAGTAGGGTCAAGTGATTTGAACGCTGAGGGGAAAAATAATACGCCATCTGTCATCCTAGGTTTTTTTTTTTCTTCCTGGCCACAGTGCTCGGGATCTTAGTTCCCTGGCCAGGGATCGAACCCGTGCCCCCTGTAGTAGAAGCTCGGAGTCCTAACCACTGGACCGCCAGGGAATTCCCTGTCATGCTAGTGGTTCTGAGAGCCTTTTGTCTGGAGAGGGAGGGAGTTGAAACCCAGGTCTGACCTGCCTAAGGTGGGACACCTATTGGTGGTGTTTGTTAGAAAACTAGCAAGTAAACTCCCATATACAATCTGGGAACCATTCTGGAGGTCATGACTGACCCTGAGAAGCCACGGGGAAAATGTGAGCCATGAGAACTGGAACTGAGTTTCAAGGCTGGAATACTTCCCCATCTCTGAATGCAGGTTCTCCCCTGCACATGGAAGCGGATGGGCAAAGAGCTGGGGAGCAGACCAAGGGAAGAGGGGGCTGCTTATAAAAGTTTCTGCTTGCCCCAGGGAGCAGAGCCCCGGTGGGAAGGAGAGCTGGAGAAAGAGCAAGGGGGAATGGGTGGAAGAAGATGGTGAGAGAAGGCTTGTGGGATCATCCTGAAGGAACTGTCGAGACTTAAAAGGAACATAGAGTGGACACCCATTATCAAGAATACGTAGGTGAATAAAGACCTGTAAAGTTCAATACCTATTTTATCTTCTTTTTCCTCTGAATTACGTCTCCTCAAATCCGAGTGACAGCTGGGAGAGGGGCTTTGTTTAGATTCCCTCCGGCTGTGAGGCTTAGCTGTTATTTATCAGGGTATACGGGAGGCTTGGTTTTAAGCCCTCTTGCAAATTCCGCATCCTCGGCAACGAGGCACACTCTTCTATTCATAGGAAGACTGCTAGCCTTCTCCTGAACTCAGTTGGGAGCTGTGGGCTGTTGGAGTAGACCATTTGGCACACACAGGGCCTCAGGTGCCATTGTCCCAGGGGCACTGGGAAAACAGCTGCAGCGGAGGGCACTCAGGAACGAGGGCTCAGCAATGGTGGTGGCTGCCAGTGCGTTTTTCTCAGGACTCTGATTTCAGAAAATGTATCCGTGGAAACTTACATCAGCCTTTTCAGGCTGAAGAACCCCACACAACTGCAGATGATTAAATTCCAGTTTATGGGGAGGAGGCAGGTACTTGTCACACAGACACTGGGGACCACTTATCAGAGGTATCAGAGAGGCAGTCTAGCACGGGCTTGGTCACACAGGGGTTGGCAAATCTGGCCCTCAGTTTCTTTTTGTGAGGCCCAAGAGCAAGGAACAATTTTTAAATTTTAAAGGGGTTGTAAAAATAGAAAACAAAGGTGAATATTAGGACAGAGACTGTATGTGGCCACAAAAATCCAAAATATCTACTATCTGACACTTTACAGGAAAAGTTTACTGACCCCTGTGCTAGGAGGCTGGAATGGAGGACCTCCAGAATGCCTTCTGATGTTACAATTCTGGCTTGTTTCTCCCCTCTGGGTTCAAGACGCGGGCTCGTCCCCAGCATCCTAGCACTCTCTCCTCCCAGTCAGATTCCAGAGGTCCTGGCTGGACAGAGTGAGTATGACCAGTGGGTCAGCCTTGCTTTTCCTTAAACTCAGGCCCAGCTTCTCCTCTGCCCCTGCTGCAGTGCAGATAGCTCTGGCTTCCTGGGTCTCTTCCCTGTCCTGGCTCTGTCACTGTGGAGCAAAGGTGCCTGGAGGGGCTAGGAAATTAGAGGAGAAAAAAACAACCAGCCCAGGGCTGGGCCTTCCGGTTGGCCTTTGTCGTATGTTCCCATCTGGCCAGGCCCTGGCTCCCTGGATACGTCCTGCATTATTTATCATGGTACTCATGGCAGGGATGGCCAGGTCTCCAGGGTTCTGAAAGGCCTTGGGGGAGGGCAGGCATGGCTGGGACAGTGAGGGTAACTGGGGGAGTGAGGCTGCATCGAAGATGGCTTGTAAGAAAGGCTTGCCATTCGGTGAGTTTGGATTCTAATGTCATTCACTGAATACCCATGATTCATTATTATTCATTCATGAATTCCTTCATTCATTTGACACATAATCACAAAGCACCAGGCCACACTGAGCAGCCAGAGATTCTGCTCTGAATATAGTGGCCCCTGAAAAGTTGTGGTTTGGGACAGGACTTCTCAGTTGAGTGGTCAGCATGTGAGATTTGTGCCAAGGGGGGTGCGGAGGATATCAGGGTGGCCTGAGGCCTTGAAGTCTGGACTCTACCCCCAGGGTGAGCGAGGGGTGGGTCTTCGGGTGGAGATCCCACAATTCTGAGCCCCAGCCAGCCCGGTCTGGCTGACAGAGGGAAGCAGTTCCCAGGAGAGGTCTGTGGCAGTACCCTCAGGACGCAAAGTCAGTGCCCTGCTGACAAGTTTCTCACCTGGTAGGGGTGGCTGCGGAAGGAACCCAGGAGAGAGGCCGGCATCCGGGCTGGTCCAGTTGGGCCCATAGCCCCGGACTTTGGTTGAAACCACTGACAAGCTGCTACTAATCAGAGAAACAAAAATGAGGGTGGGGTAAAGCCTGGGTTAGGGGAAACGGCCATGCTCTCTGGGCCTGTTCCTTCCTCTGTGGAATCAGACTCAGGACCCCTAGGTTCACCTCCTACCTGGCTGGCGGGTGCTAGTTGAAGCATCTGCCTTTGCTTCCGTTTTTGCAGGTGCACCAGACTTAGACCAATCTGTGTTGGGGAGGGGGTGGGAGGTAAGAGAGAGACACACTTGAGAGAGCTCACAGCCTGGACAGGAAGGACTGTAATGTGAGAGGCCTCAAGACCTCAGCAGAGGGGAGTCGCATGACGGGGTGGGGTAGTGAGAGTGTCAAATTATCAGGGGCTCCTACAGATGCTTTAGCGTCCCTTTAGGTCTTAAATCTCTTATTTTATTTTTTATTTTTATATACTTTTTGGTTCTTTCCCCTAAAATGTATTTTATGGTTCCATGGGCAAAACAGTGAACTAGCCTCTAAGGGAAATATGATTAAAACAAAATAAAGTTGAAGTTGCTCAGTTGCCGAGGAGCTCATAACCCAGTTAGGGAGCAGACACTTCCTGAACGTCACGACGGTGGCGCCATTGGCAGCATAAAGGCTGGTAGGTTCTGCCTGGGGTGCGAAGTTGCGGTGAGGGCTGCTTCAGCAGGGAAGGGTTAGTAGGACTCAGGAAGGGGGAGGAAGGGCCCCCAGGCCAGGGTAGGCGTAGCGGCTGTCCCTTCACCTCAGGCACTTCCGTCTACCAGTCCCCTGGTCCCGGAGCTCCAGGTCTTCTTGCAGATGTCGTGTTCTGGTGAGAAGGCAGGAGGCCGAGTGGACAGAGGGTGAGGAAAGCCAGCAGGAAAAGGCTGCGAGGCGCAAAAACTAGGGTTTGCTGATGGATATCCAGGACAGATATTGACTGCTCGGCCTTTGCCCTCTGGTAGTTTCTAAACCAAGTAGCCAGTGAGGCTAATGGAAGAGCGAAATGACTGTAGCCTTTGGGTGGCAGGTGCCTGGGGCCCTGCTACTGTCCTGTAGGGGCTGTTGTGGGACTGTTCCAGTCCATGGCCTCTCTGCCCCTTTTCCTCATCTGGAGGGATGGTCCTATAATCCCGCGGCCCCAGAGGTATTCAGGGTCCTAGACACAGAGAAGCACAGAACTGGATGGGAACTTCCGGCCCATTCTGCCCAGGGCTTGCACTTATAGAAGCCGGACCCTCTATCTAAGGCTCCCTGAATATTCAATGCCCTTGCGTCAAAGAAGCCATGCAAATTGCCAGTCTAAGGTCTACACTTGGCTGGGCAGGACCAAAGCTGAGGAGGTGGGTCTGGGAGGTGTGTAGAGGAGCGTGAAGCCTTGGCGATATGTGTAGGGTACAGAAAGATGACACAGCTGTACCAATTCAAAGAGAGAATGACTGGCCAGAAGCCTCCTCCAATCTGCTTCTCCCCAAACACACTCTGCCTCTACCCCTTCCCCAGGGAAGAACGTTTCACTTCTGCTCAGGAGGACCTAAGTGCATCCAGGGCTGAGGGAACCTTGAGGGTCCACCTGGGCACTTGTGCCTCCTATCTGTAGGGGCCAGACCTGCCCCGTTTCCTAACTTGTCTCACCAGTCAGACAACTGTAAAAATAAAACATGTTTATTGCTGCAAAACCTTATTAATACAGGTCCATAATCTCTTACCCGAAACCCTTAGGGCCAGATGTATTTCAGAATTTAGAATTCTTTGGGCTTTAGAAAGCTACCCAGGTATGGATGCTGAATATTACATAATACTACCAGAGGGGTCTGGGGTGACGCCCCATAATCCCCCAGATCAATATTTCTGTGGAAAATTGTGAAAAGGCGCACTAGAAGAATAAATGAGCATGAATAACACTGTTTTTTTGGGCCACACCGCACGACATATGGGATCTTAGTTCCCCGACCAGGGATCCAACCCACGCCCCCTGCAGTGGAAGCACAGAACCTGACTTCACTTTAAGGTTTTTTTTTTGTTTGTTTTTCCTCCCACCTCTCTCCCAGGTCAGTTTTTTTTTTTTTTTAGTTTTAGTTTAATATTTATTTATTTATTTTTGGTTGCGTTGGGTCTTAGTTGCGGCACACGGGATCTTTCCTCGTGGCACACAGGCTTCTCTCTAGTTGTGGTGGGCAGGTTCCAGAGCGAGCAGACTCAGTAGTTGTGGTGCACAGGCTCTCTAATTGTGGCACACGGTCTCAGTAGTTGTGGCTCATGGCCTTAGTTGCCCCGCGGCATGTGGGATCTTCGTTCCCCGACCGGGAATTGAGCCTATGTCCCCTGCATTGGAAGGCAGATCCTTAACCACTGGACCACCAGGAAAGTCCCCCAGGTCAAGTTATGATGACAAAGTTAGGAAGAAACTTCTGGCTTTTGGTGTTTTTTTTGGATTTCAGAATTGCAGATAAGGGATTGCAGACCTATACTTGCTTGCCTATTTACAGAACAGCACAGTTGTCATTGAGACTTTTGGTGCAGTGGCCAGACTACCTGGCCTCACATCCCAGCTCTGGCATGAACCAGCTGCGGGACCCTGGGCCTCAGTTTCCTCACCTGCAGCACAGGAGTATTAATTCTCCCGCACAGGTGTGCTTTGAGGATTAAACAGCTTAGTATACAGTACAGTGCTCAGAACCCTGCTTAGTATGTGGTTTGCTCAGCGTATATGGAACATGACAACATCACTGAGAAAGACAGACATTTAAGACACATCTTCAGGACAATCTGATAATTAAAAGCTCACTGCTGAGGTCCTGCAGGCCACCAGGGCAGGCTGAATCTTTTTCTAGTATTACAGTCGTTCACATCCTCAGGCTTGGAGCCTCCCAGGGCTGCAGACACGGAGGTTTCAAAAGTCCCCACAGGAGGCTCTGTCACACCTTGGGGTCAGCTGAAGGGGAGGCAGAGGGTGCCCTGGGAGGGGTCTGGCCTTGTGTCCTTTCTGAGCACTCCCTCTCTCTGCCAGGGCTCTGGAGTCCCAGCCCCTTAGCACATCAAATGGCCGTGAGACTGGATTCTTGTTCACAGAGGAGACATGGGGTTTCTGGTCCACTGAAGATGCAAAGGTGAGGCTGGGCCTTCTCCAGACATATCCTTCACAAGCATTTCCACAGGACACAGCGAAAAGGGGTCTTTCCCTTATTGTAACAGTAACACGTGCTTATTGCAAAAATTCAAATCATTCAAAAGGACAGGAAATAATGGAAAATATGGCCTGTGTTGTTTCTCATCCTCCAGCCGCCTGGGACCAACGAACAGGCCCCCAGGCACCTGTCTCTCTGAGCTTCTCCTCATATACACAAGGACACCCACACACCACATACACACTCACCCTCACATACACCCTATATCCTCTCACCCTCACACATACACACCCACACACCCTCACATACACATGTTCCCACCCTTGCCGCCTCCCCTACACCCTCACAGCCCCAACACTCGAATCTTCCCAAAAGCGGATCAGACATACATAAAAGAACACGCTTATAAATGAGGCAGGCATTCAGCCATTTCTTGCTGACGCTAGCAGGTGCATGAAGGATGCTGCCCCTGTAACTCTTTGACTATTGTTCTGGTTCTTCCCTGACTGCCCAGACCCTTGGTTTTCACGTTCGGGAAGTGGGAATGAGAATAACATAGCCAAACTCTCACAGGGTGCCTGAGAAGCTCAAGTGGGATTTACACTTAACATGAAACCATTCTGCAAACTGTCACGTGTAAAACAATCTGAGGAATTACTACTGCCCTTCTCCCCGTCCCCGGAACAGGAAATAATTAGACTTTTAAAAGGACTTCAGGAAGATGGCAAAGCCATCCTAGTGGCACAGACCACTTGTAACAAGACTGTTAGGGGTGAGGACGCCTCAGTTTCGGGGTGGGGTGGGCCCTTCACAGTCAGATTTCATACCAGCCAGCCAGTGCCGGGGGCCTTCAGGTCCCCAAACACCCCACAAAACACCTCCTTGATCTGTGACGGTGACCTTCAGTCAGCAGATGAGTGGAGTAGCCCCTGCTCTTGCTGGGCTTTGGGAATTATGGGGGTCCTCTCCACCTGCAGGGAGAAAGGAGGGAGGTGACCCCGGCTCCGGGATGGTGGGATGGGGCAGGAGGCTGAGGCCAGGGAAAGCACCCACCCCATGCCCCGCCCCCATCCTGAGTTCCAAGGCATCCCCGCCATGCTTGAGAACACCTGGGGCTTCCTCTCCCCAACCGGTCCACCCCACAGTCACCTGAGGCTTGCTCGTAAGATTCCTTATGTCTGGCTGTGGGGAAAGAGAACACAAGAGAGGAGGTGGGTGGTGTGTCCCCACCTTCTCCCTCCCGCTCCCGCTCTGGGCCCTTCCCAAAGTCAGGCCCAGTGGTGTCCCCTGACTGTGGGATCTGCAGGGTCCTCGGGGTGGTGTGCAGCTGTGGGGTGGGGACGTTTGGGCTTTTCCACAGGTGGGGGACAGGGGGCAGGACCTCAGCAGTAGTTGCTGCTCCCCAGGAGGGAACAGTTCTAGCTGCAGGGATGGGAGCACAGCATTCTTCCCCATAAGGCTGGACCAGCCAGAGGGCCTCCCACTCCTTTGTTTCTTCCCCACCTACCTTGAATGCACTTGGTCAAGGTCACACCACCAACAACCACCAGCAAGACCAGGATGAGGGAGATAACCACAGCAGTAAGTCCAGGATGAGAGGACTCTAAGAAAAGACAGAGAAAAGGGGCCCCCCCACCCCCAGTCCATGGGACTGTCTCCAAGTGCCCTGGGCCCTCCCCAGCCCCTCCTCACCCGCTCCGGGCCAAGCCCCAGCTCCTCACCCCAGGACACAGTGAGCGTGTGGTTCAGGCTGGAGTGCTGCACGCGGCAGGTGTACTGGGCCTTCTTCCCCGCCGGCACCCACACAGCCGCCCACGTCTGATAGGTGCCGTCCCCACTGGGGCGTGTCTCCGCACACTCGGAGTCCAGTTCCTTCTCCGCCAGCCACCAGCTCAGCAAGATGTTGTGTGGATAGAAGCCCAGGGCCCAGCACCTCAGGATGGTGCCGCCATCCTTGGCCGAGTGCTCTGTTATCCGCACTGTGGGTGGCTCTGCAGGGAGAGGGGGAGCGAGGAAGGCTGCTGAGTGCCTGCGCTCTGCCCATCCCTCATGCTTAATCCCGGGCTCCTCCCGCATCCTCCAGGGTGGAGGACAAGGAAATAGGGACAGGGTCTCTCTCCGGGGAAGGCACCCAATTACTGCTGCAAGCAGGGACAACCCACTGCCCACCATTCCAGAAGGGCACTGTCCCGGGAACTTCCATGAGGGGGATATGACCTCCTGCCCCCAACCTCCAAGGAGGGTCCTGGGTGGGGCTGTTGGGCCCTAGACTGACCCTCCCCCTTCTCCCTACAGAGACTCTAGGGTTTTCTCAGAGGCTTGACATACTTCCCCCTGTGACTTCCTGCATACAGGAGGTGCCTAATAAGACTTTGTTAAGTGAGGGCAAGAAGGATGATACTTCTCTGACCCTATAATGAGAATGGTTATGACTGTGGGCTCCGGAGCTGGACATCCTGGCCATGAAGCCCAGTCTGACTTTGGTCCACAGCCCTCTGCCAGCGCTCAGGGCCTTCCTTCATCATTCCTTCCGCTCAGAGTTCGAGTTCCAAATGACGTAATTCAGGGGTGATAGTTCATTTTCTGTATCCACTTCCCTGGTCCACGGGATGCCCAAGCATTTGGTCAAACATCTTTCTGGGTGTGTGATGGTGTTTCTGGGTGGTATTAACATTTGAATCAGTGGACTCAGTAAAGCAGATTGCCTTCTGCAGTGTGCGTGAGCCCATTCACTGAGCTGAAGATCTGAACGGGACAAGGAGGCTGAGTAATAGGGAGCTCCTCTAGCCTTACTACTGAGCTGGAACACGGGTCTCTCCTGCCTTGAGACTCAAAAAATGAAACACTGGGCTTCCCTGGTGGCGCAGTGGTTGAGAGTCCGCCTGCCGATGCCGGGGACGTGGGTTCGTGCCCCGGTCCGGGAAGATCCCACATGCCGCAGAGCGGCTGGGCCCGTGAGCCATGGCCGCTGAGCCTGCGCGTCTGGAGCCTGAGCTCCGCAACGGGAGAGGTCACAGCAGTGAGAGGCCCGCGTACCGCAAAAAAAAAAAAAAAAAAAAAAAAAAAGAAACACTGACTCTTCTTGGGTCTCGAACTTTCCAGCATTCGGACTGGAACTACACATTGGTTCTCCCGGTTCTCAGGCCTTTGGTCTCAGACTGGAACTGCAACATCAGCTCTTCCTGGGACTCCAGCTTCCTGACCGCAGATCTTGGAACTTCTCTACCTCCATAGTCATGTGACCCAACTCCTTAGAACACATCTCTTTTTTCCTCTCTCTATGCATCCTGTGGGTTCTGTTTCTGTGGAGAATCCTGACTAATCTACCAGGTGAAGGACAGAAGACAACACCTGGTGCTGAATGAGAGTTCCACACTACTTATTTAACGCACACCAATATGTTTGCTTTGGGGAGGCAGCAGGTATTATTGCCACCCTCATGATACTGATGAGGAAACTGAGGCACAGAGAGGGCAAGTAACTTGCCCAAGGTCACACAGCCAGCAAATCCTGGAGCTGAGCTGTGTATCTAGAGGCTAGGCTCCAGTGCCTGAGCCCTGAACCACCACGCTCTGCTCTCATAATCACATCTTCTGCTCCTGATGTTACCTGTCCTGGCCTCCCTTTGAGGAATATCCTCCCCATTACCTCAACTGATTCACATCCCACTGCTCAATCACCAGACATCACGGTGTGCTGGGTGCTCTGATCAGCCCCACCCCCAGCAGCTTCCCTGACCACCACAGCCGCGAGGCTTTCACCCTCGGCACCCCAAAGCACCCACCTTCCCTAGTGTCCATCCCAGCCCTTGTGTCTCCAGCCCTGCTGACTGGGTTCAGGAGAAGTTTGCGATGCACCTGGAGTCCGGGGAGCATGTTTAGCATGAGGGGTATGAGGGAGGAGAGGGGCAGAGGGCTTCAGTTTCCCTGGCAGTCCCCAGTGGTCCAGGAAGTGGTGAGGGATGCAGACCCTGGGGCCTGGGGTCTGTTTCCCAAGGAGCAGAGCCAAAGGATGTTAAACCCCAAAAGGATTTTATGAGCACTTAGTTTAACCCACTCGCTCTGTAGATGAACAAAATGAGGCCCAGAAAAAGGGGGTTTATTCTCCAAGACCACACTGGGACAGGGGAGGCTCCACAACTCCCCACTCCACCTCACTTGAAGGCCTGTGGTCTGGGCTTTCTTCCTCCTCTGCAGGAAAAAGCTGTTGGCTAGCTGGCCATCTTTCTGGGTCCTAGTGGGCTTGTCTGAGCCAGGGGGACACTGCCTGCTTCCTCACCCCCCTCCCCCCGCAAAGGCTTCTCTGTCAAATGGGATGGCTCTCGACAATGGGAGCATGGGGCCATTCTGCATTGCCACAGGGTGGGCCTTACCTCTCCGGCTGAATCTCTGGCCTCCCAGCTCCAGGTATCTGTGCAGAGAGGCAAGGCAGGGGCCTTCCAGGTAGGCCTTGTCGTACTCTGCGTAGCAGCGCTCTGTCTCCCACCAGTGCTTGGTCCGCATGGCCACGGGCTCAGCTGACACCCAGCTCAGGGTTTCCAGGTCCAGCGACAGGTGGTCCTGCCCATCGTAGCCAAACTGCCAGAAGCCCCTGTAGCGGCCGTCTTCCTGGATCTCACAGCCGAACATGCGCTGAGTGCTGTGCATCCCTGTGTGTGCAGGTAAGAAGACTTTGGTTAGTGGTGGCCGGGGGTGTCAAGTCCCTGAGAGGCACGGAGAAGCCCACCACCCAGAGGGGACTCCAAAGGGTGGAGGGACAGGGTGTCAAGCATTTAAAAAACAAAAACAAAAACTGGGGCTTCCCTGTGGCGCAGTGGTTAAAAATCCGTCTGCCAATGCAGGGGACACGGGCTCTAGCCCTGGTCTGGGAAGATCCCACATGCCATGGAGCAACTAAGCCCGTGCACCACAACTATTGAGCCTGCACTCCAGAGCCCGTGAGCCACAACTACTGAAACCTGTGCGCCTAGAGCCCGTGCTCTGCAACAAGAGAAGCCACCGCAGTGAGAAGCCCGCGCACTGCAGCGAAGAGTAGCCCCCGCTCGCCACAACTAGAGAAAGCCCGTGTGCAGCAACGAAGACCCAATGCAGCCAAAAATAAATAAATAAAATAAATAAGTTTATTAAAAAAAATCTCCCAAGTAATTTTGATAAGCAGCCTGGGCTGAGAAACCTGCTGGGCCTCTCATGTGGGATGAACACTCAAGTTCATATTTAGACACATCCTTATTTCATATCCCACACTACTTATGGGTGTATAATGTCCTCAGTGCTAAGACTACGTCATGCCATGCTTATCCCGGGGGCCCTGGGCTGGTGCACAGCCCTTCCCAGGCTCAGTCCTTTATATCTACTCTTTCTATTTTTTTTGCGATACGCAGCCCTCTCACTGCTATGGCCTCTTCCGTTGCAGAGCACAGGCTCCGGACGCGCAGGCTCAGTGGCCATGGCTCACGGGCCCAGCCGCTCCGCGGCATGTGGGATCTTCCCAGACTGGGGCACGAACCCGTGTCCCCTGCATCGGCAGGCGGACTCTCAACCACTGCGCCACCAGGGGAGCCCTATATCTACTCTTTCTGAGGCCTCTGGGGACCCGAGGCTTTTAGTTTGGTCATTTGGGTGTGTCTGGCCACAGAGCAGGAGGGTATTGTGTGAACGAGCTGTGCTCCATAAGCACTTTATGGAGAATTAGCAGCAGCCTTGGTGGTAGCTGTAAGCTCGCTGCTGCTGAGATGGGGAAGCTGAGATGGCATCTTGAGGACCTGGGTGGGAAGGCGTGATTTGAGGGTGGTGCGTGAGGCAGGTAAAAGCCTCTCCCAGTCTGCTGAGGTCCAGAACCCTGGGTAGCCAAGGGGAGAGGGGGAGCTATCATGGGCCCTCTGCTCCTGTGGAGGCCTGCTGCACTGGCCTGTGGGCTGGCTGCTGAAGCCCTGATTCTGAGGCCCTGAGGCCCCTGCTTGGCTGTGGGGGAAGGAGACTGAGAAGAGCCAAGTATCAGAAGCTTGTCCCACACCCTATGACGGGCATGGCTGCCTCGAGGGTCAGTGTGCAGAGCGTGAAGCATGGGGAGTCCGCCCAACGCACCGCTGCTGTGGTTGTGGTAGCCCATCACCGTCCACATCTCCACCTGCTGCACCTCCGCCCATTTCTCCTGCTTCCTGGTCTCCGTCTCCCAGTACTGGGCATCCATCGGCGTCATCCACGGGGCCTGGGGCTCAGCCTTGCCCACACGACTGTCAAACCGGATGAAGGGCTGGTCGTCCACGTAGCCTACAGCCAGAAACTTAGGGAGGCTTGGGCCTGGCTCTGATAGGGTCAGGTAGTAGTAGTGGAGCGAGTGTGTCCCTGTGGAAACACAGGCTGGTCTCAGGCTCACATGGACTGCCTGGGTCTGCACTGGGTGGGGGTCGGGGGAGGGTGGTCAGTGTGCTGGGTAGGGTTGGCAGTGGAAACGTATCCAGAGAATTCGTTATCAGCAAGAACTGGGAATTTCAGTGGAAAAAATAAGGGCATCCAAAGAGTTTAAATATAGACAGAATCAGTCAAACACTGAGAACAAAGTTCATGCATTAAGGCTTATGGATTTCCTTCCCAGAAAGTTTCTCAGCTCTTCACTCAGGGCCTACTTACTCATACTTTATACTCATCTCTAATAAGTATGATTTTCTGGTTTCCCATTTCAAATTAAAAAGATTTCTTTTTAAGAGTTGGTTGTTTGGAAGCTTAATTTATGTGGAATTATTCATTGCCCAGACATACCTGGGAAAGGTTGGCCATCATTCTTACCTTGAATCACTGCCGCCAAGCTGGTGGCATCTTGACTCCATTCCCCACTCCCTCCTGCTCCCACAGCAGACGTTACTAGTCAATCTCTTTTCTCTTTGAGTCCAAATGCTGCCCCTCTACTATGTCTCCAAAAGCGCCAACTCATCAATTAAACTTGGTGCTGGAGATGAAATCTACTTAGCAGCCAGTCCTGACTCAAGCTATTAAAACAAATGCTGTATCTTAAGAAACTCAGGCCACATTTCTCAGAGATATCCCTGGCTTACTCTCTTACCTAATTTTTAAAAAACTTCTTGCTCAGAAGTTTTTATCCCTCAACACTCCTGTCTCTGTTATTTTTCTCCATAGCACTACACTTCCTAGAGAATATGCACTTTGTTTGTCTTGTTAATGGTCTGTCTCTCCTCTGCCACGTCAGCTCCCTAAGGGCAGCGATTCCTGTATGGATTGTTCTGTTTCCCCAGCACCTAGATTAGCTTCTGGCACACAGTAGGTGCTCAATGGTTGAACATTCAAGTGAGAAAGGAGAAGTCAAACACATCTCCCCACTCACAGCTCTTTTTTTTTTACTGCCTTCTTGCTATTTCAGGCCACACCGAACTCCGCCCAGGCCCTCTGCACCTGCTGTTTCTTCTGCCCTGGGCACTCCCCTCTCTGTTTTCTCTCAGCCAGTTTCCTCATTCCTCAGGTTGCAGTAAGGTGTCCCCTCCTCCAGGAAGTCCTCCTGATTTCAGCCTGATGTCCCTCAGAGGGGTCTCAATAGTGTCCTGTGCTCCCTGTGAAACTGTGGACTCCATGAGGGTGGGCAATACATCTGACTCTGTCATCGCTGTTTCCCCAGGGCCTAGCAGCACAGCTGGCACACAGTGAGCACTTACTTCTGGCCTTTGTTGAACTGGACAAAAAATAAGAACATGAATCGCAGTGACAATAATCACAGCTGCCATTTTGGGAATGACCACTGTGTGCACTGGTTTAACGGCTCCTCACTCACTACCTCAGTTGATCTTTACAATAAACCTAAGAGGTCAGTGTGGTTGGCCCCATTTTACAGATAAAGGAACCGAGGTCCAGGGGAGGCCACGTATAGCACTCAAAGGCATGCACTGGAAAGAGGGCAGCCCAGATTCTCTCCCCAGGGTTCGCTGCCTTTTTCTAAGCTGAGGAAAGAGGTGTTCTCTTCTCACGGCTGGAGAAACCTCCTTCTGGGAGGCAAGAGGGGTCCATGTTAAGAGTGTTTGAGTGAAGGGTTAACATCGGGTCTGGGCTGGTGTGGGCCTCCTGGGAAATGCCTGGAGTCTCTCTCACGGTGCTGTTGGCTTGCACACCATTGAGTTAAGATCAGTGTGGTGTGCTCCTGTGCTGGCAGCTGTGAACAGGCACAAAGGCGTTGGGGAGAACAGAGGCTACGGTTTCTCTGTGTCAAGGTGACCCACCCACTCCTTGGCTCTGATCTGCAGCAGCTCTACCTGCCCTGGAAGTGAGGGAGGGCAAAAATCCTGTGTCTTTGGGTAGCTGCTGGCCTCCTGGGTGGTGAGGAAGCCATGCCAGCTGGGCTTCCTGTCCTGCCTCTGTCTCCACAGCTCAGGAAGCATAGTGTGGTAGGCTGAATAATGGCCCCCCAAGATATCCCTGGAACCTTTGAATGTTACCTTATATGGTACCAGGAGTTTTGCAGATGAAATTAAGGATCTTGAGATGGAGGGATTATCCTGGATTGTCTAGGCGGGCCCTAATGTGTCCTTAGAAGAGGGAGGCGGAGGGAGAGTCCATGACGTCAGAGGAGAAGGTGATGTGAAGATGGAGAAGAGAAAGATGCAGGAAGGCACCACGTGCCAAGAAATGCAGCTCTAGAAGCTGGAAGAGGCAAGGAAACAGATTCTCCGTTACAGCCTCTTTAGGGAGCCGGCCCTGCCAACACCTTGATTTCAGCCCAGTGAAACCCATTTTGGACTTCTGACCTCCAGAACTGAAATAGAAGAAATGTGTAGCTTGTAGCCCCCAAGCTGTGGTCATCTGTTACAGCAGCTACAGGAAACAGATAGTATTCGACTGAAGCCCATTAGGTCCTGAGAGTTTGGTGGCCAGTGAGTCCCGGGGCCGGGGGAGGGTAGTGGAGGGGGTAGGGAGAGAGAGAGGGAGGAGAATGCACCATCTGGGAGCAAGGACATCCTCTGAAAGCTGTGCCAAAGACTGAGGGACACAGAAGTAGAGGCCCAGGAACCCTGGTGCTCCCATCACCTAAGCAAAGAGGCCGTGAAGGGACGGATGTGCTCTTCCCCAGGTGCAGAAAATGCAGGAAAGAGCAAGCGATCCTGAGGTCAGGCCTGGTGGGAAAGGGAGCAACACACACCTGGTCGTTCTGTTAGGGCAGGTGCACGACCTTGCTTACTATGTAATGTTACTATTTATTAATGTTAGCTGCTTTAGTGGCCAGTTATTTTTGGTTAAAATGAAGGGAAGTCGATCAATATATATATATATATATATATATATATATATATTTTAAAATTTACGAAACACTTTTAAAGCACTTAGGGGCTGGCCCTGTCCTGAGCACTTTATAAGATGTTGGCCAGGTCATCCTCATAACAACTTTATCAGGAGGGTACTATTGTACCTATCTAGGACAAATGGGGAAACTGAGCCACAGGGAGGCAAAGCCACCTGCAAAGCTCACACCAGTAGTGAAAGGCAGGAACAGACTGCGCACCCAGATTCTCCAGGTGATCCTTGGCTTGCACCCACCCTTTAGTGAACCCACTTCTGGGTGACACTGAGTGGCTGGGGACACATGAGAAGGCCCCTCCCCATGGCATCTCTCCACTCTCTGCCCTCCCAAGGCACCATCCTGGCTGCAATTTAAGATGGCTCAGCTCTGCTCATCCTGGCAGCCTAGATCATATGGCCCAGCAGGGCCCACCCTGCCGCCCCACTCAGCAAGTACCTTCTGAGCACCTACAGTTTGGCTATCTCCGAGGCCCTGGGGATGCTGGGGTAACCCAAAGAGCCCCAAGTGCGGGCTGTCAGCAAGCTTACATGACTGTAGGATAAGCAAGATAAAGGAGTAAAATGTATAGTAGGCTGGATAGTGATAAGTGCTGAGGGAAAAAAATAAAGCAGAGATATACAAAATATCAGGGGAGGAGTTGAAAATTTTAGATAGAATGGGCAGGGAAGCCCTTCCCAGAAAGGAAACTATTAAAGAACTCAAGGAACCAGCATGTAAAGATCTGGGAGACAGAATTCCAGGTCTGCAGAGGGGAATGTCAGTGCAAAGGTCCTGAGGCAGGAGCATGCTTGGGGTGTTCTGAGGCTGCTGCAAGAATGCAGGGGAAAAATAAAATGGTGTGATTCAGTGTAGTAGGTGTAGGGGTGAAAGAAGGGGCTGAATTCTGAATCCTTCCCAGGCTTGTCCAGATGGTGTCTGGAATGGCCTGGATATAGCCCTCTGGCCTAGCCCTCCCTGCCACGAGGGCTCTGGTTCCTGGCATCTGCTCTGCCCTGGACTGCTTCACCATGGCCTACGTCCTGGCATCTGGTACGCATCCTGAGAGTCAAGGACCTGCTTTTAGGGCAAGTTCATGATTGTGACCCCCTCAGCTGACTTCCAGGTACTGCCTCCGGGAGGCGCCTGCCATCCCTTCCTCTCTGAAAATCCCACTGCTCTCTGCTCTGCCTGCCAGATGGTCTTGAGAGCCCAGCCGGCTCTCTGCAGGGGCTCACATCCTGCCATTCCCATCTTTTCCCCAGGAGGACCGTCTCAGCTGGGACTAGACTCCCACTTGCTAACTGGGCCCAGGAGGGATCATCATGCCTTGGGCTGCAGAGTGTGGCAAAAGAAGCCGAAGGAGGCCATCTCCTGGCTTTGGAGGTGATACCACCTGCCAGGCTGGGGGGTCAGTGCCACGCACTGTGGGACCATGGCAGGAGGAAGTGGGGGACACACAGCAAGCGTCCAGGGGGATCTGCTCCTGCTGTGACATGGCCTAAGGAAGTGGCTACATGCCCATCATTGCTTCAGGGCCTGTTTGTATCATCAGCTTCCCACCCCCGACCCCCTCCACTGCCACTTCCTGGTCCCTGGGCCATGTGGCCAGCCCCCAACAAGGAGCAGTCCTGCACCCGCTTTGGCCCAGCCTTTTACCTTCTCTGACTGTGGTGGAGGAGGGAGGAGGCCAGCCCCTTTCCCACTCTGCCCAGGAGACTTTTGTGCATCTGCCTCACTTCCCCCACAATCCACGTAGCACTGCCAGTTCCTAGCTGCGTGGCCTTGAGGAAGTTATTTCACAGCTCCAAGCCTTGGTGTCCTCATCTGTAAGTGGGTGCAATTAACTGACCTGCTCCAGAGTGCTAGAGCATTCGGTGAGATAATGAAAATAAGGAAGAAGTACAGGCATGGAGACCTCATCTTCTTAGTCTTAGAGCTTTCCTATTCCGAAGGGAGAGGTGGCCGTGGGAAGGAGAGAGCTGGAGTCGGGGGTGGGGAAAGATGACTGAGTGAGGGGCCAGCTCACTGGAGGTCAGGTCTCATCCCCTGGGACACCCTCCAAAGGCTCTGGCCTCTGTGTCCTCTACCCTGGCAGAGTTCCCCCACCCTAAGACAGTATACCAGATTCCAAGACTGTGCACACGGCCTCCTGCAGACTGGGGGCTCCTGGCCTCCACCATCCTACCCCTTGTTCAGCAGATAGGCACGATCTTACCTGTAGGCCATGGCTTCTTTTCCAACTTCAGGTTTGCCAGTTCTGCCATCACCACCTCTGCCCTGGCCGCCGGGCTGTTGGCCACCAAGGGCAGCCCCCAGGGACTCTCTGCAAGGGAGAAACGGAAAAGGGAAGTATGAATCTCAAGGTATAAACATCCTACGCATCCTTGTGTCTGCTGGGAGAGATAGTATGGAATGACGATGAGAGGCACGTTGAAAGGGAAGAGGGATGTGGGGCCTTTGCCACAGGAGTGGCTGGAAGCTCCCCCCAGCACCCAGGCACAAAGCCAGCAGGGCTGAGGTCTGGGCCTCGGTGCCAGGCGTGGTTCCTGAGCTCTACAAGTATTGATTCGTGGTGTTTTCCCTGCATTCCTGTGAGGCAGGTCTTGATTGTTCCCACTTAGAGAGGAGGGAAACCAGGACTGGGCTTTGCTAGAGGTTCTCCATCCGGCTGCCCAACGCTGCTTTGACTATCCTGCCATTGATATGGATTTAGTAGATTTGGGGGTAAGGGAGGGCTGCACACTGGCGGGCGTTGAAAACTCCCAGGTGATTCTCATGTGCTGCCCAGGTCCTCCTGGCTCTGCCCTGCCCACCTGCTCAGCTGTGCCAGCCCTGACCTCTCTCCGCTTGCAATATTACTCATTTGACAAACATCTATTGAGCACCTACTACAAGCCAGGCACTGAGCCAGGTGGGGGTGTGTGTGGGGACAGAGAGACAGACATAGCCCCCAGGGAGCTCAGGTCTGGCAGGGAAGGGGACAATCGAGCAATTACACAAGCAGATCCACTAAGGCCAGTGGGGGCTGACAAGTGTCGGGGAGCAGAAGTACCAGGTGCCGGGGGCATCCTGGGGCAGGAGGGTGCCGAGGTCAGGGGTCTTGTAGGCTGAAACCTGGAGGAGACCTCACCAGTGTGAGTTACCTGGCAGTAGGGTGCGTGAGGAGGGAAGGAAATGTTGGGCTCGTGTGAGTCTAGTGTAGTTTCAGAACTTGCTGCATCAGCCTCGCCCGGGGAAATGCAAATTCTTGGGCCCCAGCCCTACTGAGTCAGAAGCTCTGGGGGTGGGTCCTAGCTTTCTGTAGTTCAGCAAGCCCTCTGGGTGATTCTAAGGTTTGAGAACTGCTCTAGGCAAAAGCACTAGCACATGGGAATGCCTGGAATGAAAAAGAGTGTGGTGTGTTCAGGAAAACCAAGGTCAAGGGACGACTACAAATGCAAGAGATGAGTCTGGGGAGGAAAAAAAAGGGCTAGATTGCCTCTTCGTGCCTCAGTTTCTCCTTGAGGCCAAATTGGGTCAGGTCCTATGGGCTGGAGTTCAAGGGCAAGGTCTGGGCCACAGAAAGGGTGTGGCTGTGGACAGCAGGGAGGGGACCCTGAATCCCTGGCTTGGATGAACCTGAGATGGAGTGCAGGAAGGGGGAGGCAGAGTAACAAGGGCATGCAGAGTCACATGAGGAGGAGGGTGGAAAAGGGAAGAGGGAGACCAGAAGCAGTCTCAGTGGTCATGGCCCTTGAAGTTCTACAGGACTGGCCTCTGCAGTCCCTCCCCTAGCCTGCCCTTGATGCTGCTCCTGTCTCGGTGCCCCCTGGTTGCCCAGGCCAGATACCCAAGAGTACGGCCCTTACCCTGCTCTCACCCCCACTCCCCAGGCCCTAATTCCAGCTTTGCTGTAGTAACCAGCTTTGTAATCATTTATCTCTACTTAATCTGTCTCTCACAGCTTTGATCCCAAGGGCCACAGATTAGTTCTGCCATCTCCTCTCACCGGGCCAGGACTCCCTGCCTCAGCTTCTGCCTGAGGCAGCATGGGCTCCAGAGCCAGCCTGGAACCCAAATTCTAACGAGCCGTGAGACTCTGGGAGACCCTGGGTAGCCAGTTAACCTCTCTGAGCCTCAGGGTCCCTATCTTTACCATGGGGATAATAATTGAATCCTTGTCATAGGATTCAATTCTAAGCTGCTATGAGGCTTAGAACTCCCTGCTGCATGACTCATGACATCTGCCCCTTGAAATCCACTTCTTCATTCCCCACCTCCTGCAGGGAAAGCCTGGCACCCAGGAGTGTTTGAGGGGCCTTGCTGGAGATGCCTAGCTACCTCCCTGCCATGTGCCATCTCTTTCCTACAGTTTGGTACGCACCAGGGTCACCCTCCATTCCTTCCCTCCTCCTTGGCTTGGGGACCTGTCCCCCTGGGCCAGCCTTGACCATTCCCCTCACAAGGCTACAGGGTCTATGCACACACACCCATGACCATCCCTGCCACGCAGAACTGGAATCGCCTATGCGCCCCTGTATCACCCCTGGGGGGAGCTGTAAGAAGGATCCTCAGGGGCTGTGTGAACCTGAGAACCAGGGCTGGTTACAGTCTTGGCCCAGAGACACAGTGTAACCAGTCCTGGTTTTCAGGTTCACAGCCCCACTCCCCTGGGGTCCCTGTTTCAGGGACACTGGCCAAACTCGTCCCCATCCCTGGCTCCATTCTCTCCCCTGATCTCCTGCCCAGACATCCAGGGTGATTCTCCTTCAAGTGTTTCCCATGGGGAGCTGAGGGCTGAATCCTCCTGGAGATGCATCCTATTGCGTTCAGGAGCCTCAACTTGGAGGGAAAAAATAACCTCTTTATTTTCACTAACCTCTAGCTGAAGTTTGGCCTTTCTCCCATGCTGAATGGAGGTAACAGAGCTCAGCAGGATTTGCAGAACCTGTGCTTTGGTCTCTGATAGAAGCCACAGATGTTTTCGAATCACGTGACCGTTGTTGCAGACACCTGGAAATATGCTTTACCCTCACTACTTCCAAATTCTGGGAATTGTTGCTATCTAATGCATTCTTTAATGTACTAACTTAGAAGCACATATATTACATATCACAAACTTATATTTCTATTTAAATTTTTTAGTAGCTTTATAAAAACATAACTGGGTTCCTTTGGAATCCTATGTATGTCATTTTTTGTGTTAAAAACATTCTGAGACAGGGTCCAAGCACAAAAAATCTAAGAACTCCGACTCTGGATCCCAGTGCTGCCACCTAGCGCCCACTCTGGGCCCTATTTTAAATCTGTAAATTGTAAATTTTGTGTGTTCTAAGAGCCGAAATGGCTTCTTGGACGTGAAGCCCTTGGAACAGAGCCTGGAATAAAGGACATCAGCTATTATTACTGCCATGATGGTGGACACTTCCCGCCTGTGCTAATAAACTTTCGGGCATGTGTGCGGTCAGGGTGGGCGGTGCTCGGTGGTAGCGGTCGGGAATCCCGGGGGAGGTCCGGCCCAGCAGTTTTGCGCGCAGAACGGAAATGGCTAAAGGATGGAAATTCCCCGCTAGGTCAGAAAAACCCTTGTTGCTCCGCATCACCCGCCACCTCAACAAGGGGTTGCCCGGGCAACCCGAGGGAACCTCGCCAAGGAGCCAGGGAGACCTATAGCGATGGGCAGGTGCCTCGCCGAGCTAGCAGGCGGAGGCTGTGCAGGCGACGCTCAGGTTCCTGCCTCCACGGAGCTTCCCCAGGGCCTTCCTGGAGGACCCAGCCCTGGGAAGTGAGCGCGAGCGGCGTCCTCCAGAGAGGCCAAGGGACCCCCAGGAAGCTGTGGCGTCGGCTGGGTCCCCGGGGTCCCCACCCTCCTGACCGCTCAGTCCGATCAGGGGTCTGAAATGGGAGGCGGCAAAACAGGGGCCCTGCCTAGCCCGGGGCTCAGCGACCCCTGCGATCTTGGATCAGCTCTCCGATTCACCATCCGGCCCCCTCCCCAAAACCCAGAATAGCTTCCGCGTTCTTGGTGGATCTCTCCCTAGCACCGCCACAGGCGCGAGGCTGGGGGACGATTGGGGGTCCGCCCCGGCTCCCACACCTCTCCGCCCGGTTACCTGCTGCGCCCTCCCGCACCAGTCCCGACAGCAGCAGCAGCAGCGGTGGTGGCAGCGGCGACTGCCGGTCCCGCGCACTCCCGGGACTCTGCGGCCGCCTGATCGGCAGCCTCTCGCGCTGCCCCAGGGTGCCGGTCCCGGTGGAATCCGTCTTCAGCTGTGGGGCAGGGGCCTCGTGCCAACGCCGGCCGCCGGCCGACAGTAGGACGCGTCCCTCGCCGGGGTCCGGGCGGGAGAGCGCTCAGTGCCCCCAGGGCCGCGGCAGCTGCGACCCCGCCCTGGCTCAGGTTCAGGCTCCGGCCGGGCTCTGGTTGCGGCTCCACCGCACGCACCCTGGGGCCCCCCCTCAGGTCCTTGATGGCGCCCTCTGGTGGGCTCGGGAAAAGAAAACATGAAAAAACCCCAATTGTTTGCGGTAATTGTGAAATACAGCACATATGCTTCTTCACTGCCTCACGAAACGAGACCACGAGACCAGGCAGTGAAACTCAAGTTACAGCCATTTGGAAAGTCGGGCGGTGTCTGAGACAACTGTCATGTGATACGAAAACACCTGTGGTTTCTGTTGGGACCGAGGCAACGGTCCTGCTAACACCACTGAGCTTTGCTACCTCTACTCATCAGGGGATGAATGGCTAAATTTCAGCTAGAAGTTAGTGAAAATAAAGGTTATTTTCCCCATCTGGGTTCACAGACCCCCTGAATTCTGACCAGGGATTCCCATGTTCAGGATAATAGTTTTCAGCTGGGCCTTTTCTGATATTTGAAAATTCATAGGAAGAGCTTTGGTGATCCTGATTGGGGCGAGTGAGGGGAGCAATTTACACAACAGAGGGAAAGGCCAGAAGTACAGCTTTGCGCTGTCTCGGGGCCACCACACACGTGGTGTCCTGCCAAGCCAACAGGAGAGGAGAAGCCGGATTGGAACGATCTGAGTCTAGAGCACAACGTTTGTTGCATTTTAATATTGTCAAAAGAACACAAGGAGGGGAAAGAATAGAGGAAGTTGGGCATCAGAAAAATCTAGTTAATCGAGGGATGTCGCTGGTGGCACAGTGGTGAAGAATTTGCCTGCCAATGCAGGGAACACGGGTTCGAGCCCTGGTCCAGGAAGATCCCACATGCCGCGGAGTAACTAAGCCCGTGCGCCACAACTACTGAGCCTGTGAGCCACAACTACTGAGCCCACGTGTCACAACTACTGAAGCCCGGGCACCTAGAGCCCGTGCTCTGCAACAAGACAACGCAATAAGCCCACGCACTGCAATGAAGAGTAGCCCCGGCTTGCCACAACTAGAGAAAGCCCGCACACAGCAACGAAGACCCAATGCAGCCAAAAATAAATAAATAAAAATAAATAAATTTATGAGAAAAAATTCTCACCCTTCACAACCTTTGGGTAAGTTTCATCTACCAATAAGGTCTTCACTGCTCTGGCCTGAGAGCTTTGAGGGGAGGAGGGAGGAAGGAAGATGGTAAACAGGCCTCCTTCTGTGGGGGAGTGCTGGCTACCATCACCTGAGAGCAGGAAGGAACCACAAAGTTCACTGAGCTGGAGCCCTTGCCCTCTCTCACACTTCCCCCACCTTCCAAGTTCTGCTTAGCTCACCTTCAGAGAAAGATAAGGCAAGAGAAGAAATACTAAAAGTTGTCCAGGTCCACAGTCAGGAGGGACACTGGGGCGTGTGTGGTGTGGAAGGAGAGAGGAGTTGAAGTGGATGAGGGCTCCTGGCCAGTGAGGACGTAAAGCTAAAGTGACCATGGTCCTGGCAACCTTATCCTGAGAATCCTGCCTTATGGCAGCAAACCCATGAAGAGGGTGTTAATGGAGGGGAAGAGAGAGCTACAGGGGGGGTGCGGGGTGCTGGAGCTTCCTGCCAGAGAGTCTTTCCATCCACACCTTGGACCAGGAGGAGCCACACGGGGTACCCAGCTTTGATCAAAGGTACCCAGCCTTTGATCCCTTCCAGGATGAGAGGGTGCATTCCCTGTCCCTGTCCCCGCCCCGGTTTCTGGGGGCAAACCCCGAGCAGCGAATACTTGCACCCCAGGACTTCTGCTCTGGGAACCCAGAGCACCTGGGTTTTCACACTCACCAGCACCGTCCCCTTAGAGCCCCAGATTTCTGTGAGTTGAGGACCCCCTTTACACCTGCTTGAAATGCCTCACCCGGGTAGCCTCTACTGCTGGTAAAATGACTCTTCTATACATCTGATCTTTGAAGTTCTGGAAATTCACTAACCACAGAGGTAAACTGTAATCTACCGAGAGTTTAGCAAAGAGTTTTGCTTAGAAGATGTTAAAAAAAGACAAGGAAATGAAGGAAGGCTGATTAACTGAGATGACACACATTTGAGAGTGCAGGTGCACAGCAGGTGTTCCATCATGTTTGGAGCTGTTTTTTGTTTTGTTTTGTTTGTTTATTTTTAATTGGGGTATAGTTGCTTTACAATGTTGTGTTAGCTTCTGTTGTACAACAAAGTGAATCAGCTATATGTATACATATATCCCCTCCCTGTTGGACCTCCCTCCCACCCCCCCTTACAAGTCCCAGGACAAGACCTGAGTTAAGGCTGCTCTATGCCACCTGCCTCCAGCAACAGGATGGGAAATGGAGGAGGGTCTGGGACTCACATCGGAGGAGGCAGGTTGAGAGAGGCAGCATGGAGCCCAGCTGGGTTAGCAAAATGCACCACGTTTCTGTTCTTCCAGTCAAGGAGGCATTTTGTAAACAGAAACATCTAGTCCATAAGTGAGACAAGGGGGTGTGTTTGCACCTCCGGGGCAGGTCCTGGCAGCACCTCTCAGCTTGCTCTCCAATCCTTTGAGTCCTGGTCACCCAGAGCCACAGCCTCATTTTGAAAGGAGACACAAGAGAAAGACAGTTCCTCACAGCCTCTCTTGTACACTGACACTGGCACTCAGGTAAACTCAGGTGAGTGCCTGTACACTCGAGGGGGAGGAAGATGCCCCCAGAGAGCCCCTGTGTCCTGCTACATCCATTGACGATAATGACGTCACTTTACCTGTGAACGGTGTTTCGCACCTTACTGAACACTTTCGAAATTTCATGTGGTCCTTGTACCAGTGTGGAGGTGCATGCAATTTACCCCCGTTTTCCAAGTGAAGAGATAAAGATGTAGACAGGTGCTGCTAGATGTGGAATCAAGACTCATGTGTCATGTGCATTTGCTCAACGTTCATTTCAAAATTAATTAATTTTCAGCCCTCTCTGTAGGAGGACAGCCTCTGTCCAGGAGATGGTAAAGCCCCAGGGTGGGCACTGGGGTGTTCTTAGCCTAGTAGCCCCAGAAGACAGGCACGGGGTAGTGCTTCCGCCTTTGCTGAATGAGGTGTTGATACTGTGGATGCAAAGTCTCTAATCACGGGAGAAGCAGTAGGCAGCACAGCTTGGCCATCAGCTCCACTGGGCACCGCTTAAACACTGATGGTCCCAAACCCTGCTGTTATACCTGGTGGGACCGTGGACACGGTGAGCTGCTGGGACGAGAGGCTGGAGGGACAGGTACCTGTCTGACCCACGGGCTTGCTCTGGTCCTTTGGGAACCTCTTCAGGAGGTAGACACACTCATGCCCCAGACCAGACTTCCTTTGCTTTTCAATGGCCACGCTGCCTCCCAGTTGCACTTGGTGTTGAGGGTGACATGATGGCAGCCATCAGTCTCCAAGTGATGTAGTCCTCCACATCAGAGCAAACGGACAAAACCCTTGGACGCTGCCATCAGCCGGGACCTCGAATCTGGCCATGAGCTGGAGAATGGGAACCCTGGAAGGCCCCAGCCTCATCAAGGGTGCTCTGGGGTGGGAGGTGGGGGGGCAGGTGAGAACCCAGGGGTCACGCAGGCTGCCTCACACACTGGTTTTCTGCTCAAAGCCTGAGGACCCTTTCAGGTACCAACAAACTTATTTACAACTCAGTAATAGAGGCGTGATGTAGAAAACAAACCTATGGTTACCAGGGGATAAGGGGTGGGGGAGGGATAAATTGGGAGATTGGGACTGACATATATACACTACTATATATAAAATAGATAACTAATAAAACCCTGCTGTGTAGCACAGGGAATTCCACTCAATACTCTGTAATGGCCTATATGGGAAAAGAATCTGGAAAAAAAAAAAAAGAGTGGATATATGTATATGTATAACTGATTCACTTTGCTGTACGCTTGAAACTAACACAACATTGTAAATCAACTATCCTCCAATATATATTAAAAAAACAAAAATAATGATGCATATTCAAACACAATGTCACTATTAAAATTTTATTATTGAGAATATTTACTATTTGAAAAGGTTTTATGTATATTTCATATGCAAAATAAATGTTAAAGTGTAAAAAAAAAATGCCTGAGGAACTTTTCAAAACGTGCACTTTGTGCTTTTCGGGGACATTGAATGTGGATGACTGGAAGCCCTGGAAGCCCTCTGAGTCTGTTTTATGATCCTCCCCTCTACACAGTGCTTTTAGGTGAATTGCCCATTTTTCAGGGCTGCTTCCCCCACCCCAACCTTGACAGCCTATCCCTCCCCAGGGTACTGGCACTGGCCAGCCAAGCAGGGGCCGCATTGCTGCCCCCTGACCTGCTGGGTGAGGTGAGAGGCCCTGGACCTCAGGCCTGGGGTCTCTGCAGCGGGACGCCGTGCCACCTCCTGAATCACTCACCTTGGTTGTCACTGAGGTAGCCCATCGTGGCATGCAGGTAGTCCTGGAACAAGCACTGCCAGCCCAGCACCCAGGTCAGTTCTACTCCCAGGAGGCTCCCTCCTGTCTCGGAACCATGGCATCAAGGACTCCACGTTCTGATGCTCAGTGTCAGACTAGGTGACCATCCGGTCCTCCAGGCACATGAAGGCAATGTACCCAGGTATGCTGGGCTGAGCCTCTGATGCCACACGTGCAAGAACAACAGGGAGTGGAACACTGGGAAGGGCAGAGGGTCCCATCTCTAGGTCACAAGTGACCTGAGTGGTTCTGACATCACTGGTTCAAGCCCTTTGCGTGATCCCCACTTTAGAGATGAGGACACAGAGGCACAGAGAGGTTAGGACCCTGCTCATGATCACAGAGCTGGGAAGCAGTAGTGCTGGGTTAGAAGCCAGGCCATGAGGTTTCAGAGCACACAGAGGATCCCTGCAAACCTGGAGGGAAACCGCAGTGATTTTGCCACCACACTCCCACCCCTCAAGGACTCAGAAGCCCTGGGGTCCAGCCCCGGGTCGGTCCTTGCTAACCGTGTAACTTGGACACCAGTCTCTGAAATACTAAATCTCTTTTCTTTTTGAGGCAGGTGGGTGGGCAGTGACTTGGGTGAAGGGCTGGCCGGGGACCGGAAGACGTGGGTATACACAGAGCTGCACAATGGGAGATGTGTCACCAGCAGCAGAGCTGGGCTCTGGGGCTTCCCCAGGACCTAGGAGTCCTGGGGAATCACACAGGACTCCATATCTCTCTACATCTTGCTGCACCTAAAATCCGGTAAGAAGGAAAGCAGACAGGGAGGGGAACAAAAGTCACACTGGGAGGGTTTGGACAAGGGGAAGCAGAGGACAGGGGTCTATCCAGGTTCCTTCCTCTAGAGATGGCCCCTTCTCGGAGGCCACCATCTACTCTTGAACTGATTTCAGCTGCTCAATCCTCCACCTCCCAGTGTGCGCAGTGCTGTCAACCCTCAGGAGGTGACGAAATAGGGGTAGCCCGGGAAACCTAACTGAGGTGAGTTATACTTGGGAGGAGAAGCAGGGTCAGGGAATAGCCAGGCTCCTTTAGAAATGCATTCTAGGGACAGATCTGTTGCGGGAAGGGGGACCCCCTTCCAGGGCCCAAGAGTGGGCTCTTGTCTAACACTCGGAAATGAATTACCTGAGGAGACACACGTACTGACAAAGCAAAAGACTTTATTGGGAAGTGGCACCTGGGTTGTGAGCAGCAGGGTAAGGGAACCCAGGAGAGCTGCTCTGCCACGTGGCTTACAGTCTTGGGTTGTATGGTAATGGGGTTAGGTTTTGGGTTGTCTCTGGACAATCATCTTGCTTGGCCCATATTTGGTTTGACTCAGGGTCCTTCCTGGTGGCACACATCTCTCAGTCAAGATGGATTCCAGTGAGGAGGATTCTGGGAGGTCGGTAGGACACAGGGACTGGTGTCTCCTCCCTCCTTTCGGCCGCTCCCAGATTCTTCCGGTTAGTTTTCAGTGGTAGCACGGCATTCATTATCGGGACCTCTTGTTGCGAGACAACTCATGCAAGCGGTTATCACTGTTCCTGGCCAAGGAGGGAGGTTTCAGTCAACGGTTCTGTAACAGATCCATCAACACTGGGAAAGAGTCTTTTCCCCACAGGGGGTGTCCTGGAGACCTAGGAACAGGTGTTGACAGAGTGGTGGGATTTTGGAGAGAGCCCCGGAGACTAGTTACTGGCCAGAGGAGGCTGGAGCCCAGCATGGAGTAAGGGAGGCACTACTCTGGTTTACAAAAGACCTCTTTTCTCCACTGGGCCTTCCTGGATCCTCTGTCATGTCTTCCAGGTGGTGGTGTAAATGAGGCAAAAGCAGGAACGGGATCACCCTCCTTGCTTGTGTTGTTAAGAGGTTGCTTCTCGCTGGTCTCTGCTTTGAGCTGTAGATGCAACAGGGGTAGCAGCTGGTGTAGGGAACGCAGCAAGTGTGTAAGCAAGAGTTTTCTAAGAGTTAGAGCAGGCAGATTGCTAGATATGAGCAGAGAAAAGGGGGGTCATGGGCCAGGTGGCAGGAAACCATACGTCTTGTGGTGACAGGGGTCCTAGAGGCAGACAAAGAAAGGTGGCAAAAGGCGGGAATCTCTGGGGGTCAGAATGTAACCTTTTGCTCATTATGCCCTCATTACAGTAAAATTAGCCTTGCAGATAAGAAGTTCCCTTCATGCACTGAAACCATGACACTTCTGATCAAGACCAAATAAGAACTAAAATCCCTCCTCCACTTGGGAAGGTGGAGCTGGGATGAAAATCAGGAAGTATCAATACAATAAACCCCCTCCCCTCCTCAATGAATATTCTGCCCAAACATTTTTACACATCATAGAACCAGTTTACTGAAGGAATTCAGGGCAGCTACTCACATGAGCCTGCCTGCTCTCCCTTCTGAGAGTGTAGGATTCTTACCGAAACGCAAGTCCGTGTGCCCGACGCAAGTCCGTGTGCCCGACTCACGGCGAGGCCAAACAATCCCAAAACACCAGAGTTTGGAAGAGAGAAAGGTTTATTACAGGGCCATGCAAGGAGATGGGTGGCTCATGCCTGAAAAACCCCAAACTCCCCGAAAGCTTTCAGCAAAGCCCTCTTATAGGAAAGGTGAGGGAGAGGTGTGGTTAGTTGTTGCAAGCTTCTTGGTGTCGGCTCCTTTGTTCTTTTTTTTTTTTTTTGTGGTACGCGGGCCTCTCACTGTTGTGGCCTCTCCCGCTGTGGAGCACAGGCTCCGGACGCGCAGGCTCAGCGGCCATGGCTCACGGGCCCAGTTGCTCCGCGGCATGTGGGATCTTCCCGGACCGGGGCACGAAGCCGTGTCCCCTGCATCGGCAGGCGGACTCCCAACCACTGCACCACCAGGAAAGCCCAGCTCCTTTGTTCTTAAGGTCAGGTCATGGTCAGGTAAGGATGTTCCTGTAAATCTCCACCAAACAAATGTAGCTTTCTGTTCTGACAGGAAAGGGCAAGGTCCCAAGGCACAACTCTCATCCTCCGAGATCCAGGCGTGGCTAAGAGAAGGAGGTCCCTGCGGGGGCAGGGGCAGTGGTTCCCCTGCCCCAGAGAATTTGTCCAGCACCCAGTCTGGGTCTTCCCACCATCACCCAGGCCTGGCTGGAGAGGCAGATCTCAGTTGGAAGCTCCCTCAGGGCCAGGTCCCCAGACCCTGCCCGGCTGTCATCACTGAGCGAGCCAGGTATCCAGGACCCAACTGCCCCTCAGGCTCCTCAGGCCACCCAAACAGTGCCAGGTCCCCCAGACTGTGTCCCATGCAAACTGTCACTGCCATTAGGTCACAGAGACATGGATGGAGGAGAGGTTCCCCGCCGCCTCAGGGCCTCGGCCCAGGCTGTGGACAGTCTTGGCAGGGGCCCTGGAGGCCTGCAGGACACACCCACAGCCTGTTCTCTGGGCCCTCCAGCTCACTGGGCCGGCTGGAGGCTGGGTGAGCTGGAGGGCCCTGGGGAAGAAGGTTGGGATCTGCCTCTTACCTCACTCTCCACCCGACTACCAACCACTCCCCAGACCATTTGTTCAATGCCCCTCTAACAGTCGCTCATTGACAATTGCTCACTTGGGGGCGGAGCCCACTGCAGCGCTGACCAATGGCTGAATGGTGCTGACCAATGGCTGAGCAGGACCTCTAATTCAGCTCTAACCATCGGCCATTAATGGTCTCCCAATAACCGTTGCCTGGTAACGGAGTGGGGGGTGGGTAACAGCATGCAGCAATGGCTGTGCACTGCAGCGCTCTATTACACCTTCACTTAATAAATCCTCACTTTGCTTTCTTGGCCTCCATGTTTTGTCTCTGAATTCTTTCTGCGATGAGACAAGAACCTACTCTCTGCTAATACAAGTGGCACAATGTTACATACACAAACACAAGGTCGGATTTACCATCCTCTAGTTCAGCTTTATTGCTACTGGTAGAGGGGATCCTGGGGAATGTGGGTGACTGCAGTAATAACTGTAAGAGCAACTGCCTGAGATGACAGTTGTGACTGCAAGGACTATTTTACTACTTTAATACACTGTGTATGGAAATTGCTTTAGCTAATGAGGAAAGAGACTGAGACTGAAATCCTTCCCAGAGAGCTGGGCAGACCACATGCAGACCTGATCCCACTACACCAGACTATCACTGACCTACAGGTACTACTGTAGTATTAATGGACAAGATCTTAGAGGAAACTGGGCCACCCTCACTTCTCAACCCTGTGCTGAGGCCAGGCCCAGAGCCTGCCCTACTGGGTGCAGAACCCCTGGGGGCTGTGAGACAAATACAAGGCTAGCGGGGGAGGGGATCATATCATACTTCCTTAAGAGTGTTAACTGCATCCTTTGAGCAGCTGGAAGCACTGGAGGCGGAAGAATAACAACTTATTACAACTTGAAATAGAAATCACTTGTGTAGTTGCCCTAGGCCTCCCTTCCTAAAAGCTACATTTGCTTGTCAAAAGCATTTGTATTTAGAAACATTTCAAGAACACATTAAAGTAGAAAGAAGAATATAATGACCTCTCCTTACACCCATCACCCAGGTTGCATAACTACCACATTTACTTCACCCTGATGCCGAAAACTTGGCCTCTGTGCACCAGTGCTGAATCGAATCTCAGAGACAGAGTTTTGGGTGAAGTAGAAAAGAATAGCTTTATTGCTTTGTCAGGCAAAGGGGGACACAGCAGGCTCATGTCCCTCAAAACTGTGTGTCCCAACCTGGGAGGATCTGGTGAGGAGTTTTCATAGCAATGGTTCAAGGGTGGGGTTGCTGATAAGATTAACGTGTATGCAGGACCTGTACTCCTTTAATCTGATCTCAGGTAATCTCTTGACAAGCTTCTGTGGTTCTTGAGGTTATCAAACTGTGACCTTCTCTCTGGAGTGAAGAATACTTCATCAAGTAGTTAACATCTTCCACTTGGTGGGGGTTTTAGTTTGGCAGAACAGATGAAAGATATTGTTATGTATAGCCCTTGATGGGGAATGAGGACCCTGCCCCAAGGCTGCACTGTTGTTTCTGGACTGCTCCTCCCTTGTCTCAGCAAACACCCGCCCCCCAACCGGTGTTCTCTGATTAACAACTGTTTGATCCTGCCCTTTGAAACTCAGGGAAGGTCATGGAGGCTGAATGGAACCTATTTCATACAAACAAGAAATGGGGAACACAGAATGGCTTTTATGCCCAGGAGCCCCTCAGAGTCCTGCTTGGTTACAGGACCTTGTCGCATTAAACAAAATTAACAGTTATCCTTCGTATTGCTTAATGCCAGATGCATAATTTAATTTTCATAATGGATGTAAATATGTCTTTTTTATAAAAGCATTTATTTATTTATACAATTTTTTTTTTTTTTTTTTTTTTTGCGGTACGCGGGCCTCTCATTGTTGTGGCCTCTCCCGTTGTGGAGTACAGGCTCTGGACGTGCAGGCTCAGCGGCCATGAATCACGGGCCCAGCCGCTCCGCGGTATGTGGGATCTTCCCGGACCGGGGCACGAACCCGTGTCCCCTGCATCGGCAGGCGGACTCTCAACCACTGCGCCACCAGGGAAGCCCTATTTATACAATTTTTAAAGGTCACACACCATTTACACTTATTACAAAATACTGGCTATATTCCGTGTTGTACAATACATCCTTGCAGCCCATCTTACACCGCGTATTTTGTATCTCCCATAAATATGTCTTTTAGAGCACGTTTTTGGAATCAGGATGTAAATAAGGCCCATTCAGACCGCTTCTGTATGTACCCCCATGCTGAAACTGAGCAGAGTCCTGTGGGGCCCTCCTGGGCACAAAAGCCTTTCCAGGTCCCCCATTTCTTATTTTCGGGGAAGGACTTAAGCATCCTAGACCTTTCCTGAGTTCCAAAGGGCAGATTCAAACAGCTACTAATCAGGGAAATAGGGAATGCTGAAACAAAGGCATTTGCCCAACAGTCAAGAAACTGTAGTGTAGCGATTAAAGCAGGATCCTGGTTCCTCCTCACGGAACATACATAACAGGGCTTCCCTGCCAGCGCAGTGGTTAAGAATCTGCCTGCCAATGCAGGGGACACGGTTTTGAGCCCTGGTCTGGGAAGATCCCACATGTCACAGAGCAACTAAGCCTGTGCGCCACAACTACTGAGCCTGTGCTCTAGAGGCCGCAAGCCACAACTACTGAGCCCATGCACCACAACTACTGAAGCCTGCACGCCTAGGGCCCGTGCTCCGCAACAAGAGCAGCCACCACAATGAGAAGTCCGCGCACCGCAACGAAGGGTAACCCCCGCTTGCCACAACTAGAGAAAGCCCATGTGCAGCAACGAAGACCCAGTGCAGCCAAAAATAAATTTAAAAAAAAAGGAATATACATAACAGTATATTTGAGTCCTTCTTCAGGAACTAAGGCCCCCACCCAGTTGGAGGATGGTAACTTCAGGCTGAGCACAAGATTCCTGGAGCACCGCCCTGTTACCTCACCACCAACTAATCAGAAGAAACAACCCTGCAACCCTCATGCCGAATTTTACCTATGAAAACTTCTCCCCCCAAACCATCAGGGAGTTCAGGGTTTTTTAGAGCATGAGCCACCCATTCTCCTTGCATGGTCCTGCAATAAACCCTTCTCTGCTCCAAACTCCATGTTTCAGTTTGTTTAGCATCACTGTGCATTGGGAACATGAACTTGTGTTCAGTAACAATACTAGGGACTCCTTCTCATGGTATTTTCTTCTCATGGAAGTGAGCTCTAGAGTCTACTTTTGCTTTCTGTTTCCTAATAATCATTGTAATTGAAAGAGACTGCATTTGCTCGCTATTTATCAGATGTTGTTTATAACAGATGTTGTTTATAACATTCTTTTCCCTGGAAATGCTGAGGATAGAACTTGGGATGTTTCCCTTGTTGACTGTGTAGACTGAAAAAATACGTGCAACCTAAAAGTTGAGAGTTATGTTTTATTCGGTGGAAAGTTTTAGGACTTAAGCCCATGAGGCAGCATCTCATATAACCCTGAGAGGACTGCTCTGAGGAGGTAGTCTGAACATCAAAAGATTACTGTAAATTAAAGAAAACCAGATATCCCAAGTTAAGGAATTTAGTGCTTTTCTATGTATGGGAAGATGCAAGAGTCTGGGCTCGCTGAAATCATTCCTTTGATATGCACCTGAGCCATCTGGGGCCAGTATCCTGTGTTTTCACATGCTGAGTTTCCTCAGGGCTCACTGTGGGGAGGGGCTGCAGTCTGACGGCTGCTAGATGGCAGGTATTCTTCCCTTCCTGAGTTCCCATAGGGCTCACCAGCTCACCATCTGTAGTGGCTGCATTTGCTGATGAATGTGACATCCTTTTTTTTACTGATATGGCAGGAAATATTCTATTTCTCAGATCCTCCTCTTGGTCCAGAATTCGACCAATATTTGCGAGATATTTCGTGACCAATTTTTGTCATATGGCGCTGGGAGGCTCATCCCAGATCAGGTGAAAGTTCCTGTTGATATGTCACTCCAGGTACTAAGTTTTGGATTTGACCCTGTTGATAATTAAAGATTTTCTGGATCCTCTGTCTCATTAACCTATTATGATCCAGGAGATATTTCCCTTGTTGTTTCTTCCCATACCTAGAATCACACTATTACAATTTTTCTATGTTATAAATGTGATCTATTTCTTCAAGATGTTTAGCCATCATTAATTTGGCCAGGGGCCTGGTTACACATTGGGTAATGTAAGAGACAACAATCCTATAAAATAGAGAAGTCACAAGTGATACAGCTAGTAACGTTAATAAAGTTACAAGTAGGGATTTAAGCCGTAGCTTCCAGAACCAAACCATCTTCCCAAAAGATCACCAAGGCTAGGAAGTGGATCATCTAAGGCAGCAATCTTATTTTTCATGTGTCATTAAATGTGTTACACTGGAGGATTCATCTGGTATGTAAACACAACGTTTAGTGTGAATTACAGTACAGGTGCCTCCTTGAGATGCTGTAAGGATATCAAGGGCCATGTGATTTTGTAACACAGCTTTCCTCATCATAGAGACCTCAGAATTTAGTAGGCTAATAGCCTGGTTACTGTAAGGTCGGATCTTAACAAACGGCACCGCGAAACAGAGGAAAGCTTCAAGTGAGCTTTATCAGGGAGCGCTCCCGGGGGGCGAGGTTCACTGGTCCGAGAGAAAGGGGCCAGAGAAGTCGCCCCCGGGCGAGGGTTGGGCAAGATTTTATAGGGGAAGAAGGGAAAGGGGTGTGGTGAATCTGGGAGGGCGCAGCGTATTCCTTATTTGGTGGTCTTTTTGGGTATCCTGGGGGACCGTTAGTCCCGCCCCTCGAAAGGTGGGGGAAGGCTGGGCCGGGTTCAAAGTCCCCAGGTCAGTTCCTGGAACTGGGTGGTCCGGAATGTCTCCAGGGCAGTTTCTGGAACTGGGTGGTCCGGAGAATTTCGGTCTGATGCAACCTGTGAATCTGATTGTGTTCCCCTGCCTCGGGCCAGTTGGCCTTACAGTTACTATCATTTAAGGCCTTTTGAGTGAATTCTGTTAAGGCTTCAAGGTGGGATATTACATCTTCCAGACTTACTGCAGACACAAAAATAGCTGCTAAGTGATCACACCAGTGAAATACACTCTTGGTCCATCAGGCTCGTATTGCTGGTAAATTTGCTGGAGTTGCATCTAGATTTGTCCATAAGTGGTCTTGAGCCCAAGGGAATCCTAATGTACACCTTCCTATCCATCCTGGCGGAAGCCAGGGCCATAGATTGGACCCACAAAGCCATTGAGTCCCATTAGGTGCCACCAGTATACCTCTGGTCACTTGACCCAATTTGTTTCATACCAATCACTATCTTTAAGGGAAATGATATATTGGCATTTTTCATAAGGTACCCAGCCTAATTTTCTAGTGTTATTAGACTGATTAGTATGATTTAATTGTTCCCAGCGTAGGGGGTCCTTTAAACTTAGACGACCATAGCCTGATGTTAGCCATATATATCCATCCCATAACTGAGGAAGGGTCCTTCCTAATAGTCGAGAGTTTACATTTTTTGATTGAAATTTAGCTTGTTCTGATTGAGCTTGAGTAACCTTAAGGTAAATTCATATTTATGGCCAGGGTCAGAATAAGTATGCTTGATTGGCTAAGTGAGGGGGTCTCATCTAGTAATATCAGTAGTGACCCAGAGAGAACTATAATTTCATTTTTCTAAAATAAACTTTCTAAGGGCCATCCAATCAGAGCCTTGGAGGGGAGAAACCCAAAAAGGTAAACCAGAAGTACTAGATGCAGGTAATTGACCGCAAGCCCAACAATTGGATTGATTTCTAAAATTTGCATAGGGTCGTGCCCATGATAGAAAAACATTTGATTCGTGTGCAAGAGTCCAAGAAACCAAGAAGAAAACGTTATGAATCATCATACAGGTCAGGTTCAGCATCTTGGGATAGCTGTCTACTTCTTTTTTCTTTTCTTTTTTTTTCCTTTTTTGCGGTACGGGGGCCTCTCACTGTTGTGGCCTCTCCCGTTGCGGAGCACAGGCTCCGGACGCACAGGCTCGGCGGCCATGGCTCACGGGCCCAGCCGCTCCGCGGCATGTGGGATCCTCCCGGACCGGGGCTCGAACCCGTGTACCCTGCATCGGCAGGCGGACTCTCAACCACTGCGCCACCAGGGAAGCCCACTATCTACTTCTGATGTTGTTTTCTTCTCATCCTGGCGCTGGAGTTTTTTTCTTATTAGAGCATTGCTGGAAGGTGAGTTTGAGGTCAGCAGTTCTCTCTATAGACCAGTCTGGTGCAGGAGCCCTTTTTAGGTGGGAAATATGAACCCAAGAGTCACTTCCCTTCAGTTTTGCTGGGCATGAGCTAGTTAAAAAAACCTGATAAGGGCCCTTCCATCTAGGTTGGAGGGAGTCTTTTAAATGATGGCTCATCCAGTATACATAATCTCCTGGTTGTAAGTCATGGGGCATCTGACCTTCATTTGAGGATAGATGACTGTGATGAGCTTCAGAAACAAGCTTAGAATGTCCTGCCAACAATTTAATTAAACCTTTCCAATAATGTAATATATTTCCCTTTAGTAATATAGGTCGATATAATCCTTTATCCAATCTCATTGGTCTCCCTGTAATAATCCTGAAGGGAGACAAACGATGTTTGCCAAAAGGAGTGGATCTGAGGTTGAGGAGAACCAATGGGAGAGCCTTAGGCCAGGGTGAGGAATAAGCAACCATAACTTTAGCCAACTGAGTTTTAATTGTTCCATTTGTCCTTTCCACTAACCCAGAAGACTGGGGACGATAGGCACAGTGGAAATGTTGCATAATCGGCCAAATTTTACAAGTTTCCTTAACAACTTGTCCAGTGAAATGAATTCCTCTGTCACTAGGTAGTTCTGAGGGGATTCCCCTGATGGGAATCACTCTTTCTAAAAGCAGCTTCCCTACTGATTGTGCCGTGGCCCTTCTGCATGGCAATGCCTCAACCCAGTGTGAAAACATACAAGTCATAACAAGAACATATTGATAACCTCGAAAGGGAGGCATCTGTATAAAATCAATCTGCCGTATCTTAAAAGGACCTGCAGGTAATGGAAAACTTCCCTGAGAACTATGTAATGGCCTTCCTGGTTGTATTTTGGACACGTTTTGCATCCTGAATAGACCTTCTGAGCTATAGGAAAGGAAGGTTTCCAAAAATATTGTTTACCCCCAACACCATCTTATCTGGGTTCCAATGAGTTAAGTCATGAATATATTGTAAAACAGGATATTGAGCTCCAAACAGAAGGCTAGGCTTCCCGTTTGGGCCTATCCACAGCTCTCGGTTGGAGTTGAATATTTCTCCCTTCTGTATCCAGGTGTCTTTTTCTTTGTCTGGTGCTATTGTCTAAAACCTTAACATCATGTTAATTAAGGTTACTGGGAGGCTGAAAGGGAAAGGCAGTACTTAGTTGGTCACTGATTATTTGTGGGACTGCTGCCTTGGTGGTGTGATCAGCTAAAGAGTTTTCTTTTGTCTCTGTAGTGTCAGCCTTTGAACGACCTGATACCTTAATAATAGCAATTGCACTTGGTAGCAGAATTGTATCTAATAACTCTACTACTTTTTTCCTGTTTTTGGTAGCCTGTCCGGAGGATGTTAGAAATCCTTTTTGTTTCCAAAGCATACCAAAATCATGTGCCACTCCAAAAGCCTAGTGGCTGTCTGTGTAAATATTAGTAGATTTTCCTTTTGCCAACTGACAGGCTCTTGTGAGTGCTATTAATTTAGCCTGTTGGGTGGAAGAGACATTAGGCAAGTGACCATTTTCAAGGGTAGACCCTGGAGAAACAATAGCACAGCCAGCCTGGTACTTTCCATGAGGTCCTTGTAAATATGAACCATCAGTGAATAATATAAAATCAGTAAAGAAAGCCACTGGGCTTTCTTGAAGGCCAGTCTTAGGAGATAAAAGATTGTCAGTTAAGACAATACAATCATGGGACTTCCCTGGTGGCACAGTGGTTAAGAATCCACCTACCAACGCAGGGGACATAGGTTCAAGCCCTGGCCCGGGAAGATCCCATATGCCACGGAGTAACTAAGCCCGTGCACCAAAACTACTGAGCCCGTGAGCCACAACTACTGAAGCCTGTGTGTCTAGAGCCCATGCTCCGTAACTTGAGAAGCGACTGCAATGAGAAGCCCTCGTACTGGCACAAAGAGTAGCCCCCACTCACTGCAACCAGAGAAAGCCCGTGCGCAGCAATGAAGACCCAACGCAGCCATAAATAAATAAATTTATTAAAAAACAAAAAGTGAACAAACAAAAAGAACCCAATACAATCATGCTTTTCATTATCGGATTTTTCTGGGAGCAAGGTGGCTGGATGAAGTTTGTTACACCTGTGGAGAGTTATGTTTGGTGAGAGCAAAACAATCTCATAAGAAGTTAATCGACTCGTAGAATAATGTGTGTGAAGAGAGTTTAGTCAGGCTTCCACAGAGTGAGGAACAAAGACGGAGGGTGACTCATGACTAGCTCCTCTGTGGTCTGACATATCATAGCTGTTGTAGGGACACCTTAGCGACAAGGAGGAATACTGGCTACTGTATCTAGCTGCTGGTTGTAATATCCTGTTGGTCGGTAGTAGCCGCCACGCTGTTGGGTTAATTCTCCTAGTGCAGCACCCTTGTTTTCATGGACAAATAGGAAAATGGGTAAATGATAATTTGGATGCCCTAAGTCTGGGGCCTTTGCCAGGAGGCCCTTTATGGTCTCCATGGCTTTAGAATGTTCTGTTTCCCTGCAAAGAGGTTGAGTTTGGTCTTGTTTAAATAAATCGTATAATGGTTGAGCTACTAAAGAAAAATTCAGAATCCAGTTCCTGCAGTAGCCTGCAAGACCTACAAATCCTCTCAGTTGTCTTTTTGTTCTCTGGGTAGGGAAGGCCAAAATGCCCTTTACTCTGTCTAGATCAACTAAAAGCCTGTCCTTGGATATCATATGTCCTAAATACTTTACATTAGCTTTACAACATTGTATTTTCTCTTTGGACACTGTATGTCCTTTTGAAGTTAACTTCTGAAGCAAGTACAGGGTGTCTTGCTGCTTATTCATTAAGGAATTTGAACACAATAGCAAGTTATCTACATATTGTATCAAGACCGATTTATGAGGAAAAACTAGATCATCTAAATCTGCTTTTAATATTTGAGAAGAGTAAGTGGGGCTTTCAGTGTAGCCCTGTGGTATCACAGTCCATGTATATTGCCGTTCATTCCAAGTGAAGGCAAAAAGATACTGATCATCGGGTTTCCCTGGTGGCGCAGTGGTTGAGAGTCCGCCTGCTGATGCAGGGGATGCGGGTTCGTGCCCCGGTCCGGGAAGATCCCACATGCCGCGGAGCGGCTGGGCCTGTGAACCTATGGCCGCTGAGCCTGTGCGTCCGGAGCCTGTGCTCTGCAACAGGAGAGGCCACAGCAGTGAGAGGCCCGCGTACCGCAAAAAAAAACCCAAAAAACAAAAAATGATACTGATCATCAGGGTGTACAGGGATACTGAAGAATGCACTGCAGAGATCTATCACAGAAAAGAAGTGACTATTTTTAGGGATATGGAACAGTAAGGTTTGGGGGATAGGTACCACAGAATGATGAGGAATAATAATAGCGTTGATAGATCTCAAATCTTGTATGAATCTCCAACCTTTGCCATTAGGTTTTCTAACTGGCAAAATGGGAGTGTTACAAGGTCTGGTGCAAGGCATGATGAGCTCTTTCTTAATGTAAGCTGATAGTGATCTCGGAGAGACAGCAGTGAGCCGTCCTGAAGAGAGATCTTAGTTCCCTGCCCAGGAATTGGACCTGGGTAGCCTGGGTGAAAACCAGGAATCCTAGCTGCTAG
Source organism: Stenella coeruleoalba (assembly GCF_951394435.1). Classification (NCBI taxonomy): domain Eukaryota; kingdom Metazoa; phylum Chordata; class Mammalia; order Artiodactyla; family Delphinidae; genus Stenella; species Stenella coeruleoalba. The sequence goes on along the minus strand of NC_137148.1, from coordinate 159,876,175 downwards.
ACCACCAGGGGCCAGAGGCTAGAAGCAAAGTGGCCCTAGCTCTTTCCCCTGTTTGAAAGCAAGAGTGTTTTAAGGAGGCAAAAGCTGTAAAAACAGGAACAAAGTTTATTATTAGAGACACAGCACAATGTATGGGAGAGAACACAGAGAAGCAATTTGTTTATTTAAGTTAGAAGCGAGGCAGAAATACACACCTCGAGAGGAGTGCGGGCGTCCTGAATGAGAAGCGCAGTGAAGAGGTGATTTAAATCACTTATATAGGACAGTCCTTCCAGGTCTTTGTTTACCTTTGGCCAATTATCGTGTTTCTTTTTTCACAACTGGCTGGTCCCAGGACCCTCCTCAAGATGTCTGCGTAACTTTTTACTAAGATGGATCCCACTGTAGAGGCCTGTGGGTGCATGTCCACACTTATTATGGGGTGGGGGCCCCTCCCTTTTTGACCCCCAATGGAGCCTTCCTGAGCATGTGCGGACAGGGAAGTTTTCCTTGACCTCAGGAGTGGGCCTCTTATGTCTTTACTTCAGCAGAGCTCAGCTTCTGCCACCAGCTTTGTCCTTGGAGTGTCTGGGTGAGAACAAAGCTTCAATTTTACTCCACTTGACAAACACCGGCTGTCCAGCCCAGGGGCCCATCTATCTCCTATCTCAATAGCAAGGGTTTTATTCCCTCTATACCTTCCTGCCTCAATGGATATTGACTAATATTGGGCGGGGTTTATTGGGGTGTATGGTAAATTAATGGGTGATGCAGAATGTTTTCTCCCTATGTCAGTAGGATTAAGTCCCCATAAGTTTTTAAATACTAAGCCTAGCAATTTTTCTTGTTCTGCATCACCTTTACCATGGGCCGCAAACATTTTATGATGAAAGAAATCTTTTAGGTCTAAAAACCTTTCTCCCTTAGGAGTGAAAGAAATCTGGGCTTCATAAGTTTTTAACAAATCTCTACCTAAACAGGTGAATAAGGGCACTTTCTACTAGGAAAAAGGAGTGCCTTCCTTTAAGTTCTCCTAAGTAAAATTCTAAAAGTAATGGTTTAAAAGCCTTAGTAGACGCATTGTAAACCCCTGACATTTGTATTAAAGTATTACTCCGAGGGAGGGAGCCTTTGATTTTGATAGGATTTAAAATTGAAAAGATTGTTCCTGTATCTATTAGGGCTTTAATTGTTTCTCCTTGTATATTCACTTCCATTTCCCCAAGGGTGTTAGAAAGGAGAAGGGGGAAGCCTCGGGCTTCCCTGGTGGCGCAGTGTTTGAGAGTCCGCCTGCCGATGCAGGGGACATGGGTTCGTGCCCCGGTCCAGGGAAGATCCCACATGCCGCGCAGCGGCTAGGCCCGTGAGCCATGGCCGCTGAGCCTGCGCGTCCAGAGCCTGTGCTCCGCAACGGGAGAGGCCACAACAGTGAGAGGCCCACGTACCGGAAAAAAAAAAAAAAAAAAGATTGTAGGTTTAATTCATATGGACATGTTTTTAAGGTCAACAATGTTAAGTATAATACTTTAATTTTACCTAGGTTTATTGAAAGTCAAACAAGTTCATATTTTTTTTTTGCTAATTTATCAGCAAGAAAAATAACTTGATATGATGAAAAATTAAATCTAAATGAGGGAAGAGTTTTGGGGTGAACTCTTTGGGAATAATTATGTTTTTGGAAAGTCTACTTAATAATAGTCTTGTTACCAAACCACACTTGGATCTGCTCACCTGCGTACAGGACAGCCAATCTACTGACACAGGGTTGTGGTAAAAGAAAGTGCAGCATTTATTGCAGTGCGCTGAGCAAAGAATCCAGGTAGCTAGTGCTCAAAAGGCCTGAATTCCCTGACGGTTTTCAGGGAAAGGTTTTTAAAGCCAGGGTGTGGGAGGGGTGTTGTGGCATACATGATCAGCTTGTGGACATGCTACTGATTGGTCGGTGGTGAGGTAATCAGGAGTCAACCTTCTGGTTCCAACCGTTCTGGGTCTACATGCTTGTGGGCATCATGCAGTTAAAACTTCTTCCACCTGGTGGGAGTTTCAATCTCAGAAAAACAGCTCAAAGGAGATGGCTCAGAATATTATCTACAGCCCTTGAGGAGGAACTCAGGGTCCTTGACTTTGTTTAATGGCTAAACTATTATTTTTCTTGCTTGACTCTTTTCCTTTCTTTCAGTCTTTTCTCACTTTTCTGATTAAATTTATTCTTTGGAGCTCAGGGAAGGCCTAGGAGGTGAAAGTTTTTCTACAGACCAGAGGCAAGTAGAGGACGTGGGGGGAAGGGTCTGTTCCCAGAAGGCTTCATAGGGTCCTGCACAGTTACAGTCTATTAATTTTTAGTTACTTGAAACTTTAGAGTTTTTCTCAATTAAATTAAATGAGAATTCATGGAATGTCTAGATCATTTTAAAATAAGATAAAATATGGAAACATTGATTCCTAGACAAGTCTAATTTTACCTATGTTTGTCCTCTTATGAGAGGAAAACTAGAGATGTTTGGGTTTATTAGACACATGTCTTGTCCTACACTGAAGAAAGAAATTACCCTATGAGACAATGTATGTTTTCAGAGGTTACAAAGTATGTTCATAAGTTTGCCAATCGGAAAATGCTGCTCTGACAAATAGTTCACAATTACTTGCTTCTTGGTTTTCACTAGAGATTAATGTTTTTAAGCTTAAAAAGTGTACTATATATGTAATTATTGGCACTATATACGTAATTATTGATAATATATATGTAATTATTATTGTAATTACAATATTAATATATTGTAATTATTGTAAAGAACGATAGGGAAGCATTTTAGTATGTTAAAAAAAAGTAGGATATATGCTGAGGCTATGGGTATTTCCCCAGTTGGAGCTAATGTTGTGGCTGGACTGGCCCTTGGGGGTTCTTATTACGATCACAAGACACATTTCAGTAACAACTCTCAGGGAAATTTGAAAAAACAAGGTTAATTATTCACAGATCCTTGAGGATTACACACAGAATATGCAGGGCCACACAGCAAGGTTGAGAGGAGAGAGACTTTATTATTATCTCTGCTACACACTTCAAAGAAAATGATGCCCAACTGGCCAGAGTAATTGGAAAAATGAGGAAGAATTTCTGTTTTGCTTGAACCAAGGTAGATAGTGGTTTAGACAGTGAACAAAGGCATAAGACTAAGACCATGGATAAAGAGAGAATCCTACAAGAGCCCTGAGACAACACTCTGGAGAAAATACTGGAGGCCAATGTGAGGGACCGTTGGGTCTTAATAGTCGTCAACATACATGTGTCTGACTAGAATTTCCCAAACCTGGAGATCACTCTTCCATGAGAGCTCCCAACCCACAAGCAGCACATCTTCATACAATGCCTTCCCAGTATTACTGAAGCTGCCATTGATGGGAAGAGGGATTCTCTGAAGCAGAAGTTCTGACTGGAGGCTCTGAATGCGAAAGCACTGGCCACCGTCCCTTTTGTGATCTTGACCAGTGATAATAGTGTGGAGAAGCTGAAGGAGGTTTTAACCTTCTATAGGTTTGCTTTGGGCTAGTTGACAAATCCCTGGAAATCATAGCCAAGGATTTGCTTGTGTCAGCAGAGAAATGCAAGGCAAACTTATGTCTCCCTGTTATCTGTTGAAAAGGGTGATGAGTCCTTAGGGGAAAAATTGCTACGTATATTGAGAAACATTGCTCAGTCACTGGGGGAGCCTTATTTAGAAAGACCTTCTATTTGCAAAATCACTTCCTTGATATTATCGTGAGTGATGCTAAAGCTCTCCTTAAAAAAGAAAAGCTTTTCACAGAAAAGATGGCCTTGGCGGCTGGCCTGATGGTGGAGTTGCTCTAAGCAGGCCTGAACTACTGCCCCAAGCAAGGACCCCAGATATTTCCATGTTCCCACTCCCGGACAACCTCCACCTCAGTGACTAGCATTTTATAAAACATGGGATCAGTCTTCAAGACTCACTTAAAATCTACCTAAGGGGGAAAAAAAAGGAAGGGGATCAGGAATTCTATGCTGAGAAGAGAGACCATCTCTCTGTGACACAGCTGTTCTGTGTCCAGGGCTGATCTCACTGAAGTTATCATACTGGCAAATTGCTATGCTCAATGTCTGGCACCTAGTAGGTGCTCAGTAAGTGTTTGATGTCTGCACATATCCACAGTCAATAGAGGCCATTCCTGGTGGTCCCTCATGATGTGCCCATCTGATGTTTCTTCTGGCCGCCTTCTAAAATTATCATGTTATTCTAGAAGCCTCCACAACATAAACATGAGCAGGACGTAAGGTCAGAGAAAGTGAAAGAGGAAACAGAGCCAAGGGAAAGCCTGCAACTAAGGTAATGTGAGAAAGGAGAGTGTCCTTGGCAGGAATGTAGCCTGGGGAACTTCCATATTAGAACCCTGGAAGATATTCAACCGCCACGTCTGCAGATGACTGAGGCAGGAAGAAGGCCTGTGTTGGAGAGAGTCAAGATGATTGGCAGATTACTAATGGGAGCTCTCCAGTTTGGATGTGATCATCAACCTGAGAGCTCTCCAAACCGTATTATATTTGGGATTTTTCCACACTCAGTGGAAAACCAGTAATCACAGAATGTGGGAAGAACCAGGGGTCAGCGGACGGCTCCTCTCAATCACTCCATTCAGATAGATGTGCAACAGGCAGCAAATGACAGGGGGAAATTATCAATCAACTTCAGGAAAGGGATGGGCCCACACAATAAGACAGGGACATCACAGAAATACAAAGAATAATAGATTACTATGAACAGTTATACACCAAGAAAGTGAACAACCTAGAAGAAATGGATGAATTCCTAGAAATGTACAATCTCCCAAGAATGTATCAGGAAGAAATAGAAAATATGAACAGATTGAGTACTACTATTGAAATTGAATCAGTAATCAAAAAACTCCAAACAAACAGAATTTCAGAACCAGGAGGCTTCACTCTTGAATTCTACCAAACATTTAAAGAAGAGTTAACACCCACTCTTCTCAAGCTATTACAAAAAGTTGAACAGGGAGGAATGCTTCTGAACTCATTCTATGAGGCAACATTACCCTGGTACCAAAATTAGACAAAGACACCCCAAAAAGTAAAATTACAGGCCAATGTAACTGATGAACATAGATGCAAAAATCTGCAACAAAATATTAGTAAACTGAATTCAGCAATACATTAAAACAGGGGTCCCCAACCCCCAGGCTGTGGACCTGTATCGGTCCACGGCCTGTTAGGAACCAGGTCTTACAGTAGGAGGTGAGTGATGGGCGAATGAGTGAAGCTTCATCTATCACTCCCTATGGCTCCCCATCTCTTACATTACCACCTGAACAATCCCCCACTCCTGGTTCGTGGAAAAATTGTCTTCCATGAAACCAGTCCCTGGTGTCAAAAAGGTTGGGGACCGCTTTATTAAAAGAATCATACAGGATCATCAACTGGGATTTATCCCAGAAATGCAAGGATGGTTCAATATCTGCAAATCAATCAAGTGAAACACAGATTATCAAGTTGAAGGGTAAACATCATATAATCTCAATAAATGCAGAAAAAGCTTTTGACAAAAGTTAACATATATTCATGATAAAAATTCTCAACAAAGAGGATATAGAGGGAACATACTTCAACATAATAAAACCTGCATATGAAGAACATACAGCCAACATCATACTCAGTGGGGAACAGCTGAAAGCATTTCCTCTAAGATCAGAAACAAAATGAAGACACCCATAATCATCACTTTTATTCAACATAGTATTGGAAGTCTTAGCCACAGCAATCAAACAAAATGAAAAGAAAAAAGAATTCAAACGGGAAAGAAAGAAGTAAAACTGGAAGTTTTTCAGATGACATGATACTCTATATAGAAAATCCTAAAGACACCACAAAAAATCTATTAGAACTAATATATGAATTTAGTAAAGTTGCAGGATACAAAATTAATATGCAGAATCTGTTGTGTTCTATACCTAACAGGGAACTATACAAAGGAGAAATTAAGAAAACAATCCCATTTTAAAATTGCTTCAAAAAGAATAAAACACCTAGGAATACATAAAATCAAGGAGGTAAGAGACTTGTAAAATTTTAAGATATTGAGGAAAGAAGTTGAAGATGACACAAACAAATGGAAAAATATACTATACATATGGATTGACAGAATAAATGTTGTTAACATAACCATACTCCTCAAGGCAAACTGCAGATTCAAAACAATCCCTATCAAAATACCAATGTCATTTTTCACAGAATTAGAATAATTCTAAATGCATATGGAAACACAAAGACCCAAAATAAAACATCCTTGAAAAAGAAGAACAAACCTGGAGATATTACATTCTTTGGTTTCAAACTATACTATAAAGCTACAGTAATCAAAACAGTATTGTACTGGTACAATAGATACATAGATCAATGGAACAGATAGAAAGCCCAGAAATGAACACTTTCTTCTATTGTCAATCCACAACAAAGGAGGCAAGAATATACAGTGGGGAAAAGACAGACTTTTCAATAGATGATGTTTGCAAATTTGGACAACTATATGCAAAACGATCAAACTGGACTACTTTCTCACATCATATACAGAAATAAACTAGAAAGTAGTTAATTTTTTAGTTTAAATATATTTAAAAAGACGTAAAGACTTAAATGTAGACCTGAACCAATAAAACACCTAGAAGAAAACATAGGCAATAAGCTCTTTGGCATCAATCTTAGCAATTTGGGGGGAATATGTCTTTTCATGCATTAAAGATATTTAAAAAGATTTAAAGACTTAAATGGAGACCTGAACCAATAAAACACCTAGAAGAAAACATAGGCAATAAGCTCTTTGGCATCAATCTTAGCAACTTGGGGGGAATATGTCTTTTCATGCAAGGGAAACAAAAGAAAAAAAAACCAAATGGAACTACATCAAACTAAAAACCTTTTGCACAGTGAAGGAAACTGTCAACAGAACAAAAAGGCAACCTACTGAATGGGAGAAGATATTTGCAAACCATATATCTGATAAAAGCTTAATATTCAAAATATACACATCAACATCAAAAAAACAAACAATCCGATTAAAAATGGGCAGAGGGGGCTTCCCTGGTGGTGCAGTGGTTAAGAATCCACCTGCCAATGCAGAGGACAAGGGTTCGAGCCCTGGTCTGGGAAGATCCCATACGCCATGGGGCAACAAAGCCCATGTGCCACAACTACCGATCCTGTGCTCTAGAGCCTGCAAGCCACAACTACTGAGCCCACGTGCCACAACTACAGAAACCTGCATGCCTAGAGCCCATGTTCTGCAACAAGAGAAGCCACCACAATGAGAAGCCTGCGCAGCGCAACAAAGAGTAGCCCCCGCTTGCTGCAACTAGAGAGAAAGCCCGCATGCAGCATCAAAGACACAACACAGCCAAAAATAAATAAATAAATAAATGTTGGAGAGGGTGTGGAGAAAAGGAAACCCTCCTACACTATTGATGGGAATGTCAATTGGTGCAGTCACTATAGAGAACAGTATGGAGGTTCCTTAAAAAATGAAAAATAGAGCTACCATATGATCCAGCAACCCCACTCCTGGGCATATATCCAGAGAAAAACATGGTTCGAAAAGATACATGCACCCCAATGTTCACTGTACTGCTGTTTACAATAGCCAAGACATGGAAACAATCTAAACGTCCATTGACAGAGGAATGGATAAAGAAGATGTGGCATATATATACAATGGAATTTTACTCAGTTATAAAAAAGAATGAAATAATGCCATTTGCAGCAATATGGATGGACCTGCAGATTATCATGCTAAGTGAAGTAAGTCAGACAAATATTATATGATATCGCTTATATGTAGAATCTAAAAAAAATGGTACAAATGAACTTATTTAGAAAACAGAAACAGACTCACAGACTTAAAGATCGGACTTACCGGGGGGGAAGGGTGTGGGGAATGGATAGACTGGTATTTGGGATAGATTTGGGGTTGACATGTACACACTGCTACATTTTTTAAAATGACAAATAAAAAAACCCCTGTGTGTGAATACACAATTATCTCAAAATATTAGGCTGGCCAAAAAGTTCATTCGCATTTTTCCGTAAGATGTTACCAATAAAAAAGTCTTATGAAAAGAATAGGTGATGTTATTTTTTTAAAAATCTCTAAAGCAGAAACCTAGGAAGAAAATTGTTAGCTTTGATGACAGCGAAAAGGAAGATACCTCTTCAAAGGTTGTCACCACATACACCACAGAAGAGAACCGATGAAAAAATACATTTACAACAGCTGTCAATGGCCAGAATATACCAGCAACTTCTACAACCTGAGAAGAAATGGACAGGAATCACTATGGAAAAATAAAATTGTGAAGAGGTAATTTATAGAAATTGAAAAATGAACGGCCAACAGATAGGGGAAAGGTTGCTCAAAATCAAGTGTCATGAGTAAAAATGGAAATGAAGACAAAAGAGGGACACCTCTCCCTGCCTATCAAATATGAGAAATCGGAGGAGGGCCACGTGTGGGGGGAGATATAGGGAAGCAAGATCTTGGTTCTGCTGGCCCCAGGGCAGGTAGCGCAGTTTTTCTGGAGAGCAGTCAGGCGAAGTCATCAGTGCCAGAATTTCTCACACAGGCACAGGCGGGAACATGTCCCAAATGTGCGTCGCAGCAGAGTTGGTAGCAGAGATTGGGAGGCAGCCCGGGGGACGGGAGAGGGATGGGATGTGAGTAGGATGCAGCAAGAACCCGCTGCGGATTATCCTATAGTTGTCCACACGGCAAGGTGGACACAATGCTGTGAGGAAAAAGTAAGAAACAATCTGTTCCAGAGGATAGCACTAGTTGTGTACATTTAAAATAAAAACACAGCACAGAATTTTTAAAGATGAAATTGAATTCAACAATTTTTATCAAAGGAAGCGATTGCCATTGTGTGGGAGAGAAGCAGAAGGAGGGCATGGGACGGGAATGGGACCTGATTCACTAATGAGCTAATATTAAAAACAAAGACAGTGCTTTGCCATGATCTGGACAACAGGGCCAATTCAATCTGGACAGCAGGCCCTAAAAGTTGATTGATTTTGTTACCAGTCGCCACAGACCCTTGCTAAAAACCCCCCAACACCTCCGTTGAACAAGAACTAATATATATCTTTAAGTCATAAGGTCAGAACACAGAGAAAGGAAGCCATAGCAAGAGAAAGACAAAAACCAGATAGAACCAGCTGAAACCAAGATGGGGCCAAATCTGACCTTCAACAGACCCTGAGTCTCATTATACGCTGATTTTACTGCATTAGCCGCTAAGTGACACACCTACAGGTGGCCATGACGTCACAGGCCAAAAAAGGACAGAAAAGGAGTGGCATCCCAGCTCCAGGAAAGTCCTGCCTCTTTCCCAGAAAACTAATGCCTATGCCTTCCCATCTTTAGTCTCACCCCTCATTGTTCTTACCACTTAAAAGCAAATCCCCTTTGCCACTAAGGTGAGAAGTCGATTTGTGAACTATGTTCCCAATTCTCCATTCTCTGGCCATTGAATAAAGCTTGCACTACTCCAATCTAAGCTTTGGCTTCGTTTTTGGCTGTGCAAACTCACATGGAAAAAGTACGTTCTCCACTGAGAGACAGGGGGCCTTGGCCAGTCTATGGCTGAGTGGGGGGTCCATATGTCCAAATTTGGTAACAGTTTTAAAAGAAAAAAAAAATAAGCTTAAAAGTTAAGGAGGGAGAGGATTATCTGGGGCTGTGAAGCCCAGTGGTGACTGCATCCAAACCTTTGCTATGAGCCGGGAGGATTTCTCTGTGAAGTGGCCAGTGGGATTGTCAACTGTCATGAAACTGAACATGAAACCAAGAGCCTGGGCACCTGGGCTTTCCTTCAGCATTCTCAGAGGGGACATTCCCACTGACCACCCCTCTGTTACCCCAGGCCCCTTCCAAGGCAGGGGTGGGTTTGGGCTATAAAACGCTCTTCTGATCTCACATCTGGTTCCTATATCCTCAGCTCTTCCTCTCCCAGATTCCTCCTTCATCTCTTACTCACAGCTTCCCCCCTGGAACTTCCCCAGGGTTAACACGGGATCTTCTGAAATGTTAGTTCTACCCACGTGGGGTTAGTGGGTGTTGAGGGAGGAGCCCCTGTGGAGGGAACCAAATGGTCATGAATGTGACAAGGAGATAGGAACTCCAGTTCTGGTCCCCACCCAGGCACCAATGCTTGTGGCCTTTGCAGCCTTGGAGCATAAATGTCCTTTGTGGAGCAATGAGAACCCCCTGCAAAAGTCTGTGATCTGACTACCTGGGAGGTTGGGAACGTGGAGAGCATGGGGTCCATGGGACCAAGGGGAAGAGGACGGGAAGGAGGATCACACAGGAGACCAGCAATGGCTACCTTGGCGCCTGCAACCTAGGACCCAGAAGAAAGGGCCTAGGGCAGGGTCACTTCTCTTTCCCCCATAATCACCAACTCACCTGGGTCCCCTGAGTGCTGGGAGTTAGCAGGACAGGAGGAGACAGGGGCTGTGAGGTGTGTGGATTATTTCCCGCCCCACCACCAACCTCTCCATCCCCTCTCCCCCTCCCTGGAAATTTCAGACCGAGTTTTCCGCTGGCTTCTGAAAGAAACACAAAAGGAACCTTTGAACTTCCTCATAATCAGCTCTGTCCAGCTGCCCACAGGCCCAATTAGTAAACAATGGTTCAACTTCGACTCTCCACACCTTAGTTTTTAAAAGTAAAACTATCAAAACCAGAAAGGAAACACTGCATTTATCAACAATGCTGGAAGGAGGGAGCCAAAGATAAGGCTCTTTTAGGGTGCTAGGGCCTTGAAGCTGAAGGGCCCAGAAACTTTGCAGAGGAGGTGACACTTGCTGAGGTCGAATTTAGGATTGGCAGGAGGATGGTTTGTGGTTCTCAGGGCATGGTCCCATACTTTCAGTATCAGCATGCCCTGAGGACGTGTTAGAAATGCAAATTCTAGGCCCCACTGAATCAGAGATGCAGGGATGGGCCCAGCAACCAGTGTTTAGGAGCTCTCATCCTCTGTGGAATTCACATATAAGCCCAAGTTTGAGACCACCCTTGTAGTGGTGGTACACTTGAAGGGAGTTTCTAATCCTCTGTTGATAGAAGACAAAAATGTAGAAGCCCTCAGGGAAGGGATATGCTAAAGTGTCAGCACATGTTTGCCTCAGGCTCTGTTTTCTTTGGAAACTGGATTAAGACACAATTCCAACGTGCAGATGCCAGGCGAAAGTGAAGGAACTGTCTATTATAGGCGTTTGCCCATGTCTACCCTCAGGGTGGGAAATTCCATAAACATAGCTGAATTTTTTAAAAGCACTTAGTGTTTATCATATATTTACGCTTCTACTTTGTTTGAAAACTTATTTAAGGCAAAACATGAGATAACATGGATTAGATGTATGTGAAAAATAAAAAGGAAGCATGGTTACTACAGGCCTGCCCAACGATTTGGTCTGATGTGATGTAGGTAGCCAATTCACAGGACTTTGGACAGTCTCTCAGCTCTGCCGAAAACTGCATCATGAGGAGCAAGAGTTGGGCTCCTCCAGAGTGGGGTGCTGGTACCCCGACTGTGAATTTGTTCAGTAAGGAAGTCAACAAGTGATCGCTCCAAATCTCTCTGTACCGGCCTCCCCCCGCCGACCTCCAATGCCCTGTAATCCCTCCCAGCTCCGGAAACAGGCACCCCAGGATGACAAACAGCACAGTGAATGACAACAAAACTGGCTGTGTCTCCCCCCATTCCATAGCCCTGGAATCTGCTTCCAGCCACACCTCTGCAGCTCTTCCCATAATCTCAGTTCCCACGCTGTCTTCCAGGTCTGCAGCCTACCTACACAAGAAGGCAGGCAGTGTCACCCTCCCTGGTCCTCGGAGAGGTTCCGCAGCCTCTGACTTCCTTGTACTTCCCCTCTCCCAGGCCCCCTTCCTCACCCACATGGAGCTGGCAAAAGGGAGTGGGTTCTTGGTTCCTAGGAGGAAGGCAGAGAACCCAGGCTTGAGAACCCAAGAATTGTCCCATCTATTCTGGGTCCCTTGCTCATCCGTGTGAATTTTAGAATCAGCATGACAATCTACAATAAAAATCCAGATCCCATATCCAGAAAAGGTAAATCCATAGAGACAGAATGCCGATTGGTGGCATTATGGGTTAAATTACATCCCCCAAAAGATATGCTGAAGTTCTAACCTCCAGTGGCCATGAATGTGACTTTATTTGGAGATACGGTCTTTGCAGATGCACTGAATTTGGGTAGGCTATAATCCAACCATGTGTCCCTAAGAAGAAAAGAAGAGACACAAAGGGAAGGCAGCCATGTGAGGTAGGATGTATGCAGACATGGGAGTGAGGCTGTCACAAATCAAGCAATGCATGTGGCTAACGGGAAAAATGTCGATGAAAGAATACTGCCTGCCATATCAATAAACAAAGGATATTGAACCCTCAAGCCGTCACACTGCAGCCACCCCCAGTGATGTTCCCTGAGGAGACTCAGGATGAGAAAGCATAGGATACTGGCCTCAGATAGCTGAGGTGCATAGCAAAGGAATGATTTCAATGAGCAGACTCTTGCATCTTCTCATACATAGATATGTGCTAAGTTCATTAACTTGAGATGTATGGTTTTCTTTAATTATCAGTAATCTCTTGATGTTCCGACTACCTGCTCTGTGTTGCAAAAACTCCTATATATCCTGTGTCCTCCCTTACGTCTTCGGAGGAGTTCCCTTAGAGATATTTGACAGTCTGCGTCCCAGGCTTAAGTCCTCAGTTTTGTCTGCTGAGTAAAACATAACTGTCAATTTTTAGGTTGAGCATCTTTTTTCAGTCAACAAAAGAAGTCTCCCCTAGAGCCTTGGAAGGATCGTGGCCCTGCCAACACACTGAATTCAGACCCTTGGCTTTCAGGACCATGAGAGGATCCATTTCTGCTCTTCTTTTTTATACGCTGACCAGGTTGTGGTACTCTGTTATAGCAGTCATAGGAAACTAATAGTGGTGGTTACCAGCATTATGGGGAGGGGGATATTAGGAGCAACTGGTTGATGGGTACAGGGTTTCCTTTTCGGGTGCTGAAGATGTTTGGAAATTTTTCCAAATTTTCATTGCCAATAAAAATATGTGGAAATACATAGAGATTGCACAACATTGTGAATGTACTGGATGCCACTAAGATGGTCATTTAAAATGGTGACTTTTACGCTATGTGAATTTACCTCTATTTTAAAATTTTAAATAATAAATCAATCAATCCATCCATCCATCCATCCATTCATCCATCTCTCCATCCATCCTTCTGGGGTTTAGACTGAGATTGAACTGAACCCATAGGATAATCGAGAGGAACTGACCACTACTATAGTGAAGTTCTGACCTGTGAATACGTCTTCTTTACATAAGTCTTTTACATGTTTTCTTTTAAAAATTTTTATATTTCTTTATTTATATTTTACATAAGTCTTCTTTATAGGACAGCTGAATTTCTTGTAGATATATTTTCTATAGTTTCCTTATGCATATACAAGGAAATAGTATGGATTCTTATTCTTCTCTGGAAAAGTAGCATAATAGACACCCATTTTCACTAAACAATCTTTTGTAGAGATCTTTCCATGTCAGTACATAGAGATCATTGTCATTCTTTCATGCTGCATAATAGTCTACATATATGGTTGTATCATCACATAACTAACAGTCCCCATGGATGAACTTCTGGTATATTTCCATCTATGGTGAAGCTGTAATGAATGATGTTGGATGTATACCACTTTGCAAATTCACGGGTATATATGAGCAGCCAGCTCTGGCTCCCCACTCTTCCTTTAACCGGGTGTGTATGGTCCCAACTTAATATAGCCTAGCAACTCAAAACAGAGTCTGTCTCTGGAAGAGTTTTCTCCCAAACAAGCCCCCCATTTTCCAGCTCATGGGAGTGGGGAGAAGGCTCCAGGATATAGCACCTTCAGTCTCTGTGTCACCCTAACCCCATTTCCACTGGCCCAGTTCCAGTTCCCCATCAGCACAGGTGACCACATGCACACACACACACACACACACACACACACACAGTCACACACTCACCAAGGTGCAAAAGAAACCATTTTCAAGTGCTGAGCTCTTAGCTATTTCTGTCAACTAAAAAAGAATGTACAATGTAAAGGCTGAGAATTATATTTTGTTTTGGGCATTACTGGGGATTTTAGCCTGGGATACAGCCTCTCAGATAGCTCTGAGGGACTGTTCTGAAGAGGTAAGGGAGGAACCAGGATATATAAGAGGTTTTGCAAACAAAATGAAACAAAACAAAACAAAAAACCCCAAACAGGTAGTCTGAACATGGAAAGATTACTGTTAATTAAAGACAATCTGACACCTCTAGTTAATGAACTTAGTGCTTTTCTCTGTATGGGAAGATGCAAGAATCTGGGCTTATTGAATTAATCCTTTGATATGCACCTTAACCATCTAGGGCCAGTATCCTGCTTATCTCCATCCTTAGTTCCTCTCAGGTCGCACCATCCAGATTGGCTGTGGAGGCTGATGACTTGGTAGCTGCAACATTCACTGATTACTGAAATGGCAGGTGACATTTTGTCTAAATTTCCCTCAAGAAATCAATGCTTGGATGGCTACTGGACAGGGAAGAGCTGACCTAAGACACAGAGCACACTGATGACATGGCCTGGGAGGAACTTCCAGACATGAGACTCACAGAAGTGAACGTCAGCGGAGGCCATCCCTGGGGAGGAGCAGAGATATACCTGCATGGTGACACAACAGGTCTGTGGGAACGTCTCTGAAACTTGAGGTGGAGAGTGAGAGGAAGGGCAAGAGAATAAAGGAGAAGAGAGAGGTGTCTGGGATTGCAGCACAGGGCAGGTAAGCACCTGGGAAGACCAGGCTCACTGTCCCTCCCCTCTCCAGAACTGCCACCCACCCTTCTGTCTAGGCTGTTCCTGGCAATGCACTGCTGTCCTTCTCAAACCAGAAGTGATCAGAGCTGTAGGTGGAGGAAGAAATGAAAGAAGGAGTGAAGAGTTGAAGATGGATTGGGGAAGAGGTGTTCATGCTTCCCCGTGCTTTCCTGTATGGCTGGATACCTGCCCCCATTCCCATTACCTGCCTCCATTCCCATTCCATTTCCAGTATTATAGATATTTTTTTGGTCACATAAAGGATAAAAACAAATACTCCAGAGCCAAGTGTATGTCAGGAGAAAAAGTTGAATTCTATGCGAGTTGAGGTGTCAGACTGCTGTATCAGAGCCAAAATGTATAATGGCTCAAAATGTGTAATGGTTCATTTCTTGCTCGCTTACTTGGCAGACTAAGTGGCCAGCTGACCTAATGAGTATTCACGTAAATGAGTAAACTAACAAACTTGAATTACACCCTCTTTTTTTCTAAACTGTTAAGACCAATCCAACATGAAAACTGGTGAGGTGTTTACACCTCACTAACGCAAAGTGAATAGGAGTAATCTGCCTGATAACTGATGATGCATGATCAGTTTGGCCTTGACTTTCATTGGACACTGTGGTTCCAAATGGGCCAATCCTGAATGATCCTGCCCAGACTGAAGTCTCCATTTGAGTTTGGACTGAAAATACAGGCCAGGTGCAAGGGGCTTGGTATTAAGATCAGGTTTTTACTTCTACCCATTTTGAGAGGCTATGTCACAGAACCTGCCTTCCCCATAACTCTCTCTCTCTGCTCAGTCTTTGTCTCTGTCCTTACCTTCCTTCTTCTCCCACTTCTGTCTTCTCATTTTTCTTCTCTGCTTTGGCAGTAAGATCCCAGAATTGTTTCATTCAAAAGATTTGGGGGAGTGCCCTTCTAAGCCAGTTGTCACTTACCTTTCCTTCAACAAAGGGACTTTGAGAATTTAAAAAATTATTTATTTATTTATTTATTTATGGCTACATTGGGTCTTCGTTGTTGCGCCTGGGCTTTCTCTAGTTGCTGCGAACAGGGGCTCCTCTTTGTTATGGCGCACAGGCTTCTCATTGCAGTGGCTTCTCTTGTTGTGGAGCACAGGCTCTAGGCGCTTGGGCTCAGTAGTTGTGGCTCGCGGGCTCTAGAGCACAGGATCACTAGTTGTGGCACACGGGCTTAGTTACTCCGCGGCATGTGGAATCTTCCCCGACCAGGGCTCGAACCCATGTTCCCTGCATTGACAGGCGGATTCTTAACCACTGAGCCACTAGGGAAGTCCTGGGACTTTGAGAATTTTATTAAATCTTTAAGCAACATCCCCCCCCGCCCCCGCCCCACCCAAGAAAAGGCCACACTCTCAAAACATTTCACACACAATCATAGAGGGTTCCTAAATCTGCTGAAGCCACAGAACCCAGGAGACCTGGTCTGAATCCATTTTCTGTTTTTCTCACATGAGGGTGTAGACAAAGAATGTCACCTGCGATTTCAGTAAACAAAGGATGTTGGGGCCTTAAAGCGATCAGCCACTGCAGCTGCACCCTAAGGGGAATTCAGGATGGAGAAAAATGGGGAAAATGGGATAATGGCCCTAGATAGTTAAGATGCATATCAAAAGAATGATTTCAATAAGCCCAGACTCTTGCATGTGCCCTTACATAGAAAAGCACTAAAATTATTAACTTGAGTTGTCTGCATTTTTTGTGTGATTAGCGGTAATCTTTTGATGTTCGACTACATGTTGTTTTTTTTTCCACAAAATCTCCTATATATCCTGGCTCCTCCCTTACCCCTTTGGAACTGTTCCTCAGAGCTATCAGAGAGGCTGTGTCCTGGCTATTAGTCCTCAGTAAGACCACCAAATAAAACATAATTCTTCACTTTTAGGTTGTGCAATGTTTGTTCAGTCAACAAGGGAAACATCCCAAATTCTATGTGTGGCATTTCCAGGGACAAGAATGTTGTCCTCTGAGTTATAAACAGCATCTGAGTAAATAACAAGCAAATGCAGTGTCCTTCAACTACAATGATGATTAGAAAACAGAAAGCAAAAGTGGACTCTAGAGCTCATTTCTACCAGAAGGAAATACCACGAGAATGCATCCCTGGCATGGGGAGAGGTACAGACAGCAAGGGGACTGAGTGGGCCTTATTTAGATTCCAAATCCAAAAACTAGCACTAAAAAGATATATTTACATCCATCATGGAGATTTAATTATGCACCAGGCATTAAGCACTACCAAGGATTACTGTTAATATTGTTGGATGTGACAAGGTCCTGAAATTCTGTAAGAAAATGCCCATGTTTTTTAGAAACTCCTTCCTGAGTTCTGTAGGTGTGGAATGGCAAGTTGTCTAGGATTTGCTTTGGGATTGAGTTCAGCAAAGAAATGGACAGAGATGAAGCAAATGTGGTAGTTATGCAACTGGGTGGTGGATATAAGGAGAGGTCCGTATATTCTTCTTTCTACTTTAATGTTTGTTTGAAATGTTTCTAAGTACAAATGCTTTTGACAAGCAAATGTAGTTTTTAGGAAGGCAGGCCTAGGGCAAATACACAAGTGACTTTTATTTCAAGTGGTAATAGGTTGTTATTTTTCTGCCTCGAGTGCTTCCAGCTGCTCGAAGGATGCACTTAACCCTCTTCAGGAGGTGTGGTCCGCATTCCCTCCCCCACCAGTCTTATATTTATCCCTCAGTCCCCAGGGGTCCTGCAGCTAGTAGAGCAGGCTCTGGGCCTGGCCTCAGCACAAGGTTGAGAAGTGTAGTGGCCTGGTTTCCTCTCAGATGACCCATCATCTTGTCCATAACCACAGCAGAACCTGTTGGTGAGTGACAGTGGTGTAGTAGGATCAGGTCTGCACGTCACCCACATTCCACAGCATCCCCGCTACCAGTAAAGAACGACTTCTGAACTAGAGGATGGTAAAACCAACCTTGTGTTTGTGTATGTAACATTGTGCCACTTATATTACCAGAAAGTAGGTTCTTGTCTCGTTGAAGAAAGAATTCAGAGACAGGACACGGAGGCCAAGAAAGCAAAGTGAGGATTTATTAAGCGATAATACACTCTCAGAAAGGAGAGCAAGCAGGCTCATGTGAGTAGCTGCCCTGAGTTCCTTTGGCAAACTGGTTAAAAACGTTTGGGTGGAATATTCACTGGGGAGGGAGGGGGGTATTTCCTGATTATTTATCCCAGCTACACCTTCCTGAGGGGAGGAGGGATTTTTGTTCTTATCTGGTCTTGATTAGAAGAGTCACGGCCTTGGTGCATGATGGGAACTTCTTATCTGCAAGGTTCATTTTATTGTAATGAGCAAAAAGTTACATTCCAACACCAGGGATTCTCACCTTTTGCCACCATTCTTTGTCTGCCTCTAGGACCCCTGTCACGACAGATATATGGTTTCCTGTCAGTCCAGAGGTTTCTGCTTTTCTTTGTCTGCCCAAGAACCCCCGTCATTCACAAGATGTATGGTTTCCTGCCACTCCGTCCATGACCCCCCTTTTCTTCTCTGCTCATATCTAGCTCTCTGTCTGCTCTAACTCTTAGAAAGCACTTGCTTACACACTTGCTGCAATCCCTACACCAGCTGCTACCTCTATTGCTCCTACAAATCAAAGCATAAACCAGCAGGCACAGACTCTTAACACAAGCAAGGAGGATGCTGCCTTTCCTGCTTTGCCTCGTTTACACCACCACCTGGGAGACATGACAGAGGGTCCAGGAAGTCCCAGTGGAAATAAGGGGTCTTGTATGGACCAGAATACTGCCTCCCCTACTCCATTCTGGGCTCCAGGTTCCTGGGATCCGGGACCTTGGGACCTAGCACCTTACTCCCAAGGACTTGGGAGGAAATTCACTCCTGAGCAAAGCTGGTAGGAACAGAAAAACCTCTATATGGCTGAAGAATTAGCAGAGCCAGAGAAACTGCTTTGACTCCTCAGTTTGCTAGCAAGCAAAAAATGAGGTGATGCTGAGCTGGGCAGGCACTCACCCATGGAAGAACTTACAGAACTCTGGTATTCCTGAGGGGAGAATCCAGTACATCACTGGAAGGAAAAGTAAAAGAAAAATACAAGTCTGGTTGCAGCAGAGATGGTAAGAGAAAGTTTTCCTGTGCTGGCCTCCCCCAAGAAAACACTGAATGGGAATGATTTATCTGGTGGAGGTGACCGCTCCTGTAGGGTAAAAGGAAAGCAGTGAGTGAGTACCCAACTACTTCATCTGATCAGTCAGGGTCGGAGAAATCCATTTTTTTTTGCACCAGCACCTCTAGTACTAAGGTGGGGATAAGAATTTAAGGTATATTAAAGGGATTGTGTTGAGCAGGAAGTCATCCCATGAGCCTCTTGGAGTACCATCCCCAGGGATCTCCCTACCAGGTCCACTGGCAACCCAGGTGGGCACGAATGCCAAACCCACACGTCCCCACTCTGCTACTGGCTCCTGTGTGCTCCCAAGTGCATCTGGGAGAACAAGTTCTGGTAGGCAAGGAGTGGGGTCTGAAGACAGGATATGATGGTTGGCAAGAGGGACATCACAAACTTGTCTATAGTGGAAAACAAAAGAGGGGTTTCAAAAGTCAGCCTGGTGTATTGTAAGGACCAGAGAAAAGATAAAAGCTTAAAATTTTGTCTACAAAGGGAAGCAAGAAGAGAGGAGCAAATAATCCTTCACAAGCACAGAAGAAAAACTGAGATAATAACACCACAGAACATAACACCACATCTGCTGAAGGCAAAGAGTGAAGGTGATGTCTACTACTTCAAATATGAAAGCAGCATTGCATAACTAAAATGAAAATAACCACGCAGGGAAATAATAACATCAAAAAAGAAACTGATAATTCTCAAGCGTACAAACTCAAAGGCACAGAATATTGTGATCTAAGTGATAAAGAATTCAAAACAGCAGTCGTGAGAAACTCAGTGAGTCACATGAAAACTCAGAAAGACAACTCAATGAATTCAGGAATAAAATATATGAACTAAGTGGGTTATTTGCCAAAGAGATGGAAATTAAAAAAAAAAAGAACCAAACAGATAGCCTGCAGCTGAAAAATTCGATGAATGATAAGAAGAATGCAATAGGGAGTATCTAAAGCAGGGCAGACAAGGTGGAAGAAAGAGTAAGTAACTTGGAGGATGGGAATTTTGAAATACACAGTTAGAAGAGAAGAAAGAAATATAATTTTAAAAGATCAAAGAAAGCCCTTGTGGAGAGAAGGGACAAGATGGCAGAGTAGAGGCAGCTTGAACTCACCTCCTCTCATGAGAACACCAAAATCACAAATAACTGCTGAACAACCATCGATGAAAAAGACCATAACATACCAAAAACATATTTTACATCCAAAGACATAAAGAGGACACCACAATGAGATGGTAGGAAGGGAGCACTCATGATATAATGAAATCCTATACCCCTGGGTGGGTGACCCACAAACTGGAGAATAATTACATTGCAGAAGTTCTCCCACAAGTGTGAGTTCTGAGCCCTATGTCAGGCTCCCAAGCTGGGGGTCTGACATTGTGAAGAGGAGCCACCAGAGCATTTGACTTAAAAGATCAGTGGGGTTTGATTGCAGCAGCTCCATAGAACTGCGGAAAACAGAGACTGCCCTTGGAGGGTACACACAAGGTCTCATGCATACTGGGACCCAGGGAAAAATCAGTAACTTCACAGGAGCCTGGACCAGACCTTCCTGCTATTCTTGCAGGGTTTACTGGGGATGTGGGAGGCGGCTACAGCTCATTCTAAGGACGAGGACACTGGTGGTGGAGGTATCAGGGAGTAGTCATCGGCTTGAGCTCCCCCAAAACCCAGCAGGCTCCAGTGCCTGGTCACCTCAGGCCAAACAACCAACAGGGCCCACACAGCTCTGCCCATAATATAAACAGATGAAACGCTCCAACCAAAAGACACAGACTGGCTGAATGGATACAAAAACAAAAAACAAACAAAAAGATATATGTTGTCTAAAGAGACCCAATTCAGATCTAGAGAAACATACAGATTGAAAATGAGTGGGTGGAAAATGTTATTCCATGCAAATGGAAATCAAAAGAAAGCTGAAGTAGCAGTACTCATATCAGACAAGATAGATGTTAAAATAAAGACTGTTACAAGAGACAAAGAAGGACACAACAAAATGATCAATCCAGGAGAAGATCTTACAATTGTAATATATATACACCCAACATCGGAGCACCTCAATATATAAGGCAAATACTAACAGATATAAAAGGAGAAACTGAGTAAGACAATAATACTGGGAAACTTTAACACCCAACTTACATCAATGGACAGATCATCCACATGGAAAATCAATAAGGAAACACAGGTCTTAAATGACACATTAAACCAGTTGGACTTTTATTTGATATTAATAGAGCATTCCATCCAAAAACATCGGAATGTATATTCTTTTGAAGTACACATGGTACTTTCTCCAGGATAGATCACATGCTGGGCCACAAAGCAAGCCTCAGTAAATTTAAGAAAACTGAAATCCTATCAAGCATCTTTTCCAACCACAACACTATGAAATTAGAAATCTACTGTAAGAAAAAAACTACAAAAACACAATCATATGGAGGCTAAACATATGCTAATAAACAACCAATGGATAAGTGAAGAAATCAAAGAGGAAATAAAAAAATACCTACAGACAAATGACAATGAAAACACAAAGATCCAAAACCTATGGGACAGAGCAAAAGCAATTCTGAGAGTGTAATATATAGTGATACAATCTTACCTCAGGAAACAAGAGAAGTTTCAAACAACCTAACCTTACACCTAAAGCAACTAGAGAAAGAAGAACAAACAAAACCCAAAGTTAGTAAAAGGAAACAAATCATAAAGATCACAACAGAAATAAATGAAATAGACTAACAATAAAATTAGAAATGAAAAAGGAGAAGTTACAACAAACACCACAGAAATACAAAGGATCAGAAGAGACAACTACAGCAAGTATATGCCAATAAAATGGACAACCTAGAAGAAATCAAGTTCTTAGAAAGGTACAGCCTTCTAAGACTGAACCAGGAAGAAATACAAAATGTGAACAGACCAATCAAAAGTACTAAAATAGAAACTGTGATTAGAAAATATCCAACAAAGAAAAGTCCAGGACCAGATGACTTCACAGATGAATTCCATCAAACATTTAGAGAAGAGTTAAAACTTATCCTTCTGAAAATTTCCAAAAAATTACAGAGGAAGGAACACTCCTAAGCTTATTCTACAAGGCCGTAATCACCCTGATACCAAAACCAGTCAAAGATATCACAAAAAAAGAAAAGTACAGGCCAATACCCCTGATAAACATAGATGCAAAAATAATCAACAAAATGCTAGCAAACTGAATCCAACAACACATTAAAAGCATCATGCACCATGATCAAGTGGAATTTTATCCCAGGGAGGCAAGGATTCTTCAATATAGGCAAATCAATGAATGTGATACATCACATTAACAAATTGCAATATAAAAAGCATATGATCATCTCAGTAGATGCAGAAAAAGATTTTGACAAAATCCAACACCCATTTGTGATAAAAACTCTCCAGTACGTGAACATAGAGGGAACTTACCTTGATGTAATAAAGGCCATATATGACAAACCCACAGCAAACATTCACAATGGTGAAGAAGTGAAAGCATTTCCTCTAAGAGCAGGAACGAGACAATGATGTCCATTCTTGCCACTCTTATTCAACATAGTTTGGAAGTTCTAGCCACAGTAATCAGGAAAGAAAAAGAAATAAAAGAATATGAATTGGAAAAGAAGAAGTAAAACTGTCACCGTTTGCAGGTGACATGATAGGATACGTAGAAAATCCTAAAGATGCTACCAGAAAACTGCTAGAGCTCATCAATGAATTTGGTAAAGTTGCAGAATACAAAATTAATACACAGAAATCTCTTGCATTCCTATACAGTAAAAATGAAAGATCAGAAAGAGAAACTAAGGAAACAATCCCATTTACCATCACATCAAAAAGAAAAAAATACCTAGGAATAAACCTACTTAAGGAGGCAAAAGACCTATTCTCAGAAAACTACAAAATGCTGATGAAAGAAATCAAAGTTGACACAAACAGATTGAGAGATATACCATGTTCCTGGATTGGAAGAATCAATATTGTCAAAATGATTATACTACCCAAAGCAATCTATGGATTCAATGCAATCCCTATCAAATTACCAAGGGACTTTTTTACAGAACTAGAACAAAAATCTTAAAATTTGTATGGAGACATTAAAGGCCCCAAATATCAAAGCAATCTTGAGAAAGAAGAATGGAGCTGGAAGAATCAGGCTCCCTGACTTCAGACTATACAACAAAGCTACAGTAATCAAAACAGTATGGTACTGGAACAAAAACATTAATATAGATCAATGAAACATGATAGAAAGTCCAGAGATAAACCCATGCACCTATGGTCAACTAACCTATGACAACGGAAGCAAGAATATACAATGGAGAAAAGACAGTCTCTTCAATAAGTGGTGCTGGGAAAACTGGACAGCTACATGTAAATGAATGCAATTAGAATATTCTCTATCACCATACCCAAAAATAAACTCAAATGGATTAAAGGCCTAAATGTAAGACCAGATACTATAAACACTTATAGTGTAGAAGAAAATATAGGCAGGACACTCTTTGACATAAATTGCAGCAAGATCTTATTTGACCCCCTTCTAGAGTAATGAAAATAAAATCAAAAATAAAAAATTCAACCTAATGAAACTTAAGAGCTTTGGCACAGCAAAGGAAACCACAACCAAAACAAAAAGACAACCCACAAAAAGGGGGAAAATATTTGCAAATGAAGTGACCCACAAGGGATTAATCTCCAAAATATACAAACAGGTCATGCAGCTCAATATAAAAAACAAACAAACAACAAACAACACAATCAAGAAATGGTCTGAGATCTATGTAGACATTTCTTCAAAGAAGACATACAGATGGATAAAAGCTCATGAAAAGATGCTCAACATCACTAATCATTAGAGAAATGTAAATCCAGACTACAATGAGGTAACACCTCACACTAGTCAGAATGGCCATCATAAAAAAATCTACAAACATTAAATGCTGAAGAGGGTGTGGAGAAAAGGGAACCCTCCTACACTGTTGGTGGGAATGTAAGTCGGTACACCGATTATGGAGAACAGTATGGAGGTTCCTTAAAAAACTAAAAATAGAAGTACCATATGATCCAGCAATCTGACTCCTGGGCATATATCTGCAGAAAACCACAATTCAAAAAGATATATACACCCCAATATTCATTGCAGCACTATTTACAATAGTTAAGACATGG